>NC_134689.1:18074109-18792859 GCF_050947455.1 Rhinoderma darwinii | reverse complement strand
CTTGAAAAGAGACGACTAAGGGGGGACATGATTAATTTATATAAATATATTAATGGCACATACAAAAAATATGGTGAAATCCTGTTCCATGTAAAACCCCCTCAAAAAACAAGGGGGCACTCCCTCCGTCTGGAGAAAAAAAGGTTCAACCTGCAGAGGCGACAAGGCTTCTTTACAGTGAGAACTGTGAATCTATGGAATAGTCACCGCAGGAGCCGTCACAGCAGGGACAGGAGATGGCTTTAAAAAAGGCAAAGATAATTTCCTGGAACAAAAAAGTATTAGCTCCTATGTGTAGAAATTTTTTACTTCCCCTTTCCCTTCCCTTGGTTGAACTTGATGGACATGTGTCTTTTTTCAACCGTACAAACTATGTAACTATGTAACTGGGCCTGAATAAGATTGCGTAGTAGACTATTCGATACAGAGGGATACAGTTAAAAGAAACATATGGGCGATATATAAAAGGGAGCCTACTGACGACATGCCACTGTATGCCTATATAGTGTCACACGTGGCAGCCTTCTGTCAGAGGAATACGTCCAGAAATCCATCTGATGGATACCTCCGAAACGTGAACAGAGCCAAACCTGCAAGGGAACACAGCGGCAAAGTGTTTGTTTCTCAAGTGGTGAAGCTGCAGGGGAATAGAAGAATTACGTGGCGTCCATCAACGTGCTGTGCATATAACATACGAACATGCCGGGTCCTCCAGAGACAACCCCTCTTTGTAACAAGTTTGAATAATGTAATATGGGTTACTAGAACACCAGCTTTGCATTTCTCCAGGGACAGGTAGACCGCATCCGGACCCACCGTTGGCACATAGATTAGTACTTTTGCGTTATCGGCACCCTCTTTCTGCAAGATTAGCAAGAAAAATAGGGTAGATGGAAAAAAAATAAAAAACCTGCAGAGAAGCTGTATACACAAAACGGTAGAATATTTTGAATGCATGGGGAAGCTGGTGGGACAACACTGTATTAGTTATCCATGTGTCAGGTTCCCAGGACTTGGAGAGGAGGTTTTTTTTTAACTTTCAGTCCAGTAGTCCTGCAGCATCCTGTGCGAGCGGCCTCATTTCTTCACATAAAAGGTAAAAGCTTCGCTAAATATCTCCCCGATGCTTATATAAAAATCAATGCGCTCATAAAACCTATGTAATGCACCTTGTCCCACGTGTCTGCAAGAAAAGTCCGGGCATTCCCTATTAACAAAAGATAATTTACGCCTATTTTGGGTCGCCTAGAATTAGAGGAACAAAAATCATCAGAAACCAATTTTCTGCTTTTCATTGTGTCGTTTTCCTCACATATTACAACAATTTCCAGAAAGTAGGTCATCGTCCATAGCAACCACCAGGGGGAGTCAGCTCTCACATTGACCTACTTTGCTGCTTACATTAGAACTGGTTATCAATTATTTTCCTTTTTTCTGTAGGCTTAAGACAAAATGGGCAGAAAAAGTTAGTGCTGAACCAGAAGGAAAAGTACCCAAATAAGGTCTTTTACGTGTGACGGGCATGTGTGGTCATCTTTGCTGTATTTACTGATTAAATGGGGCAGGGGCACTGCTTGCATAACTGTATAATAACGAGAGGACGTAAGATTCAGCAGCCGGGTGCCAATAGCACAAACCACTACACAGTGTGAAAATAGGGCTTAAGACGGAGCGATTATTGTATGAATATCTGTGTGATCGTTCAAATGTAAGAGATAAATCGCCTCGTGTAATATCGTGCAACAATCAAACGATAAACTGTTGGGTTTCCATTGATCGGCCATATCGGAGTGAAAAATTGCTGTTTGTCGACACCACATTACCTCGTCTAATCATATTTTTTACGGATACAAACCGAACTGGCGTAATGTGCGCCATGACTACTATTACGCAAAAAAAAAAAAATCTAAAGCGTCCGAGTCCCCACCTCAACTACATTGCAGACAAGGATGAAGCACAACTTAGGCTAGTCATATCAATTCACATTTGAATGGCAGAGTGTAATACCACATATCCCCCTGTAGTGGACGCTGTAGGGCAAACGAGAAGCCATCGGCAACTAAATGAGGTTTGGGGGTCGGGAGCGGCTATTATATTTTGTCTGATAAGACTACTCGCCAACCTATTGTGAATAGGTGGGATATCTGTGTACATATATTATGGCAGGAGTCTGGATAAAAGGTTGGTCGTCCTTCAGTTACCAGTGGCTTCCCCAATCAGAGATGAAAATATTGGGCCGATAATCCTGCCTGGTCCTGAGGGAATTGGGAGCTTGACTGTAATATCACTGGTGTGAGAGCGAGGATATAATAGTGGGAAAAATTTAAAACATTATAAAATACGGTACATCAGCAGTAAACGCTATAAAGCCGCCACATCACACGGAGCAGTCGAGAAGATTAACACAATATAATAAGGTTTGTACTTCAGTCCATTATAGCAGGTCTGAGAAATCCTAATGGACACGGGAGGACGACGCAGGAGAACGAAAGAGGAAGACAAGTATTGATCTGTTTATGTAGAATGTGCATTATATAAGGACGGCTGAAAACTGCGGGGCACCAGCGACACTAATCCGAAGGTCTCGAACAGGACAAGTGACATGTCAGGGCAGCAGTGGTTTGGTGAATATCCAGTTATCTGGAAACCCAAGTGGAACAAGCAGGAAATTTGTTTGCTTCTCAATGTCCATATTTATTTAAACCTAATAGATAAAAGTGAAGCCCCCCCCCCGGAATCTGAGCTATGAGGAGCGGTTTGATGGGTCCCTGTAGAGCTACTCGTGCTGGTCATGGGGGGGGGACGACGACGACTAGTGACCAGTGTTTCCTCCAGGACACATACAAGCACAAGTAGCTCTACGGTACGAGAACCCATCAAGCAGCTCCTCATATCTCAGCTTCCTGGACCTCTGCTAATGTGACATGGAGGGGGGAAGAAGGATATTGGGGTTAGGCTCTGTTACCAAATACAGTGCCCCTTCCGTTTTTAAAACACCTGTCAAATTTAACGGAAAAGGATGTCATACTAAAACAAATGGAAGGTAAACTGTTTTTTTTTGACTGATCTGTAAGGCCTAATAACACACACAACTGTAGTGGTTTTGCAGGCCGCAATCAATTGCGGTCCATTTGTCTGCAAAAAGACATCTGTTGTGCATCCATGTGTCACCGGGAATCACGGATCCGCAAAAAAAATGAAAAAATATTAATGTCACCTCTTTGTGAAGCCGCAAATCCAGACCGTAAAATGACTTGTCCTGAGTATTTAAGGCCTGAATTTGTGGCCCTAGCATGGATTCGTGGAGGAATGGGTCCACAAAAACAGATAAATTGTGGACACAAAAATATATAAAAACATTTATACACATTATATAAAACGTTACTTTCCGTTTGCTTCAGTTTTACTAAGGCATCATGCACACGACCGTAGCCGTGTGACGGCCGTGATTTTCGGGTCGGCCGGCTGCGGACTGTCAGCCGCAGGCCGCCCGCAAATCGTGGGACATGCACATGGCCGCGGCCATTGTTTTCAATGAGCCCGGACCACAGAACCGGGCCGTAATAAGACATGCCCGTTCTTTCTGCGGTCCGGGGCTCCCGGGCCGTGCACGGACCGCAAAAACTACGGTCGTGTGCACGGCCCCATAGAAAAGAATGGGGCCGCAATTCTCCCGTGGATTTTCGGGGGAATTGAGGCCGCAAAAACACGGTCGTGTGCATGAGGCCTAAGTTTTTAATGGACCGAATCTTTGGCCTAATGCACACGGCTATGCTCAGTCCGTGAGACACACAGTTCAGGGAGCCGGACTCCCAGCATCACAGTCACCCATGCTGCTAAGAGTCACTGTCTCCCCGCGGCAATATTGTCCCATACTGTAATCCTGTTATTAATACGGGACAGTATTCCTGCGGTGAGGCAGGTACTCCGAGCATCATACATAACTATAATGCTAGGAGTCCGGCTCCCTGAACAGTGTTCAGTTCGGGAAATAGTCTACACACGGTCCATACCTCACATACCGAAGACGGCCATGTGAAGCAGGACCTTTTTCTTTAGTTATTTAGAGTAAAAAAAGGTCACCGCGGACTAAGCTATTGTTTCCAGCAAAATGACGGAAACCTGACAGAACGGAGCCAAACTGACCGCAACGAAGGCCCAAAAAATGTAAAAAAAGGGAATTTTACAAGTTTTTTTCCGGTCCGTCTGTTCCTACGACGGTGCATAAAAGAAAAATACACTGATGTGAACAGAGTCTTAATTGCAGTCACATCTTAATTTTTGGGGGAGAAAGATGACAAAATTGTACATGTAAAATTATAAAAACCAAGACATTTTTATAACCAAGAGCATTTTAAACTCCTGCATTTCCAAGGCAAATATACCCCACTAATCTTAAAGGGGTATTCCAGTCTTATGTCTATGAGAGAACATCACAGACCCCATATATTGGATTGCCAGTAGCAGTGTGCTGACAATACTGAGACATTTTATGTTTTTACTGGTTTATGTTGAAAAAATTGGTTTGCCTGCCGGCAAAAGAAGCCCTGTTTTCCAACTCACAAGATTGAAAATAGAAAATAAAAAATATATTTATTAGGTTTATGCAACAAGAACAAACTACATAGATGTTAAAACAAGGTCCAATGCTGACTCCAAATCGGCACAGTGCAGAGTATAAGGAGCCTGGAGTCAACGGCTGCAGCACGTCGCACTCAGCCCACAATTAGATTAGAGGAGTCAGCAGGACAAGTATTTAAAACAAGGAAGGAAGCCCCCCCCCGACATGTTTCGCTACGATGTAGCGTCTTCAGGGGTATCGGGGCTACTGACAGCGCGCGGCGAAAAGTCAGTGTTTAAATGTATCATGGAGTTGCTCCACGTGTTCCCCTGATTGGCCACCGGCCAATCAGAGACGGGGCAGGGGACAAGCCCTCTGACAGATGATGGACATCCCACGCTACCAATGACTGACTAATTCAACTAGCCAATGTGGATAGAATAGAGCGCACAGGCGCATTGAGGTGAAAACAGGTAAGTTACTAACAATTACTTGCTATTGATGCGCTTGCGCAGCAGCAAGAATAGAAGTGATAGAGAAAAAATCCCACATTTCAGCGGCTGTCACAGTGGAATTACTGTCATAGTCATAATGGCCAATCAAAGAGGGGGCAACAGTCGAGCCCCCAATTGAGTAGTGGACGTCCCATATCACAATTGCCGATCACTCATAAAGCCAGCAAGATCACAGCAGGCGCACACTTGCATAGGGATAAAAAAATATAAACGTCACTGTGAGTGAATGCACGCCAAAACCATGCCAGCACCCAGAGACAGTGTAAGGAGATCAAATATGCCAAGGAGCTATATTAGTAGCCTGCCAGCGTGTGTAGTGGCGATTTTTGGGAGCGGATGGAGCAACTATATTACTCTGTAGCTAGAAGGTCTGGTAATGATGGCATCGACACGACTATGTCAGTTCCTAAAGTAGAGCTAAAATTATGTAGGAGTAGTTGTTGCCTACAAACTAAAGTACATAGATCAGTTAGTAGAGTTAATATAGAAAAAGTAAGATAAATGTTTGGTTCAAAAAGGGTCCTGTTTTATAAGAAACAGGTACCAAGATATCTAGTGATCATACATAGTACATAGGCAAAAAATGCCATTTTAGTGGCCAGTGGTCTAGATTCGTAACATGATAAGCGCATATGTTTTCATAGAAACGCGGCATAAGTGAAGCCCTCATTAAGACCTCCTGGGCTAAGAGAGCCCATGCGATGGATCCAACGCGCCTCCTCCTGGAGCAGCTTGCGGTCCAAATTACCCGCTCTTGGGCCAAGTTTAACCTGTACGATGCCCCAAAACTGCAACGAACTGATATCTCCATCATGAACATAACGTATATGTCTAGATAGAGGTGTATACTCTCTATTATTAATGGTGCTGAGGTGTTTGGATATTCTCCTCCTCAGCTCCTGTATGGTCTTGCCCACATAAAGCTTGGGACAGGAACATTTGGCGATGTATACAACTCCCTTACTCCGACAATTAATGAATTGTCTAACCTGATAAGTTCTATTATCAATGGGATTAGTGAACTGTTTGGTGGTAGGCATTAGGTGACAGAAGGAACAGCGGCCACATGGATGAGAGCCTATGACCGATGTCTTGAGCCAGTTTTTAGAGACAATGGATGGTCCAGTATGATGACTATGCACCAAATAGTCACGTAGATTCCTACCTCTGCGGTAAGTGATGGTAGGGATAGAAGGTACAAATCCCAGGAGGTCAGGGTCGGACAAGAGGATTGGCCAATGGCGTTCAAGAATACTACGAACCTGTTGGGAGCCAGTATCAAAGGTGCCAATACATCTGACACTGGCAGTTCCACAGGACCCAGTAACGGCGGTAGTGTGTTGTATACTAGCGGATTTGTGTTCAGAAAGTAAATCAATTCTATTAGTGGCTCTTGCTCTGGCATAGGCTTTGTGTAGCCATTTCCTAGGATAGCCCCGTGCTAGGAATTTAATAAATAGGCCATTGCACTCTCGTTCAAAAGCCTCCTCATCGGAACAATTACGTTTAGCACGAAGATATTGTCCGATAGGTATTCCTTTTTTAAGAGCAGGGGGGTGGTAGCTATCCCAATGTAAAAGGCTATTGGTCGCCGTAGATTTGCGTGAGATGTCAGTATGGACACCACCAACAGGGTCCAAGGAGATTTTGAGGTCCAAAAAAGTGATTTCTTTTTCGTGAATAACATGAGTGAATTTCATGCCAATGTGATTAAGATTAAGTGCATGCATGAAGTCATGAAAGGTGTTAAGGTCACCATCCCATAGGAGGAGAATATCATCGATATATCTCCCCCAGAATAGGATGTGACAGGTGTAACAGGCCAGTGTGTCAGTGAAAACCATAGTATCTTCCCACCACCCCAGAAATAAATTTGCATATGTAGGTGCGCAGATAGTGCCCATTGCTGTTCCTTTGATTTGCTGATAGAATTTATGGCCAAATAAGAAATAATTATGTGTAAGGAGAAACCGAAGAAGTGTTAGAAGAAATTTATTGTGTGTATGGAATTGTGTACCCTTAGTACCCAGAAAATGTGCAACAGCTGTGAGACCAAATTGGTGTTGGATATTCGTATAAAGTGACTCGACGTCAATACTGGCTATGAAAGTGGAGGGAGTGACATGTATCTCTTGGATCCTGTTGATGGTGTCCTTGGTGTCCCTTAAATAGGAAGGGAGGGAGGTGACAAATGGCGAGAGAATCTCATTCAGGTACATGCTTATGCCCTGGGTGAGACTATCATTACCAGATACAATGGGTCTCCCTGGTATTGGGCGGACCATCTTGTGAATCTTAGGCAGAGCATAGAAGGTTGCTAACGTAGGGGTGGAATTATAAATCCGTTTGAATTCCTCGTTACTTATCATATTTTGTGTCTTGGCTGTATCGAGTAAAACAAAGAGTTCATTCAAAAAACGATCCGTTGGATTTTTGTCCAGAATTAGGTACGTAGTAGTGTCGTCCAACAGTTTATGCACCATGGCTACATAGTCTTCATGATCCATAATGACAATATTGCCCCCCTTATCAGAGGGCTTAATGGTGATATGTTCATTATCTCGGAGTTCATCCAGAGCTATTCTCTCCATACTACCAAGATTAGAGAGTGCTCTCTTTTTATCTGGTCTAATTTTTTTCAAGTCGGCACACACCAGTTTAGCGAAAACGTCCAGGTGGGCATATTGTGAAAAAGGTGGAGTGAGTTTGGATTTCAGTCGTAGTGATGAGAAAGGACCAACTGCTGTAGTAGGTCCGAACTCATTCTCGTATAATAGGCTTTCAAGATCCATGAGTGTATCACGTTCCATTTTATTACTGTCTTCCATATTAAAGGTATTATTTTTAAAGTATTTATGTAGAGCTATTTTTCTAACAAATAAGTTGACATCTTTGCTCCAAGTAAATTCATCAAATAGTGGAGTGGGGGTGAAAGACAGACCTTTTCGTAACAGTGTCAGCTGAGAGTCACTTAATTGTGCAGAGGAGATATTATACACCTGCATCTGGTCACTTATATTCTGTGCCTGTGACACAGAGGATAATCTTAGCCCAGATTCCATCGTGGGTTCGTAGTCCCTAAAAAAGGAAAAGTGTTCGGTGGTCCGTTTATATTTGTCGTAGTACCCGTAGGGCATTTGGATACCATGGGGGTTTGACTGGAACCGCTTGCAATGATGCGGGGTGTAGGGAGTGCACTTGCAGCCGTAGATGAGATAGGTACTGAAAAAGTTGATAACGAAGGAGAGTAAGAGGAGGTGGTGATGTTCGGATATGACTGGCATTTTGTATTAGATCTCGTTTGTACTGTACTACGTTTTGAAGAATTGAATCTATTGGTAGTATTTTTTCGCTTAATACCCAGTTTAGAATTGGGGGACCGTACAGTATCGTCAGTACCAGATACCTCCGAATCAGAGAAGTCAGTGAAGACTTGCACACGTTTACGGACGAATTGTGATTGTGTTTTGTATGAATACACTTGACCAATATCAAAGTCCTTACGATCTCTGATATATTTACGGTGCTTCCTCTCCTTAATCTCAGTTTGTAATTTCTCAATGTTTTTTTGCAATTGGATTTCACAGTTGTTAAATTCACTAAGGGAATTGAAACCCTGAATGTCGCCAATCTCTTTCTCAAGTTGCTGTGCAGTTTTATTATATTCCCGCTTTTCAAATTCCAGGAGGTATTGTAATAATTTTAAAGAGCTTTCAGTTAGGAGCTCTTCCCAGCCTTTGATGAGGGGTACACAATTCCATACACACAATAAATTTCTTCTAACACTTCTTCGGTTTCTCCTTACACATAATTATTTCTTATTTGGCCATAAATTCTATCAGCAAATCAAAGGAACAGCAATGGGCACTATCTGCGCACCTACATATGCAAATTTATTTCTGGGGTGGTGGGAAGATACTATGGTTTTCACTGACACACTGGCCTGTTACACCTGTCACATCCTATTCTGGGGGAGATATATCGATGATATTCTCCTCCTATGGGATGGTGACCTTAACACCTTTCATGACTTCATGCATGCACTTAATCTTAATCACATTGGCATGAAATTCACTCATGTTATTCACGAAAAAGAAATCACTTTTTTGGACCTCAAAATCTCCTTGGACCCTGTTGGTGGTGTCCATACTGACATCTCACGCAAATCTACGGCGACCAATAGCCTTTTACATTGGGATAGCTACCACCCCCCTGCTCTTAAAAAAGGAATACCTATCGGACAATATCTTCGTGCTAAACGTAATTGTTCCGATGAGGAGGCTTTTGAACGAGAGTGCAATGGCCTATTTATTAAATTCCTAGCACGGGGCTATCCTAGGAAATTGCTACACAAAGCCTATGCCAGAGCAAGAGCCACTAATAGAATTGATTTACTTTCTGAACACAAATCCGCTAGTATACAACACACTACCGCCGTTACTGGGTCCTGTGGAACTGCCAGTGTCAGATGTATTGGCACCTTTGATACTGGCTCCCAACAGGTTCGTAGTATTCTTGAACGCCATTGGCCAATCCTCTTGTCCGACCCTGACCTCCTGGGATTTGTACCTTCTGTCCCTACCATCACTTACCGCAGAGGTAGGAATCTACGTGACTATTTGGTGCATAGTCATCATACTGGACCATCCATTGTCTCTAAAAACTGGCTCAAGACATCGGTCATAGGCTCTCATCCATGTGGCCGCTGTTCCTTCTGTCACCTAATGCCTACCACCAAACAGTTCACTAATCCCATTGATAATAGAACTTATCAGGTTAGACAATTCATTAATTGTCGGAGTAAGGGAGTTGTATACATCGCCAAATGTTCCTGTCCCAAGCTTTATGTGGGCAAGACCATACAGGAGCTGAGGAGGAGAATATCCAAACACCTCAGCACCATTAATAATAGAGAGTATACACCTCTATCTAGACATATACGTTATGTTCATGATGGAGATATCAGTTCGTTGCAGTTTTGGGGCATCGTACAGGTTAAACTTGGCCCAAGAGCGGGTAATTTGGACCGCAAGCTGCTCCAGGAGGAGGCGCGTTGGATCCATCGCATGGGCTCTCTTAGCCCAGGAGGTCTTAATGAGGGCTTCACTTATGCCGCGTTTCTATGAAAACATATGCGCTTATCATGTTACGAATCTAGACCACTGGCCACTAAAATGGCATTTTTTGCCTATGTACGATCACTAGATATCTTGGTACCTGTTTCTTATAAAACAGGACCCTTTTTGAACCAAACATTTATCTTACTTTTTCTATATTAACTCTACTAACTGATCTATGTACTTTAGTTTGTAGGCAACAACTACTCCTACATAATTTTAGCTCTACTTTAGGAACTGACATAGTCGTGTCGATGCCATCATTACCAGACCTTCTAGCTACAGAGTAATGTAGTTGCTCCATCCGCTCCCAAAAATCGCCACTACACACGCTGGCAGGCTACTAATATAGCTCCTTGGCATATTTGATCTCCTTACACTGTCTCTGGGTGCTGGCATGGTTTTGGCGTGCATTCACTCACAGTGACGTTTATATTTTTTTATCCCTATGCAAGTGTGCGCCTGCTGTGATCTTGCTGGCTTTATGAGTCATCGGCAATTGTGATATGGGACGTCCACTACTCAATTGGGGGCTCGACTGTTGCCCCCTCTTTGATTGGCCATTATGACTATGACAGTAATTCCACTGTGACAGCCGCTGAAATGTGGGATTTTTTCTCTATCACTTCTATTCTTGCTGCTGCGCAAGCGCATCAATAGCAAGTAATTGTTAGTAACTTACCTGTTTTCACCTCAATGCGCCTGTGCGCTCTATTCTATCCACATTGGCTAGTTGAATTAGTCAGTCATTGGTAGCGTGGGATGTCCATCATCTGTCAGAGGGCTTGTCCCCTGCCCCGTCTCTGATTGGCCGGTGGCCAATCAGGGGAACACGTGGAGCAACTCCATGATACATTTAAACACTGACTTTTCGCCGCGCGCTGTCAGTAGCCCCGATACCCCTGAAGACGCTACATCGTAGCGAAACATGTCGGGGGGGCTTCCTTCCTTGTTTTAAATACTTGTCCTGCTGACTCCTCTAATCTAATTGTGGGCTGAGTGCGACGTGCTGCAGCCGTTGACTCCAGGCTCCTTATACTCTGCACTGTGCCGATTTGGAGTCAGCATTGGACCTTGTTTTAACATCTATGTAGTTTGTTCTTGTTGCATAAACCTAATAAATATATTTTTTATTTTCTATTTTCAATCTTGTGAGTTGGAAAACAGGGCTTCTTTTGCCGGCAGGCAAACCAATTTTTTCAATGTAAACATATGCCCACCAACTACAAGGGTCCTTTCTCTGTATATATTTACTGGTTTATGATCACAATGCCAGAACTGCAGTGAACACTGACAAAGCCAAAACGTATCAGTCATAAATACTGGTGAAACGTCTCAGACATTATTAGCCGGGCAATGCAGTCCTTTATGTTCCCAATCTCCAGTGAGACAAGGCTGTTTGATGTGACAGATTATCGACTTCTGTACATGTCGTCCTTGAGAAAGTCACCGGTCTGCGTCATACACCGGGTTACGGTTTTGAATGTGTGCCAAGAAAAAGGAGTTTACCTGCTGATATCAATTCACAGTTACAGGCAATGACGAAAAAAGATGTGGAAGTTGCAGAAAATGCAAAAGTGCACAAACCACTCACTACACCGACGAGTGAATTATCCGAGCACAGACAAGGTGAAGGTTTATCCAGCTCCTCTGCATACTGGGAGGGACATCAATAACCTAATGGGAGCAGGCCTGGATATGTGACAGAACAACCTGGCATATGGTACTGCACATAGTAGCCTGGCATAAATCTGTGGAGTCACCAAGTAAAATGCCTGCCAATAGTCCCGATTACACACCCCAGTCCTGACTGCAGTCACTTATGTAGGACAGGTTCCTCTGATGTAACAATGAAGTGAAGCTCTTGATGCTTTTTTGCATATTAAGGCTATGTTCACACGGAGTATTTTGGGGGAGGAATATCTGCCTCAAAATTCCATTTGGAACTTTGAGGCAGATATTCCTCTCCCTGCACGCCGATTTTCGCGGCAATTATCGCGCCGTTTTTCACCCGCGGCCATTGAGCGCCGCGGGCATAAAACAGCGAGAAATACGCTTTCTCCTGCCTCCCATTGAAGTCAATGGGAGGTCGGAGGCGGAAGCGCCCGAAGATAGGGCATGTCGCTTCTTTTTCCCGCGAGGCAGTTTTACTGCTCGCGGGAAAAAGACGCCGATGCCTCCCATTGAAATCAATAAGAGGTGTTCTCGGGCCGTTTCTGCCGAGTTTTGCGACGCGCTTTCCGCGTCAAAAAACTCGGCAAAATACCCCGTGTGAACATAGCCTAAAGTGCCAGGCAGGTGCTGGAAAACTGACACATAAGGGGTAGATTGAGCAGCTACATTTGCACCAATCACTTAAACTTTGCTAATGCACCATGTAGACGCCCCAATCCGATGCAACATTCTCACTGTGCTAAATTATGGAGTGGGCATCTTCTGCCGTAAACCCATGGCTAAGTCTGCATGAGTTATACGTGGATATTGAGGCGTTTTGGCGCAGATCTCACCCTATGCATTGAAAAGGTGAAATCCACAGTGAAAATCTGTGACGAATCCCCAACAGAATTAACATACTGCAAATAAAATCCATACTATGCCTTCAATTCCGTTATGATTTTTTTTTCCGCTACATGTGGATCGTGTTTTAAGCCACCACACGTATTGTACTGTAAATTGCTGCGGATTTTCAATCCAGAATCGGCACTGAAGGGCTGGATTCACACGGAACGGAAATGCTGCAGATGAGTTTTCCACAGATTTCACGCAGCAATGAAAAAAAGCGTTTTCACAGCCAAATACTCCTGATTTATTTGCATATTTTGCTGCAGATTTCACCCTTCGACATTGAAAAGGCTGAAATCCGCAGTGAACATATAAAATAGGAACCTAATAAACACACAACATAAATCATAGTGCGTGCGCCACAAGTATCTATCTGTGCAGGCTGTACGACAAAACTTCATCCTGTATAAATCTCCAGAATTGTACTGACCCCATAACATCCAGCAGGGTCTTGGAGAATTGAAAGGTCTGCGGCCCCCTAGTGGCTGTTTTGATTTCTGTTTCCCCATAGCGGCTCTCTTCCAGCAAACTATTCCACATTAAGGCCGAGTTCACACGGGGCGAATACGCTGCATAAAAGCACGTGCGCCGCAGGGAGTTCATACTAAAAAGGTAGTACAGCTTTTCACCCGGGATGTCCGCTGCGGAAACCTGCAGCACTTATCCGGCCCGTCTCCTGGGATGAAACGTCATTGATTGGCTGCTGCAGTGGTCACATGGGATGAAACATTATCCCAGACGGCCGGCCTGAAGGAAGAAACAGACTTCTGGGCAAGTGCGAGAATTTTTTTTTTCTGAGTTCTGGATCTTCCGTTAAAGGGACACTCTTGTAACAGTCAGGCCTTACGCTAGCACGTCAGATTTGCGTATGCAAAAAACGGACCGTTTTCACATATATGAATGTCTGTGTTGCGTCCCTGCTTTCCATGTGGCATCCGCTTTTTTTGTCCGATTTTCTTCTCTGCAAGCACTTGGGCTTCGTTCCCCTCAGCGTCGGGCTTCCGTTCATGCGTTCCATCAGACCTTTCCGTAGGGGGAAACCCATGAACCGAAACCATAGATTTCCGTTTGCATTACCATTGATTTCAATGGTAACTCTTCTGTTGCTACTGGTTTCCGTTTTTTCGTCAAAATCAATAGCGCAGGGTGGTCTGCATCAGCATACTATATATATTAATACACTCTTTATTATAACTCAGAGGAACCCCGGAGAAAGACATCTTCCTGCACTACATACATATACACACTTAGATGATCTAGTAGGATTAAAGTGTACCTCCAGCCAAAACCTTGACTCTGCTCCTTAATCCTTTTAAAAAGGAACTGTGGGCAATCTTGCTCTTGTATACTCGGTGGTTTAGGTACCGTACGGGCCTGTCCACACGTAACAGAATTGCTGCAGAAACTACCAGAAATTCTGCTGCGGAAAAACCTGTACCGTTTCTTGCAGAAAATGGTGCGGATTTTGCTGCGTTTTTCCCAATGTTGGGAGATGGCGACATCTCCTCTGGAAAACGCAATTCTGTCCACTTTCCGCAGCAGGAATTGACATGCTGCGGCACAAAAAATACGCACCGCAGGTCAATTTCGTGATGAAGACTTTACAGTGTGTGGATGAGTTTAGTTGCATCTCATCTACTTTGCCGCTACTGTATTCTGCCGCAATTCCGGTTGGAAAATACGCAGCAATTCCGTTACATGTGGACAAGTCCTACTTCTGCCTTGTTTCCAGGACAGGAAATAGCAGTCTAAACGCTACTTCCTGTTTGCCACATTAGCCACACGGTGTAAGGGTTCCGTCATTTTGACGGAATCAATACCGTAGTTGACTACACTATTGATTCCGCCAAGACGATGAAACCCTTGCACAACTGAGACAAACGGAAACCATTGGCACCGGATCCATCACAATTGAAATCAATGGTTTCCGTTCCGTCAGGGCTCCGTTCCGACGAAAAGCTCAGACGAAACGTCGGAACGGAGCCCTAGCGCACATATGAACGAGGCCTAAAATGCATCAGCCTGGAGTCCAGACTGTTTAGCAGATAATAGAGGATTTCAATGACTGTGTGTCAGGTAACAGGTACTTATATAGTACACAACCCCAGAGGTGTCAGTCATGATAATACTGCCCTCTATGGACAAGATTATGGGTCTGAACAGGTAGGAGATTTTTCATATCATTTTTATTATTCACAGCCCTAAATACTCTTTGAACTATGACACCTAACATCAGTGTTCTGCAACCCATGGTGCAACTACAACACCCAGCATCAGGGCACGGTTCAAAAACCACTGCCTTATAGTCTGAGACCTTTGCTAGTGGTAGAAAGTAGGATGGACGGAGAATCCCCTCCATATTTTTACTTTTGCTATTTTCAGAGGAAAGTTCATTCAACAAGAGCCATTCAACCTTTGCTGCCTTCACATTCAATCCGTCTCCGTTTAAGAAATGTTTACACCCAAAGCTCAGTACAGAGACAATAAACATGTTCTGTGTGTAATAATGAAATTTACTCTGTCACATTGAAGGTCATTGTGATAAACTACTACACCCAGCTTTGGGCAGTGGTTTCCAACCTGTGGTTCCCCAGCTTCTGTGCAGGCTGTCAGGAGTTGTAGTTTCACAAAGCAAAAATAACACAAAGCTTATTTATGGACACTGAAAACAGAAAGCAGTCCCTCCCATGTGTGACAACATCGCCATCAATAACTGGTCTTCCCATATGACCGATCAGATGGGCGAGTTCATTAAACGCAAACTTATCTGAATTATGCAACATAGGGAAATAGCATGAGAATAGATCACACTGCCAAAAATACAGCATCACCCAACTATCCGCCACATTACTCCCATGTACAGATGTACAGCTTAGAAAAATGCTGAAACTTATGCCCTTTTTCACACAGACTTTTTTTTGCAGGCAGAACAAAATCTGCCTCGGAATGCCTTCTGGAGTTCTGAGGCAGGTTTTTAACCCTTTGACCAGCCTATTTTTTACGTTTTTCCACAGTCGCATTCCAAGAGCTATAACTTTTTTATTTTTGCGTCGACCGCTGTGTAAGGTCTTGTTTTTTTCAGGGCAAGTTGTATTTTTTAATAGCACCATTTTGGGGTACATATAACTTATTGATTAACTTTTATTACTTTTTTAGGGGGGGGGGGGGGAGATAGAAAGAAAAAAACAGACATTTTGCCACTCTTTTTGCATCCTAAATCTAGTTTACTGTGTGGTATAAATAACACAACTTTATTCAGCGGGTTGTTACGATTGTAACAATGCCAAATTTGTACAGATTTTGTATGTTTTACTACTTTTAGGCTATGGTCACACAGTTTTTTTTGACGCGGAAACCACGCCGTAAAACTCATCAAAAACGGCCCGAAATGCCTCTCATTGATTTCAATGGGAGGAGAAGGGCGTCTTTTTCCCGCGAGCGGGAGAAAGAAGGGACATCAATGGGAGGCAGAGAAAGCAGATTTCACTGTGTTTTATGCCCACGGCGCTCAATGGCCGTGGGCGAAAAACGCCATGAAAATCGGCGTGCAGGGAGAGGAAAATCTGCCTCAAACGGAATTTTGAGGCAGAATTTCCGCCTGCAAAAAACTCTGTGAGAACATAGCCTTACACGGTGAAAACACTTTTTTTTTTCTCAAAATTATTTGTTTTCATGTCTCCGCATTTGAAGAGTCATAACTTTTTTATTTTTACGCTAATGCAGTTGTATGAGGGCTTTTTTTTTTTTGCGGGACGACTTTTCGTTTTTATTGGTTCCATTCTGGAGTAGATGAGACTTTTTATCACAATTTTTTTTTTTTTTAAAGAGGCTCTGTCACCACATTATAAGTGCCCTATCTCCTACATAATGTGATCTGCGCTGTAATGTAGATTACTGTTTTTTATTTTTAAAAACTATCATTTTTGAGCAATTTTAGATTTATGCAAATTAGTTTCTTAATGCCCAACTGGGCGTGTTTTTACTTTTTACCAACTGGGCATTGTGAAGAGAAGTGTAGGACGCTGACCAATCAGTGACCAATCCGCGTCATACACTTCTCATTGTTCCAGCCCAGCTTCTTTCCCTGCATAATCACACCTCCGGCATGATCTAGCAGGCATTCACTACAGGCAGACCTGGGGGCCTTTATTAGGCCCCCGGCTGCCATCGGAGACACAGACACCCGGTAATCTTATCGTCGGGTGTCAGTGGGATGAGAGGGAGCTCCCTCCCTCTCTCCAAAACCACTCAGATGCGGCGCACGCTATTGAGCACCGCATCGGAGGGTTTAAACGGGTGAGATCGATACTGATATCGATCTCACCCGTTCGAGCAGGGACGCCCCCAGCCCTCAGCTACCTCTGGCAGCTGAGAGCAGGGAGATTTAACGGCTCCCTGCTCTGTTTATTCTGATGTAGCACCATGAAAAGGCCTATGTATCAGAATAAAGCCCATTAGTGGCCGCCGTGAAAAGGCATATTGGCGGTCACTAACGGGTTAACTACCTGCACTTTTTTTTTAACTAAGCTTTTTGCCCATTGAAGCTAATGCAAGGACCGAATGCAAAAACCGCAGCAAAAAACGCTCAGAAACTAGCGCCACAGGTTTTTCCTGCCTCCCATTGATTTCAGAGGCAGAAACCTTTGACGCTTTATTTATTTCCCCCCCCCCCCCCCCCGTGAGCAGCCAAAAGCCACCCGGAAAACAAAAACACACACCTCTGCCTCCCATTAAAATCAATGGGGGGCAATTTCAGACCTTTTTCTTCCTGCTGATTTTGACGCGGTTTCCACATCAAAACCAAAAAAACAAACCTGTGTGAACTGACCTTTAGTAATCTACAAGAAGTAAAGATCTCGAGGAGGTGGTCTCCAAATGCTGCAAGCCAGGGCATGATGGGAGTTGTAGTTCTGCAAAAGGTTGGAGACCACTGGCGTATCAAGCCGTTGATCTTAAACAGAGAACCGCATTCATGCTCCCAATTTATATAGCGTCGGACCACCATTTAGACAATTTCAGTCTTATCTTGCAGCAAGTTTGTATCACATCTAGACTGGGGTTCACGGCAACATTTTGCCACGGTAAAACTGTAGGACTACTATGTTACAAAGAGGTCACAAGAGACACTGCGTCTGTCGCAAGACATCGGACCCACTATAACCCCAGTCTTATAAAGCACATGCAGCATTTTATACCAGGCTGCAGCGTGGTGTCAAGATCTCAGCTTTCATAATACAGACTGTCCTCTAACATCCTGACCCAGGAGACAGCAGTATGGCTTCTGCCATAGACGTGGGATGCAGTTATAGGGATCCATGGAAAAGTATGTATCATATCCACGGACCAACACTCAGAATCCGATTAAGGAAGGTGCAATGACTGATCCCATAACCCAAATAGCCTTGTAAAGAGTCTGTTGGGAGGAGAGCTGCACACGAGACAAGTACTCAGCAACTAAAACAAAAGCTCTGCACATAGACCCCACTACACCCTCTTACATAACTCAGCCGACTCTACACAAGTCATATCCCCCAGTGCAGACCTCCCACCCACGTCTCCAAATAATTCTAATATTCTAAACTGCGGTTATCTCAGCTTTTTATGGGCTGCATTGCGCTATTCTGGATTACTGCCCATAACCAACTATGCCACTGTGGCTAGGTCCTGCCTGCCAGGAGGGCAATAGAGGGTCCCGACTGCCTGCCAGGAGGGCAATAGAGGGTCCCGACTGCCTGCCAGGAGGGCAATAGAGGGTCCCGACTGCCTGCCAGGAGGGGAAGCTATTGGTTGGCAATGGAAACAATACACACCTAGATACAAATGTTATACGTTCTGGTAAATTGCCGGACCGGTAGACCTACATAGGTCATAAAAGAAGTTTTGTTCTGAAGCAATCTGGTGGCAAGTAGGTGGCAAGTAGGTGAACCCCCCCCCCCCCATGTTATATAAACACCACACTAATAGTCATACATTTACATAACACATTATATAGATCACATACACAGCTCGCCTTCACCAAGGTATCGTCATGCGGCAAGTCACGGCGTTATCTGACATCAGAATGAACCCCCAGCGGGATCTGGTGCTACAACACCAACCAGCTGCGGGGGCGTCCCACTTTAATTGGCGGATTTCATTAATCATTACTTTCTAATTGGCTGTACATACAAATCCATAAATGTAACAAAGCTAAATCAATGGACTTCTCGTACAAAACCAAAGCCATGGAAACGGAAGGGTTTACGACGGATTAAAGGGTCCTGAATAAAGACCGATCATCAATGGGTGGTCCGGACTCCCTGCCCTCCAGCGATGGAACCTGTAAACGATTAATCCTACCAGAATGGACAATTCCTTTAAGGACATTTTACTAATTCCCCTAAAATAAACACGGATGCTTCTTACCTCCACCTGTTGATTCCCACATTAGATGATCCAGCGAACCAGGGGTCCAGTATGTAGACGCAGCGGATCGTGTCAGCTCCTCGGATACATTCCTTCAAGGCTGGGTTGTCGTGGAGCCGGAGCCCCTTCCTGAACCAGTGGATGGCATTCACCCCCATTTTTTTTGTTAGTTTTTTTTAAAGATTATGGCAGAAGGTTTACTAGATAGTGTCAAGTATAGACTCAAGTTGATGTCGGAGTCAAGTCCAGAGCAGACTCATGGCTTCCAGTTGAAGAGAATTTGGGGTCAGACTGATTTTGGGGGGCTTAGTCTTTACGACCCTCCTCTGTAAGCCAGATACACAATGGGGGCTCTGCCTGGATATTTGAATGTAGCCGTGGTCTCCCTAACATTGTGTGCACGGAGAAAAAAACGGCTCCCGGTCTGTGTACCCCAAAACCACGACCACCTACTCAGGCTTTCCTCAACCAAGTGTGCACCGTTCTCTCAGCACACCACACAGCACGTCACCTAAGCTCCACCTTCTACTTCTGATTGGCCGGACCCCGTCACGTGTCCTCAGAGCGCTCACGTTTCTGTGGTGTGTTCGCCACACCGCTCCCTCTCCTCACAACGTAGGAAACATTTTTTCCGCTCGTTACCCCCGCCAGTTATTTCTATTGTTATTTACCGTTAACTTAGGGTTAGATACTGTATCAGCGGCATTCGGTAAGAAGCTTGCTCAGTTTACGTTCGACTGTTATGGCCCATGACGTCAGGAGGGGGGGTAGGAGCTTCGGGAGATAGGGTTGGACGCGCTGGAAAGTTCCCGGATGAGCACGTTGACTAGAGGCTGTATGCGTTTATTACGGCGCATGCGCGGTACAGCGAGTGGTTAGTGCTGGTGCTGAGAGTTGCGTACTTTTTATTTCCCGCCGGTTTGCGATTTCTGGGGGTGAACTGCAAATGTTGGGGGGCAGCACGTCCTATGGTAGCGTCTCTACAAAGTAATCCTCTGTCAGACATCCAGCATAATCCCTGCTATAAGTAGCTGCCAGGCTGCTGGTTATATAACCCACATTCACACCTGCCCTAGTTCTCTCATAAACAACAGCCATGTCTCACCCTGGCCCAGAAAATCTCCTGTCATCTATTTAATGGGCATTCACTCCAAAAATGGAAAAATTATTCTATGCAGAAAATCCTATTCTGATAATAATTATTTTCTGCAACATTACGCCTGAAAACACGGCTCAAATACATCGGCAAACATCCGCCCATTGCTTTCAATGGGTCTTACGATGTTCTGTGCCGACGACCTGTCATTTTACGCGTCGTTGTCAAAAGACGGCGCGTAAACTTACAGCCTCGTCAAAGAAGTGCAGGACACTTCTTGGGACGTAATTTGAGCCGTTTTTCATTGACTTCAATGAAGAACAGCTCCAAATTACGTCCGTAAAAGACGCCTCGCAAAGCGCGAGTACGAGCAATTACGTCTGAAATGCAGGAGCTGTTTTCTCCTGAAAACAGCTCCGTAATTTCAGCCGTAATTGTCGATATCGTGTGCACATACCCTTATGGTATGTTCACACGACCTATTTTCAGACGTAATTCAGGCGTTTTACGTCTCGAATTACGCCTGAAAAGACGGCTGCAATACGTCGGCAAACATCTGCCCATTGCCTGCAATGGGTTTTACGATGTTCTGTTCAGACGAGCTGTAATTTTACGCGTCACTGTCAAAAGACGGCGCGTAAAATGATGCCCGCATCAAAGAAGTGCAGCGTTATTGGAGCCGTTCTTCATTGACTCCAATGAAAAACAGCTCCAATTACGTCCGTAAAAGACGCGGCTAAAAACGCGTGCACTTGCAAAAACGTCTGAAATTCAGGAGCTGTTTTCGCCTGAAAACAGCTACGTCATTTCAGACGTTGTTTGTTAAGACGTGTGAACATACCCTTAAGGTATGTTCACACGGCCTATTTTCAGACGTAATTCGGGCGTTTTACGCCTCGAATTATGGCTGAAAAAATGCCCCTAAAACGCCTACAAACATCTGCCCATTGCCTGCAATGGGTTTTACGATGTTCTGTTCCCACCAGCCTTTATTTTACGCGTCGCTGTCAAAAGACGGCGCGTAAAATGACGGCTCGTCAAAAGAAGTGCAGGACACTTCTTGGGACGTTTTTGGAGCCGTTTTTCATAGACTCTATTGAAAACAGCTCCAAAAACGAGTTGCTCAAAAAACGTCTAAGGCTGGGTTCACACGACCTATTTTCAGACGAAAACGAGGCGTATTATGCCTCGTTTTAGGTCTGAAAATAGGGCTACAATACGTCGGCAAACATCTGCCCATTCATTTGAATGGGTTTGCCGACGTACTGTGCCGACGACCTGTCATTTACGCGTCGTCATTTGACAGCTGTCAAACGACGACGCGTAAATTGACTGCCTCGGCAAAGAAGTGCAGGACACTTCTTTGCCACGTAATTTGAGCCGTTCTTCATTGAACTCAATGAAGAGCAGCTCAAGATATACGAGCATCACAGACGCCTCGTATATTACAAGGAGGAGCGTTTACGTCTGAAACGAGGCAGCTGTTTTCTTCTGAAAACAGGCTGTCATTTCAGCCGTAAATGACAGCTAGCATGTGAACATACCCTTAGGCTGGGTTCACACGACCTATTTTCAGACGTAAACGAGGCGTATTATGCCTCGTTTTACGTCTGAAAATAGGGCTACAATACGTCGGCAAACATCTGCCCATTCATTTGAATGGGTTTGCCGACGTACTGTGCAGACGACCTGTTATTTACACGTCGTCGTTTGACAGCTGTCAAACGACGACGCGTAAAAATACAGCCTCGTCAAAAGAAGTGCAGGACACTTCTTTGGACGTTTTTGGAGCTGTTTTCTCATAGACTCCAATGAAAACAGCTCCAAAAACGGACGTAAAAAACGCCGCGAAAAATGCGAGTTGGTCAAAAAACGTCTGAAAAGCAGGGTCTGTTTTCCCTTGAAAACAGCTATGGATTTTCAGACGTTTTTGGTCACTACGTGTGCACATACCCTAAAAATCAGGAGCTGTTTTCCCTTGGGGTATGTTCACACGGCCAAATTTCAGACGTATAAGAGGCGTATTTTGCCTCGTTTTATGTCTGGAAATACGTCGTCAAACATCTGTCCATTACTTTCTATGGGTATAACGCTGTATTGTCCACACGACGCGTAATTTTACGCGTCGTACGGCAATTACGACGCGTAAAATTACGCCTCGTAAAAAGAAGTGCAGGACACTTCTTTGGACGTTTTTGGAGCTGTTTTCTCATAGACTCAAATGAAAACAGCTCCAAAAACGGACGTAAAAAACGGCGTGAAAACGCCGCGAAAAATGCGAGTTAGTAAAAAAACGTCTGAAAAGCAGGGTCTGTTTTCCCTTGAAAACAGCTCTGGATTTTCAGACGTTTTTGTTGACTACGTGTGAACATACCCTTGAGCCAAAAACTAAATCAAAACTGTGTGTGTGTGTGTGATCCTTGCCTTAACCCTTTCAAGACCGAGCTCATTTTGACCTTCATGACCAGCCCCATTTTCTCAAATCTGACGTGTCAATTTATGTGTTAATAACTCCGGAATGCTTTTACCTAGCCAAGCGATTCTGAGATTGTTTTCTCGTGACATATTGTACTTTATGTTAGTGGAAAAATTTGATCAATAAATTCATTGCTTATTTGTGAAAAACACCAAAATTTAGAGAAAATTTGCAAAAATTATGATTTTTCTCATTTTAAATGTATCTGCTTGTAAAACAGATAGTAATACCACACAAAATAGTTACTATTTCACATATTCCATATGCCTACTTTATATTTGCATAGTTTTTTGAACATCCTTTTATTTTTCTATGACATCACAAGGCTTAGAACTTTAGCAGCAATTTCTCACATTTTCAAGAAAATTTCAAAAGTCTATTTTTACAGGGGCCAGTTCAGTTCTGAAGTGGCTTTGAAGGCCTTATGTACTAGATAGACCCCATAAATCACCCCATATTAATAACTGCACCCCTCAAAGTATTCAAAACAGCATTCAGAAAGTTTCTTAACCCTTTAGGCGCATCACAGGAATTAAAGCAAAGTAGAGGTGAAAGTTACAAATGTTCTTTTTTTTGCTGAAATTCATTTGTAATAAAAAAAATTCTGTAACACAGAAGGTTTTACCCGAGAAATGCAACTCAATATTTATTGCCCAGATTCTGCAGTTTTTAGAAATATCCCACATGTGGCTCTAGTGCGCTAATTTACTGAAACACCGGCCTCCGAAGCAAAGGAGCACCTAGCGGATTTTGGGGCCTCCTTTTTTTAGAATATATTTTAGGTTTCATGTCAGGTTTGAAGAGGTCTTGTGGTGCCAAAACAGTGGAAATTCCCCAAAAGTGAAACGGTTTTGGAAACTACACACCTCAAGGAATTTATCTAGGGGTATAGTTAGCATCTTGACCCCACAGGTCTTTTGCTATATTTATTGGAGTATGTCTGTGAAAGTGAAAATCTACTTTTTTCTGAAAAAATATAAAAAAAAATAATATTTGCAAGGAATAAAGATTAAAAAGCACCCCAAAACTTGTAAAGCTACTTCTCCCGATTACGCCAATACCCCATATGTGGTACTAAACTGCTGTTTGGACCCACGGCAGAGCTCAGAAGGGAAGGAGCGCCATTTGGATTTTGAAGTGCAGATTTTGCTGGATTGGTTTTCAGTGCCATGTGGCGTTTGCAACGCCCTGGAGGGAGCAAAACAGTGGAATCCCCCAAAACTGACCCCATTTTGAAGACTACACCCCTCAAGGAATTTTTCTAGGGGTATAGTTAGCATTTTGACCCCACAGTTTTTTTGCTGAATCTAGTGGAATTAGGCAGTGAAAATGAAAATCTACTTTTTTCTGAAAAAACATAGAAATGTTTAATTTTTACAATTAATAAAGTAGAAAAATCACCCCAAAATTTGTAAAGCAATTTGTCCTGATTACAGCAATACGCCATATGTGGTAATAAACTGCTGTTTGGACCCACGGCAAGACTCAGAAGAGAAGGAACAATATTTGGCTTTTGGAGCTCAAATTTAGCTGGAACGGTTTTCGGGTATCATGTCGCATATGCAAAGCCCCTGAGGTACCAAAACAGTGGAAACCTCCCAAAAGTCCCGTTAGGGGACTGGAACGAGCGATCATGAGGTCGCTGGTACAATACACTGCAGTACTAATGTATTGCAGTATAATGTCATTTTACAGGCTCCTGTAACAGCGCGATCGCTGTTCCTGTCCGTTAGTCCCGGGTGTCAGCTGTAATACACAGCGGACACCTGCAGTATATGGAGCGGGCGCAGCGCATGAGCCCGCTCCATATATAACCCCCCCACACCACGACATGCTATTAAGTCGTGGTGCGCGAAGGCGTTAATGCGCAGCGGATGGTGCAAATTGAAAATTTAAATTTTCCACTGATATGCCATTTTAATGCACAATACATTGTGCCCAGTTTGTGCCACTGAAGACAAATACCTCATACAATGTTGAGAGGGTTCTCCTGGATATAAAATATCATATATGTGGACGTAAGCTGGTGTTTGGGCACGCTGTGGGGCTCAGAAGGGAGGGAACGCCATTTGGCTTTTGGAGCGCAGATTTTGCTTGGTAACTGTTCTGTTTGGGGTTTTGCTGGTATTTCAGTTTATGATGTGGGAGTATGTGTAAATTGGGCAGAGTACATCAGGGCATAATAAGAGGGTATAATAATGGGGTACATAAATAATAATCCGCAGATATGTGGCCGGTGTCGCACTGATAAATGTTCGCCCGATCTCATCTGCTTTTGGAACACTCTGCACATTTTGCATCGCCATAATCTGGGAGCCAGAACTTTTTTCTTTTTTCTCCACCGGAGCCGTGTGAGGGCTTATTTGTTGCGGGACAATCTGTACTTTTCATTGGTACCATTTTAGGGTACATGTGATTTTTTTATCACTTTTTATTAGATTTTTTTTGGCAAGCAAAGTGACAAAGAAACATAAATTCTGACAATGTTTTTTGTATTTTTTTTTTTTTACAGTGTTCACCGTGCGGTATAAATTATATTTTACTTTATTCTGCGGGTCGGTACGATTACGGCGATACCATATGTATATAGGTTTTTTATGTTTTGTGGCGATTGCGCAATAAAATCACTTTTCTATAAAATTATTTATTTTCTCTGTCAACATATTATGAGATCCATAATATTTTATTTTTCCGTCAAAAAAGCGGTGTAAGGGCTTGTTTTTTGCGGGATGGGTTGTAGTTTTTATTGGTATTATTTTGGGGTACATGCGACTTTTTGATCACATTTTATTCTATATTTTGGGAGGGTTGATGACCAAAAAATAGTGATTCTGACATTGTTTTTTAATTAATTTTTTTTGCGGTGTTCACCGTGCGGGAAAAATAATATTATAGTTTTATAGTTTGGGTCGTTATGAACGCGGTGATACCAAATATGTGTACTTTTTTTAACATTTTCATTTTTTTCCTATAATAAAAGACTTATTATAGGAAAAAAAGCATTTTTTGTTTTGGTAACTTTTATAACTTGTTTTTACACTTTTATAAAACATTTTTATTACTTTATTTTATACTTTTTACTTGAAGCCTGGCAGCACTGATCGCTGCTATAATACATTACACTACCTAGGTAGTGTAACGTATTATAAACTGTCAGTGTGACGCTGAGAGTCACACTGACAGGAAGCTTATGAGGACCTGCCTCCGGCTGGTTCTCATAGGCTGCTGTGCATGGCAGACCCGGGGGCCGTTGTATGGCCTCCGGTTCTGCCTTATAACCGACTGCAGCACCCGCAATCGGTCCCCGGGAAAGTTTGTTGTAGCAACAAACTTTCCAGTTTGTTATAGCAACAAACTTTCCAGTTCGTTGCTACAACACACTTTCCCTGCGATCACATGACCGGGACCTGAACTAATCAGGTCCCGATCATATCTCCGGGACCAGAGGCAGGTGATAACAGCGCGATCCGGGTGTCAGCGCTACTCTGAGACACCCGGATCGTGCTTTTAACACCCACCGTGAATTCACGTCGGCACTGCACAGAGCCCAGCAAGTGCCGACGTGAATATACAGTGGGCGGTCGGGAAGCGGTTAAACAGCGCCACTCTTGTCTATTGGCTGTGTCTGGCATTGCAGCCCAGGTGCTGAGACCCCCACTCCCCCACCCCATTGGCGCTCCTTGTCTAGGTTAAAGACGGCTCCTATAGAATGTTTATGAGCCCGTCTTCATCCTAACAAGGAGGGCTGAGAACGGCCGAAATGTAGGGCTCTCATCCGTTTCAGCGAAGGTAGGGCTCTCAGCACCCGGACCCCACAGATCAGTACTTCTGATATGTCTCTGGCATAATGAAAGTTTTTGGAAAGTTCAGTTGCTCTTTAAGTAGTCGTGCGACTTCAATGCAACAGCAAGTTGTAGAGAAACCTCAGACACACTTTTTTTGTTGCGCAACTTGCATGCGAATAATTGTCATGCGCCCTTGTCGAATGCTTCAAAATTGTGCTAGTAAGGATGCATGCGGTGAACTTTTTTTTTTAATCATTTAGTCTTAAAACCGTGGGAGCTGATGAAGTGGGCGCTAGTACGAGAAGCAGTGTCTCCCCTGCAGACATTTTTCTACATGATTGGAAGCATTTGCTGTTTTCTTCCTACACAACCCAATTAACTGGCCCATCGTTATATTGAGCTGTAAAATCAGGTTGGCATGCTCTGTCACTGAAGGGGTTAAGGCAGAGGTGCTCGCAGCCTTCAGTAGCGTTCGCTATTCCTTCTATAGAATGGTTGTATGACTCAGCAGGCTCATCCGTTGTTACTAGGAAACTCTGTATGTGAGACGATTACTTTCATGCATGTCTTACGGAAACAATGCCTTATTAAGGAGAAGTCGGCTGAGAGCAATTCACCAAATACGAAAAATTATTTAATAATCCAATTATAGATGACCAGACAAAAGGGATAAATCTATGGGTTAAATGTTTAGATCTGGTATCAACGTGTGATGAAAATGTGTGAATTGCACCTCCGTGGTATGTTTACGTTTCTGCACATTTATCGGGAACGGCCGACCATCTAATGTGTATGGCCGTATATTGACTCTCCCGATAGAATTGAATACGCATGCCTGGCATCATATATTTCCCTTACATCTGGTCGCAGCATTTTTTGCAGAAAAAATGGCCCAAAAAAATGGCAGGAAAAAGGTTTCCAAAAAAGTGCTGTTTTTCCTAAAAATGCTGTGTATGAAGGCACCTCAAAGGGGTTATCCTCTCCATAGCCAGCAGGAACTTCTACCGGCAATTGGCTATTTGCTGGGGGTCTTAACAGCCGACCCACAGCGATAATCTGATTACCACAGCGGCCCTCAGATTATAGGGGAAAGTGAGCACAAGTTGCCCATTTCAGACGATCATTATTTTAAAGTTTTATGCGCACAATTGCTGTTTTTTGCCTGGTCGTCGACTGAAATTATGAGTATAAGGTGTGATCGGCCAATAACAGATGATGATCGCTCGTCACGTTGTGCAAGTGTCCTGAAACTGTTAGTTCAGTCTAGCTTGTTGATGGTCATTCCTACTATCTAATGTATATGGCCAGATATATGGACTTTATAATTAACATGACATAAAAGTAGCAGTTGATACGACTTTCCATCGTGCCCCATTGATCATCCCACGCTATGTGCTGTAACTTTGTAGCCAGTGGTGTTGGCCCAATGTCTCATTGTCAATGCTATTTATATGACCCTTTTATCTCATTTCACTTTCATTCAGGACCGATCTTGAATTTTCATTGTCCTCCTATATGTCACCAGTGCAGCCTGCTCTCTCCATCTTTTACATTCATATAAAGAATTACCCTGCGGAACATGCTCGGGACAAAACCCCGTTTGAACTCCTTTGCGCAGGCACGGGCTCGATGCGGCACACTCTATCCAGACTGTACTCCCTACTGATCTCCCCATCTACCCTCTCCACACCCACATATTTGCTACGGTGGGAAAGGGTCTTGGGAATCTCACTCTCGGCTGAACAACAAGATAGGGTATACACGATGACACATAAATCGTCAATGGCCAGCAGGTATCAAGAAGCGGGATTTAAAATTTTAACGCGCTGGTATAGGGTTCCTTCCAGATTACATGCCATGATTCCGGCAGTTTCCCCGCTGTGCTGGAGATGTGGTAACCGGATGGGAACGATTCTACATGTCTTTTGGGAGTGCCCGAGGCTGACTGACTTTTGGTCAGAAGTTTAGCGTATCACCTCCAAATTCACGGACTTCCCGCTCCCGTGCACATCGGCCTTCTTCTTGCTCCATCTGTGCGAGGTTCCGTTGTTCTCATATCGTCGCTCTGTGATCCGCCACCTGGTGAACGCTGCCAGGGCCTGCATACCAGCGCTGTGGAGACAATCTGCTGCGCCGTCGCTCAGCATGTGGTTTGATAAGATACAGGAGATCATGAAGATGGTGGATCTCACGGTATCCATGAGAGGTACTCACGCCAAGTTCATCAAGACCTGGTATCATTGGGTCAGGTTTTAATCATCACTGGAGTTCAGGAACATCGTAGCCTCCTGATTTGTACTCTCTGCAGGACATATAACATCAGAACTCGTCCCTTACCCTCCCTCCCCGGTCGTTCCTCTTTTCTCCTTTCCTTGTTCTTACCCCCTTCTAAGATATGCTTCACTGTGGGCCTTAGTGCATGTCTGCAGGTTCGGGATGCATGGGCCTAGCCCCAATTAATGTTTGATATTTCTCTGTTTGCACACATATCATAGAGGATGACCTCATATAGCGGCCTGCGTGCCGACGTACTATATGGTTACATATTCTTTTTGCATTAATGTGTTATGTTTGGAAAATTTATAAATAAAAGAATTTATAAAAAGAATTACAAACAAGCTTTTGTCTTCTGAAATTGGATGTGTGGTCCTCCAAAAACTTGCCACCCACTTTCTATTCACTTGCCTTTAAAGTGTAGCTAAACGTTTGACAAACTTCTGACATGTAAGAAGTTTGGATTGGTGGTGGTCCGGGCACTGAGACCCCCACCAATCTCTAGAACGAAGCAGCTGAAGCACTCGTGTGAGCGCTCAGCCACTTCGTGTCTGTTTGGCTTTTTCCGGAAATAAATGTATCGGAGTACGGGCTCAATAGAAAGTCTATGAGCCCGTACTCCGATACATCGGCTTTCCAGAAAAAGACTAAGGGTATATGCACACGGTAGCAGGCATTTACGTGTGAAAAGACAGACTGTTTTCAGGAGAAAACAGCTGCCTCGTTTCAGACTTAAATGCTCCTCCTCGCATTTTGCGAGGCTTCTCTGACAGCCGTAAATTTTGAGCTGCTCTTCATTGAGTTCAATGAAGAACGGCTCAAATTACTTACAAATTTATTTTTATATTTATTTTTATTTTTATTTAATTTTTCTTTTCTTATTCTTAATATCTTATTTTATTTCATGAATTTTGATTTCTGAGAAACATCTGTCCAGATGATTATGGTGAAAATTATAACCATGAAAATTATACCTGAAACTTTGTCAGAGATAAAAATAAATTATAATGTCTCCAAAAGTAGGAGTAAAACCCTTTATGTATTATATGAAGTTAATTGTTGTTGGTAAAACTACTTTTCTTGTGATCAATGATGTATTGAATTCCTTTGAAATGTTTTGAATAGTAGGAAACTGTGAAATGTACGAATCTGTAGAAAGCAAGCCTGGATATTCACTGAATGGGCGGGAACTTCCAATAAAACTTAATTACGAAGCATATATAAAAGGCACTAGCCTGGAACAGAATAATGGCTCTGAGGAAGTCACAGATGTGATGAAACGCGTTAGCTAATTACCCCCTAACACGTGTGTTTGACGTCACACACGATGTACCTTGCTGGATTCTAACCTCAGTCTGCAACGAGCTCAGCCGTGCCTGCACTATATCTGTATATGAGGAGGCACGAAGGGAGAGAGATCCAGACAAACCTATTAAAAACCATGAGGACAACTATGGAAAGGAGAGGCTTTTCTGGACCTGTGCTATAAAGCTGGATTTTTGTCCTGTAAAAAGTGTTGGGACTTGGACTACACTTACAACATAAAGGTACCAGTGAAAAAACCTTGAGAAAAGGGTTTGAAATAATCCTCTCTGAGGCCTCATGCACACGACCGTAAAATCACCCGTTATTACGGGTTGTAATTACGACCCGTAATAACGGGCTCATAGACTTCTATTGGCCACGGGTACCTTCCCGTTTTCTCACGGGAAGGTGCCCGTGCCGTTGAAAAAGATAGAACATGTCCTATTTCAGGCCATAATAACGGCACGGACAGCCCATAGAAGTCTATGGGGCTCCCGTAATAACGGGTGACTGCGTGTGTGCACCCGTCATTACGGGAGCTTTTCTAGGCGACGTCGGTAAATAGTCACTGTCCAGAGTGCTGAAAGAGTTAACTGATCGGCAGTAACTCTTTCAGCACGCTGGACAGTGAATTACGATCAGAATATAGAGCAACCTTTAAAAAAAAGACGTTCATACTTACCGAGAACTTCCTGCTTCCTCCAGTCCGGTCTCCCGGCCGTTGCCTTGGTGACGCGTCCCTCTCGACATCCGGCCCGACTTCCCTGGATGAAACCGCAAAGTGAACACCGTAAAAAAAAAATGCAAAAAACCATGGCGAAATTGCCATTTTTTTCCATTGCCCCCCAAAAAAGTAATAATAAAAATGAATCAATAAGTCCCATGCACCCCAAAACAGTACCATTCAAAACTACGTCTCGTCCCGCAGAAAACAAGCCAAAAAAATCACTACATTGATCGAAAAATAAAAAAGTTACGGCTCTTGGAAAGCGACGATGCAAAAACAAATAATTTTAGTTCATAAGTGTTTTTATTGTGCAAAAGTCGTAAAACATAAAAAAAAACTCTACATATGTGGTATCGCCGTAATCGTACCGACCCATAGAATAAAGGTAACATGTTATTTACGTCGCACAGTGAACGGCGTCAATTTAAAAACACATAGAACAATGGCGGAATTTCAGTTTTTTTTTATAATCCCCCCAAAAAAGGTTAATAAAAGTTAATAAAAAAATTATATGTACCCAAAAATGGTGCTATTAAAAAGCACAACTAATCCCGCAAAAAAACAAGTCCTCATACAGCTATGTAGACGAAAAAATAAAAAAGTTATAGCTCTTTGAATGCGACTATAGAAAAACGAATAAAATAGCTTGGTCATTAGGGCCTAAAATGGGCTGGTCACTAAGGGGTTAAACCACATAATGTTATTGTATCATTTTGTAAAACAATGTTTATATGCATGCAATAATTTGTGGGTATATCGCAATAGCTCTTGCAACTTTGTTAGTAATCCATTTCTATGCACAATGAATTTCCACCAATCTGACAATTGTGCATGGATAATGTAATTTATATCCAAGTTTTTTATATATATAAAAAAAATCTTAATAATAAATACATTTTGTATAAATTGTTTAAAGAGGCTCTGTCACCAGATTTTGCAGCCCCTATCTGCTATTGCAGCAGATAGGCGCTGCAATGTAGATTACAGTAACGTTTTTATTTTAAAAAAACGAGCATTTTTGGCCAAGTTATGACCATTTTTGTAGTTATGCAAATGAGGCCTGCAAAAGTCCAAGTGGGTGTGTTTAAAAGTAAAAGTCCAAGTGGGCGTGTATTATGTGCGTACATCGGGGCGTTTTTAATACTTTTACTAGCTGGGCGCTCTGAAGAGAAGTAACATCTTCTTCTCTTCAGAACGCCCAGCTTCTGGCAGTGCAGATCTGTGACGTCACTCACAGGTCCTGCATCGTGTCAGACGAGCGAGGACACATCGGCACCAGAGGCTACAGTTGATTCTGCAGCAGCATCAGCGTTTGCAGGTAAGTCGATCTTACCTGCAAACGCTGATGCTGCTGCAGAATCAACTGTAGCCTCTGGTGCCGATGTGGCCGTCACGATGCAGGACCTGTGAGTGACGTCACAGATCTGCACTGTCAGAAGCTGGGCGTTCTGAAGAGAAGTGGATGATACTTCTCTTCAGAGCGCCCAGCTAGTAAAAGTATTAAAAACGCCCCGATGTACGCACATAATACACGCCCACTTGGACTTTTACTTTTAAACACACCCACTTGGACTTTTGCAAGCCTCATTTGCATAACTACAAAAATGGTCATAACTTGGCCAAAAATGCTCGTTTTTTTAAAATAAAAACTTTACTGTAATCTACATTGCAGCGCCGATCTGCTGCAATAGCAGATAGGGGCTGCAAAATCTGGTGACAGAGCCTCTTTAATACAGTCTTATCTTGTATTTATTTTACCCAAAGTGTGCTGGTTGGTCCATTAGTTTTTCGTTTTCTTTTCTGCTAACGGCTCAAATTAGGTCTGAAAGAAGTGTCCTGCATATAATGTATAGAAGTGCCCCGCATATAATGTATAGAAGTGTCCCGCATATAATGTATAGAAGTGTCCCGCATATAATGTATAGAAGTGTCCCGCATATAATGTATATAAGTGTCCTGCATATAATGTGTCAGGTCCGTATTTCACACCGAATAACCACCTCTGTAAATTGAAAGCTGAAGGCATGCCTGGAAAGAAGTACACCACACAAATGTCTGAGGTACAGCTTCAATGTCAGCCAGAAAGAACTGAACTTTATTCAGAACAAAGAAACACACACAGAGAAGACACATGCCCCTCCCTATAGATGTGTGACTTGCTTAAATTCTATTCGCTCCCCAGCTGTAACTTTTCCTATACATTCTTCTGCACACTCCTCTTTGCATTCCAGGGGGCGGTGTCTTCCATAGGTGTGTCCGACATGAACAAAGAACTTGTTATATATATCAGTATATTACACAAAGAACTGAAATGTATATACATATGTGTGAGGATAATATTTTTCAGACAATATACATAGTAATGATCCCTGACAGTCCCCCCTAAAAATATTATTACTCTATCCCTGAGTCTTGCCTAGCAACCTACCACTGACCACTCGAACCAGGCGGGTAGGGGTTTTGGATTTCTTCACCAGCTTGAGACGAGCTACTCCTGATGAGTAACCCCCCTTTGTACCTGGACTTCCAAGGTGTCGGAGTGGTCCTAACTTTCCCTATTCTCCTCTGGATACAGGATGGTTGTCTTGATATAATCTACAAACCACTGCTGGTTGTAATATATATATATATATATTAATCCGGTCTACATTTTTATTAACAGTAATAATTGTCGCACTGTCACTTAGTGTCCTAATGGGACTTTACCCCTGCAGATATGACAGGTCATGGGCAGCACAGTGACCTTCACCTCACACCTTCACATAAAACTCCTCAGATTGTAATTTGCAGTACCGTGGCATATTTACACACATTATAATTATAAACCTCAGACATTATAAACAATAGGGCCTCAGCTAATAACATAATGCTATCACCAATCTCATGCTATCACCCTCAGGTCTCGGGTCCCATCAGTTCATTGCCAGTCCTGTACACCATCGTCTTCTTCTTCTCCTGTCTTCTGCTCTTCACTGACTGTCACCCTCAGGGTAACCCACACAATTGTGGAGTCAGACTACGTTGGTGTCCAGTGGGGGAGTTATTATTACCCCCTCCTGGTCACTTACTTATCAAAACACTTGATCCTGCTGACGGATTCACTCAGGTCTTTGGTCTTTACTTTGCTGATGTCATCAGGACTTGGTTTGGTCCTTCTCATCTGTCCGACACGTCTCCTTTAGTTTACGTCATCAGGCTGTACATAGCACCGCATGTTGTGAGCCTGGGGTGAGATCCCACGTAGGCGGATTAGTGGAGTTGTATTGTGACTATCAAACCCTCCGCATCTGTACTCTTCCTCTGGCAAGTTACTCGTCTGGGCGGCCGCTTAGAATTGTGACACTGCCGTCAGTTCATGATAAACGCGTTGTACTGGCTCAGGCTGTGCCTGCCGCATCTCAGTGATGGAGTTCATCATATTAAAAGTCTTCTAGTTCATGTTTACTGGCACTTGCTGGGGACCCCCAACTCTTGTCAATTGTTAAAATAAATACTAATCTGGTGATAACATCATCCGCATACATTATAAACGTTGTTCTAAGTACATACAATAATGTCAGGCCCCTAAATGACATCAAACACCTTTATATAAGGAAAAACTTCTCTGTTACAATGGACAGGGCACCTAGAAGATGTGTAACTTACTGGGTACATTTCATTTGCACTTGGTGATACCCTTTCAGCAGGATTTGTACCTTGATCTCAGCTGATTGCCTGGAACATCTCCACCTCACAGAAACATACACAGATTCCACATGTTTATCTGACAAGTGTCTTAAACCTATTTTTCTTACTCTAATCTGGTTCGTTCTACCTGGGAAGGCCTCTCAAGGTCGGTTCTCTTCGTGGGAGGCGGGTATGATAAGGTTGGCACCGGTCTGCCAGGACTGTTCTGTAGGCAAATCAAACAGCTCTAACAGAATTTAGCAGCGACAGCTGTAAAACCTGGGACATACCAATTAGATCTTACCAAATCGATCCTTGCAGTCTTGGGGCATATGTGAGGTCATACACCATCAAAACAAGTGCCATCAAGAGTGAATTGGGTGGTACCGGTTCACCTTCCTTTATCTGTCCACATTCTGTTAGAATCTGGTTCTCCCGCCTTCCGCTCCCAGTTGGACACTTCCTGTGGAGAACAAGCTTTTTCATTGCATAAACATTAATTGATCTTAATCAGATAATTCAATTGAAGAAAAACATTAACAAATAGCATCTTTACATCAAACGTTCACACTGGTCAGTAATTAAAACTTACAAACTGATTCTCCTTCTTTATATACATATCTATACTTACACATATACACTGCACAGAATTCTCTGCTGTAAAATTTCCCTTTCACAACAAAAATAAAAATAAACAAATAAAAATGTTTTCTAATGGGAATATTCCACTTCTGTACCTTTTATCTGACGCATGACTCTAATAGTCCAATGCTAAGGCTGGTCCAGAACTTTACATAAAACTTAACCTCAATATTTAATATTCCCACTAAACTTTTTAAATACAGTTATTAAACAAACTAACTTTGGGACAATGTCTAGAGAACTGCTGACATCTTATCATTGTACAAACACCAGTTCAATACTTGGGATAACATTGTTCCCCTGTCACTTACACACAACGTCTGTAGTGGGGAAAATACAGGCCGGGCTTCAGGCCCACCGAGAACAGGTCTACACACATGAGCACTTTGTCATACACTTCTACCTCGGGTAGTTGTATGTTCTGCAGTCGCTGGGACGGGTAATCTGGCCGGGCTGCACTTTTCACAGGTACCTTTGCTGTTTTACCTATGTCATGCCGTGCGCACATCATGCCGGCTGCTACAAACCTAGTGGTGGCATTATTGTATCCAGGGACAAGCCAATTTACTGACACCTGGCCGCACATACTCTTTTTGTCAGGTCTGTCTTCTCTCGCTCTCTCAATTGGCTTACCCGATGATCCAATAAAGTTCCTACTACCAATGGGCCCATAATTGTGGGCGATGCCAAAAGCGTACCTAGAGTCAGTGTAAATGTCGGCCGTCTTACCTTCTGCCAGGTTACAAGCCTCAGCGAGCACCTCCAGCTCCGCTCCTTGAGATGAACAAGAAGGTGAGAGTGGTTTCTGGGTAATTTACCTGGTGCCTCGTATCCTGTCTTGTACATATTGTATAATAAAATATCTCTTTATTACAAATTTACATTAAAAACCCATGTCACATATAGATAGAACATCTCAAAGGGGTGGCGTCTTCATTCTCTAAAATAAAACCAAATGTTATACACTTCTCCACACTCATCTGATAATCACGAGCACTTTGAGAATCTCACTTTTATCAGGTTCTGCAAATACTTGATTAATACAAAAACAAATAAAAAGAAAACATTTCCTAAAAACTTTACATCAAATTAACAATATCCAGACAATTTTTGTTTTGCCTTCTCCCTCATCTAAATCCATAAAGACTTGTGTGAGTGACGTCACCTCTGCCTCCTGTGTAAATTTGCTGGAGGGGGATGGTATCTTACACAACCATCTACACAAACCTCAAAATGTAGGTTACTCTCATACACATTTAATCTGGATTACTCATTGGGGTCTCTTACACATTTTTAGATCTTCTGAAACCAAATTAATTAACTCAAAACAAACCAAAATTGTACCTGATCAAACCAAAATTGTACCTGATCAGTTCCTTCACCCTTCCCCCCTTTGTGGACTCTGCGAAAGTAATGTAGCAGAGTTCAAAACTACATCTCAACATAACACTAATTTAACCCCCTGTAATGTGCAACAGCCTGAAACAAAAATGACTTTTTCCTGACGAAAATACATTTGATCTTTACAATGACATAACTCATGTGTGAAATCAAAAACAAAACAATTGTAGTTAGTTATTCAATAAAACAATATTATCTCTGATAACATTAATTACTGCAAACCAATAAACTGTATATAAAAATAGGGAACGGTGGGGGCACATACATTTTCAAAACCCCGTGTCTCACAGTATCTGTAGTTTAATACATCTGAATTAACATCAAAACACATGAAATCTGATCATATCAGAACACATAAATATCGTAACTTTTATCAACAACAGCGCATGCGCAAAAGAGAAGAAATTTATTTAGGTTTGTAGACATTACTGATATATATATATCTCAGCAGTGCATATTGAAATCCCTTTGTCCCATCAGCACTGCAGACTGCACCCAGTCAGCCCCCCCTCCTCCTCCTCCTCCTCCTCCCAAACACAGCACACTTTAGAGGGGAGGGAGGGGGGGTCACAAACTCACAGCTTCTCACAATCTTAACACTTTCAATGCCGGCAAAACAACATACGTATCTGCAATCATTCATCACACCATTGTATAGGAATTATCTACGTTAATGTTTAACCATACAATCTGTCGGCCACCATCTCTATATTATGATGACGTGTTGCTTCATCAGTGAACTAGACTGGAACTTCTGTAAATAGAAAAAAAAACACTACAAATGACAAAATTAACAAGGTGATTATTTCATACTGATTTGGTTGGGCCGGGCGTGGCCACATCAGGGGCAGGGGGGGGCAGCCTCTCCCATTGGAAACACAGTGCGCAGCTGTGAAGGGGGGGTGGTTTCCCACCCACAATGAGGACACACTCAACATGAGGTACGGACGCCATTACCGGGCGTTGGCTGGTCCTGTTTTCTAATACATATAACATACAATACCTTTCTTATTCCTAACTTCCATTCACTTCACCAAATCATGAATAGGATCGGGTGATCCTGATGATTTGAATATGGACCGTAAACCATCCATTCTAACAGTCTATATTATACACGTAATTTATATAACAATTTTCGATCTGCAACTCTTGGTCTGGCAGGAAATAATATAATTTCACAGTCTCCAACGCTAAGTCTCGCCGAAATAGTATAATCTCTAGTCTGCAATGTATTTATCATTACATCTCGCTAGAATTATAAAAATCTTTAATTAAACTCTCAAAAATATTCAATTAGACTCTCTGGCCTCGCTGGAAATATTAAAATTCCACAGTCTGCAGCTCTCTGGTCGTGTTATATAACTTTATCTATTTAGACTCTCTGGCCTCGCTGGAAATATTAAAATTCCACAGTCTGCAGCTCTCTGGTCGTGTTATATAACTTTATCCAGTCCCTAACTACCCAGAGGATGGTTAGTCGGGCGCGACTAGGGTCTCACAGGTTTTCAACCTCACAGCGGAAAATATCACCTCTGTCGCCTGAGATAATCCAGGAAATCAACAAAAGGGTTCTACAGATCGCTACAAGACTGCCCACTAACACAGATAAGACGAAGATTTATAAAATCAATTCGCTTACCGTGTTATTGCGGAGGTGATCAAATTCCTTCAGTGGGCAACTTTGAGTCCTCTGTTTCACCCTGTGATTGTCGACTGTCCGGATTTTGATTTTTCCTCGAGTGAGGTCCTGGGTTTCGGCACCAAATGTCAGGTCCGTATTTCACACCGAATAACCACCTCTGTAAATTGAAAGCTGAAGGCATGCCTGGAAAGAAGTACACCACACAAATGTCTGAGGTACAGCTTCAATGTCAGCCAGGAAGAACTGAACTTTATTCAGAACAAAGAAACACACACAGAGAAGACACATGCCCCTCCCTATAGATGTGTGACTTGCTTAAATTCTATTCGCTCCCCAGCTGTAACTTTTGCTATACATTCTTCTGCACACTCCTCTTTGCATTCCAGGGGGCGGTGTCTTCCATAGGTGTGTCCGACATGAACAAAGAACTTGTTATATATATCAGTATATTACACAAAGAACTGAAATGTATATACATATGTGTGAGGATAATATTTTTCAGACAATATACATAGTAATGATCCCTGACAATGTATATAAGTGTCCTGCATATAATGTATAGAAGTGCCCCGCATATAATGTATATAAGTGTCCTGCATATATTGTATATAAGTGTCCTGCATATAATGTATATAAGTGTCCTGCATATAATGTATATAAGTGTCCCGCATATAATGTATATAAGTGTCCTGCATATAATGTATATAAGTGTCCCGCATATATGTATATAAGTGTCCCGCATATAATGTATATAAGTGTCCTGCATATAATGTATATAAGTGTCCTGCATATAATGTATATAAGTGTCCCGCATATATGTATATAAGTGTCCCGCATATAATGTATATAAGTGTCCTGCATATAATGTATATAAGTGTCCTGCATATATGTATAGAAGTGTCCTGCATATAATGTATATAAGTGTCCTGCATATAATGTATATAAGTGTCCTGCATATAATGTATATAAGTGTCCTGCATATAATGTATATAAGTGTCCCGCATATAATGTATATAAGTGTCCTGCATATAATGTATATAAGTGTCCTGCATATAATGTATATAAGTGTCCTGCATATAATGTATATAAGTGTCCTGCATATATGTATAGAAGTGTCCTGCATATATGTATATAAGTGTCCCGCATATAATGTATATAAGTGCCCCGCATATAATGTATATAAGTGTCCCGCATATAATGTATATAAGTGTCCCGCATATAATGTATATAAGTGTCCCGCATATAATGTATATAAGTGTCCTGCATATAATGTATATAAGTGTCCTGCATGTAATGTATATAAGTGTCCTGCATATAATGTATATAAGTGTCCTGCATATAATGTATAGAAGTGTCCTGCATATATGTATATAAGTGTCCCGCATATAATGTATATAAGTGTCCTGCATATAATGTATATAAGTGTCCCGCATATAATGTATATAAGTGTCCTGCATATAATGTATATAAGTGTCCCGCATATAATGTATATAAGTGTCCTGCATATAATGTATATAAGTGTCCTGCATATAATGTATATAAGTGCCCCGCATATAATGTATATAAGTGTCCTGCATATAATGTATATAAGTGTCCTGCATATAATGTATATAAGTGTCCTGCACTTCTTTTGACGAGGCTGTATTTTTACGCGTCATCGTTTGACAGCTGTCAAACGACGACGCGTAAATGACAGGTCGTCGGCACAGTACGTCGGCAAACCCATTCAGATGAATGGGCAGATGTTTGCCGACGTATTGGAGCCTTATTTTTAGACGTAAAACGAGGCATAATACGCCTCGTTTACGTCTGAAAATAGGTCGTGTGAACCCAGCCTAACAGACATGAAGCGGCTCACACGAGTGCTTCAGCTGCTTCGTTCTAGAGATTGGTGGGGGTCTCAGTGCTCGGACCCCCACCAATCCAAACTTCTGACATGTCTCTATGACATGTCAGAAGTTTGTCAAACGTTTAGCTACACTTTAATGTACTCTTGATATTTTATAATAAACCTTATGATATTTCTAAATACAGAAAGCCTCGTCCTGCAGTGTTTTTCTGTCTCGTATGTGGCTGCACATCACTGCTGTGTAAAACAATGGAGATGAGTGTATGATGCTGACTGGTCACTGATTGGTCAGCATCATACACGTAAACACGCCCAGTTAAAAACACAATACACGCCCAGTTGGACATAACGAAAAAAAAACCGCCCAGTTGTCCATTTCAAACCTCATTTGCATATATATATAAAATAGCTCATAACTTGACCAAAAATGAACGTTTTAAAAAACAAAAACAAAACGTTACTGTTCTCTACATTGCAGCGCCGATCACATGCAATAGGAGATAGGGGTTTCAGAATCTGGTGACAGAGCCTCTTTAAAGACTAAAACTAAGCGGCAGAGGCGCTCGTGCGCTTGCTTTCTGTTCAGCTTTTTTTGGAAAGCAGTTGGTGTATGGACTCAATAGAAAGTCTATTAACCTGTACACCTGCTTTCTAAGAAAAGCCGAACAGAAACGAAGCCGCTCAGTGCTCACACGAGCACTTCTGCCGCTTCGTTTTATGGTCGGTGTGGGGTCTCAGATCTCAGAACCCTATCGATCAAAACGTCTGACCTGTCACTATGACATGTCAGAAATTTGTTGAACGTTTAGTTACCGTTTAAGCTCTGTTCACATCTGCATCATGTCTTCCGTTTATAACAGAAGGCATGATGCAGTGCTGGATCCCGTTGTACGACGAGCAGCGAACCCGACCGACACCACTGACTTACAATAACGTCTGTCGGGTTTCACCGTTCTGATAGGAAAGAATATTACCCGACAAATTTGACGGAATCCGCGACAGAGGCTCTGGACGAAGCCTCCGACGCAGCAGTGAATTTAGCCTTACTTGCTTAGTGTCATGTTGAGATGAACATGTGAACTGGTCATAGTGGTAAGACCCCCATCCTAGCAATGTGCCACCATTGTCCTTATTGAGAAAATCCCTTACAGCAGTTTTACTTTGTTTTGGAGTGAAGGGGGTTAGAAACTTTGTTGGAGACCTTGGACTACTTTAGAGAGAAGTCGTTGACCAGAATTGAGTGTTAATAGGCAAAGTGTATTGATGATGTTTTGACCTAGATCATGATTAGTAACACAGTTTAATTGATTGTCCTAAAACTCTTGTATTGACTGTTAGGCTGGGTTCACACGACCTATTTTCAGACGTAAACGAGGCGTTTTATGCCTCGTTTTACGTCTGAAAATAGGGCTACAATACGTCGGCAAACATCTGCCCATTCATTTGAATGGGTTTGCCGACGTACTGTGCAGACAACCTGTCATTTACGCGTCGTCGTTTGACAGCTGTCAAACGACGACGCGTAAAAATACAGCCTTGTCAAAAGAAGTGCAGGGCACTTATATACATTATATGCGGGACACTTCTTTCAGACGTAATTTGAGCCGTTCTTCATTGAACTCAATGAAGCACAGCTCAAAATTTACGGCTGTCAGAGAAGCCTCGCAAAATGCGAGGAGGAGCATTTACGTCTGAAACAAGGCAGCTGTTTTCTCCTGAAAACAGTCTGTCTTTTCAGACGTAAAAGCCTCTCATCGTGTGCACATACCCTTAACATTGCATGAGTCAGTCCAACACTGAGAACAGAAAGATGGTTAAAGGGGTTTTCCAGCTTCTGACAACTGATGATCTATCCACCGGATAGGTCATCAATACATGATCTGTGGGGGTCCGACACCCAGGCCCAGGACAGATCAGCTGGTCCGGTGCCTCTGTGCACCGAACGTACAAGCCGGAAGCAGTTGGCTCCGGCCACGGCATAGCGGCCGAGCTACAGTACTGAATTCAAGTGAATAGGAGCAGACCTGCAGTTCTGCAGCACGGCCGCTATGCTATGTATGTAGCCAACTGCTTCCGAGCTCCATACATTGCATTATGTGCCACAACATCCGGTGCCCGCAGTCCACCGGAGCGACTTATCGGTGCGGGGTTCGGGTGTCGGACCCGAACCGATGACATGCTGATGACCTATCCGGTGGATAGGTCATCAGTTGTCAGAAGATGTACAACCCCTTTAACAGAAATAAAGATTAACTAATTCTCTGTTCACATTGGCGTCATGGCTTCCATTCCTACATATGCCAAGACCATCTTGGCACCAGGTATAAAAATGACCAACTTATTGCTTCATCCCTGCAAACTGTCAGCCTTTTACACCAGCACATACAAGCCAAAGAGCAGCACCTTACAAGACAACAAGTTCATCTAAGGCTTTATATAGCAACACATGAGTTCCCTACAGCTCTGCAATACTCTATGTACTGCCATATGGTGCCAACGTATGACACCTTATTGTCAGCAGTGCCTCTAGGAGAGAACACCCCTTTAAAGTGGCATTGAATGGAACATGCAATTATTTGTTTTTCTCGCAGATTCTATAGGTACAATGAGGTATAATATGGGCCCCTAGATTTCTATGGGCGCCATATTATGGATCAAAAACAATACAGATCCCTAATGCGATGTGTACATGAGTCCCAAGAGTAACGGTTAGTATATTGTATATAGTTCTGAGAACCAGATCTGATACCATCACGAATAACATTTGCACTGTAACCACACTTTCTATCTTATGACATATGTCAACACGAGCAGATGTTGTACAAAACCAACTGGGACTGTTACCAAGAAATATTAGAGGCTCTGTCACCACATTATAAGTGCCCTATCTCCTACATAATCTGATCGGCACTGTAATGTAGATAACAGTGGTTTTTATTTTGAAAAACGATAATTTTTGAGCAAGTTATGAGAAATTTTAGATTTATGCTAATGGCTTTCTTAATAGACAACTGGGCGTGTTTTTACTTTTTACCAAACAGAGGAGTGTATGACGCTGACCAATCAGTGACCAATCAGCCTCATACATTTCTCTGGAACAATGAGAAGTGTATGAGGCTGATTGGTCACTGATTGGTCAGCGTCATACACTCCTCTGTTTGGTAAAAAGTAAAAACACGCCCAGTTGTCTATTAAGAAAGTCATTTGCATAAATCTAAAATTTCTCATAACTTTGTAATGGTGGGGGTAGGGAAACAGACAAGTGAGCCCTAATCTACCCGCCACTCAGTCCCTGCCTACTTGCAACGACCCGCCCTATGCGACGGGGTACAACTGGGCGACGGTCCCTACGCTCAGTAAGTGCACGACAGACAAACAGACAAGGGTACACAAAGCTAAGGGAAATGGGGCAGTTGCCCACGGCAACACCGTGAGCAACAAGAGTGGTGAACGAGCCGAGTCAAACCAGGAGTGTACGAGGTACCAAACGCTGAGCAGGAGAGTAGTGAACAAGCCGAGTCAAACCAGGAGTGTACGAGGTACCAAACGCAGAGCAGGAGAGTAGTCAGTAAGCCAGGGTCAGTATGAAGCAGGGTCAAATAGTTCAGAAGCTGCAGCAGGGCCAGGAAACCACACAAGAAGAATCACAAGCAAGGAGGAACAGGAAAGGCAGGTATAAATAGACAGAGGGCGGGAGCTAGCTCCGTCTGGCCAGGCTGTGATAGGCTCTCCAACTCCTAAGCCTGCCATCCTGAGTGGTGGAAGATGGAGTCAGTCTCACAGACACAGAAGCAGGTGCAGACTGATTACCTATGGGCGTATACACAGAAGCTGTGCCTGGCAGTTCCTTTACAGTACCCCCCCTTTTATGAGGGGCCACCGGAACCTTTCTAGGTGGACCTGGTTTATTGGGGAAACGAAGGTGGAACTTCCTGACCAATACCCCAGCGTGAACATCCCGGGCGGGTACCCAAGTCCTCTCCTCAGGCCCGTATCCTCTCCAATGGACCAGGTACTGAAGGGAGCCTTGGACCATCTTGCTGTCCACAATCTTGGCCACCTCGAATTCCACCCCCTCAGGGGTGAGAACGGGGACAGGAGGTTTCCTCGAGGGTGCCAAGGACGGGGAGCAGCGTTTAAGGAGGGAGGCATGAAACACGTAGTGTATTCGAAAAGATGGGGGCAACTCCAGTCGGAAGGAGACAGGATTGAGGACTTCAATGACCTTATACGGCCCTATAAACCGGGGAGCAAACTTCTTGGACGGGACCTTAAGGCGCAAGTTCTTAGACGATAACCACACCAGATCCCCGACCATAAACAAGGGGTTAGCAGGACGTCTTCTATCTGCCTGAGTTTTTTGTATGCTCTGGGACGCCTCTAGGTTCTTCTGAACCTGGGCCCAGACTGTGCACAGTTCCCGATGAACGACCTCTACCTCGGGATTGTTGGAACTACCAGGTGAAACGGAGGAGAACCGTGGATTAAACCCAAAATTACAGAAAAAGGGGGAGACCCCTGACGAGTTACTGACCCGGTTATTAAGGGAAAACTTGGCGAGGGGAATGAATGAGACCCAATCATATTGACAGTCAGAGATAAAACACCTTAAATATTGTTCTAGAGACTGATTAGTCCTCTCGGTTTGGCCATTAGTTTCAGGATGGAAGGCAGAGGAGAAGGACAGATCAATCTCCAACTTTTTACAGAAGGCTCTCCAAAACAATGAAACAAATTGTACCCCTCTGTCCGAAACAATATTGACAGGGACCCCATGGAGACGCAGGATGTGTTCGACAAACAAGGTAGCTAACGTCTTAGCATTGGGTAGTTTCTTTAGGGGCACAAAGTGGCACATCTTACTGAAGCGGTCTACTACAACCCACACCACCGACTTGCCTTGAGATAGAGGCAAATCGGTGATAAAATCCATGGAGATATGGGTCCAAGGTCTCTGGGGAATGGGCAAAGAACGTAGTAAGCCCGCTGGTCGGGCCCTGGGAGTCTTGGACCTAGCACAAACCTCACAAGCGGCGACGTAGGCCTTAACGTCTTTAGGCAACCCAGGCCACCAATAGTTTCTGGCAATGAGGTGCTTGGTACCCAGGATGCCTGGATGACCAGATAGTGCGGAGTCATGATTTTCCCTAAGTACCCTTAGCCGGAATTGCAGGGGAACAAACAGCTTGTTCTCAGGAAGGTTCCCGGGAGCTGAACCTTGATCAGCCGCAATTTCAGAGACTAAATCAGAATCAATAGAAGAAATGATTATACCTGGAGGCAAAATACAAGCAGGATCTTCCTCCGAAGGAGGGCTGGCCATGAAGCTACGCGACAGTGCATCAGCCTTAATATTTTTAGACCCAGCCCTATAGGTAACCAAAAAGTTGAATCTGGTAAAAAATAGCGCCCATCGAACTTGTCTCGGGTTTAGCCTCCGGGCAGATTCTAGGAAAACCAGATTCTTGTGGTCGGTAAGGAGTAAGGACCGTTACCTGGTGCCTAGCCCCCTCCAGGAAGTGGCGCCTCTCTTCAAATGCCCATTTAATGGCTAAGAGTTTGCGGTTGCCAATATCATAGTTACTCTCAGTTGGCGAAAACTTCCTGGAGAAGTAGGCACAGGGACGGAGATGGGTGAGGGACCTGGTGCCCTGGGACAAGACAGCCCCCACTCCCACCTCGGATGCGTCAACCTCCACGATAAATGGCTCCATTTGGTTGGGCTGAACCACCACCGGGGCCGAGATAAAGCACTTCTTAAGGACCTCAAAAGCCTGGACAGCCTCAGGAGGCCAGTGGAGGAGATCAGCACCTTTGCGAGTGAGGTCCGTAAGAGGCTTAGCGATGACCGAGAAGTTAGCAATAAATCTGTAATAATTAGCGAACCCCAAGAAACACTGTAACGCCTTCAGGGAGGCAGGTTGGACCCATTCCGCCACAGCCTGGACCTTGGCGGGGTCCATGCGGAATTCATGAGGAGTGAGGATTTGACCCAAAAACTGTATCTCCTGCACCCCAAACACACATTTTTCGGTTTTAGCAAACAGTTTGTTTTCCCGAAGGACCTGGAGCACCTTCCTGACATGATCAATGTTTGAGGGCCAGTCCTTGGAAAACACAAGTATGTCATCAAGGTACACTACAAGAAATACCCCCAGGTAATCTCTTAAAATCCAATTTATGAAATTCTGGAAGACCGCGGGAGCATTACACAACCCAAAGGGCATGACGAGGTATTCGAAATGACCTTCGGGCGTGTTAAACGCAGTCTTCCGCTCATCCCCCTCTTTGATGCGGATAAGGTTATACGCCCCCCGTAGATCAAACTTAGAGAACCATTGGGCCCCCTGAACCTGATTAAAGAGATCAGGAATCAAAGGAAGGGGATACTGGTTCCTTACAGTGACCTTATTCAAGTTGCGGTAGTCAATGCATGGCCTAAGACCATCATCCTTCTTCCCTACGAAGAAGAAGCCAGCACCTACCGGAGAAGTAGAGGGGCGAATGTAACCCTTGGCCAGGCATTCTTGGATATACTCTCTCATGGCTTCACGTTCGGGACAAGAGAGATGAAATATCCTACCCTTAGGGAGCTTAGCTCCTGGTACCAAATCGATAGCGCAATCGTATTCTCTATGAGGAGGTAACACTTCGGAGGCCTCCTTAGAGAAAACATCAGCGAAGTCCTGAACAAACTCAGGTAGCGTGTTCACCTCCTCAGGGGGAGAAATAGAATTAACAGAAAAACATGACGTCAAGCATTCATTACCCCATTTGGTAAGCTCCCCAGTATTCCAGTCAAACGTGGGATTATGCAACTGCAACCAGGGAAGGCCTAAAACCAAATCGGACGATAATCCCTGCATCAACAGTACAGAGCACTGCTCCAAATGCATGGAGCCAACAAGGAGTTCAAAAACAGGGGTATGCTGTGTAAAATAACCATTAGCAAGAGGAGTGGAGTCGATACCCACTACCGGGACAGGTTTAGGCAAATCAATTAAAGGCATAGCTAGAGACATAGCAAATTCCACAGACATGATATTAGCAGAAGACCCTGAATCCACGAAGGCACTGCCGGTAGCAGACTTACCACCAAAAGAGACCTGAAAGGGAAGCAAGATTTTATTACGTTTCATATTTACGGGAAATACCTGTGCGCCCAAGTGACCTCCCCGATGATCACTTAGGCGCGGAAGTTTTCCGGCTGCTTATTCTTACGCCTAGGACAGGTGTTCACTTGATGCTTGTCATCCCCACAATAGAAGCAGAGACCATTCTTCCTGCGGAACTCTCTACGTTGTCGGGGGGACACGGAGGCCCCGAGTTGCATAGGTACTTCCGAGTCTTCCGTGGAAGAGCGAAGCAACGGGACCTCGGGAGGCATCATGGGGGAGTCAGAGGGGAAAACACAAAAACGTTCAAGTTGTCGTTCCCTGAGACGTCGGTCAAGTCGTACCGCTAAAGCCATAACCTGGTCTAGGGAGTCAGAAGAGGGATAGCTAACTAGCAGGTCTTTCAGGGCGTTTCACAGACCCAACCTAAACTGGCACCTTAAGGCAGGGTCATTCCACCGAGAAGCTACGCACTACTTCCTAAAGTCAGAACAATACTCCTCAACAGGTCTCTGACGTGGTCACCAGCTGACTCTCGGCAAAGGCAGTCCTGTCAGTCTCGTCATAAATGAGTCCGAGAGCAGAAAAGAAAAGATCAACGGAGGAAAGTTCAGGGGCGTCAGGAGCCAAGGAGAAGGCCCATTCTTGGGGCCCTTCCTGGAGCCGGGACATAATTATACCCACCTGCTGGCTCTCAGAACCTGAGGAGTGACGCTTTAAGCGAAAGTAGAGCCTACAACTCTCCCGAAAGGAGATAAAAGTCCTCCGGTCCCCTGAGAACCGGTCTGGCAACTTGAGGTGGGGTTCAAGAGGTGAGGTGAGGGGCACTACCATGGTAGCGTCAGGCTGGTTGACCCTCTCTGCCAGGGCCTGGACCTGTAGGGAGAGACCCTGCATTTGCTGAGCCAGGGTCTCAAGGGGGTCCATAGTAGTGTGAGGGACCAGGGTAGCCTAGGTATATGGGCTTATGATTATGTAATGGTGGGGGTAGGGAAACAGACAAGTGAGCCCTAATCTACCCACCACTCAGTCCCTGCCTACTTGCAACGACTCGCCCTAGGCGACGGGGTACAACTGGGCGACGGTCCCTACGCTCAGTAAGTGCACGACAGACAAACAGACAAGGGTACACAAAGCTAAGGGAAATGGGGCAGTTGCCCACGGCAACACCGTGAGCAACAAGAGTGGTGAACGAGCCGAGTCAAACCAGGAGTGTACGAGGTACCAAACGCTGAGCAGGAGAGTAGTGAACAAGCCGAGTCAAGCCAAGAGTGTACGAGGTACCAAACGCAGAGCAGGAGAGTAGTCAGTAAGCCAGGGTCAGTATGAAGCAGGGTCAAATAGTTCAGAAGCTGCAGCAGGGCCAGGAAACCACACAAGAAGAATCACAAGCAAGGAGGAACAGGAAAGGCAGGTATAAATAGACAGAGGGCGGGAGCTAGCTCCGTCTGGCCAGGCTGTGATAGGCTCTCCCACTCCTAAGCCTGCCATCCTGAGTGGTGGAAGATGGAGTCAGTCTCACAGACACAGAAGCAGGTGCAGACTGATTACCTATGGGCGTATACACAGAAGCTGTGCCTGGCAGATCCTTTACAAACTTGCTCAAAAATGATTGTTTTTCAAAATAAAAACCACTTCAGTAATCTACATTACAGCGCCGATCACATTATGTAGGAGATAGGGAATTTATAATCTGGTGACAGAGACTCTTTAACTCTGAGGAGGAATAACTTTCCCTATAGAATTAAAGGGGTTTTCTGGGATTATTTTTTTCTGAGTATATAATCGGGCAAGTTTCTTAACAGGTTCCCGACCGCTGGCCGTAAATATACGGCCAGCGGTCAGGGTCTCTAAAGTCCGGCGTATAGTATATATACGGCCGCACTTCAGAGACTGTGCACGCGCGATCGCGTGCACACAGCTCTATGCCCTGGCTGTTGCTAACAGCCATGGGCACTGGGCAGAATGTCAGGGGTCAATCTTTTGGCCCCTGAACATGTGATCGCTGTGACAACCAATCACAGCGATCACATGCATTTCTGCATAGAAAACAGTGTGCACGCGATCGCGTGCACACAGCCCTGTGCCCTCGCTGTTACCAACAGCTCTGGGCACTGGGCAGAGTATCAGGGACCAATCCGATGGTCCCTGAACATGTGGTCGCTGTGACAACCAATCACAGCGATCACATGCATTTCTGCATAGAAAACAGTGTGCACGCGATCGCGTGCACACAGCCCTGTGCCCTCGCTGTTACCAACAGCTCTGGGCACTGGGCAGAGTATCAGGGACCAATCCGATGGTCCCTGAACATGTGATCGCTGTGACAACCAATCACAGCGATCACATGCATTTCTGCATAGAAAACAGTGTGCACGCGATCGCGTGCACACAGCCCTGTGCCCTCGCTGTTACCAACAGCTCTGGGCACTGGGCAGAGTATCAGGGACCAATCTGATGGTCCCTGAACATGTGGTCGCTGTGAAAACCTATCACAGCGACCACATTTGTTTTATTTTGACTTTTCTGGCAGTAAATCTCCTGCCTCTTTTCTTCTCCTCAAACATTGCTTCAGTTTGAGGAGAAGAAGAGACTCGGGAGAATTGCTGCCAGAAGATTACAGTTACAGTTACAAAAAAATACAGTTACACTCTAAAACATTCTCTGTATAGATAGATTTCTATCTATCTATACAATCTATCTATCCATCTATCTTTTTTTCTATCTATCTACCTTTCTATCTTTTATTCTATTAGAATAGGCAGGTAGGGAGTATATAATTATATATATATCCACATATATATAATATATATAGCAATAGCGGTTTATTTTTTTGTTAGCGGTTGTGTAGATATATATAGCAGTTAGTTTGTGTGTTTTATAAAAAAAATATAAAAAGAAAAAATTGTTTAGTTAGTGTTAGTGTTAGTTACGTTATGGCGAGGAAGTTGTTTAGCGCCGAGGAGGCATACGCCATGCTGTGGTCTGAGTCGGAGACCGCATCAGAGATGGCGTCCGAGATGGAACCTGTTTTAGGTAGTGACGATGACAGCGTCACTTCAGGTTCATCTTCAGGGGACGTTGTCCCTGATGCAGTCGAAACTGCAGAACATGAAAGCGCAGGGCCAAGTAGCGCTGTAGCACGGGAGAGCCTGGTCCCTCCAGTCCAGGCTCTTGTATGAGCACCTGCCCCATCTTTTGGGCCTAGAATCCACGGATTTACGGCCACTCCTGGCATAACCGTGGACAATACAAATTTTGTCCAAATGGATTACTTCCATTTATTTATAACGGACAACATCCTAAATCAGATTGTCCACGAAACAAATTTATATGCCACGCAATATATAAGGCAGAAACCTTCATCCACCCATGCCAGAGATTGGACGCCCACCAATTTGCAGGAATTAAAAACAATTTTGGGGCTCACCCTAAATATGGGTATTGTCAAAAAGCCCTCCATTAGGTCTTACTGGTCAACAAGACCCGCCCAAGCCACCCCAGTATATTCTGCAGTAATGCCCAGGTCTCGTTATGAGACAATAATGAGGTTCCTCCACTTCAATGACAACGCACAGGCCCCCCCAAGTACCGATGCAAACCGGGATCGGTTGTTCAAAATAAGACCGCTAATAAATTCCCTGAATAATTTATTTCTGCAACTCTACACCCCTGAGCAGAATGTAAGTGTGGACGAATCCCTCCTCAACTTTCATGGCAGACTTAGCTTTCGCCAATATCTACCTTCCAAAAGGGCAAGATATGGCGTTAAGCTCTACAAATTGTGTGAAAGCGGGTCAGGATATACCACCGCCTTCAGGATTTATGAAGGGCGGGACCGCACAATAAATGTTCCTGGATGCCCCCCTGATCTTTCCACCAGCAGTAAGATCGTGTGGGAGATAATGCAGCCTCTGCTTCACAAGGGGTACCACCTGTACTGTGATAATTTTTATTCTAGTGTGCCCCTGTTTAGGCATTTGCATGCTGCAAGGACTGGGGCATGTGGTATCATGCGCAAAAACCGAATTGGTTTTCCACAGCAATTAGTGGGGAAGCGCATGGTAAAGGGGGACTCCTGTGCTTATGCATCTGAAGAATTGCTGGCGGTCAAGTTCAGGGATCGCAAAGATGTGTATGTGCTAAGCACGATTCATACCGCAGGAACAGTGGCAGTGAGGGAAAGGGGGGCAACATCGGACAAGCACAAACCAGTGAGCGTGTCCGAATATAACAAGTACATGGGGGGGGTGGATTTAAGCGACCAGGTTTTACAGCCCTATTTAGTAAAACCCAAAACTAAAACCTGGTACAAAAAGGTGGCCATTTATTTGTTACAGGTGGCCATCCACAATTCATTTGTGCTGTATAAAAAAAACAGAGGCAGAGACACATACCTGGATTTCCAGGAAAAAATTATTGAAGGCCTCATTTTTGATGTTCAGGACACCCGAGAATGCCCCCAGTCTGAGGATGTCACGCGACTGACTGAAAGACACTTCATCAGTCGGATTCCCCCAACACCAACCAGAAGCAACCCCCAGAAAAAGTGCCGCGTCTGCAGAAAAGACGGGCACCGCAAAGATTCCCGATATTTCTGTCCCTCATGTCCCTCGCAACCAGGCCTGTGCATTGAGCCATGTTTTAAAAAATACCACACTGTTCTGAATTATTAGATTTTAGTTAATTTGTTGAAAATATATTTGCCCGACATTACGTTTTTATTTTTCCCATGATTTTACTCCAAGGGTGAGGGAGGGAATGGGTGGGGGGTGGATGTCATGTTTGCATATTCTCTAAAGTTCATCTGCTGGAGAGTCCATTTGCATTAACCTGCAATTTCTTATTTTAGAAAACCCCAAAAAATAAATTCCCATTATACCCCTAGATGAATATTTTGGGATTTCTGCTTCTAGAGCAGATATTTTGGAAGTGTTATAGAAACTCTGTTGAGTTTTGTAAAACCAGCTTTGAAAAAAAGCGATATGTGAAATAATCTTCTTCTATCCACCGCCCTCCTACATCTCTATGTGATAAATAAGGCCACATATTTGGTATCCCCGTGCACGGGAGAAGTGGCAGAATGTGAACGGAGATTAATTTTGACCGTGGTCTATGCTGTGTGTGAAAAATGCTGGTATAAACTGACGCATTTGCTAAAAAATTGCTAATTTTATTTTGATCCATCTTATTCAAGAAACTTTCAGAAGAAAACTGGACTGTCTAAAAATATGATAAACCCCTTGAAGGAAACCTTGTGGGGTCTACTTGTGTGAATGAAGTCATTTATGGGGTGTTTCTAATGTTTCAGCAGCATTACACCCCCCAGAAAACAGTATGCGGCTATAAAATCAAATGCAAAATTCCTGGACCGAAAAGGCCAAAAAGCCTCCTTTTATGCCAAGCCCTGGCACATGCCCGCACAGTGAATAAGGCTCACATATTTGGTATCCCCATGCACGGGAGAAGTGGAAGAACGTGAAAGGAGATGAATTTTGGCCGTGGACTATACCGTGTGTGAAAAATACTAGCCTAAACTGACGCATTTGCTAAAAAAGTCCTGATTTTATTTTGTTCCATCTTATTCAAGAAACTTTCAGAAGAAAACTGGACTTGCTAAAAATATGATAAACCCCTTGAAGGAAACCTTGTGGGGTCTACTTGTGTGAATGAAGTCATTTATGGGGTGTTTCTAATGTTTCAGCAGCATTAGGCCCCCCAGAAAACAGTATGCGGCTATAAAATCAAATGCAAAATTCCTGGACCGAAAAGGCCAAAAAGCCTCCTTTTATGCCAAGCCCTGGCACATGCCCGCACAGCGAATAAGGCACACATATTTGGTATCCCCATGCACGGGAGAAGTGGAAGAACGTGAAAGGAGATGAATTTTGGCCGTGGTCCATACCGTGTGTGAAAAATGCTAGCATAAACTGGCGCAATTGCTAAATTCTTGCATTTTTTTCCAATTTTGCCCACTTTAGAGAAAAAAATAAAAATGATATATACTGACAAATGCCACTAAAACAAAGCCCTATCTGTCCTTTAAAAAGAGTGTAAAATTCAAAGATGAACTTTATTCACCTGCAGAGTTATAGTCATCTAAAGAAGCGCATAGCAAAATTGTGAAATTTGCTCTGGTCATTTAGCTGTAAAACAGCCTAGTCCTTAACCGGTTAAATATTAAACACTTACCAAAAGGTAATAATTTCAAATTTTCCACCCGCCCTCCTCTGCCCCATAGACAATGTGGCTGTTGTCCAATGTGATGTCAGGTCCAGTGGTATCTTCACCTAGTCATGTGGGATTTAACTGGAATATGGTGTATAGTGATGGTTTAAAAGCCCTGGATAAGGTACTTGTATCGTCACAACTTCTTGCCCTTGTCTAGAAAAGTAGCAGAAACCTGGACTTTATTGTATTTTGCCATGTGAGGTTTATAACAGAAATCAGGACTCCGAACCGAATCCGTCATACAAGAGATACAACACGTCCCCATTGACTTATAATAGGGTCTGTCGAATTCAGCCGTAATCGCTGTTGTTTTAATCGGGACAAACACTGCGTTGCATTCTCAGCTTTATTTTTCCCGTTAAATACGACGGAATCTGCGATGGAGCCTCAGATTAATATGTAAACGTTTACATATATGTCAGAGTATCTACAAAAGTCAAAGTAGCTTTACCCCATTTAGGCGACACCCCCCCCCCCCCCCACTCCTTTGATCGTAGCAGTACAATGGTTAAAACTAGTTATGATTTTAACAGTTATTCACCAGACTGGAAGAAAAGGAAATGAGTAGTGAGAATCCAGCCATAAGAACAAGAAATTGTCGACTTAATGGAAAACTGAAGGGCACTCGCGTTCTTTGTCAAACTACTTCAGTCATTTTTTCCATGATAGAACGGCAAAGACGTACCTTCTATTTTTAGGCACAATGTAAATCAGTGAAAGAAAGAAATTTAGAGAAACATAAAGCAAAAGTAAGGCCAAACACATAATTAAGGAATCTGTAGGCAAGTCAGGCTTGTACATCTTGCATGACGTAAAACTACTTTCAACCTCGAGGACTTTCTGATTCCTATGGAGAAGATCGGCATGGCAACAACAATTTTTATTCCGCACATACGTAGAATTATATTTTATTATCCTCTGTAGATCTGAAACCTTTTTTATTCCCATAATGCATCTCCAATTTTCACTGACTGCTAAAAATGTTATAAATGAATGAATGTCCCTCGGTATGCCTTAAAGGGGTTGTCCGAGATACCAACATTTTTTCAAAAACTCTGTCATACATTACACCTTATACAGACAACCTAAATAAAGCATTATTTTTAAAAAAAATTCTACTTAGCACATTTCTTCTTTGAGTTTAGCACAGCTTGTTTACATGCAGTTCAGGTCTGGTTTGTTGATCTTTCCTTGTTATGAAACTTTTTTCCCGTGCACGCTCATTGCAGGCTGCAATGAGCGTGCACGTACCTTCCAAGAGTTCACGTGAGCTGTCCTTGCTCCTCCCGCTGACCTCCTTCACTGCACTTGTCTCCTTGCTGACATTCTTGAAGGATGATGAGCAAATGTTCTCCTCCCCATTATGTTTTTCACATTTATGTTTTCTTTCTCTTTTCAGGTCTATAAACCTCTTCGTGTCTCCCCCAACCCTCGTCCACCCTCTTCTATCTCATGTCTCTCTCCACTAAGGCCATGTTCACACAGAGTTTTTTTGCAAGAGGAATATCTGCCTCAAAATTCCGTCTTGAAGTTTGCGGCAGATTTACCTCTCCCTGCACGTTGATTTTTGCGTTGTTTTTACCCGTTTTTTGTGCGCTGTTTGCGTATTTGTTAGCCACTTTGTTCGGGGCGTTTTTCGCTTCGTTTATCTTGGCGTTTTTTGCTTGTTTGTTTGCGTCTTTTTTTGCGATGTTTTTTGCTGTGTTTTCCATTGCGTTTATCGTAGCCTTTTTCACGTCGTTTATCATTTCTTTTTTTGCGTCGTTGTTTGCGCCTATTTTTGCTGCGTTTTTCGTTGCGTCTTTCGTGGCGTTTTCCCAGTTGATTTTCGCTGCGTTCTTTGCCTGTTTGCGGCGTTTCTCGCGTCTTTTTCCGCGATGTTTTTCGCAGCTTTTTCCGTGGCGTTTATCGTAGCCTTTTTTGCGTCTTTTTTTGCGTTTTTTTTTCTGCGTTTTTCATTGCGTCTTTCGTGTCGTTTTCCCTGTCGTTTTTCGTGGCGTTCTTTGCCTCTTTGTTTGGGGCTTTTTTCGCGGCTTTATTTGTGATGTTTTTCGCTGCATTTATCGTAGCCTTTTCGGCGTTTTTTTTGCGTCTGTTTTTTGCGGCGTTGTTTGTGGCTTTTTTTGCTGCGTTTTTTGCGTCGTTTTCCGTGGCGTTTTTCGCCCGCGGCAATTGAGCGCCGCAGGCATAAAACAACGCGAAATACGCTTTCTCTGCCTTCCATTGAAGTCAATGGGAGGTCAGAGGCGTAAACGCCCGAAGATGGAGCATGTTGCTTCTTTTTCCCGCAAGGCAGTTTTAATGCTCGATTTTAATGCTTGTTACAACAAATTGCAGCATAAATCACGCACCAAACACGCTTGTTTGGTGCATGGTTTTCACGCATGCATCTACTTGAGTGTAGGTGCATGATAACGCACCAATAGAGGACATGCAGTATGTTTCACGCAGCGGACTCTCGCTGCCTGAAAACGGCCCCATTGAAATAAATGGGTCGCGTGTGCTGTGCGTGGTTTCGACGTGGTGTGAATGGGGCCTTAGGCATGATTCACGATTCAGGAGAAAACAGCCCTGTCGTTTCAGCCGTAACGGCATGTGCAGGCGCTTGAACGCCGCGTCCATTACGGACGTAACTGTAGCTGGTTTTCCATGTAGTCCATGGAAAACGGCTCCATTTACGTCTGAAGAAGTGACATGACACTTCTTTGGCGCGGGCGTCTATTTACGTGCTGCCTTTTGACAGCGACGCGTAAATATACGCCTCGTGTGAACAGACAAACGTCTGCCCATTGCTTTCAATGGGCAGATGTTTGCCAACGATTTCAAGCCGTAATTTCGGACGTAATTCGGGGGTTAATACGCCCGAATTACGTCCGTAAATAGGCCGTGTGAACATACCCTTATACAGGAATAAAAAGAATGTCATCAAGCCTACATTGTGTTAGGCTTAGATACAGGCTCCATGTGTGACACTGTTTGTTAGACCCTGTATCTAAGCCTAACAATGTAGGCTTAGATACAGGACCCCAGAAGATCTTATCTAGTTCAGGACCAGACACCGTTTAGCCATTTTTAGCACGTTAGTTAAATGGCTATAACTTTTTTATTTGTTGGGTTAACAACGTTATTTTTGCGACGTTTTTTCCGTAGACAATGCAGGTTTATTTTTTTATCGTTTTTATACACACCTTTTTTGCCATTTTAGAATTTTCATTCATAAAGTTTGAAAATAGTAAAAAAATAAGCTTTTTTACGTTTCAGCTATTTTTTTTGGGTAATAACATAGTTTTACCCTAAAATAGACCTTTTATTTGTGATCGTCATTGTCTACCGTAAATTTCTATATATTACATGTCTATATTAGGGTAATTGGGTCAGCGCTAGCGTTACAACAATGATTGACAGGGGGAACAGTATTTTTTGGGGTGGGTATTTTATGTGTATTTATTATTTCATTTTTTTTTGTACTTTACTATTTTTTTATTATTATTGTCTGTCCCTCAAAGGTCAAAAAAGACCTTTGGGGAACATTATATTTTTTTTTACACCATCTTTTCCACTGTAAGTGGAGCTGCACAGCAGCCCCAGTTACAGGGGAAATCAGCCCTCTCGTAGTGACGATTGTCACTAATAGGGCTGTGCTGGGTCTGATTAGACCCAGCAGCAGTCTGCCACTAACGGCACCCGGTGATCATGTGACCAGTCACATGATCACCGGGAGGAATAGAGACAGCGCCGCTGCTGCTGTCTCTATTCCTATACACAGCGTTCATTGAACGCTGTGTAAAAACACATCGGAGAAGACAGAAGCAGCGAAAGCTGCTTCTATCTTCTCCTCCGGGTCCCCGGCAGTCACTGACAGCCGGAGACCCGACATTCCCGCAGGTGCCGTCCCTCTTCACTTTTTTCACTGTGAACACGCATAGGCGCGCTCACAGTGAAAAAAAGCTGCATAGGGTGGGCGGGCACCCGCAGAAACGACACGTCTCCAGTGACGTGTCGTGTCCCATCCGAGTTCTCGCTGGGGCGAGACCATGTGATCGGGACACGACACGACAGTGGAGGAGGAAGAAAACGTGACGTCAGAAGACAGGTGATCTGAAGAAAAGAGCTGCCAGAACGGAGAACAGAAGCAAGATTGCACAGGTAAGTATATTAGGGAATATTTAATGTGTGCATTGTGTGTTTAACTTTTAAATAAAAATTTATCTCGGACAACCCCTTTAACACTTTTATACCCATTTTATATACAGAATGTCTACGATCTGTCTTGTTCCATCCTCTTTAAATGAACACAGCCGTGAAGCCTTATTAATAATGACATCTATCTATAATGTCACCATCTGTCTGCATTGACGATTGTTTTATTAAATCTGTGTGATAAAAGTATTCTGACTCATTGGGCTATGAGTCATGAGATTTTCTAGGATTTGATGGGTATCCCCATGTAAAGTTTTAAAGATTCTGTCAGCTTGCTAAACCCTTAGGCCTCTTGCACACGACCGTAGCCATGTGCACGGCCGTGATTTTCAGGTCGGCTGGCCACGGAGTGTCACCCGCGAGCCGTCCGCAAATGTTGGTGTGACTAAGGCCCCATGCACACGAACGTGCTTTTGCGGTCGCAATTCCCCCGAAAATTCACGGGAGAATTGCGGCCCCATTTATTTTAAGCGGCCCATGCACATGACCGTGCTTTCCACGGTCCGTGCATGGTCCAGGAGCCTGAACCGCAAAAAGAACGGACATGTCTTATTATGTCCGAGTTTTGTGGTCCAGGCTCATAGAAAATAATGCACGTGGCCATGTACACGGCCCGCGATTTGCAGGTGGCTCGCAGGTGACACTCCGCGGCTGGCCGGCTGACCTGAAAATCACGGCCGTGCACATGGCTACAGTCGTGTACATGAGGCCTTAGATGTTCACTTAGATAAGATGTTCACTTCGGCCCTGGAGAAGCCCCTGATGTCACTGTCTATATATAGACAGTAGTGTACAATGTGTTTTTTTTGCAGCATAAGTTGTATTTTTGTAGTGGGACCATTTTGGGGTATAGTACAAACTTTATACATTTTTGCATATGATTACACTAATACCAAATTGATATAGTCTTTTAATTACTTTTGCAAAATGAAAACACTTTTTTTTTTAAATTTATTTATTTTGTAAAATGATTTGGTTTTGTGTTGCCATATTCTGAGACCCATAACGTTTTTTGTTTTGGTATCTGGGATCACAGCATCTAAGGGGTTAAGAATTATCTCCGATCTCGGCCATTACATCATAGTGTCAGCTGTGACATACAGCTGACACTAGCTGCGGATGGTGCAGACGCAGCTTCTGCGCCCCACCATCCAGGTGCCGTACATTTATGGCACTTGGCATTAACTAACGCCAGCTTTGTAAATGTATAATGAATGGCCTCAAGGGGTTAAAGCATAACTCCAGTCAAAACAAAACATTAAGTTTGCTGACCTCCCGCTCCCCAAATCTTACCTGTATCAGGCGTCCCATATCTGTCAGGAATGATTCCATAATACATAAAAAAAAGCGTTAAACAAAATCAAATATTTTACCTGTTAGGACCCTTTTTTTCCCCACAACTTTACAATTTGTTTGGAAGTTGGAACCCTGCGCCAAGGCTTTATTGTGTTGTAGTATGGTAGCCAAACGCAGCGCAGGAGGGAAACTGAATAAAAATCTGGGTCGAACACATGGTTAACAATGAGGCGGTAATAAAATGATATCGGCAAGGTACAGGGTATAAATCACTAGAACTGGCACCAGACAAAGACCACAGACAAATTTAATTTCGGCACCATCTTCTCTGTTTATTCGCATGCCATGTGCACTGCAGACAGCTTGGTAAGGTACGTTTTTATTTTTTACAGGTGGAGTTTACATATTTTTGGTGGAAAATGGACTAATGCTACAGACGGATGATTGATATAAAAGTCGAAAGTTCTTCCTCCATTTCGGTGAAGTATTTGTGGAAATATTATATTTAGATGACTTCTAATGGTGTTTCAAATGAAAGCAGGAAATATAATTTTGATATAAATGCGTAGTTTCTGACACTATATAAAGACTGAACACTTTTCGAAAGGCGACCGGTTCTCTAGCAATCTCTGTTGCCATAGCAATTACGGCGTCACATGATACGCACATTTGCTATATCTGGGCATTGAAAAACTAGCGGTAGAATGAGAGATGTGATGTGCTGCGGATGTCAGCTCCTACAGCCTGTATGTAGTCACATATACACAGTGCGTCTGGATTCTCACTGAGACAGATGCCTTGTGTTTATTACACAGTATTCACATCACTTCTCCATAAATGTTGTCCTAATTGGTTCCGGAGTTTTGTCCATTTCGGGGGATGTGGACGATAATGAGCGTGCATTACTTCATTCACCTTTTGAAATGAGACGCTGCCTTAATTTTCTTAGTAAACGAAACAATAGCAAATATCGGAGGGTGCGTCACGTCTGAAAACAATGGTTAATTTGGGTCAATAAATGATCTGAGATGCCGCCAGTCAGGGGCGTAACTAGGAAAGACTGGGCCCCATAGTACACTTTTGACTGGCCCCCTTCCTCCCTGGGTGCCACACACAGCCCCCCTTGTATATAGTGCCCCCTGTAGATTGTGCCATACAGCCCCCCCTGTAGTTTGTGCAATACAGCCACGCTGTAGATTCTGCCATAAAGCCCCCCTGTAGATTGTGCCATACAGCCCCCCTGTAAATAGTGTCACACCCCTGGTAGATAGTGCCACCCTTCCCCCTGTAGATACTGCCCCCTCCCCCTTGTAGAGAATGCCATACAGCCCCCCTTGTAGATAGTGTCCCCTCTCCCCCTTGTAGATATCCCCGAACACTCCTACGCAAACAGAGAGATAGGGTTGAATCTGTCGCTAGGGATCAGTTATTGATATAACAAAGTAAAAATACACCAAACAGAGTAGCATTTGTCCCAACTTTTTGTGACATTAGCTATAGGATCTCTAATATTATACGTAAGGAATGGCATATCCTCGGTAATTTATCGGGTGAGGTTCCCGAATTTAGCAATCCCCCTATGATGGCTTTTAGGCGTCAAAAAAATCTTAGGGATCAACTGGTACACGCGGATGTGGGGTCTTCGCAATTGAGTCGCCAATTAACTTTGGCCCCCAAAAAATTGGGATGCTTCCCATGTTTAAATTGCGTGAATTGCAACATCATGGTGAAGGGCAATATATTTAGACTCCGGACGAATGGGAAAATATTCCATATTAAACAATTTCTAACTTGTGCATCAACATTCGTTGTATATGTACTACAGTGTCCATGTAAGTTGCTATACGTGGGTGAAACCACACAGGAATGCTGCTTACGTATTAATAAGCATAGATCCACTATTAAAACCAACAAACTGGATCTTCCAGTCCCAGCACACTTTTCTTCAGCGGGACACAGGGTCAGCGATCTGAGATTTTGGATCGTTGACCATGTGCCCCTACATAGGAGGGGCGGCGATAGAATTGCCAAATTAAAACGTAAAGAACTGGAGTGGATTCATAGATTAGATTGTTTACATCCAAGGGGGTTGAATGTTGATTTTAAAGTTGGGGTGGTTCTCAACTAAATGGGTACAGTGATTGTGTTTTCTCTCTGTTGAACCATGCATGGTCTTTCACTGTCCTCTACTACTATATATGTATCTGTGAACACATTCAATATGACGACATTGTCATTGCAATATAAAATAATAAATTTTGCATGGGTGAATAAATAGCTCTTGCTCTTTTTGGAAGTGCTGCCTCTGTCCATTCTTTGTCTGCTTGATATCCAGGACCGCGGACCAGGTCTATTTGAGGCGTGCACCCACTTGCAGTCCAGTGCTGTGGAATCTTTTCGTCTTCAGGTGTATTAGTGACAATGGTCAATGACCATTTGAATAGCTACTTTTCGTCAGTATTTTCAGAAGGTGGATTTCCAAATCATAATATGTTGAGCATGGCATTATCTTTAGTTGTAAGGGTTCAGCTCTAGTGGTTTTGGAGGCTGTTATTAAAGTTGAACTTGTGCTTTTAAAGTTAAATAAGGCAATAGGTCCAGATGGCATCCACCATTTTTAGCCCCTTAACGACATGTCACGTACTAGTACGTAACAGCCGTTAAGAGGAAGTATGTAGCGGGCTCACGGGCTGAGCTCGCTCCATACTCGGTGGGTGACGGCTGTGTTATACAGCCGACACCTCACTGCAACGAGCGGAATCAAAGATCGCTTTGATTCCGCCCATTTAACACCTTAAATGCCACAGTCGATCGCGACCGCAGCATTTAATTTGTTAGAATCAGGGGTGCCCCATCCAACATGCCATCGCTCCCCCCGCGACGCGATCGGCTGGTGCAATGGTTGTCATGGCAGCCTGGGGGACTAATAATGGCCCCCAGGTCTGCCATCTTTACTCCTTTGAAGCCCTGCCTCTGGTGGGGCTTCAAATGAGACTGTCAGAATCACGATATACTGCAATACATTCGTTTTGCAGTGTATCATGCAAGCGATCCATGTTGGATCGCTGCTTCAAGTCCCCTAGGGGGACTAATAAAAAAAGTTAAAAACAGTTAACGTTTTTTTTTATGTTCCAAAAAAAAAGCCTTTTTCCCATATTTCCCCTAAAGCGATATTAAAAAAAATAAAAGTTAACATAACTGGTATCGCCAGTCCGTAAAAGTCCGAACTATCACAATATAGCGTTGTTTAACCCGCTCGGTGAACGGCGTAAAAAAAAAATATATATAACATGCAAATTGCTGTTTTTTCGTCACCTTAGCTCTCCAAAAAAAAAAAATAGAATAAAAAGTGATGAAAAAGTCGCATGTACCCCAAAATGGTATTGGTGAAATCGACAGCCCGCCTCGCAAAATTGAAGCCCTCATATGGCTATGTCGACAAAGAAATAAAAAAAGTTATGGCTTTTGGAATGTGGGGAGGAAAAATCGAAAATGAACTAACTCGAATTGGCCGTGTCCTTAAGGGGTTAAAGAACTCCAATTTGTGATTGCTGCACCTCTAACGGATTTGTTTAACCAGTCCCTTCTAAGGGGTGATTTTGCTGAAGACTGGAGAGTGGCCAATGTTGTAACCATTCATAAGTAGTAAAAGAGAAGTAGGTAACCACTGGCCTGTTAGCCTAAAGAGTTATTCCTATCTTATAAAGTGATGGCATATCTTTAGGATATTTACGGGACCGCAGCGCTGATTTACCATTGCGCCCCTTTAGCTGTTCTTCCCTGCACAGCGACGTCCCATCCATTCTTTGTGCAGGGAACTAAAACAGCATGGATTTACTTAGGGCAATTCATGTCAAACTAAAGTCATTGATTTCTATCACTATGTCACAAATGTGTTGGATGAAGGTGGTGCCGTAGATATCACCTATCTGGATTTGAGGAAAGCCTTTGATACAGTTCCATATAAAAAGCTCATAGATAAATTATTTAATATCGGACTTAAAGTGGATCTGTCGTATATTTATTCTGCTCTGTCTGAGAGCAGTATAAAGACGGAAAAGACACATTGATTTCCGCGGTCCGTTACCTATTAGGTAATGTGCTGTAGTTTAGGAGTATTTAGTAATTATACTTTTGGCGCGCTGACAACTTCAAAATGAGTCGACAGTGTGGCCGAGCAGTAGGGAACTCTAGAAGAATGCTTGGCTACATAAATAGTGGTGTAACAGTCGAAGGAGGTAGATTGTGACCCCATTCTATAGAGCTCTAGTGAGACCACATTTGAATTACTGTGGTCAGTACTGGAGACATTTACCTACACAAATACATTCTTAAAATAGAACAGGTCCAGAGACAGGCTACAAAAATGGTGGGAGGCCTTAAGGGGGTTGTCCCAAGATCAACACTTACTACCTATCCGCAGGATAGGTGAAAAATGTCTAATCGCAGGGGGCCCCACCACTGGGACTTCTACGATCACTAGAATGGGAGTAACAAGCCCCCCCCCCCGTTCCAGTGAGCCAAACTATGAATGGAGCAGAGGACGAGCAGCTAAGTACAGCAAGCAGTTATTTTTTATAGATATTGAGTAGAGCGGCAGGGCAGTGAGGAGGAACATGGACTTGGGAACCCTATTCTAGTGATCGTCATGGTCCTAGAGGTAGGGACCCCAGTGATCAGACATTTTACAACCAATCCTGTGCATAGGTAATAAAAGTATATCTTGGGGATACCCTTTTAAGCATAAAACTGAGGAGAGACTTAAAACTTTCTGTACTCATGTACGCGCCGGAGCACATGAGCCGCTCTGACGCTGTTCGTGCTAATTGGATGGCATCAGAGCGGAAAGTTTCACTCCCTCTTGGCAAGTGAGTGGTGTTAACGCCCACTTGGCAGTTGAAGGTTCACACGCAGTGAGCAAAATACGTCTGAACTTACAGAGCTGTTTTCGCCTGAACGTTTTTGTAAGTACTCGTGTTTTTCGCTGCGTATTTTACGGACGTTATTGGAGCTGTTTTTCTATGGAGTCAATGAAAAATGGCTCCAAAAACTTCCCAAGAAGTGACATGCACTTCTTTGACGCGGGCGTCTTTTTACGCGCCGCCTTTTGACAGCAAGCCGTAAAATGACACCTCGTGGGAACAGAACATCGTAAAATGCATTGCAAGCAATGGGCAGATGTTTGTAGGCGTAATGGAGCTGTTTTTTCAGGGGTAATTCGAGGCGTAAAACGCCAGAATTACGTCTGAAAACAGTGCGTGTGAACATACCTTAAGGGTATGTGCACACGGTAGCAGGCTTTTACGGCTGAAATGACAGACTGTTTTCAGGAGAAAACAGCTGCCTCGTTTCAGACGTAAAAGCTCCTCCTCGCATTTTGCGAGGCTTCTCTGACAGCTGTAAATTTTGAGCTGCTCTTCATTGAGTTCAATGAAGAACGGCTCAAATTACGTCTGAAAGAAGTGTCCTGAACTTCTTTTGACGAGGCTGTATTTTTACTCGTCGTCGTGTGATTTTGTTATGTAACATTAGAAATAAACCCCCAAAATATAATTTAGTTCTAAAATGATAAAGTTACATGCCTTTAAATCTTGTTTTTTGTTTTTTTCCACATCCCAATTGTCAAGGAAAACCTTATTGTGTTTGGTCGACACCCGGACCCCGCACCGATCAGCTACTCCGGCTGCCTCTAGGGACCGGAAGTCCATGCCAGAAGCAGAGGGCTCCCGTCATAGAATAGCGGCCGAGCTGTAGTACTGTTCAAGTGAATAGGAGCAGAGTTGCTGTTCTGCAGCACGACCGCTATGTAGTGATCGGAGCCATCTTATTCTGGCTCCGAATACTGCATACCCTGCATAACATCCCGAGCAGCTGAATAGTGCGGGGTCCGGGTGTCGGACCCCCACCGATCATATACAATGTGGTCATTTCTTGTGATTAGGTCAATGCCCAGATTATTGTACTGTGTGGGTAAGCGCTGATTTGATGTGTGTGAATAGAGTGTGCGGGGGGGGGGGGGTGACTACCTGCACATGCTGGGAGAACATAGTTTATGTCATGTGAATCATGTATGTGACACAAAAAATTTGGCTCCAGCTTATTCAGGCACGATGAGTGTAGTCCGTAAGGGGGGGGGGCACAGTCAGCATGACTGAGTTTCTTTACCTCCCACTGACCCTGCCTAGATACAGCGTTTAATAACACTTATTATATAGAGCTGGCATGGGAGAAATAATGCAGAAAATGTATAGCATGCAAGACACATAATACATATAGTGGTATACATTGCTTTTGACTCTTTAACAGGTAAACTATTTTTGCCCTCAAAGACCAGAAGAATTTTCTTTGTTTTTGCTTCCCTGCATTCTTGTAGCTATATCATACTTTTTTGGTGATAATTCAAGAGTACATATAATTTAGCATGTATCTTAGATCTTTTTTTATGGGGGGGAGGGGTTGGAAAACAAAACAATTTTTTGTTTTATGTTTTATACCTTTTATCTTAGAAAATCTGCTATGTGGGAATTTTTTTTGGCTAAAAACACACATGCAGTTTTTAATGCAGTTTGAGGTGTAGTTTTTTTGCAGTTTCTTTTCAGCTAAAGCCAGTATTGCATCCTACAGGAAAGAAACACGTCCTTTCTTCCAATTCCTTTGAATCCACTTCTGGCTTTGGTTAAAAATCAACTGCAGCAACAATTCACCAAAAACTATTTGTGGGATTCCAGCCTTATTCTTTTTTTATTATTTGTTTTTACTTTTGTAACTATTTTTTAAACTTTATCAAACTTTATTACACTTTTGCTTTTTATTTGATAAATTATTTATGTATTCCAATGCATTATTGCCTGTGCAAAAAAACAAACAAACAAACATCTATTTGGACATATCTAAGGTATTCTTGCTGAACAGCCTCAGAGATTATGAGGTCCGGGGCTGACGGAAAGATAACAAAGGGAGCTCTACTGATTGCTGCATCTAAAGTGTTAAACAGTGGGGATCTGAGCTTTCCCCTATCCTGGCTGTTGCTGCAGGAGTGCCGCCAAATGCCTTAAAGGGCCATTAGAGTTTATTGGTTGCATAATTAAAAGTTATACAATTTCCCAATATACAGGGTGGGCAATTTATATGGATACACCTAAATAAAATGGGAATAGTTGGTGATATTAACTTCCTGTTTGTGGCACATTAGTATATGGGAGGGGGGAAACTTTTCAAGCTGGGTGTTGACCATGGCGGCCATTTTGAAGTTGGCCATTTTGTATCCAACTTTACTTTCTTCAATGGGAAGAGGGTCATGTGACACATCAAACTTATCGAGAATTTCACAAGAAAAAGAATGGTGTGCTTGGTTTTAACGTTACTTTATTCTTTCATGAGTTATTTACAAGTTTCTGACCACTTATAAAATTTGTTCAAAGTGCTGCCCATTGTGTTGGATTGTCAATGCAACCCTCTTCTCCCACTCTTCACACACTGATAGCAACACCGCAGAAGAAATGCTAGCACAGGCTTCCAGTATCCGTAGTTTCATTTCCTGCACATCTCGTATCTTCACAGCATAGACAATTGCCTTCAGATGACCCCAAAGATAAAAGTCTAAGTGGGTCAGATCGGGAGACCTAGGGGGCCATTCAACTGGCCCACGACGACCAATCCACTTTCCCTGAGTTTTTCCAGCAAGATGGTGCACCACCACATTATGGGTGTCAGGTCCGAGCATTCCTAGATGAACAGTTTCCTGGAAAGTGGATTGGTCGTCGTGGGACAGTTGAATGGCCCCCTAGGTCTCCCGATCTGACCCCCTTAGACTTTTATCTTTGCGGTCATCTGAAGGCAATTGTCTATGCTGTGAAGATACGAGATGTGCAGCAACTGAAACTACGGATACTGGAAGCCTGTGCTAGCATTTCTTCTGCGGTGTTGCTATCAGTGTGTGAAGAGTGGGAGAAGAGGGTTGCATTGACAATCCAACACAATAGGCAGCACTTTGAACACATTTTATAAGTGGTCAGAAACTTGTAAATAACTCATGAAATAATAAAGTAACATTAAAACCAATCACACCATTGTTTTTCTTGTGAAATTATCGATAAGTTTGATGTGTCACGTGACCCTCTTCCCATTGAAAAAACTAAAGTTGGATACAAAATGGCCGACTTCAAAATGGCTAAAAACACCCAGCTTGAAAAGTTTCCCCCCTCCCATATACTAATGTGCCACAAACAGGAAGTTAATATCACCAACCATTCCCATTTTATTTAAGTGTATCCATATAAATGGCCCTGTACTTTCTGTATCACTCCTGCATGGTTTACAAGATCTTTGCTTGCAGTCATACTATAGAAACTTTCATTGTTTACTTCCAGTGATATTATCACTTCCACTTCAGCCAATATCCCCCACTATCTGCAAAAAGATGCCCCCATAATTCTTTGTCTCTTTTTTCTTGTAAAGGTGTCCATACACGTTAGATGAAAGTTGGCTGAATCCGCCAACCGGCCGACTATCTAATGGATATTGGGGTATAGAACCTCCCTAGAAGGCAGATGTTGGATTTCAACAAAAGTTCTGTCAGCGGCTTATTCATCCCTCCCCATGGAGAACACTTGCCCGCTTATCGTATGGGGGAGTCGGGGGGGGGGGGGGGGGGAAGTTATTGGCTGAACAAGTGTTCGGCCGACAGCTATTGTAAGTGTACGGGCAGCTTTACAGAACCTTTAATCAAACCAAGTATAAATGTTTCAAGGAGAAGATTGTAAGGAAGAAGATAAGAAACTCTTCATAATGTTCTCTAGCAAATTCATTTCTACCGTTTTGTATGGCCGGTTCCTAACACATTATCTTCAGAGCCTCATCTGTCGCAGGGAAGAGCATCTCCGTGCTGCAGTTCAGTCGCTAACAAATATCGATTAAAACATCTCGCAATTTTCTCTGCCGCAAAAACGTTACTGTCCCGCTGTTCAGCATTTCCCTACAAATAGGTGGATACATAAATTGTAAATTGACTGCTCGGGACTATGAATAGTTTTTCACAAAGCTTAGTCATAAGCAACAAATCAACAGCGCAACCTCAGGTTTACCTTAGAATGGTTACTATTACCATCTTCTGCTTTTTACGAAAAAAAAAAAAGAACTCTGCTTATTCAGAATGCATCTGACGTGACTGGATGTATTTTCTATATGGTCTATAGTTGTGTTGGTTATCGTGCTGAGTTTTATGCCGTTAAAACTGATATAAAGATATTGAGTTTCTCCTTTCAGTTTTAAAACCCCTTCAATGGACAACTTTTGATGTGAATTTACGTCCAAAATTCTGCGCTGATTTATTTTATAATATGGTTTTATTAGTGAGCACGTTTTACTGATACAGAGCTCCAAAACTCCAAAGTGCAGTAGAGTTGAAAGATACAATTCTGGCTGACCACAGCCAGCACTAGGAGAAGCTTACTGTATAAGGATTTGTTATTGTATTTAATGATTAAATCCATATGCATTAAAGTGTCGTGGAAGTCAATGGCTCAAAATGTATTAGACTGAAATTTAGACGAGTGTTCCAACAGACACTCACGCCAAGAACTTTATCCAGCATCCTAATCAGGAAATTTCATACCGATATATATCGAGAGAAGACAAAAAACACACAGACGCTGCTGGTATGCTCAAAATACTCCTCTGGGGGTTTATTGCCAAACTCAATTACAATAATATCATTCAAAAGGGGTGTAGGCATGAGGTTAACCAATCAATGTGACAATATTTCTTATTCAGCCAATAGTAGACCATAAGAATATTTGAAATACATAATTATAATTCTTCATTAAAATGCTGACATCAGGTAATACCTAGAGACAAGCATATAATGGGGTGGTGTTAACTGTTCTTTCCCATGAGGGAGAGAACGACAAACAGTTGCATTTTATATCTGGGCGTTCAGTCAACCCGCTAGCCACGGATGTATGAAGGAGACACGATAAACACATAAAGATAACACATTTCTTTGAGACTCGAGCAGAACTTTGTAGAGGAAAGGTTATTAAAATAATCGAGAATACATATCTCAGTAATTCGGCATCCTGCTTGATAATTCATAATGTAATTTAATACAGAGAATATAAGCAAACAAACCATCCTTCAGAAAAGCGACCCTCCAGTCCTAAAAAATTATTAGACTATACATTGGAATGTATAGTCAATTTACCTGCTGCCCCGTTTCCTAATGATCCAGCCTCTGTTCTTGTGTTCCGGTCCCCTGTTTTCCACTCTCCAAGATAGCTGCCGCAGTCTCAGACTTTTCTATAGAGAGCTTCTTTGGAAGTCTGAGATACACCCTCTGATGGATCAGCGCTGATGACGTTGGCCCTTGAGTTGGCACATGGTTGAAAATGGGACCAGAACAAAGGAATGGAGGCTGAATCATTTAGAAGCGGGGCAGCAGGTTGTTGACTATACACTTCCACTTTTGGACTAGAAGGCCGCTTTAAGCGCCGAAGCTCTTCCTAGTGATGACTACAGTTAGCTAGAATTTTATAATTTAACTATAATTATGACTGTGTACAGTGTAGAGGGGGATCTGCAATGCCAATAAAATGATATTATGAATATTGGGGGTAATTACATGTGCAGCTTGATTTGCAGCTGGTTAGATTGACAACTATTTATTTTTTACACTGACCAGACTCGTTAAACTGAGTCGATATTTAAAAATCTTTTGGCTTGTATAATGGGATGCCAGCCAGATAGCAGCTCCCACCGGCCGGGGTTCCGCTCACCTTTCCACTGCTTCCCCACATGCGTGACAATCCTGACCTTTTAAAGGGCCAGCGTGCACCAAATTCACATAGTGCTTAGCCCAGACATGGGCAAACTACGGCCCGCGGGCCACATACGGCCCGTTAGGCTTTTTAATCCGGCCCGCCGAACTTGTCCAAATAATAGTAAAAACCTCCTTTTTTTTCCCCTTTCCCTGCAATGCCCATGTTTTCCCAATAGATGGCGCACTCAAAACACATTGACCGTTGTTAACCCCTTAACGCCGAAGGACGGATATATCCGTCCTCAGCAGCTGCTAGTTCGCGCAGGAGGACGGATATATCCGTCCTGTGATAGCGCGGATACTGACAGTTTACCCACGCGATCAGCGGCAGGAGCACGGCTGTTATACACAGCCTGGCTCCTGCTGCAACTGCCGGAATCGAAGCACGCGCCGATTCCGGCAGTTTAACCCATTAAATGCCGCTGTCAACAGTGACAGCGGCATTTAATGTGTTTGACAGAGGGGGGAACTCCCTCTGTCTCCCGATCGGCGCCCCCGCAAACAAATCGCGGGTCGCCGTCGGGTTTCCATGACAGCCGGGGGTCTAACAAAGACCCCCAGGTCTGTCTTCAGCATCTGCCTGTTAGGCGATGCCAGAGGCATGACCTAACAGGTTGCCTGTCAGTTTTACACTGACAGGCAATAATGCTTTGGTATACGAAGTATACCAAAGCATTATATATGCGATCGGCACATCGCATAGTGAAGTCCCCTGGTGGGACTAAAAAAAAAAAAGTAAAACCGTTAAATAAAGTTTGTGAAAAAAAAAATAAAAAAAATTACAGTCAAAGTCAAATAAAACTACTTTTTTGCCCCAAAAAGTGGTTTTATTTAATAAAACGGTCAAAACAAATCACACATACACATATATGGTATCCCCGCGATCGTAACAACTTGACCAATAAAATGAACACATTAATTAAACCGCCGGATGAACGGCGTCCAAAGAAAACGCAAAAAACAACGGCAAAATTCTCTTTTCTCCCATTCCCCCCATAAAAAATAAAATAAAAGTTCATCTATAAGTCCTATGTACCCCAAAATAGTACTAATGAAAACTACACATTGTCCCGCAAAAATCAATCCCACGTACGGCCACATCGACGGAAAAATAAAAAAATTACGCCTCTTGGAACGCGGCGATGCAAAAACAAGTAATTTTTTTCTAAAAGGGTTTTTATTGTGCAAACGTAGAAAAAACATATAAAACCTTTACACATTTGGTATCCCTGTAATCGTGCCGACCCATAGAATAAAGTTAACATGTTATTTACGCTGCACAGCAAACGGCGTCAATTTATAACGTGAAAATTAATGCTGGAATAGCTGCTTATTTTCAATTCTCTCCTAAAATAAAGTTAATAAAAGTTAATCAATATGTTATAAGCATCTAAAAATGGTACAATTACAAAATACAACTCGTCCCGGAAAAAACAAGCCCTTATACGGCTATGTCGACGGAATAAAAAAAGAGTTACGACTCTTGGAATGCGACCGTGGAAAAACAAAAAATAATCCTTGGTCATTAACGTGCAAAATGGCCCGGTCATTAAGGGGTTAATGTGGCGCGTATTTCTCTTTATTTCACTTTAATTTTCACTTCGTTTCACGTCACCATTAAGCCCTTCGGTTTTCAAAGAGTACAATATCAGCCGTCACTTTGCCACGAAGCATGCAAACTATGCTAGCAAGCAGTCAACACAAGAACGGGCGGCTACTGCTCAGAGGTTGGCAGCTAATTTACAGAGTCAACAGAACTTTTTTCTTGATAAATCACAGTGCGTATGTTATTTTAATCTATTTACATTTCCTTCTCCCAGTATCTGCGAAATAGTATGTAAATGCCATATCTTGCATATTCCTTGAGACAAATTTATTAACTGATAAGGGCTATTTTTCACATTTGAAAGACAGTTAATAAATTGGGTTGTAGTGTTCTTACTGTGCTATGAGGTTTGCACACACTACATTTAATGCTTTAGTATATCCGGCCCAAACACTCCCTCCAAATGCTCCTGGCCCGGCCCCTCTGTCAAATTTTAGAACCCATTGTGGCCCGCGAGTCAAAAAGTTTGCCCACCCCTGGCTTAGCCTATAATTCTTTGTGACTCTCCCTACGTCTGAGCAATAGGTCCTATAGGTGTCAGTACTCTGCTAAGGTTGTTTTTTTTTTTGCTATATCTCTAGGTCTGAATTTGCTTGACTTCTCGCTCTGCTTCGGTATGCTGCCGAGCCTGACCCTGTGCCTGGGCTTATTATGCAAGAACTCTGCCCATCCTGACCTTGGCTTACACACGACTTCGCTTCTGTCTCTCATTTTGGTACTGTACAACGACTCTCCTGGCTGTCTAAAAGTCAGCTGTTCCTTAGTATTCTGAGATAGCGACCTGGGCAATATTCACTGTTACCGCCACATGCGCCCCCTCTGTCCACCCTGGGTCTCTGCATGATAGCGGCTATACACTGCACATTATATAATGGCAAGTACTCAATTAAAGTGGATTTAATAGATTGAAGTTATGACTCTGGCATCCAAGTTATCAATGAATAAGTTCTTATTTTTAGGACCTTCTGACGAACTTACGTTGTTGACAGGAAGAACAAAAAGTGGAGAACAAAAAACAGAGTACAACAGGATTACTTTCACAATTCAGCTGAAAACAGCAACCTTTCCGATTTTTCTTCAATTCTATTGATATATACAATTATTCACCCTTTAGTGATATCAGCCGGCTGCTCTTTTCTCCTCTACGTGATAAATTGAATAACTTCCCGTCTGTGCTATATCCCTCATCTCATGTGTAGGATCAAACTGTGCAAACAGCCATTCTGAAATAATCAGACTACTTCAAGTGCTCTAAATAGACCCGAAAATGTCAATCTCACCTCTCTTACGTTACATGCAGCACGTAAAACCATCAGTGAAAATTGGTCTAATGCCGTATCTCCTCAAAACTAGTAAGGCTGGGTTCACACGTGGCGGAATTTCACTTAAATTCCGCTGCGGACACTCCGCAGCGTTAATCCGCAGCGGAGCCGTTTGTCCATTGACTTACACTTTAATTTAGCAGTGTTCGTTTAGACGAGGCGTAAAATTCCGCTGCGGAGCATAGGCTGCGGAGCGGAATTTGGTGTCCGCAGCATGCTCTGTCTGTTGCGGAGCAGTGGCGGACTCATGGCGGAATTTCTCCATTGACTTCAATGGAGATTCTAATTTCCGCAATGAAGTCCGCAGCTGTCATGCACATGTTATGTGTGCTGCGGATCCGTCTTGCTTTTTTAACTTGACATTTCTTCATTCTGGCTGGACCTATGTATTTCTAGGTCTACAGCCAGACTGAGGAAGTCAATGGGGCTCCCGTAATGACGGGAGCGTTGCTAGGAGACGTCAGTAAATAGTCACTGTCCAGGGTGCTGAAAGAGTTAAGCGATCGGCAGTAACTGTTTCTGCACCCGGGACAGTGACTACCGATCCCAATATACATGTATCTGTAAAAAAAAATGAAGTTCATACTTACCGAGAACTCCCTGCTTCTGTCTCCAGTCCGGCCTCCCAGGATGACGTTTCAGTCTAAGTGACGGCTGCAGCCAATCACAGGCTAATAACAGGCTGCAGCGGTCACATGGACTGCCGCGTCATCCAGGGAGATCGGGCTGGATGCCGAAGGAGGGACGCGTCACCAAGACAACGGGCGGTAAGTATGAATTTCTTTGACTTTCACAAGGGAAAGTGCTGTCCCTTCTCTCTATCCTGCACTGATAGGGAGAAGGGAAGTACTTTTACCGCAGTCCGCAGCAGCTAGTCCGCATCAATTTACTGCACATTTTGTGCAGATCCGCAGCAGAATCTGCAACGCAGATTCTGTGCGGCATTGATGCGGACAGTTGCGGAGGAAATCCGCCACGTGTGGTCATGCCCTAAATCTCTTCTTGCAGTTCAGGAAATCTATGCTGGCAAATTTCATTTTAGCCAAAGAGGTAAATATTTTAGGTACAAAAAGGTCAAATTTTTTCTAAATTGCATAAGCTTCATGTAAACCGCTAAATACGGGCCCACTGAATGATCTTGAAACATATTTTAAAGGGAATTCCACCTCAATGTATATTCTGAGAGCGATAAGTCAGAAGGTATCATATCATATTAACATGTAACTTGGCCTGTTAAGTCTTTTTTGATTGAAAGAGCTTTTGATTTCTGTAAATATGACCTCCTGATGCTGCAAATTCAACAAATGACCATTTTAGTTCTCTTTACAACCTTTAGGCTATGTTCACACAAAGTATTTTGGGGGAGGAATATCTGCCCCAAAATTCCGTTTGGAACTTTGAGGCAGATTTTCCTCTCCCTGCACGCCGATTTGCGCGGCGATTTTCGCCCGCGGCCATTGAGCGCCGCGGGCATAAAACAGAGCGAAATACGCTTTCTCTGCCTCCCATTGAAGTCAATGGGAGGTTAGAGGCGGAAGCGCCCGAAGATAGGGCATGTCGCTTCTTTTTCCCGCGAGGCAGTTTTACTGCTTGCGGGAAAAAGACGCCGACGCCTCCCATTGAAATCAATGGGAGGCGTTCTCGGGCCGTTTTTGCCGAGTTTTGCGACGCGGTTTCCGCGTCAAAAAACTCGGCAAAATACCCCGTGTGAACGTAGCCTTAAAATGTTTTGATCTCTGTTGTGCATAATAATCTGAAACAGTGCATTTTGAGTTTTTTACTTCGAAAAAAAAATCTGTTATCATTAGGAGATTTGTTCAATAAAATTCTCATTATACTCCAACGGTTGATGGCTTGAAGATTATACTGACTGCCATTTGCATCGACTATTTAGGAAAATCAGCGAAAAATAACATTTGCATAATAATTTGGAACGCGGTGTATACGTTCGTCTAAATAAGCCCTAACTGTAGGATAATATTATCACTCTTCATAGTTTAGTGGCATCTGGAAATATGGTAATTACCTTGTTTATATGTGATACTGTACATCATACTGTGTTATCTAGTGACTTTAGTGTTGATGTAGTTGTATGACTATCACGTGATCACTGGAGATGACGTAACTGTGCATGACACGTCAGTAAACATGTAATGTGTGGACCTGGGGCATAATGTGCATGTATTTATATGTTTATTGGTAAGTGACTTCATTCTATAAAAGCATACCTAAACAGCATGTGATTCTCAGAAAACTACTTTAGCAACTATATTGAAAAAATAAAGTCCAATACTGCCCCCTGTAGAATCTCACCAGCGACTGTAGATTTAAATTCAAGCTATTTCAGGAGTGTGTGTGTGTGTGTGCGCGCGCGTGTGTGTGTGTGCGCGCGTGTGTGTGTGTGTGCGTGTGTGTGTCCCTTCTGATTTTTATCCTGCACATTGCTTCGTCTGATTCTGTACTGTGCAAGTATAGACGAGGCTGGACGCAGCCTGCAGGGCTTAGGAGGGAAGCCTCCATGACAGCCCTAGGAGGGAAAGGGTTAACTTTGTAGGGAAAGTTAGAGGTGGAGGAGGGACAGGGAGGAGTTAGGGGGCCGTTACGGAGCTTCCCGCTGTTTTTCGGCAGTGAGCCGGAAGCAGCGGGAGAAGTAACCACTCACCCAGTAAGCTCCCGTTGCCCCGCTCTGTTCCGTCATGTCTGAGGCTGATATGCTTGCGCGGCTGCGTGCCGCTGCTGTGCACCACGGTCCCGGTTGGTTGGAGGAGACCGTGGCTGCACTTACAATGATCCCCGACGCCGATTCGCCACGTCAGGCACGGCATATGAGGTCTGTTGAAGTGGGGGACAGGCTCCCCTCCCCCGGCCCCCTTCCTGGCAGTAATATGGCGGCGGGGGGGGAGTTTACAACACCCGCTCCTGCTCAGAGGAGGCAGAGAGCGTCGCCGGGGGTGACGGTGACTCAGGCCGGGTCTGCCCGTCGCTCCCGGCGGTCCCGACCTCCAGAACGCCTCAGCCCTGAGGTGGTCCCGCGGACACGGCGTCGCAGGGGGAGCCCTAATATGGACGCTGCAGGCCAGGCAGCTGGGGGGACCGCCCCTTCCCAGGCCCTGCGTCCTGGCAGGAATCCCAGGCCGCGACGGGGTCCGGCGGTTCTCAGGGAGTCGCAGGCCGGGCTCCCTGTCACCCCCCCCCATCAGATGCAAGATCGGGAAGACTAGCTACGGCCGCCCCGCCTGGTGATGCTCCGGCCAGGGGGCAGGCTTCATCAGGATCGTCGAGACGGACGCCTAGACCTGCAGCGACGTCGAGGCAACAGGTCCGGTCGGAAGTTTGGATCCCAGCGGTCGGGCGGCAGGTTGCCGGCCCATCTGCCAGCGCGTCATCATCCCCGGTTCGGAGATGTCGGTGGGATGGCCAGTCGTCGGCGAGAGAGGAGCTGGAAGACGGTGAACTGGACGTGTATCGGCGAGGGCAGGATGGTCCGGCTGACGGGAACACAGCGCCTGTGCAGCCCGGTGAGTGCATAACTCCATCTTTGTCGTATCCAGCGATTTTTATGTCGGGTGTCGGCAGGGGGGCTGCTAGCGTCGGATCGGTGGCCGGTAGTGGCGTGGGCGGGCGCGACGGCGCGGGTCTAGCGGACTTGGTGGGTTGCTTGCGGGAGCTGGTCGGGCGTCTCGATAGGGCGGCGGCGCCAGTAGTTACGGAGGTGTCCCCGGCGGTAGTTTGGGAGGGCCCCAGGGAAGTGGGATTGTTACAGGCGCGCCCCGTAATGGCGGCTACGGAGGCGGTCGCGGTGTCGGTACAGACCGAGGCCCAAAAAGACGGCGATCGGGTGCGTATTGATGATCGTGCTCGCGGGGAGGTATATGTTTGCTTTGAAGGTCCGTTGGGGGCGCACTTAAAGCAGGAGGTGCGTGAGCGTATTTGGAAGGACGAATACGTTGAGATTTTTTCTCTTCTGCCGCTTGCTAAATTCAACTTGGATAGGAGCAAGCGGGATGAGAGCAAGAAGGACGAGGAGGAGCGTCGGCGGTATAGGCTTATCCCGCAGACGTTCGTAAATTGGTCGCAGGCGTTCGCCATCTTAGCCAGTGTAATAGGGGAAAAGGCGCCGGAAAATTGTTCGGCGTTGTTTTGTTATTTTGACGCCATTGGGGAGGCTCATCGGGTGTACGGGGGGCAGGCTTGGCTCAGATACGATGAGCAATTCCGTCAGCGTAAAGCGGTTCGGCCGGCGATTCAATGGGACCAGAAGGATATTGCTCTCTGGTTAAGGGTCACGGCTCCGGTTAGGCAGCCCTTTCCCGGGAGCGTTGGCCAAGGGGGCCAGTCCAGTCAGGTCGGACAGGGCGGTGGGGCGAAGTTGGGATTCTGCTGGCAATTCAACGATGGCCAGTGTAAGTTCGGGGCCACGTGCAAGTTCAAGCACGTGTGTTCGGAGTGTAATGGTGCATCCCACGGGGCGGCAAAATGTATGCGGAAAAAGAGGTCAGGGAACCAGTCCTCCTCGGCTGGTCAAGGGGTTGTCACCGGTGAGGGTGGAAAGGATGGCCCCCTATCTAAATGAGTATCCGGATAGGGCTGCGGCGAAGTTGCTTTACGAAGGGTTTAGTGTTGGTTTTATTATTCCTCCGCCTCCTTATGAGGTCCCGGTTACGCGGAGGAACCTTAAATCGGCCTACTTGCATGCTGAGGTCGTGTCGGAAAAGTTGTTTAAAGAAGTTTCGTTAGGCCGTATGGCGGGGCCTTTTATTGATCCGCCAATAAAGGATTTAGTTGTGTCCCCATTGGGTATTGTTCCAAAGCGCGAGCCCCAAAAATTCCGGTTGATTCAGCACTTATCGTTTCCCAAGGGTTCGTCGGTAAATGACGGGATTGATCATGAGTTGTGCTCCGTAGTGTATACCTCATTCGATAAAGCGGTTGGGTTAGTTCGTGCTGCGGGTCCAGGCGCGCTGCTCGCAAAAACCGACATCGAGGCGGCGTTCAGGTTGTTGCCAGTTCATCCAGAAAGCCAACGGCTGTTGGGTTGTTTTTGGAATGGGGCTTTTTACGTGGATCGGTGCCTTCCGATGGGGTGTTCCCTTTCTTGCGCGTACTTCGAGGCTTTTAGTAGCTTCGTGGAGTGGGTGACGAAGGGTGTAGCCGGGGTCGATTCGTTAATACATTACTTAGACGATTTCTTGTGCGTCGGCCCGGGGGGTTTGCCGGTTTGCGGTAATTTGCTTCATGCACTGCAGAAGGTTGCGAGGGATTTTGGGATCCCTTTGGCGCCAGAAAAGACTGAGGGCCCGGTAACGACGATTTGTTTTTTGGGAATTGAGATAGATTCGGTGGCTATGGAGTGTCGTCTTCCGATGGATAAGTTGGGGGCTTTGAGTCAGGAGGTACGTCGGGCTTGCAAGTTAAAGAAAATTACGCTGCGGGAGATTCAGTCGTTGCTGGGGAAGTTGAATTTCGCCTGCCGGATTATGCCAATGGGGAGGGTGTTTGGTAGACGGTTGGCGGCGGCTACGGCGGGAGTGCGTGCGGCACATCACTTTGTACGGCTCAAGGAGGAGCATCGGGCTGATTTGCAGGTATGGGATGACTTCTTGGGCCAGTATAACGGTCGGTCGCTATGGATGGCTCCAGCGCAGGATACGAGTGATTTGAATATTTTTACGGATGCAGCTGGAGCGGGCGGTTTTGGAGCTTATGGGGGGGGTCCGTGGTGCGCGGGTCAATGGCCGGCTAGCTGGGTGTCCAGTGGACTCACGCGGAATCTGGCCCTGCTCGAGCTGTTCCCCATCGTGGTTGCGGCGACCATCTGGGGGGACAGGCTCAGGGATAAGAAGGTTCGTTTTTACTGCGACAACATGGGGGTGGTGCTGGCCATTAACAACATCACGGCGTCCTCTCCTCCGGTAATTCAGTTGTTGCGACATTTAGTGTTGGTGTGCTTGTCATTGAACGCGTGGGTGGTGGCGGTGCACGTGCCGGGGGTACGGAATTGTATCGCTGATGCTCTTTCTCGCTCGCAGTGGGACCGGTTTCGGCAATTGGCACCGGGAGCGGAACGTTGCGGCGTGGTCTGCCCGGAACATCTTTGGGATCTGGTCTCGGTCCCGTAGAACGATTGGTGGAAAGGTCGTTGGCGCGCTCAACGTGGAGTGCTTATTCTGCTTGTTGGAGGCAGTGGGAGGAGTGGGTAAGAGAGTTGGGTGACGTCAACACGGATAGAGACAGGTTGGTGGCACTTTTGTACTGGTTAGGGGACGCCTGGGAGGCGGGGTTTTCATTGGCAAAGGTTAACCGTTTCATGTCGGCGGTGGCGTTTGGTTTCAAGTTACGGGGCTTTAGGGATGTGTCTAAGGAATTCTTAGTGGGGCAGGCTTTGAAGGGTTTGCGCCGAGGTAGGGTCGAGGCGGATCGTAGAAGGCCTGTGTCGTTTTCTCTGTTGAGCTCTTTGGGCGGATCATTAGCATCGGTCTGTCGTTCTTCGGCCGAGATGAGGTTGTTTCGGTTAGCTTTTTCTTTGGCGTTCTTTGGGGCATTTAGAATCGGCGAGTTGGTTTCGCCGAGTACCAAGCAAGCTGGGGGGTTGAGACTGAGAGACGTGAGCATATATACAGATCGGCTGGAGGTATGGTTGCGTCGGTCAAAAACTGACCAATTAGGAAAGGGGAAGCTGATAGTGTTGTTCGCTCTCCCGGGTTCGGCTATGTGCCCGGTGGCGTGCAGGCAGGGTTTTAAGCCACAGGTGGGGTCTCCGGAGTTGCCATTGCTATGTCACGAGGACGGGTTATTTTTGTCTAGATTTCAATTTAGAGCTGTATTCAAAAAATGTTTGGCGGCGGTCGGTGTCGCGGCGGACGCGTACTCATCTCATTCCTTCAGGATCGGCGCAGCAACGGAAGCAGGGCGCTGGGGGTTGGATGATGAGGGGGTGCGGCGCATCGGTCGTTGGGAGTCCAACAGATTTAGGTCTTATGTCCGCCCCCATCTGTTATGAGTTTTGCTGTTTGCACTTATAAGAATGTTTTGTGTGGTGGTATTTAACTTGCTTTTCCGTTTCAGATCCGCCTCCGTGTTTGGTGTGGTTGCTGGGCCACTCTTACGTGCATTGGGGGGCTTTGAGGGCGGACGTCCGCCCAGACGGTCGCCAGTTGCGCATTCCGCGACAGGATGCGGTTTTGCATTGGCTGGGATTTAGAGGTATGTCGTGGAGTAGGGTGTTAGCAGAATTCCAGACATATGCCCGGCTTGATAGGGTCCCGGAGATCTTGGTCTTGCACGTGGGTGGGAACGATTTGGGAGTCCGCCCTTTTCGTGAGTTGGTGCGGGATATTAAACACGATATGTTGTGTTTGTGGGTTTCTTATCCCAGGTTGGTAATTGTGTGGTCGGACATTGTCCCAAGAAAACATTGGAGGCTGGCTAGGTCAGTGGAAAGAGTCAATAAGGCTCGCATTAAGGTTAATCGCGCGGTGTCCCGATTTGTAGCCAAAAACGGGGGCATTTGCGTTCGGCACAGGGACTTGGAGTCAGGAGTGGGGAACTACTGGAGGAGCGATGGGGTTCATTTGACCGAGGTTGGGATTGATCTGTGGAGCTTGGCAATAGCAGAAGGAATTGAAAGGGCGGTGGTGGTGTGGCGGAACTCACAGGCTTAAGGTGGTCAAGGCCTGTTTCGCTGTGGCGGGGGGAGTCCTTGAGGCCAGTCAGTACAAAATTGGTGGGGGGGTCGCATCGGGGGTATGCGTCCCCCAAAAAAGGTACATGGTTGAAGACTTCATCGGGTGTTATCCCTTTGAAGTGGTCTTCTGGTGGAAGGTATATCACTCGAAGGCTTCATCGGGTGTTATCCCTTTGAAGTGGACTTCTAGTGGTCGGTATAGCACTTGAAGGCTTCATCGGGTGTTATCCCCTTGAAGTGGACTTCTGGTGGTTGGAGCCATCTGCAGAGGTGAGCGGTGCCTCCGAGCTGGTTTACGGCTGGAGGTAATTAGTGGTTTGCAGATGGCTAACTCGAGGTGTGTAAAAAAGGAATATCTAGAATGGCTTCAAGGACTGCCCCTGCTCGGTCTAATGTTAACGTTAAATTGTTATTTATGATTCTGACCCATGTTGGGTCATGTGAATTATTAGGAGGAATTCTCTGGTGGATTCCTAATTAGTTATCCGAATGTTTCGGATTTAATTTGTTTTAAACTGTGAAATTAATAAAACGGCTGCTGTGGCCATTTCACATCCAACCTCGGTGTCACGTGTCTTTTTCCTAAAGGTGGGGGTGAAGGGATTGGTAGGGATAAGGGAAGGTGCACTAACACACGACTCTACTTAGGCAGGTCAAGACGAGGCTGGACGCAGCCTGCAGGGCTTAGGAGGGAAGCCTCCATGACAGCCCTAGGAGGGAAAGGGTTAACTTTGTAGGGAAAGTTAGAGGTGGAGGAGGGACAGGGAGGAGTTAGGGGGCCGTTACGGAGCTTCCCGCTGTTTTTCGGCAGTGAGCCGGAAGCAGCGGGAGAAGTAACCACTCACCCAGTAAGCTCCCACCCTCCCGCCCATTTGGTGTTATCTCTTGTGGTCTTTATTAAGTCTGTTTATGAGTGTGGCAATTTTATTGTGTGCTTATTTAACATGTTTTTTCTTTTCATTCGGAGTAGGTCCTGGTGTCATGGCAGCTGGCGGGGGGAGTCCTTGAGGCCAGTCAGTACAAAATTGGTGGGGGGGTCGCATCGGGGGTATGCGTCCCCCAAAAAAGGTACATGGTTGAAGACTTCATCGGGTGTTATCCCTTTGAAGTGGTCTTCTGGTGGAAGGTATATCACTCGAAGGCTTCATCGGGTGTTATCCCTTTGAAGTGGACTTCTAGTGGTCGGTATAGCACTTGAAGGCTTCATCGGGTGTTATCCCCTTGAAGTGGACTTCTGGTGGTTGGAGCCATCTGCAGAGGTGAGCGGTGCCTCCGAGCTGGTTTACGGCTGGAGGTAATTAGTGGTTTGCAGATGGCTAACTCGAGGTGTGTAAAAAAGGAATATCTAAAATGGCTTCAAGGACTGCCCCTGCTCGGTCTAATGTTAACGTTAAATTGTTATTTATGATTCTGACCCATGTTGGGTCATGTGAATTATTAGGAGGAATTCTCTGGTGGATTCCTAATTAGTTATCCGAATGTTTCGGATTTAATTTGTTTTAAACTGTGAAATTAATAAAACGGCTGCTGTGGCCATTTCACATCCAACCTCGGTGTCACGTGTCTTTTTCCTAAAGGTGGGGGTGAAGGGATTGGTAGGGATAAGGGAAGGTGCACTAACACACGACTCTACTTAGGCAGGTCATGCAGCTTAGCCCCATTTACAGGTCAGGAACAACGCTGTTCAGAGTAAATTCTGTAGGGCCACAGACACTTCATTCCAGAGATTGGTGGGGGGCCTATAGGACAGAACCAGCACGTTTTCATTATTGGCCAGATCTCTTTACTATAATGGGTCTAAATTTGTAGAACACATCTGATTCCATCAGATACCTTGTATGCAAGCCGTACACCTGCACAGGAGCCATGTAGGTAAGGGTTTTCTCAAACTTTTCCTTTAGGGGCTGCATGACAGTTTGAGAAGCACTGGTCTGTTACATTGCATGTAAGGGACTGAGCTATTGAATTTCACGGCTTATTATTATTATTATTATTATTAATAATAATAATAATAATAATAATATTAATAATAATGGGTTGCATTTCATCAGAAAGTTGTCCTATCTGTAGGAGATTTGCTACAGAGACATGAGGTAGATGGTGATGCTCTATGCTGAGTAGATAAAAAGAAAGGCGCCATATACTGTATTTTTCTAACTGTAAGCCGCACTTTTTTGTCCTAAAGACTGAGCTGAAATCCTGTTGTGCCCATTAGGAATTATGAGGCAGATTTTTACCTGCCTACACGCCGTTTTCCGCGTTTTTCGGCCGTGGCTATTGAGCACCGTGGTCAAAAAACACAGTGAAAGCGCTTTCTCTGTCTCCCATTGATGTCAGTGGGAGGTCATGGATGGAAACGCCCTTAGAAAGGGTATGTCGCTTCTTTTTCTGAAATCAATGGGAGGCAATTTCGGACTTTTTTGCCGCAGTTTCTGAGGCAAAAGACTCGGCAAAAACTCTGTGTGAATAGGGCCTTATAGTCCGAATGCAAGCAGCTGACAGTGTATGAAGAAGCAGGAGACTGAGCTCCGTGATTCGAAGTCCTTGCAGTACAGTATTATAGAAGCAGAATGTCCTGTGCTGTGTGTAAAATCTCTGTTAGGCTGGGTTCACACGACCTATTTTCAGACGTAAACGAGGCGTATTATGCCTCGTTTTACGTCTGAAAATAGGGCTGCAATACGTCGGCAAACATCTGCCCATTCATTTGAATGGGTTTGCCGACGTACTGTGCCGACGACCTGTAATTTACGCGTCGTCGTTTGACAGCTGTCAAACGACGACACGTAAATGGACTGCCTCGGCAAAGAAGTGCAGGACACTTCTTTGCCACGTAATTTGAGCCGTTCTTCATTGAACTCAATGAAGCACAGCTCAAGATTTACGAGCGTCTCAGACGCCTCGCAAAATGCGAGGAGGAGCATTTACGTGTGAAACGAGGCAGCTGTTTTCTCTTGAAAACAGTCTGTCTTTTCACACGTAAATTACAGCTAGCGTGTGCACATACCCTCATCTGCCTACTGAACAGTCACATCTTACACACAAAATTCTGTCAAATCTGACTTTTCAGGGAGCAAATAACACAAACATTTGTACACAGAGCAGAGTAAATCTATGCAGGTACTGATCTGCAAGGACCTTCCGCGCCCCCTCCTCCTATGAACGAGCAGCATAAATCTAAGGGTATGTGCACACACAAACTCAAAAACGTCTGAAAATACGGAGCTATTTTCAGAGAAAACGGCCTCTGATTTTCAGGCGTTTTTGAAGCTGAAAATGAAGCTTCTTTTAATTTGGGGCTTCTTTTCAGGCTTCTTTTGAGACGTTTTTTTTTAGGCATTTTTCATAGTGTTCAATGGAAAACCCGCTCCAAAAAACGCCTTAAGAACTGACATGCTACTTCTTTTTACGGAGCTTCTTTTTACTCTCCGTTTTTTTTAAACAGAGGCGTAAAAAGACGCCCCATATGAACTAAATGCTATTTTTCCAATTGATTTCCATGGGCAGATGTTTGTAGGCGTTCAGCTTCCGTTTTTTCAGATGTTTTTCGAGGCGTAAACGCCCCAAAATACGCCTGAAGCCACTGCGTGTAACATACCCTTAGACCTTGTTCACACGGAGTATTTTGCAGGCAGAAAGAATCTGCCTTAAAAGATTATGACCTGCCTGCATTCTCTTGCCGCAGCGTTTTTTTGCCCACACTGCTCAATTGCCGCGGGCGAAAAACACACTGTGAAAAATGCTTTGTCTTCTCACATTGATTTGAACGGAACCTCTTTTTTGTTTCCCGCAACATTTTGCTTCTTTCCCCCGCTGGTTTCTAAAGCCGCTCGGGAAAAAAAAATCCTCTGCCTCCCATTGAAATGAATGGGAGGCGATTTCGGAATTATTTTTTTTCACTGATTCCGATGCGGCTTCCGTGTGAAAATCAGCGCCAAAAAACTGTGTGTGACAAGGCCTGCGGGCTGTCTGCCATGAGAAGACGTTTGGGGGGGCCCTAAGAAGAACTTTTGTATCGGGGCCCATGAGCCTTTAGCTACGCCCCTGTCCCCATTAATCTCTGCCTCTCCACTCCTCTGATGTCTGGTGAGTTCAGGAGAGGATGAGGGCACTATAGCTGCCAATACATTGTATTACTGTGGCTGGCATTGTGGTGGGATACTGGACTTGTACCATCGGAATATTATTTATAGGAAATGCACAGTAAAAAAAAAAAACACCTTTTTTTTCTCTTTTAAAGAGGCGGCTCTGTCACCAGTTTCATACTTCCCCATCTCCTACCTAATCTAATAGGCGCTGTGTTGTAGATAACTACTGTGTTGTTTTTAAAAAAAACTTTTATTAGTGACAAAGTTATGAGCATTTTAACATTTATGCAAATTTTTAGTTAAAGCCCAACTTGGCGTTTTTTTTAACATTTAGGCTGGATTCACACGAGCACATTGCATACGTAATGGACGGACGTATTTCGGCCGCAAGTCCCGGACCGAACACAGTGCAGGGAGCCGGGGGCTCCTAGCATCATAGTTATGTACGACGCTAGGAGTCCCTGCCTCTCCATGGAACTACTGTCCCGTACTGAAAACATGATTACAGTACGGGACAGTTGACCGGCAGCGAGGCAGGGACTCCTAGCGTCGTACATAAGTATGATGCTAAGAGCCCGGCTCCCTGCACTGTGTTCGGTCCGGGACTTCCGGCCGAAATACGTCCGTCCATTACGGACGTAATGTGCTCGTGTGAATCCAGCCTAACACCTTAACGACGAAGGATGAATATGCAGGAGCTAGTTCCCACATAAGGACTGATATATCCGCCCTCTGATCACGCGGGTACTGCCAGTGTACCCACCTGATCAGAGGTAGGAGCACGGCTGTTATACACAGCCTGGCTCCTGCCCCAACTGCGGGAATCGAATACGCTACAATTCCGGCAGTTTAACGCATTAGATGCCGCTGTCAATAGCGACAGTGGTGTCTATTGTGTTTGATGGAGGGAGGGAGCTCCGGTCATCGGCGCCCCGCAACGAAATCGCTGGGCCTTGTCGGGTTTCCATGGAAGCTGGGGGCCAAACAAAGGCCCCCAGGTCTGCCTTCAGCAACTGCCTATTAGGACATGCCAGAGGCATGGCCTAATAGATCGCCTGTCAGTTTTACACTGACAGGCAATAATGCTTTGGTATACTAAGTATACCAAAGCATTATATCTGCGATCTAAAGATCGCAAAGTAAAGTCCCCTGGTGGGACAAAAAAGTTAAATAGTTAAGTAAAGTTTTATAAAAATAAAAAAAAGAAAGATTACAGTAAAAATAAAATAAAACCACTTTTTTCCCCAAAAAGTATTTTTTTTTTTAGTAAAAGTGTCAAAACAAATAACACATACACATATAAGGTAACGAATGGAACAATAAAATGAACACAATAATTAAACTGCCAGATGAACGGCGTTAAAAAAACAACCCAAAAAAAACAATGGCAAAAGATTTTTTCCTCCCATTCCCCCCCATAAAGAAAAAAGTTAATCAAGAAGTCCCATGTACCCTATAATAGTACTAATGAAAACTACACCTTGCACCGCAAAAATCAAGCCCACATACGGCCACATTGACGGAAAAATAAAGTTACGGCTCTTGGAATGCGGCGATGCAAAAACAAGTAATTTCTTTCTAAAAGGGTGTTTATTGTGCAAACGAAGGAAAACATCTAAAACCCTTACATATTTGGTATCCCCATAATCGTGCCGACCCATAAAATAAAGGTAACATGTTATTTACGCTGCATAGTAAATGGCATAAATTTATAATGTGAAAATCAATTCTGGAATTTCTGCTAATTTTTCAATTCTCTCCTAAAATCAAGTTGTTAATCGATATATTATATGCATCCGTCTCTGGGCTCCAGATCACTTACTACGATATGTACTAGGTATTAGGGCAGGTATTTTAAGAAGTTGGAATCTAAACCTCATTGTCCATATCAGAAGCGGCCGATCAAAAAGATGGAAATGAAAGACACAATGTGAGTTTATAAGTCAGGATGTTTATTATGTTGCACACAGGAATAGGTATCATGTATGGAGGATGATATTGCTGCACATATCCGGTGACTGATCGCTGATAGTGGAAATCTAAAGGAAGGGAAATAAAACAAATCTGTGGTTAGTGTCACAATTCTAGTATCAATGTATTTGCATAGAAGGGGCAAAAACTTATCATCTGTCAGTACATTAACTTTCCTAGTAAGTGTCTGTGACTTTCACTAAATGTTTTTCCCTTCTTGATCACTTTTTGTTATAGTCGATTAATACACATTAAGACCAGTTATAAAAAGTGAATGTAGGATACAATAGTAGAATCAATTCCCTGTTCTCATGAATTCAAAAGTTTGGTTTAAACTCTGGGCATCCCTTGTCCAAATAACCTATTAGGCCATATGACTGTCATAGTGGGGGGGGGGGGTCTGACGGACCCGATCACTATCCATGTATTACATGGACAGCCATTCATTTGTATGGTCAACATGTAATACTACATTTGCCCTGTAGTGGCTGCTGCAGGGGAATTGAGATGCTGACTACAACTTCCCCTGGAAAATGAGCTGTTTCTTGGGGGTCTTTGAAGCCAGACACACAGCGACTTGTTTATCTCTAGTTATGAATTATTATATATACAGTATATATCATAGTATATATAGATAATAGATGTGAATATAGAAGTTTACTTCAACTCACCATTAAATGGTAGAAAACTCCTGACTCAATTTGTCAATCACCTGTTGGAGATTCAATAAAGAAACAAGAATTTAAAATTGCATTAAAAAAAACCAAAAGAAAAATAAATAGAGAAGTTGAATAATTTCATTCTAGCAGAGGATTATGCTTCATACTTACTTTATAGATTGTGCTCTGATTCCAGGTTCCTGAAAACAAGACCCTCCAACTTCCTAGAATGGTACAAGGAATAGTAACAAGTCTGTGTCATGGACTCGGTCGGTGGAGGTCCGGTGTGCTTTATTGTCTTATCTGGAAACAAGACTGAGCCTCTTCGGGAATGGACAGCTGGCCAATCAGATGATGACCCAGGCCAGTGCTCGATGGGGACAAGGAGGCAGCTGATACGATGGTGGAATACCTCTATAAAGGAGATTTGTTCACAATGTAGGTGTTAATATGATGTTATATTCCAAGTCCTGCAAGGAGGATCAGTTCTTCATGTGGTGGTTGTTAGACAGGGATGCAGAAGGTGGACAAGGTGGTTCCTCAAATCCTTGGTGTTTCTCAGATCTTGGAGACACAGTGAATTTTATGGCGTTGCAGATTTTAGTAGCACAGTGTTGTTATAGACGTTATGAAACTTTAGTTGACTGTGCACTGGGACAAGGAGAACCTTCTTAGCCGGGTGTCTGGATAGATGGGGCTGACGTGGTAGTTCTCCGACCACTCAGGACACACAAAACTAAATTCATTGAAAAGCTCTTGATCTTTAGCTTTAATTGTGGTGTTATGGTCCCTAGTACAGGGCGCAGACCTGATGTCACTAATATTCAGATCCACAGACTCAGTCACCAGTATATCCGGGGGTGCCGCTCGTCCAGCCTCTACTTCTTGCCAGTTGGTGGTAGAGAAGAATGGATGTTCTCGGATGTTTTCTGTCACTCCCAGACGTTCAAACTGGTTCTTACACAGCAGCCGCTTGATTATATCCACGGTGTCAGAGGATAAAGACGTTGGATACTGTGGAACATAGTTCAGGATCGAGGCCTCGATCTCTGATTTTGTGTTTCCAGGGAAGGGGTCTGTATTGGTCACCATGTTATAGAGGATGACTCCAAATGCAAACCAATCGACCCCTGGTCCATATTCCTCACACCCGATCATTTCTGGGGCTCCATATCCTAGTGTTCTACAACAGGGGTCTGTTGTTCTTCCAAAGACATTTGTTATTGCCAGTCCAAAATCTGTGATCTTCACATGTCCATCTGATGTTAATAAGACGTTATTTGGCTTTAGATCCCTGTGGATGATGCCTTTGTTATGGAGGAATTGCACCCCACAAACCAGCTCTGCTGCAATAAACTTCACGGTGTTTAATTCCAGTGGAAAGTTATTCTCAGTAAATGTATCGAGGTCACCCCCACCGGCCAGTTCCATGACGTAATACACGTGGTTCTTACTGTGGAACGCTGCAAGTCCGTGGATCAGAAAGCGGCTCTCGTGTGATAGACCAAGTATGTCCCGCTCTACGAAAGTATGGCCCAGTTCTGTGAAATCGATTTTGCCCGTCTTTTTAATGGCGACAAGTTCTTTACGGATTTTGTCTTTTGCAAGAGTTACTTCGCCATAAGAGCCTTTACCAAGTTCACGATGGAAGGTAAAGGAATTCAAGCTTAGAGGAACAGTGGCTGTCCTAGTCTCCTCACGAGATGGTCCAGGCTTTTCATTGAGGATGGTTGTTGCATCCTGACTCCCTGATGTTTTTTCTTTGGAAGATCTCAGAGATGTTTTTAGTTTTTTATTTGATTCCTGGTTCTCGTCTGCTGTTCTCTTTCTCTTAGGTGCAGCCGGTGTCTCTTTCTCCTGCTTAGATGGTGCAGGTTGTTCCTCTTCAGCTTTTTTCTCCAGTTCATCCAGACTATGTGATGTTTTTCCTTTAGATTTCTTTGCTTTCTTTCCAGAAAGTTTGTTCTCCTCTGTCGTCCTCTTTCTCTTACGCTGTGTCTCATCTTTTACTGTCCCCTTTTCCTCCCTGTCTTTCTCTTCCTCTTTGTCCTTGGACCCTTTTTTGCCTTTTGGGTTAAAAACAGAATATTTTTTCTATTATTATTTGTCTTTGGCAATACAAGTAACAGTCCTTATAATTATCAATGACATATAATTAAATCAGTAGATTTGTAATCGGTTAAAATGTGTAAGGTCATCTTTGACGAATCTCTAGAAATATATTATGGAGATACTTAATTCTGTATTATAGTGTTGTTATCATAGTCAGTGGACCATCTATAAGTAGAATAGCTTTATGGACTATTTGCAGGACAACAGCAGAGGTGAAGCCGTTGTATCAGATTAGAAAAAGAAGTTCAGATTTTTTTTTTCCAAAAACATTGCCACTTTTATGCATAGGCTTTGTCTGGTGTTGCAGCACAACCCTATTCAAGTAAATGCAATGGACAATAGGGGCTACTGGAAAAAACAAACATGCCTTTAGTTTAAGCCTCATACAATAACTTTAAAATTCCTTTCAGTCCTGTAAAGTATTGGAATTTCCCCAATAAGTCTTCAATAGTAAATTGCTTTTAAAGAAATTTTCTGATTTCTGAGGAATTTATAAACATGTCATTGGAGGAATTTGTTTTAACAAACAAGTCGTATTCTTGTTTGTTATAAGAAGTGGTGCTTCATTAGTATGGCTTTTCCCATAGACTATGAATTCTCAACCCCCACTCCATTTACGGTCCTCCTTAATGCAATCGAGTGGTTCGGTTCCCCCGTTGACACGATCATTGGGAGTCCCAATGTTGTGGCCCCCAGCGATCAGACAATTATCACCTATTCTGTGGATAAGTGATTATTTTTGTTTTTGGGAATACCCCTTTAGGCCAAACAGAAATGGGATTTTTCACCGTCTTTATAATAGTTATTGTATTAAATTAAGATACTGATTTATAATTCATGTAACAAAAGTTATCAATACATCTGCCTATAAAAAGTATTAACTTGTCATACAGCCTACCTGAACTATAAATTATATATTTATTTTCTATGTTGGCTGCCAACAAATGAGCATTTTTGATTTTTGCCGGACTTTCCCAATGAACATAACAGCAAAAGTCGATGTATTTGCGAATTTGCATTAAAAGGGCCACTTTGGGGCCATTCCCTGGCAGAACCGTGGTGGGGCTAAAAATTTCTATAATTTGGGACTGAAATGCTGGTAAATATGGATAAGTGCAGGAACATTATTGCTACCCATGAGGTTCTCTAGTTTAGTCTATGAATGTTGTATGGGTCAATATCAATATAGATGCAATCTAGTTTTATATAAAGTAAAAACGTAGTTTAGTTCTTACCTGATGTCCTGATCTTCTCATCCATCAGGCTGATGTTACTGGGTCCTGGGAGGTCTCGTGAACTTCTCCGTCCAATGATGGCTAAGAGCCAGTTCTTTATGCTCCTCTTAGCTGTAAGTCCGGTATTCTCCATTTTAGTCTTCTTGGTCCCCTCTCCTTCTTTACTCCCCTCACTCTCCTTCCCTCTTTCTGCTCCTTCTTCCTTATTCCTCTTTCTCTTCATTTTGTATCAAACACAGCAATCACAATAGAAAGAACAATCCAAAAATTGTCCAGGAGCACTCACATGTATCTCTGCTAACTCGCAGCATGCAAATGCAACGTTTGTGACCTCTGCAAGCTCTATATGCATGGGCATGGGGCATTGTGATGTCATCAGCTGTAGCCCACCTGCCAGCTATGGGGCATTGTGATGTCATCAGCTGTAGCTCATCTGCCAGCATTGTGATGTCACCAGCTATGTTGTATGGTGGCAACCTATGGTCAATTGGCTTTGTATAAGTTACATACACATCTTACCAATTACCCATGTGTTTTTATTTGGCATTGCAATGTAACTTGCAGTTAAGTCGCCACGTCTGAGCGCAGTTTTGTTGGCTATAGAAATACATGACGAACAGAATATAAACCACACATTTGTGCTCTAGCACTTATTTTTATACTGTAAGGGCTAGTCCACACATGGCGTAAATACTGCGTACTTTCGGCAACCTTTTTCGTTGCGGAAAATCCGCAGCATAATGCAATAGCAGAGGAGTGGTTGAGATTTCAAGAAGTGTCATCCACGCGCTCCGTACGTGATATGCGGAGATTCCGCACACAAATTGACCTGCGGTGCACTTTTTGAAGACGCAGCATGTCAATTGTGGTTGAGTAATCGCCGTTTTTGTTGCGGGTTTTCCCCTTTGAATTCAATGGGGATCTAGAACCTGCAACAAACAGTCAAGTGCTGCGACTTTTGCAGCGGAATTGCAGCAATTACGTCGCAATATTCACAACTTAGAAAAAAACCTTATACTTACCTCTGACATTCTGCAAGCCGGCCTCCTGGGATGACGTTTCATCCCATATGACCGCTGCAGTTAATCACAGGCTGTAGCGGCGGTCACATGGGATGAAACGTCATCCCTGGAGGCCGGCCCGGATTACGTCAGAGGGCCGGCCTCCTGGGATGTTGCTTCATCCTATGTGACCGCCGCTGTAGCCAATCACAGCGGTCACATGCTGCAGCCGCCCCCTGGGATGAAACTTCATTCCAGGAGGCCGGCCTGCTAGTGCTAAGTGCTGCAGTTTCCCGCAGCAGGAAAATACCGGGCGAATAACTGCACCACAGTATGATGCGTTTTTTTGCCCGTAATTCCCTGCGACGAAAAGGGTGGATATGCGGTGTGCTTTTACGCAGCATATCCACCCCCTGTGCACTTAGCCTAACTGTCCTCCATTGCTATGACACTGAGATTTACACCGTTTGCAATGAGGAAAGAGTCCATACTCGGCTATCTCTGGTATTTCTATAGAGAATGAATAGAACAGCAGTGCGCAAGCGTGCCTGTGATTTCGTTCATTCAAGGGACTCAGGACACCCGTTCTCTTGCTCTGGACTGACGGCTCGGCCGACAGCTGGTCCTGCATGTCTCTGACACCCAGGATCCAGCCAATAACCATCACATCTAAGTTGCTGATCCTTTCTCTTCCAAACTCCGGAGGTGGTTTCTTCAAGTAGAAATGTTTATTATATTCACAAGGATAAAAACGTCACAGGCACATCTAAAACTTCTTGCACGAGGCACGCCAATTAATTTGCCCACACACCGCTTTTTATCTATTAAGTGACGGTAGAAATTGGAGTACTGAGTTTGGAAGAGGAAGGATTTTCTCTGTGACTGTACATATTGCTAGAGCGGTAAAGTACATATTGTTTTGACTGTTTGAAAGTTAACTTGGACTTTACCTGTCTTTACCTGCTCCGTATCGGTGTGTATTCATAGTTGGAATACATTTATGTCTTTAGTTTGCCTATAGGTGGCACTAGAGAGACTGTTTTCTTCCTTCTGGAGGAGCGCTATCTTTCACTCTTATGTGATAACTTTCCCCCATCTGCTGGACACTGCTGGTCTTTTAGTTTCCATTTGTCTTTTTGTAACATTATATAAGATAACAGCAGCTGTGTGGCATTTTGCACCCTGCAGGAAGCCGATTGATTCACAGTTGCAGGTATTAAGGATGCAACAATGCGAATCGGACCAGTTAAAGTGTATTGCATAAAAAAGTATTCTTATGAATGCTAGAACCAGCTATATTTGCTTCTGAAGGGATATTGAAAAAAATAAATAAAAAAAATAATAAGAGCAAAATACTGCCTTACCGATATGCATTTAAAGGTGTTTTCCAGTCATAAGAAAATGATGGCCTACCCTTAGGATCGGCCATCAATTTCTGATCGGTGGGGAGTTTGAATCCAGGCACCACCACCAATCATCTGGTTGAAGGGTCTGCGGCACTTACGGTATATGAGCGCTGCTTCCTCTTCATTACTGTCACAACTCGTACTGTGAATCGCCGACACACTTATAGCGGCGGTTCACAATATTAGGGCCTGTTCACTTCAGCGTTGACTTTATGTTGAGGGGTTCCGTCTGAGGTTTCCATCGTGGAACCCCGCAACGGAAAGTCAAATGGAAACCTTAGCTTCTGTTTGCATCACCATTGATATCAATGGTGACGGAAACATTGCTAATGGTTTCCGTTTGTCACCGTTCTGGCAGGTTTCCATTTTTTTGACGGAATCAAGTTGACTGCGCTATTGATTCCGTTGAAAAAAAGCTAAGGTTTCCGTTTGACTTTCCGTTGCGGGGTTCCACGACAGAAACCTCCGACGGAACCCCACAACGGAAAACCAATGCTGATGTGAACAGGCCCTAACAACCACCTTCTATTCAAGTGTATGGAAGAAGACTGTAATACTGTGAACCGCTGTTACAAGTGTTTCGGCGATTCACAATACGAGCAGGGAAGGAATAAATGAGAAGCAGTGGCTCGCATGAGCTCCCTTAAAAACAGCTTATCGGCAAGGGTGCCGAGAGTTTGATCTCCACTGATCAGATATTGAGGATAAGCCATCAATTTCTAATGACTGGAAAACCCCTTTAAAGGGCTTGTACCAGGAAGGCAATCAATGGTGATCAATTGTTATCACCGGGGGTAGCTGGAGCTGGATATACATTGGCTGTAGTATTACGCGCTGGCTTATTTTATAATGTCCGTATGCCCTAATAAAACCTAAGGAAAGAGGTTTGTGCATGAGAAAACCCTCTAAAAAAGGTGGACAATGGCACATTCCTACAGGGGCAAAAAGTGAGACTGGGATAAGCCTTGGATTACATCAACGTTAAAGAGGCTCCGTCACCACATTATAAGTGGCCTATATTGTACATGATGTGATCGGTGCTGTAATGTAGATTACAGCAGTGTTTTTTATTTAGAAAAACTATCATTTTTGACGGAGTTATGACCTATATTAGATTTATGCTAATGACTTTCTTAATGGACAACTAGGCGTGTTTTACTTTTAGACCAAGTGGGCGTTGTGGAGAGAAGTGTATGACGCTGACCAATCAGTGACCAATCAGCGTCATACACTTTTCTCCACAACGCCCACTTGCTCATATAGTAAAACACGCCCAGTTGTCCATTAAGAAACTCATTAGCATAAAGATAATATAGGTCATAACTCTGTCAAAAATGATCGTTTTTCTAAATAAAAAACACTGCTGTAATCTACATTACAGCGCCGATCACATCATGTACAATATAGGCCACTTATAATGTGGTGACAGAGCCTCTGTAATACTTAGAATAAAAGTTTTTTTTGTTTTACAGAAACAGTGCCATCACTTGAATGGGGCTGAGCTGCAGTATCAGACACAGCCCATGGACTAGAGTGGCGCTGTTTATGGACAGAAAGCAAAACATTTTTGTAAATAATTAATAGCGTTTTATTTTAGCACTTTGCATGTAAAAATTCCAGTGTTTTTTAAAGAGGCTCTGTCACCAGATTATAAATGCCCTGTCTTCTACATAATCTGATCGACGCTGTAATGTAGATAAAAAAAAGTGGTTTTTATTTTGAGCAAGTTTTTAACAATTTTAGATTTATGCTAATTAGTTTCTTAATAGACAACTGTTTGTTTTTTTTGCTTTTTACCAACTGAGCATATTGAAGAGAAGTGTATGACACTGACCAATCAGCGTCATACACTTCTCATTGTTCCAGCCCAGCTTCTTTCACTGCACAGCGTGATCTCGCGAGCAGCGTCCTGGCTGGAGGTGATGTCTATTCACTCTCAAGGCACTTCGGTGACGTTTCTGTGGGACTTACTCATGTAACTCATGTAAGTAAATGTAAGTAAATGTAACGTTTTTTTACATGCGTTTTTGGTGGCAATTTTTTATCTTGTGACTTCTTGTATGTGCGTTTTTCTTTCAGTTTTTAAAGTCCTATAGAGAAGCCTATGGAGAAAAATGCAATAAAAAAAACACCATACCTAGAGCATGCTGCATTTAAAAAAACAAACATCACTGACCCCAAAAAAACGCTACTAAAGTGACAAAAAAGGAATTGCTGTGTATATAGACATTCTCATATTTTACTTTAGACTTTAAACTAACCTCTGGCCACAGAGTTTTTGGGCAAAAAAAACGGCAAAATAAAAGTGTGCGTGCGTGCGTGTGCAGCCTTAGGGCTCATTCACACAAGCCTATTATGGATTTGTATTTTGCTTTTTTTTACATTGGAAAAACATTGCCAATATATTCAAATGGTTCTATTCACATTTCATTTTTTATATACGCGTTTTTTTAATGCACATGACGTTTTTTTTTTTTTATACGCATCATTCCAATGGATCCGTATGGGTACAGTATTAGGCCCATAGAACCCATAGAAGTCAATGGGTTCAATTTAAAAATGCATGTTCCATGTTTGCATAGCTTACATTTGCATAATTGTTCAGTATTTTTATCATCTGTATATTTCCAATATTATACAAAAACAGCAAAAAAAAAAAAGTTAATCCTTTAACAAATTGTTAATTTAAGTTTTGTACTGCGCGTCCGTATTTGATTCGTACATTCATATGCAAGTTTGAATGAGCTCTTCGCAGCTCTCCATTGTTCCTGTTGGTTCCTTTAATACCAAAAAGTTGGTGGCAAAGTTATTGTTTTCAATGGGTTTTGCACCAAAAGTGGAAAAAAAACTACTAGAATCTGAGAAGATGTCACCTGTGAGCCACTGGTTTTATAGAGAATCTGTCTCCTCTCCTGACATGTTTGTTATAGGAAATCCTTGTATTTCACAAAAAGTCTTTGACAATTGGGTGTTACCATTCCTTTTGTCAGGTGGATGTGTCCCTGCACAGTGTGATACTGTCAGCGATGGTTGGAGAGTGTCAGTATGTAGGGACACTGACCTTTGACAAGGGGAATCGTAACACCCATTGGTTAATGCTTGCACAAAAAGGTAGTGTTAGGGGAGATACAGACGGACGTTGCGTTTTTGCGCGCGCAAACAACGCGGCGTTTTGCGCGCGCAAAAACCATTTGACAGCTGCGTGTGTCATCCGTGTCTGATGCGCGGCTGCGTGATTTTCGCGCAGCCGCCATCATAGAGATGAGGCTAGTCGACGCCCGTCACTGTCCAAGGTGCTGAAAGAGCTAGCTCTTTCAGCATCCTCGACAGTGAATGCCGAACACAATATCGAAAAACCTGTTGAAAAAAAAGAAAAAGTTCGTACTTACCGAGAACTTCCCGGCCGTTGCCTTGGTGACGCGTCCTTGGTGACGCGTCCTTGGTGACGCGCCTCTCGACATCAGGCCCCACCTCCCTGGGTGACGCGCCAGTCCATGTGACCGCTGCAGCCTGTGCTTGGCCTGTGATTGGCTGGAGCTGTCACTTGGCCTGATTTGTCATCCCGGGAGGTCAGACTGGAGGAAGAAGCCGGGAGTTGTCGGTAAGTCAGAACTTCGTTTTTTTTTCTACAGGTTCATGTATATTGGGATCGGAAGTCACTGTCCATGGTGCTGAAACAGTTTAACTCTTTCAGCACCATGAACAGTGACTATCTCCTGATGTCGCGTACCGATAATTTTTTTGCCGGGTTCGGCCAAAACGAGTTCGGCCGTACCCGGTGAAGTTTGGTTCGCTTGTCCGGCTTCGCTCATCGCAAAGACACTCCATTTGGATGTTCGGAAACAGAAAAGCACGTGGTGCTTATCTGTTTACATTCATCCTTTTGACAGCTGGTGCGCTGTTTCAGTCGGTTCGCACGGAAGCGCTTCCGTGCAACCTGCGTGGTTTTCACGCACCCATTGACTTCAATGGGTGCGTGATGCGTGAAATACGCAGAGTTATTGAACCTGTCGCGCTTTTTGCGCAGCAGACAAACGCTGCGCAAAAAGCACGGACTGTCTGTACTGCCCCATAGACTTGTATTGGTCCATGCGTGCCGCGTGAAAACCACGCGGCCCGCACGGACCGAATACACACTCGTGTGAATCCCCCCTTAACAATAGTTATGGCACGACAGGGCGGTGGTGGAGAAGAAGGGTCCAAGTTTGGGTAACAGCCCAGGGCCTATGGTCTACTTAATCCGCCACTGTCAGTCTGTTATATCAGGTCACTAATTCTCCAGCCTGGATGCTGCGAATCCGAACAATATTTCTACAACTGACAATCCACATTATCATGACATTTAATTGAATGTGCTGTGTTTTAAAAGTAACATAACATGTTTTTGTAGTTTGATTTTTTTGGTAGATTGGCTCACGTACGCTTACACTTATGTACTTAAAACAGCAGATGGCGATCTGGCTCTATATAAATAACTTGTATTCCAGACCTGGGATTCTGAATCAGAAACAGAATTTTCTGAAATGAAAACTGTGGTTCTATCTGCACTGTTTTCTTCGACTTATATTAATATTTGTAGGTTTGTCTGAGAAGTTGCTATGTTATAGCAACTTTTGAAATGCATGTTCAAAATGTTACAAAATAAAAAAACACAAAAATTCAATGAAAAAGGCTTGAAATTCATGGCGGTTTTTGCAAGTATTGTGTGTGTGAAGGGGGCCGTACACTGCATTCGCCGCTGCGAAATGAGACTCGTTTACTTGGTCGGGAAAAATACAATGCAAGAAAATAAAAATTAAATAAAACATTTTAATATTTCTCCGTGTTTCAATCCTCTGAGTATTTATGCTCCACATACAACAGGGTTTTCATTGCCATTTTAAACGGCATAAAAAGCACATGTAATACACTCGTTTTTTTAAATGCTACTTGCGTTTTTAGGGTGTTTTTTTTTAAATTTTTTTACAAGATTTTTGGAAGCATTTTTTATTTACTGTCTTTTTGTACATGCGTTTTTCCTGGCGCTTTTGAAGTCTTATGGAAAAGTCCATGGGAGAAAGCCTATTGAAAAAAACACCACTGATCCCAAAAACACTACAAAGATCCCAAAAACTAAAATGCTGTGTATGTTCTCTAGGCTCATATTTTACCATAAACTATAACATTTGGCAGCGGCATTAAAAAAAAAGTAATGCTGTGAGAAACATCACCAAAAATGTGAGTAAATTCTGTGTGTGAATCCAGCCTTAAGGGCCTTTTACACCTGCCGATATTCGACATCATTGATCGCCGCTCGTTTGCTCCTGTCACACGGAGATATGTACGTGTGGGGACGAGCGATCATTATTCCGATCGCTCGTCCCAATACGTTATTATCATGTCGGCAGCACGTCTCTCTGTTTACACAGGGAGATGCGCTGCCGACAACGATAATATTTAACTTTTTTAAAACGATACGATCAGCAGATGATCGAGCGTTTGCTCGTTCATCTGCTGATCGCTGCCCTGTTTACAATCGCTTGGTGTAAAAGGGCCTTTAGGCTTTATGCACACAGCCGTAATACTGCTCGCTGGAGTACATAGTACGTCAGTGGCTACTCCTTGAGCGGAATAACTGTTGCCGACGTTGGCCGGAGATTCCGCTCCAGGAGGAGCCCCTGACGTCAATGTCCATATATGGACAGTGACCTCAGGCGTTTCCTCTAGGAGCGGAATTCCCGGCCAGATCATCGGCAACAGGGATTCCGCTCAAGGAGTAGCCACTGACATTACTGTCCATATATGGACAGTGACGTCAAGGGCTTCTCAGAGCACAGGGCTTAAAGTAGTCCTGTGTCCGGGGAGTCCTTGGTGAGCGGAGGAGCTCACTCTGCTCCTCCGCTCTGAACTAATTCTAAAGCAGGGAGCTGATGGTTCCCTTCTTCAGAATTGGGTTCAACTGTATAGGACGCAGATATAGTTGACAGCGGGACATACCCCCAGCCGCCCGGGACAGCAGGACACCGCCCGGAACTCGGGACTATCCCGCTGAATCCGGGACGGTTGGGTGGTATGGCTGATTGTTGCTCTGTTTAAACAGGGTAATGATCTGGAATCAGCATTCATAGGAACACTTGTTTGCCAGATCATTGGCCCGTGTAATTAGTGCCTTAAGGGTTATCTACTTTTGAAGGCCACTTGTAATATGTCTTCATTTACCTAGTAAAGAGGGTACATATCTGTTGATCAGGCTCTGAAACCAGCAAAAAAAAAAAAGATTTTCCATGTAAACAATGGAGGTCCTTAGACATGCTGAATGCAGAATTATGGGTTTCCAGGAAGGGGACTCCCCCAACGCAAGGAGCATCCTATATAAAAAATATCTTTACAAGTTCAGTCATAGTTCAGTAAGGTTCAGTATGTAGACTCTCGTTGAAACTGTGAAATTGTCTCTTTGTGTAGCCAAGAACCACTAAGATAAGGTACAACCATCTGTTATTGAGACAGATACATCTAAAAATACAAGCTATAAGTAGTTGAGATGAGTAAAACTTTATAAATAGCGTTAGGTGCATGCCATATAGAGGTGGGAACTGCACTGAATAAACAGGAATCAGAAGCTTTTAAGGATCATTTCACAAGTATAGTCTGTATGAAACTGAAACATAGCTCAGGTTGTTGGGAAATCACATACAGTATAAGACTAGGGCTCCATGATCACCCATGAGTACCGGTCTCTAAAGACACAAAAAGACCGCTAAATAAAGGCCACCATGGGTGGAAATGGAAATCAAAGGGCATTATAAGATGACTAGATAATAGTCAGTGGGCACAGACAAAGTTCAGAGAAGGAAGGTAACAAGAATCAAAGCCGGTGCTTACACAAGAAAAAGGCCAAAGACCCCTATGGACCCTACTGTGCGCGAAGATATCACCCATGTCTACAGTCTTGGAGATCTTAATATCGCAGAAGAATTCAGAGTAGTCTAACTCAGGGGTGGAGCTGGGGGGCGGGTCTAGTAGGGCATGTGCCCCAATTGCTGGGTGCCAAAGGGGGCACCAAAAGCCACTCTGCCTTGGCCAGGGTATTTAGATACAGGGTTAGGTCTGCAATATTAATTTTTGCCCCAGGTGAAGAAAAGCCTAGCTACAACGCTGACCTAATTTTGACGGGTCGTCCGATTTGGTTAATCCCTACTTGTTAGAAAGACCCTTGGAAAATAAGCTGATTGGAAACCTAGTAGCAAGTGTTCTATTTCCCTGCAGCGCCATCACAGAGGAAATTTAGCAATACACAGTGCCCATTCATATCAATGTGTTGTATGTGTCATTCAGAACAGGACAGGTCCTCCAGAGCACGAGACACTCTATGTAACCGCTCTCCACTCTGGCCAAGAGATGAGGATCCTGAACAATGGACCATCCTCTATTATCACAGAATTCCCTAAAAGGGTATATAAAAATGTTGTTGTTTTTATAACTAGATAATTAAACTTTTTTCATTATTACTTTTTTTATTGGCTGGTAGTTTTGTTTTAGGTCGAGGAGGCAATACTCAAGTAGTCAGTCGTAGTTTACTTGCTCTTTAAATACCAGAAAACTGCCCCTGATGACCTTACGTTCTGTTTTGGGACCATCCCATACTTTTCTGCATATAAATATAATAAGTACATACGTTGCTGGTATAAATAAGCTCAACATCTATATAAAAACAAGGGAAGGATGTTCAGCCGCTCAGTGTATTCTTTCTTGTCACTGAGTCTTGCCACACCCAGTCTTGTCTCATTCATCGTCACTTGTATTTACACACACAAATCACACAAGACTGGCGCTCTGGAATGTACGGATTCAGGTTCTGTGTTCCAGAACAGCTGACTTGTCTCCGAGGCAGTTACACAACCTGAAATATCGTTACTCTCAGCGTTTCCAGTAATCCACTGTAGCTCTCGCAGTTTTTTTTCTGCACTTCTATTTCTTCAGTTTCTCTCTCTTTGCCTTTTCCTATGTAAAAAAATAAGGAACAAAATTCTTTAAAGGGGTTGTCCGCTTTAGACAATCCCTATGTGTTAGAAGGGTCCCTTGACAATAACCTAATAACAAAGTGGTTCCCTGATGGGACTCCCGGCGATCAACTGTAACATGTGAGCAAACCTGGAAGTAAGGGTTCAGTTTCCCTGCAGTGCCACCACATGTGAAATTAAGTATTACACAGTATCCATTGTCTGTGTAATGCTGGACTGGTCATCCAGACCGCTCTTCACTGTGGCCAAGAGATGAGGATAAACTCAAAATTCAATAATATATATGAAAATGTTTTTTGTTTTTTTAAAAGGAAAGGAAATGAAAATTTATAGCCCTATTTTTTTTTTTTTACTAATTCTAAATGTAAACTGAAACTTGCTGATTTATCTCATCTGTTTTATTTTCTGATTGTATATTTTTGAATACATTTTCTTCATATGATTATTGGGGCTGCTATTTTACCTGGGTTGCTGCTCTGAGCTGTGAACAGAAGCTCTTGAAATTGCTTTACTGCTGGCACCTTAACATAGGAAACCTCAATCATACAATTTCCTATTGACTTCTATGGAGAATGTAGAATGTTGTGGGCATACTCTGTGACATGTGCAGGAGGAACTGAGTTGTCCCTATCGCCTATTGTCAAAAGTGTGTTTGAGAAAAACAATAGTTTTAATTGTAATTGGAATAATATATAAACACATTTGAAACAATCAATCTATAAGAGAAATCCGCAAATCCATATTTTGCTTGGCAGAGCCGCAAAGAAATCTGTTGCGCTTTGCTTGTAGTTTCGTGTTTGAGATTTCCTGTGATGGAAACGTCTTATCAGATCGAAGAGAGTTCATGTGCGCTGTAGATTATACTGGCCCCTTCATTCTAGAAAACAGTGGTGTTCCAAGCGTTCAATGACCATGACCTATATGAACTTCTGATATGTCAATATGAGGTGTCAGGTGATCTAAACTGGCTGTGTTTCCCCTTTTAAAAGGGGTTTCCCACAAAGAACATATGTCACCTATCCACATGATAGGTGATAAATGTTAGATCGCTGGGACCACCCACACTAATAACTTGTACCTTGTACGGGTTTCCTGCGTCCCCTGTTGCTCTTCACCGGTATGTCTGCAGAGTGAGCACTCTAATTTGAATGTTTCTACATCTAAGGCTTCGTTCACATCTGCGTTGGGACTCCATTCATTGGTTCCGTCTGAGCTTTCCGTCAAGGGAACCAATGACCGGAATCCAAACTGAAACAAACGGAAACCAAAGGTTTCCTTTTGCATCAACATTGATTTAAAAGGTGACGGATCCGGTGCAAATGGTTTACGTTTGTCACCGTTGTTTAAGGGTTCCGTCATTTTGACAGAATAAATAGCGCAGTCAATTACGGTATTGATTCCGTCAAAACAATGGAACCCTTAACCCCTTAAGGACACTTTTTTTGATTCTTCATTGTTGTTTTTCACTTCCCGCTTTCCAAGAGCCATAACGTCTTTATTTTTCAATGGAGTGGTGTTAAGCCTTATATTTTGCGTGTGGAGTTGTAGTTTCTATTAATAGCATTTAAAGTACCATACAATGTACTGGGAAACTGAAAAAAAATTATTTGCGGGATGAAGTTGGAAAAAACTGTGATTCCTCCATTATCTTTTTGGTTCCTTTTTTACGTCTTTCACCGTGCGGTAAAAACAACGACTTAACCTTATTCTGCCGGTCAATACGATTACGGTGATATCAAATTTATATAGATTTTTTTTAATATTTTACTACTTTAAAAAACAACAACATTTTGTTAGAAAAAAAAATGGTCTCATTTCACCACATTCTGTCAGACATAACTCTTTTATTTTTCCGTGCATTGAGCGGTGTATGGGCTTATTTTTTGCGGGACGAACTGTCGTTTTTATTGGTACAATTTGTTGGTACATATGACCAAAGGTGACCAAAAAACTTTTGGCGGTTTACATTTTAATTTTTTATGGCGTTCACTGTGCGCGTTAAATAACACTATATTGTACAGACTTGTACGAATGCAGCAATACCAAGTTTGTTTGCTTTTTTTTATTTTTTACGTTACTCTAGAGGAAAAATGGGAAAAGGTTTTTTTTTTTAACTTTAAAAACTTTATTTCAGTTCTATTTACACATTTTATTAGTCCCCCTAGGGGACTTAAACCACCGATCGTTAGATCGCTGGTACGATATGCTGCAATACTAATGTATTGCAGTATAGCGTCATTTTTACAGGTATCTGTTAAGCCCTGCCACTGGCAGGGCTTAACAGAGGCAGAGTGAAGGCAGCCCTGGGGGCCTTCATTAGGCCCCTGGGCTGCCATAACAACCATCTTCACCCCCATCTCGTTTCAGGGGGGGCGATGAGCATTCGGGGGGGGGGGGCCCTCTATTAAATGCCTCAGATGCTGCAGTCGCGATTGACCGCTGCATTTGAGGGGTTAAACAGCCAGGAACAGTACGATCGCTGCTCCTAGCTGTTAGTCCTGGCTATAAAACACAGCCGTCACCCGCAGCATAGCGTGAGCGCGCTTCATATTTCTCCCCCTGCACCAGGACGTAACGGTGTGTCCTGGTGCGTAAAGGGGTTAAACAACGGTGACAAATGGAAACCATTTGCACCGGATCCGTCACCATTGAAATCAATGGTGATGCAAACGGAAAACTATTGGTTCCGTTTGTTTCAGTTTGGATTCCATTCATGGGTTCCCCAGACGGAAAGCTCATATGGAACCCATAAACGGAGTCCCGACGCAGATGTGAACGAGAGAATGTTACTGAATGATATCACTACAGGTACCATAGGTATCATCTGTAATCTGCAGGGGAACTAGGCACCACGTCGCCCTTTGTAGCTGCTTTCCTTTCCAGCTAAGGCTAAGTTCATACTACCTTTTTGTTCTGCTTTTAATGTATATGCTGGGAAAAGCTACTGACATATACGTTAAACGGAGGCTGTGACGAATGCCTAAGGCCTCATGCACACGCACGTGTTTTTGCGTCCGCAATTCCCCCGAAAATCCACGGGAGAATTGAGGCCCCATTCATTTCTATGGGGCCATGCACGGACTACGGTTTCCACGGTCCGTGCATGGCCCAGGAGCCCGGACCGCAGAAAGAACGCACATGTCTTATTACGGTCGTGTTCTGCGGTCCAGGCTCATAGGAAATATTGGACAGTGCACAGCCCACGATTTGCGAGTGGCTCGAGGGTGACATTCTGCTGCCGGCCAACACGAAAATCACGGCCGTGCACATGGCTACAGTCGTGTGCATGAGGCCCAACAGTGGCATCAGTCACACATAGACTAATATGATATCAGTTTAACTAATACATTGTAAGCTTTTTCTATGACGTTTCTGTTAAATGGATGCCATTATAGTCTATGGGTGATGGATTCCACTATTAGGTAGGATTTACACGAACGTGATATACGTCCGTGCAACGCGCGTGATTTTCACGCGCCTCGCACGGACCTATGTTAGTCTATGGGGCCGTGCAGACAGTCAGTGATTTTTACGCAGCGTGTGTCCGCTGCGTAAAACTCACGACATGTCCTATATTTCTGCGTTTCTTGCGCATCTCGCACCCATTGAAGTCAATGGGTGCGTGAAAATCATGCGCACCACACGGAAGCACTTCCGTGCGACCAGCGTGATTCGCGCAACAGCAGTTAAAAGTATGAATGAAAACAGAAAAGCCCACGTGCTTTTCTGTTTACAAACATAGACAGTGTCATAATGATGGCGGCTGCGCGAAAATCACGCAGCCGCGCATCATACGGGGCTGACACACAGAGCTGTTAAGTGCCTTTTGCACGTGCAAAACGCCGCATTTTTTTGCACACGCAAAACGCACACGCTCATGTAAATCCTCCCTTAGGCATCCGTTTAACGTTTTCGTCACCCATAGGCTATAACGGCATCTGTTTAACGGAAATGTAATGAAAGCTATTAAAAAAAAGAGGACATATCCGTTAAAAGGATGCCTGTGACGGATGTCTTATTTTGGCATCTGTTCCCTTTAGGCCAATATGGTATCCATTTAAGAGATACGATTTTTTTACAGTTTACTACAGGATGGAATAATGTAGTGTCTACGCTATTTTATACTGAATTTTTTGCAATATATAGTCGTATAACGGCGAGACGGAGGCCAAAAGGACATTCTTTTGGCCTCTGTCTGACTAATTGACCCCTATGGACAAGTTTAACGCCTACGTACAGACTAAACGGAGTAGAAAAACGCAATATGAACCCAGTCTAAGTGGACTGAAATTGCTCTGGTAATATATGCTCTAATCTATCTATTCTGCTGCTTGCTATGCACAGGGTTGCTCACCATGTCAGGCGCCAGGTCCAAGTGCAGTCAATAAAATGGGCAGTTCATACGCCCTCAATCATTAGCTCAATAGCTTGTTGTTGTGAGTAAATCTATCAGTAAAATATAAGGCCTCCTGCCCACTTCAGTTATTTTCTTCAGGGTGCTATCCGTTTTTTGAACTGACAGCACCCTGACACATTTGTTTCAATGGGGCCATGCACACGTCCGTTGTTTTAACGGAACCGTGTGGCCGTTCCGACAAAAATAGAATAGGTCCTACTCTTGCCCATTTTTGACTGAACAGTCTTGGCCTTTTCATTCATTTGGTCCGTGAAACAACGGACTGCACGTGGGAGCCATCCGTGTGCGGTCCGTGTTTCACAAATCCGTCATTAGCGGCCGTACGACAGCCAGCGGAAGTGTGCATGAGGCCTTAAACACCTAAAGTAAAACATGGGCCCCTCCTGAGGTCCTCAATGGTTAGATATGTTTACTGGATAAGACAAATATAGGTCAACTACTTTAAGGATTCCATAGTTACCTGACATGCAAACATTTACAATAACAGCATGCTGCAATGTAACGTATTGAATATGAGAGGGGCAGTATTACAGCAGAGGTCTATCAATTGTCTGGTTCTAATTACCATATAACAATGCTCCCTTTACAGATGTAACATTAGAATAATCCTAAAATGAAGATTAAATATAAGGAATAGAATGTAACAAAAGAATCTCATGTCATTATTGCTGCAGGGAAGACAGATTATCGGGTGTATAATTTTCAGCGACGGGCCGGGAAGTTTTCTCCAACATACAGTCACATATAAGTTGATGGGACTGTGTCTTGTTGAGAGCGCAACAGGTAGGACTGGGCTGAAGGGTGTTCAAAAGATGCTCCTACCTTAAGTACAACTAGACTTGGAGATGCAATTAGGCAGAGGAAGACTGAGAGTGAAATGGTCCCTGGAGCAATAAGGCGCATGGGCCTCTACCTGCCCTCATACATAGTACCAGCATCTTGCTCCTGTTGCATTGGGTTGGGTAGGAAACATGGTGTCTGAGGGTAGGATGTCTGGGATTCCTTGTGAGGAAGGGGATGATGTCCTGCTTTTTTGTGGCATTTGTGTACACAACCTTTCTAGTCCTACAGTTGCCGGGATTTAACACATTAATCACTGAACTGCTGTCAGATGGAATATGTAGGCTAGTTGTTACTGGCAGGCGAGTAGATATTTTTCTGCACCATTGTATCTGTCTCGGCCGTGGTTGCGTACTGCCGCCATTTTACCTTGCGACGGCCGAGTCCACAGACCGTTGGCATCACGCAAGCGTCCGGCCCTGCTCTGTCTGTTAAGGTGCGCGCGCGCTCAGCCCTGACCTTAAAGGGCCAGCGTGCGCACGTGTTAAAATTCCCTAATTAACCCCTGATCATCCTGGACTATAAGAAGGGCACCCTGCCTGAGCGTTGTTGTAGTTTTCCCCTGTTTGCAAATGGTCCCTTAGTGTTTTCTTGCTCCCAGCGTTCCCGTGCCGTGCCTCCGATCTCCTGTATCCCCTGCTGTGTCTTGTTCCAAAGCCTGTTTAGTATCTGAGCCTTGCCTCGCCTGCTGGAATACACCACGTCTGGTGTCAGCTACCATCCCGTATACCATACATCACGTCTGGCGCAACCTGCCACATCTAGCCCCATCTGTACCAGAGCCCTTTCCGCCATCTGGACTATCCCAGGTACCCTTGTACTACACTCCTTCCATAGACTTTTTGCATAGACTGTGAGTTGTTCAGCTGCCTCTCCGCTACGGCGGAGCGGCCTAGTGGGTCCACATACCCCTAGATTGTGACAGTATCCTATATATCACATCAATAGTTAAACTTCAACCTCCCCCCTATGTCACTGGGCCCTTGGCAATGTTTGATTTCCCGACGGTCAGTCTAATTCTGCCTTAGAATATGCCTGTTAATTAGAATGTAACAGAGCAGAGTTCCTGGCTTGGTACCCTATCTCTTAGCAAGATTGGTGAGCGACTCCTTAAGGCATCTCTCCCTCTGCAGGACCCAGCACATGCATTACACGCATAGCTCATTAACTTGTATTTATAAATTAATTGTAATTCTTTATTTCACGTGTGGGGGTGCTGCAGGGTAATTGAACACTTGCTGCCAGGTTCTTCCACAGAATGGAGCTGATGGTCCTAGAATTAGGACAGCTTTTGGTTAGTTCATCGCCAGTGGACCCTTCTAACTAAAATGGATTGTTCAAAGTGAAAAACCCCTTTAAAAGGGTTGGGCATTTTAAAAGATTCCTTTTAAGGATCATAAAAATAATGGATCGTCCCAACACAGCGAAATCGTACAGAAAATTTAATTCTTGTATATCATTTAGCTTATGATCTACAAGCCATGTTAAAATACATGACTCGTCTCAATTTTAGTTCAATAATTCAGCCACATTATACAATTTTTACTGTTGAACAAAAATGAAAGAGAAATTACTATATATACATCCTTAAACTGTCGTAACAGATTTATTTTTATGTTTCTCTTCTATCTACAGAATGGCAGATACCAAGAAATCAGTTTTTTGTGGTTTCACAAAAGGACAATGTTTTTAATGGAAATTGCCAGGATGTTTTTCATAACTTCCTTTTTAATCTGAACTATGAATGCTGAGTAAGTGATAGCTGTTTTTCATGTTTCTTTAAGTCTATATATTTTTAATCAGATATTACACTTTACAAAGAACCTGATGTTAGCGTTACAGGTTGGGGTGGTATTTAGTGATTTAACTAAGGCTTCAGAAATCTCTGACGATCAACTGAGATCACTGGGGAAAGCTGTGGCCAACCCTATATTTCCCTTTCAGCGGTCGGTGCGAAGGAAATGCAGTAATACATTCCCGCCAGTTAAACGAATGATTGCCTATGTAATACATAGATAGGCCAGGTCCGCCAGAGCAAGAACCGCTCTGTGTTAGTGGCTTTCCGTTCTGGCTTAAAGAGGGGGGTCCTGAGTGGGTGACCTCTCCTTTTTGATGTCTAAACGCCCTAAGAGCTCATATTGACATCAAAGAGGGAGCCTGCAGACAGAGAGAACATGAATCAACATTGTACAGTGAGGCCCCCCAAGAGAATGAGAAGAATTATGAAGTAACTAATCTTTAGATCTATTTTGTTTAACTCTAGATACTCAAAACTTGTGCAGCTTTTGTCCTACTTGACAAAGGTGCACAACTCGTTGAAGGAGTTGTCCAGGTTGGGAGCGTTTTTTCATACTAATGACCTATCCACAGAATAGGTCATCATTATATGATCGATGGGGTCGGACAGCCGGTCCCTGCACCCATCAGCTGTTCTGGCTGCCTCCAGCATCGGAATTTATACAGTGGTCAGTGCCGGAAGCAAAAGGCTCCGTACTCCGTGTTCTGCAGCACGGCCACTATACAGTGTACGGAACCATCTGCTTCCGGCACTGACAACTGCATAACTTACGGTCCCGGAACAGTTTATCAGTGCAGGGTTCGGGTGTCAGACCCCCACTTATCATATAATGATAACCTATTCTGTAGATAGGTCATCAGTATGAAAAACCGCCCAGACAGCCCCTATAAGTTTATGAGAGCTCTCTGTTGTAACGAGCACTGCTGCTGTCTGAGCAGGACATGATCAGGACAGATCTTAATCTTGAAAATGGTAAGGAATTGAAATACAAAGCACAGTTGAAAGTTTTAAAACGTTTCACAATAAAATAAATAAACTTTGTTTAGATGAGATGGGAAACCCCTTTAGTATGGGAGGCTTCCGGAACAATGTATTACATTTATGAGTAGTTAGGAAACTTCCAGAGTAAAGTAATTCCAGCTGTAATCTGTTACACATCTCCAACATATAGGTCTAGTAGAAATAGCTTCAGTAACAGTAAAGAGCCTTGTGAGTTATGGATGTGAGGGGACAAATAACATGTCCCAAGAGAGCAATGGATGACTTCCCACCATAGGGCTAAGGACTGCAATATAGTCCTTAACATGGAACCATATTGGGGTCACTATTATTCCATATTGTGTGTCTTTTATCAGAGCTGGATTAATGTCAGTGGGGAACCTTTTTCACCTCTGGGACCAATCTGACCCCCCATCACAGCCACATATAGAAGTGGCCGCGCATTTGTGTGTTCCTCTCCACTGAAGTCTTTTTAGAGTAATGGAGACAGCTGAGCCAGAGATTCCCTTATACTCCAAAGAAGAGAGATGCATGCATGGCCATGTGTCCCCCTCTTTTCATCTGGGTAGAGAACCCAAATGGCTATCAGGTAGGATGATCATGGAGTGCCCTCCCTTTAATCTGTCCCTTCTGTTTATTGCACCATATACTTTCTAGAAGTACTGAAGCAATTCTGTGATCATTTTCATGTAGACGCTGTGGACGCCATGTTATGTCGTATAAAAGAATAGTCACATGCATGCCTCAATAGGGAAGCATTAACACCTCCATAAGAATGCATTAAGACCATAATTCGGATCCCTAACATAACGACCCCCATTACATTTGTTTCCATAGACCTCGCTTCTGGTATTTCCCTCTATAAACATGCCTTGTATCTAACAGAAGCTGAAGAAACACATGGAATTTTATGATTTTGTTTATTTCTTTGCTAAACCTAAAAACTGACTCATGATCAGACCCATGACTAGCCACATCTAATTCAGAATACAAGACATGCTCTTTGTCCCCTCACAGGCATATCTCACAAGACTCCTAATCCTACTACTGCCATCACTTCCTTGAAGTAACCAGAATAAGTTCTGGTTCTCAGACGCTCGTCACATAGAGATATCGGTATAAATCTGAAAAACAGAAGTGGTTAACAAGTGGTTAAATCCAAAACATCCAGGAAAGAAATTAGTACTCAAGTCTTAATATTATAAATTAGATTTTAGTAATGATCAGTCCCATGACCGTATATGACATTTATAAATATTCATCAGACGATCATGAGATTCACCGTGCTCACATGCCTATTATACAACAGATTAGTCAGGTAGTTTTTTTGTGTTTTTTTTTCAAATAGATACCAAATTCTGTATGTAATTCATAATATATTTTTAAAGTGGTCAGATCTAAAAATTCCCTTTGTTCCGTTCACATAACTATTTTGTTAAAGGGGTATTCCCATCTTAGACGTTTATGACATGTCCACAGGATATGCCCTAAATATCTTATAGTTGCAGGTCCCACCTTTGGGACTAGCACTTAGTACCAGAATGGGGGTCCCCCAACCCAATCCCACGATGGTAGCCACATCCAATTGGAGAATCAATGGAGAGGTGGCCGGGAATTACAAAAACAGCCGAGCTCTCTATGCTTGGTTGTTCCAGTTACTTCCATAGAAGTGAATGAGAGTTACGGAAACAGACAAGAACACAGATAACTTGGCTGTTTTTGACATTTCTGGCCATCTCTTCATTGATTCTCCTCACCAGGTTCGGGATGGGGTTGGGGTCCCCTATTCTAAGGATAGGTGCGGATTCCAGGGTTGGGACTGGTATCTATCAGACATTAATAGCATGCATTTAAGATAAGATAAAACTCTGTCTGCCTCAAGCCGCTACAAGGGATAGCTTACTACTGATGCCCTGAGAAAAGCAGCCACAAGTACTTTGAATTCCCCACTGCTGCCCACTCCTCTCACTCAAATTTCTCCAACTTGTAAATTTAGTGGTTTGGATGGTGCCCTAGGCAGTACCTGCTATTGGGGTATTCCCCTTTCTTATGATGTAATGCAGTGTACAAATAACCATACCAAATAGTGCCTAATTATGAGCGCCATACAGTATAGTACCCAAAACACAGTGCCAATAATTGGCCAAATTATACTTCCGTACAACTGTCTAAATAAAGCTATGCAGTTCAGCCACCAGTGTACATTGCAAACATAATATACTGTACCTAAGTAGTAGTGCCACACAATGCCTAAAAGAATACCACCATATAGTTCATAAATAATACCACCATACAGTTCATAAATAATACCACCATACAGTGCTCAAATAATACCACCATACAGTGCATAAATAATACCACCATACAGTGCATAAATAATACCACCATAGGGAACCAAGGTCAAAGATAAAACATACGAAATCAACATTACTTGTATTAAAGGAACAATGACTTTTCTATTCACTACAATAAAACCAAGATGGGAACTCCAGACAAGATGGCTGCTGCACGAAACTAAATCATTTAAACATTATCATCACTTTCACATAATACATATCTTAGTAATTCGGCATCCTGCTTGATAATTCACAATGTAATTTCATACAGAGAATATAAGCAAATAAATCATCCTTCACAAACCCCCCTTTTTCTCATATTAAATTACAGAAATTATATATTATGATTATGAAACTCAAGCAATATATCAATTGGGCCACAACTAATATGATGCCATCACCAATGTCCGGTTAGGGTATGGGGTCCCACCAGTGTATTGACAAGTCATGTACATCATCGTCCTCTTCTTCTCCTGTCTTCTGATTAAAACACTTGATACTGCTGACGGATTCACTCAGGTCTTTGGTCTTTACTTTGAACTTTGCTGATGTCATCAGGACTTGGTTTGGTCCTTCTCATCTTTCAGACCCTGTCTCTTTTTGTATACGTCACCGGGCTGTATATAGCACCTCATGCTGTGAGCCTGGGGTGAGATCCCACGTAGGCGGATTAGTGGAGTGTTATTGTGACCACCACAAACCCTCCGCTCAGCTGTCCTCTTCCTCCGGTAAGTTACTTGTCTGGGCGGCTGCTTGGAATTGTGACACTGCCGTCAGTTCATGACAAACGCGTTGTACTGGCTCCGGCTGCGCCTGCCGCTCCTCAGTAATGGAGTTCATCGTATTAAAAATCTTTTAGTTCATGTTTACTGGCACTTGCTGGGGACCCCCAACCCTTGTCAATTGTTAAAATAAATACTAATCTGGTGATAACATCTACGTACTATAAAAGTTGTTCTAAGTACATACAATAACAATGTCAGGCCATTAAACTAAATCAAACAAACACCTTTTATATAAGAAAAACTTCTCTGTTCCAATGGACATGGCACCTAAAAGATGTGTAATTATTGGGTACATTTCATTTGCACTTGGTGTCACACTTTCCAGCAGGATTTGTACCTTGATCTGAGCTGATTGTCTGGAACATCTCCAGCTCACCAAAATATACACAGATTCCACATGTTTATCTGACAAATGTCGCAAACCAAGTTTTCTTACTCTAATTTGTATTGCATGGGAAGGCCTCTCAAGGTCTGTTCTCTTCGTTGGAGGCGGGTATGATAAGGTTGGCACCGGTCTGCCAGGACTGTTCTGTAGGCAAATCAAACAGCTCTAACAGAATTTAGCAGCAACAGCTGTAAAGCCCGGGACATACCAATTAGATCTTACCAAATCGATCCTTGCAGTCTTGGGGCATATGTGAGGTCATACACCATCAATGCAGGTGCCATCAAGAGTGCCTTGTGTGTTACCGGTTCACCTTCCCTTATCCGTCCACATTCTGTTAGAATCTGGTTCTCACGCCTTCCGCTCCCAGTTGGACTCTTCCTGTGGAGAACAAGCTTTTTCATTGTATAAACATTAATTGATCTTAATCAAATAATTAATTTGAAGAAAAACATTAACAAATAACATCTTTAAATCAAACTTTCACATTGAGCAATAACTAGAAGTGATACATGCAAACTCATTTTTCTTCTTTTTATATATATATTTATATATATATATGTATATATATATATATATATATATACACACACACACACACACACACACACAAACACTGCACAGAATTTTCCTTTCACAATAACAATGACAAAAGACAAATAACTAAAAATATTTTCAAATGGGAATATTCCACTTCTGTACCTTTTATCTGACGCATGACTCTAATAGTCCAATGCTAAGGCTGGTCCAGAACTTTACATGAAACTTAACTTCAGTATTTTATATTCCCACAACACTTCTTAAATACAATTATTAAACAAACTTACTTTGGAATAACATCTGGAGAACTGCTGATATTTTATTGTACAAACATCAGGTCAATACTTGGGATAACATTGTTCTCCTGTCACTTACACACAACGTCTGCAGTGGGGAAAATACAGGCCGGGCTTCAGGCCCCCCTGAGAACAGATCTACACACACGAGCACATTGTCATACACTTCTACCTCGGGTAGTTGTATGTTCTGCAGTCGCTGGGACTGTTAATCTGGCCGGGCTGCACTTTTCACAGGTACCTTTGCTGTTTTACCTATGTCATGCCGTGCGCACATCATGCAGGCTGCTACAAACCTAGTGGTGGCATTACTGTATCCAGGGACAAGCCAATTTACTGATACCTGGCTGCACATACCCTTGTTGTCAGTTCTGTCTTCTCTCGCTCTCTCAATTGGCTTACCCGATGATCCAATAAAGTTCCTACTACCAATGGGCCAATAATTGTGGGCGATGCCAAAAGCGTACCTAGAGTCAGTGTAAATGTCGGCCGTCTTACCTTCTGCCAGGTTACAAGCCTCAGCGAGCACCTCCAGCTCCGCTCCTTGAGATGAACAAGAAGGTGAGAGTGGTTTCTGGGTAATTTACCTTGTGCCTCGTATCCTGTTCTTCACATACTGTATATGATGAAGTGTGTCTACATTACAAATTTACATTGGAAACCCATGTCACATATAGATAGAACATTTCAAAAGGGTGGAGTTTTATTGTTCCACATTCATCTGATGATCCAGAACACTTGTAAATCCCACCCACCAGGTCCTGTAATACCTGATTAATACAAAAACAAACAAAATATGTTACTGAAATCTGGCATAAAATAAACAATATTCAAACAATTTTTTTGTTTTGCCTTCTCCCCATCTAAATCTGTAAAGACTCATCTGTGAGTGACGTCACCTCGCCTCCTGTGTAAATTTGCTGGAGGGGGATGGTCTTTTACACAATACCTCATATTGGGTGGAGACTACAGCACAGCTTACCCAGTGCCATATCCACCGTTCTGGAAGGATCTGGAACCATCTACACAGAAAAACCTCAAAATATAGGTTACTGTCATACACATTTAATCTGGGTTACTCCTTGAAGCTCATACACATTTTGTAGAACCAAATTCATTAATTCAAAACAAAATAAAACACAAAACAAAACTACCTGATCAGTCCCTTCACCATTCCCTCCTATTTGGACTCTGCGAAAGTAATGTAGCAGGGTTCAAAACTACATATCAACATAATAAAATTAGACACTCTATCGGGGTGGCACTAGTTTAACCCCCTGTAATACACAACAGCCTGGAACAAAAAAGATTACTTTCTCCTGACAAAAATACATTTTATCTTTAAAATGACCTGCAACCATTTACCTGTAAAACATCTCACATTTTCAAAAATAACATTTAGGCAGCACCATAGCACGTGCCTCATGTGTGAAAACAAAAAAACAAGACAAATGTAATTAGTTATTCAATAACACAGAAAATAATATATCTGGTAATATTAATTACTGCAAACCAATAAGCTGTACATAAGAATAGGGAACAGTGGGGGCACATACATTTTCAAGACCCCGTGTCTCACAATATCTGTAGTTTAATACATTTGAATCAACATCAAAACATTACAACATTAAATCTTATCACATTATAACACATTAATCTGCAGTATAGCTTTTATCTTTTTACAAACAGATCCAGCCGGCTGTAATATTTTTCTCGCTTGGTGTAGTTACAGACGACTGCGCGTGCGCGAAGATAAGACACATTGCATAAAAAATGAAAAAAAGTGGAACTGATTTTAACCCCATACACAAAACACTAAAATTTTAAACATTACTTCTGTTAAAAATAGGAAACATACAATATAGTTCTGCTTTTATTGTGGCCATTAGTTTCAAACTTCAGACATGTTACATTACACACATCACACAGATGTCTCATCACATCACACATGTTACATTACACACATCACACAGATGTCACATCACATCACACATCACACAGATGTCTCATCACATCACACATGTTACATTGCACACATCACACAGATGTCACATCACATCACACATCACACAGATGGCTCATCACACCTGTTCACATTACACTCCCCCCGTTCTGACCCACGTTAGTCACTGCAATGTACCTGGCTGCTCCGTTTTCTTCACTCTTCCAATGAAAATTTACACCTTTATTTAAATTGTTCTTTCTCACATCATCTTACTTGTAACCACCTGTAATCACCTGCTTTGTCCTTTTAACTTATGCCTTGTCCTGGCCACTCCACTCCCTTTCTCAACTTTCCACAAACCATTGTCTTTATCACATGCAAACATCCATCTTCCGCTGCCAGCCTCTTCAACAATTTTTTTTTCAGTGTGTTATTTTGCCTTCACATACTTTACAATTAAAGCCCCAGCTCCTTTTGCTCATTCTAATGTTGGCCGGGACCAGTGCCCCAAAGCATCTTTGTCCAACTTCCTCCTGACCCCATGGTCGGAGAGCAGTAGGGTGATTTCCGGTAAATCCCCCACCTCCAGGCAAACAGGCCATGCCACGTTTGCCGACAGATATCTCAGACCAGTCTATCTCCTAGACTGTCTTACCAAAACGATATCAAATGTCGTTCCTCCAGACATTCTAGCAGTAGGATCCTCTGATCCCTCACTGTATTGAACATTAGAGATGAGCGAACCGGGACAACCGAACCCGGTTTCGGTCCGAGCTTCCGGAAAAGTTCGGTTCGCAGCGAATCCGAACTTCACCGGGTTCGGCCGAACCCGTTTTGACCGAACCCGGTCAAAAACATTATACAAATTGGCAGCCACTTATCTCTATCAATCACTGATAGAGAAAAGAGGCTGCTGATTAAAAATAAAATAAAAAGCATTTCATACGTACCCGGTCGTTGTCTTGGTGACGAGTCCCTCTTCTTCCTCCAGTCCGACCTTTTCTGACGCGGCAGCCTGTGATTGGCTGCAGAGGCCTCTGCAGCCTGTGATTGGCTGCAGAGGCCGCGGCAGCCTGTGATTGGCTGCAGCGCTCACATGGGCTGCATCGTCATCAAGGAATGTCGGGCCGGATGTCGAGAGGGACGCGTCACCAAGGCAACGGCCAGGAGACCGGACTGGAGGAAGCAGGGAGTTCCCGGTAAGTATGAACGTCTTTTTTTTTACAGGTACTGTGATCGGTAGTCACTGTCCAGGGTACTGAAACAGTTACTGCCGATCAGTTAACTCTTTCAGCACCCTGGACAGTGACTATTTAGGGTATGTGCACACACACTATTTACGTCCGTAATTGACGGACGTATTTCGGCCGCAAGTACCGGACCGAACACAGTGCAGGGAGCCGGGCTCCTAGCATCATAGTTATGTACGATGCTAGGAGTCCCTGCCTCTCTGCAGGACAACTGTCCCGTACTGTAATCATGTTTTCAGGACGGGACAGTAGTTCCACGGAGAGGCAGGGACTCCTAGCATCGTACATAAGTATGATGCTAGGAGCCCGGCTCCCTGCACTGTGTTCGGTCCAGTACTTGCGGCCGAAATACGTCCGTCAATTACGGACGTAATTAGTATGTGTGCACATACCCTTACTGACGTCACCTAGCAACGCTGCCGTAATGACGGGTGCACACATGTAGCCACCCGTCATTACGGGGCCTCATGCACACGACCGTAAAAACACCCGTTACCACGGGTCGTAATTACGACCCGAAATAGCGGGCCCATAGACTTCTGTTAGCCACGGGTACCTTCCCGTTTTCTCACGGGAAGGTGCCCGTGCCGTTAAAAAGATAGAACATGTTCTATTTTTTTATTTTACGGGCCGTGCTCGTAATTACGACTCGTAATTACGAGCACGGCCGGCCATGGGCAGCCGGCCGCTTTTGCGAACCGTGCTGTCATTATAATTATAGCAGCACGGGCCGTAAAATAGAAAAATAGAACATGTTCTATTTTTTTTAACGGCACGGGCACCTTCCCGTGAGAAAACGGAAAGGTACCCGTGGGTAACAGAAGTCTATGAGCCCGTTATTGCGGGTCGTAATTACGACCCGCAATAACGGGTGTTTTTACGGTCATGTGCATAATGGGAGCACGGCTCGGAAAAACGAACGGCTGCCCGTGCTCATCTCCTGAAATACTCTGTGCTGCCTTAAACTCTGTGGACAGGTCAGGATCCTGTTTCTTTTAAATGCTGCTAGGGAACCCGCTCGATCCACTATATAAGGCTACGCTACAGTGCAGCATTTAAAAGAAACAGGATCCTGACCTGTCCACAGAGTTTAAGGCAGCACAGAGTATTTCAGGAGATGAGCGTGCAGATTCAGTGCTGCTGTGAACTCTGCTCTTACCATTACGTAGTTCTCAGTCTGTTACCTCTCCTCCACTCCTGTCCTCAAGAACACCTTCACATGATTGGCAAGTCACCACGTAATGGTAAGAGCAGAGTTCACAGCAGCACAGAGTATTTCAGGAGATGAGCGTGCGGATCTTGTGCGTGGTGGTGACTTGCCAATCATGTGAACGTGTTATAGAGGACAGGAGTGGAGGAGAGGTAACAGACTGAGAGCTACGTAATGGTAAGAGCAGAGTTCACAGCAGCACAGAATATTTCAGCAGAGGAGCGTGCAGATTCTGTGCTGCTGTGAACTCTGCTCTTACCATTACGTAGCTCAGTCTGTTACCTCTCCTCCACTCCTGTCCTCAATAACACCTTCACATGATTGGCAAGTCACCACCCCGCACAAGATCCGCACGCTCATCTCCTGAAATACTCTGTGCTGCTGTGAACTCTGCTCTTACCATTACGTGGTGATATGCCAATCATGTGAAGGTGTTCTAGAGGACAGTAGTGGAGGTGAGGTAACTGACTGAGAGCTACGTAATGGTAAGAGCAGATTTCTCAGCAGCACTGAATCTGCACGCTCATCTCCTGAAATACTCTGTGCTGCCTTAAACTCTATGGACAGGTCAGGATCCTGTTTATTTTAAATACTGCACTGTAGCGCAGCCTTATATAGTGGATCGAGCGGGTTCCCCAGCAGCATTTAAAAGAAACCGTGTTTGTGTATGTGTGTGTTTGTGTATATATGTGTGTTTGGGTATGTGTCTTTGTCTGTTTTTGTTTTTATATGTGTGTTTGTGTATATGTGTGTTTGTGTATATATGGGTGTGTTTGTGTATATGTTTGTGTATATATGGGTGTATTTGTGTATGTTTGTGTGTAGATGTTTGTGTGTGTTTTTGTATATGTGTGTGTTTGTGTATATGTGTATATATGGGTGTGTTTGTGTATATGTGTTTGTGTATATGTGTGTGTTTGGGTATGTGTGTTTTTGTTTGTATATGTGTTCGTGTATGTGTGTGTATAACTGTGTGTGTGTGTGTGTTTGGATATGTGTTTTTGTTTGTATATGTTTGAGTTCGTGTATATGTGTGTGTGTTTGTCTGTTTATGTGTGTGTGTGTATATCTTGTTGTGTTTGTGTATATATGTGTGTTTGTGTATGGTTGTTTGTTTGTGTGAGCGTGTATATATGTGTGTAGGTGAGTAGAGGTATTGGTATTGTTCACATTGATAACTGTTTATTTATGTTTTTGCAGATTTTGATGTACCGATTGGACTACATCTTTGATTCGTTGGACTACTGCGTAGATCTACGTTTTTTCAAATTTTAATAAAATGGTTAACGAGGGTTTTGTTGGGGATTTCTTATTTCAATAAAAAAGAATTGTCTTTGTGTTTTTTTTTTAATTTTATTAGTGCCTAGATAATGGCAGTTGGCTGATTGACAGCGTCCATTATTAAGGCGGTACTTAGTGTTAGCCGATGCAGAGGCTAGCACTAACCACCCATTATTACCCCGATACCCACCACCACCAGGGGTGCCGGGAAGAGCTTGGTACGATCCAGTACCCGACCATCTGTTGCGATGGTCGGGTACTGGGGCGGCCGTAGGCTGGTATCATGAGGCTGGGAAGGGCCAAAATCAGTGGACCTTCCCACCCTTGTAATGCTAGGCTGCTGCTGCTGTGTTGTATCGGGCTGGTTATAAAAATGGGGGGGGGGGGCCCCCACGTCATTTTTTTTTTTGAATTTAACAAATTTAGCAATAGACGGGTCCCCCACATTTTTAATAACCAGCCATATACAAGGCCGCAGCAGTCTGGCATTACATGGGTGGGAAGGGCCACTGGTTTTGTCCATTCCCAGGCTAATAACACTGTGTTGTATGTGGCTGGTTATAATAAATTGGGTGGAACCCCGTCTTTTAAAAAAAAATAAAAAAAATAAAATAAAAAATAATGACGTGGGGTCCCCCCCACTTTTATAACCAGCCAGATACAACACAGCAGCAGCAGCCTAGCATTACAAGGGTGGGAAGGTCCACTGTTTTTGGCCCTTCCCAGCCTCATAATACCAGCCTGCGGCCGCCCCAGAGCCCGACCATCACAACAGATGGTCGGGTACTGGATCGTACCTGGCTCTTCCCGGCACCCCTGGTGGTGGTGGGTACCGGGGTAATAATGGTGGTTAGTGTTAGCATCTGCACCGGCTAACACTAAGCCTCGCCTTAGTAATGGATGTTGTCACTCAGACAGCGGCCATTACTCAAGTGGTAGTAATAAAATTTGAAAAGAAAAAGACAAAGATATAGATAAAATATTTTATTGAAATAAAGCACCCCCAACACAACCCTCATTAACCATTTTATTGTAGGAAAAAAAACGTCATCTAAGTAGTCCTCGAAACCGACGTAGTCCAAACACAAAACCTGGAAAAAAATAAAAATGAAATAAAACATGTCGTAGGCTTAGATTCAGTTTAATGTGTGATACTGACTGTTATACCATGTATAGAAGCCTGCCGTGAAGTTGACTTAGATACAGGGCGCCAGCAGACAGTATCATACATGGCCATACAGACATATATACAAACAAACATACATGCAAACATACATACATACATATATACAAACATACATACAAGCATGCACATATATACATGCAAATATACATACATGCAAACATACACACATATATACATGCAAACTATCATACACACACACACATGAAAACATACATACATACATACAAACAAACATGCAAAGATACATACATACATATATACAAGCATGCACAAATATACATGCAAACATAAATACATGCAAACATAATTACATACATGCACATATATATAAACATACATGCAAACATACATGCAAAAATAAAAACATGCAAACATACATACATGCACATATATACATACATACATACATACATACATGACAACATACATACAAACATACATGACAACATACATACATGCAAACATACATGCAAACATACACACATGCAAACATACACACATGCAAACATATATACATGCAAATATACATACAAACATGCACATGTATACATACATGCCAACATACATGCAAACATACATGCACATATATACATACATACATACATGACAACATACATACATACATACATACATGCAAATATATACATGCAAATATACATACACACATGCACATATATACATACATGCCAACATACATGCACATATATACATACATGACAACATACATACATACATGACAACATACATACATGCCAACATACATACATAAATGCCAACATACATATATACACACATGCAAATATACATACAAACATGCATACATACATGCAAACATACATTCATGCAAACACACATACATGCAAACATACATACATACATTCATGCAAACATACATACATACATACAAATATACATACATACATGACAACATACATACATACATGACAACATACATGCAAAAATACATACATGCAAACATACACACATGCAAACATACATACATACATACATGCAAATATATACATGCAAATATACATACAAACATGCACATATATACATACATGCAAACATACATGCACATATATACATACATACATGACAACATACATAGATGCCAACATACATACATGCCAACATACATACATGCCAAAAAAAATAAATAATACGTTCATACTTACTTTCCTCCAGTCCGGCCTCCAGCGATGACGTTTCATCGATGTCGCCGCTGCAGCCTGTGATTGGCTGCAGCGGCGAAAGGGATGAAACGTCATCGCTGGAGGCCGGACAGGAGGAAAGTAAGTACGAACGTATAATTTTTATTTTTTTATTACATTTAAATTGTATTTTCCGCGCGCCGAGCATGTACTGTCAAGGTTGCTGAAAGAGTTAGCGCAGCCCATTAACTCTATCAGCACCCTGGACAGTAGCATGCTCGGCGCACGGAAGTGACAGGTTCGGTCCGAACCTAACTTTTTTGTGAAATTCGGCGAACTAGCCGAACCGAACTTTTGATAAGTTCGCTCATCTCTATTGAACATCAAGAACAGACAAAATGCTGCCAATCAACAATTACAAGAGCAAATTCTTCAACACAATCGACATTCATGAACCTCCATTGATTCAAGCAGGAGTTGGTAACACTTCACTTATGCAGAACACTTGCTGCCGGGGGGGTGTCTTTCGGTTCATACAGCCCGTGATGTAGCATATATCCCAAACTCTTTCCTCTAGCACTTTGCAATGGTTTCACATGCAAATTATATTTGGTAACATATATATATTATCCTCCCCGCTCAGCCGTTCACTCTGTGGGTTGTAGTTTAGGGGGCTGTTATCTATGTTGGTGATAATTTCTTTACGGGCTATGGGTCTGAGCCAATACCAATGTCCTTCACTGTAATTACTACTCCGACACAGGTGGCACCTGGGATAAGTGTCAGGGTCATTCAATGAATACAGGATGTTATATTACAACGGTATTCAATCCAGCGGTCTGATGTTATACTACTACAGACTTAATTACTTGGATGTTATTTTACATAAAAGTGTATATGCCGGATTATCACATGTGCTAGAAATACTACCACACAGTGCATAAATAATACCACCATACAGTGCATAAATAATACCACCATACAGTGCATTAATAATACCACCATACAGTGCATAAATAATACCACCATACAGTGCATAAATAATACCACCATACAGTGCATTAATAATACCACCATACAGTGCATAAATAATACCACCATACAGTGCATAAAGGATACCACTGTACAGTAACCAAACCACAGCTCCATCTAGTAATCTAATAACAATCCTGTAACATGGCTAAAAAATAATGTTATACAATTGATTCGTGCTGGACACAAGCCTCGGATGCCAGGCCATCTGAGGCGTCCCCTCCAGCAGTGGTGGCTGATACATCCCGTGCCACTGCCCAGGTCGCACACCCTTAAGGCCAGCCTTGCCTGTGAATAAAATCTAAGCACTTGGGGACAACTACACCAGAAATGGGTCATGGTCCCTTCCTCTCTCTAGAAAATCGTTGTTTTTTTTTTCATGCTTTTTATTGGCTAAGCATGGATCCATCTCTTCAGACAGCACTTACATGGGCATGTTGCATGTAAATATTTGAAGCTCTCTAAAATTTGCATAAAGCATAAGGGAATATTCTAGAACTTTCAAATTGAACAAAACCGTGTGTGAAATGTGAAGTCCTCTTTAAAAGTTTTATTTTCCCAAAAGTAATCTATTCCCCTACATGATTCACTTACTGCATCTTCTGAAATCCCGTCAGCAGGCGTAACATCTGATAACAGTGCAATGTTAATAACAGTGCCGGCTAGTTTTTCTGTTGCATTGAAGTTAATGTAATATTTTTCGCTGCGTTCCCACGTCCTGGCACCTCTCCACCGATACTCGCTGTTTGCTTTAGAATCTTCACAAACAAATTCCATTCCCTATGTAATTATAGACATCTTTTAACATCTGTAGATTTATTTTTACTGCTCCATGCTGCGGATGACTATTATTTCAATGCAACTTATTTTTACATTATGCATCCCTTAAAAAGAAAGCCCTAAAAAATGTATCTCTCTCATATCTCAGAATTTCAGGTCATGTTGACATTTTTCTTTTATTGCATGAATATAAGCTGTCGTCCGTGTTTAAACTCAATCGCAGCAGTGAGTCATTTAATGTATTAAGTGGATTAACAGAAATATGGCAGTGGCTGCCGGTAGTGGTGCCTTTAAGTGGTCGAGGAGCAGGAACTCTATTTGTATGTGCTTTAGAGCCTAGCCTTTCAACCTGTGGTACATCATGTACCCCAGGGGGGTACACACCATGACTGTAGAGCAAGGGTGCACAACCTTTTCTGGTTCTTCAGCCACATCTTCAGAACATATCACTCCCAAAGGCTGCAATAAAATTTAAAGGGGTATTCCTATCTTATACTGTTGCTATGCCATAAAAGTCTATGTCATAAATGTCTGATAAGTGCTGCTTTCTTTTATGGGACTCCCAACTTTCCAGAGGACGGGAGTCTCCTGCTTCACTGATTGGCACTCCAGCAATCCAGAGAGGAAGAGACGAGGTGGCAAACATACTCATAGCTCTCCTGTAGTGTCAGCCCCCCATAACAGAGCCAGCCACAGAGTGTCTCCCCAGTAGCGTCAGTCCCACATTCCCCCCATAACAGTACCAGCCATACATTGTCTACACACTGGCCCCCATTACTGCCAGCCACACAGTGCACCATTAGTACTTACCTATACCTGCTCCTGCACTGCACGCCGCTTATCTTTGACATGGAAGATAAATGTGAACTGCCACAAAAGGTGCTCAAATGTGTCTTCCAAAACCTGCCCTGATATCTATGATCGGTGCAGGAAAGTGAGCATGGAGCTGCCATCTAATGAAGGCACAGTTCTCTGCATCGGAAGGTTGTAGCTGTCTTTTGACAACCAACCTGCAGTGTTCTGGTCACGGCGTCTGGCTGATAAGTATAATGAGGATGTGAAATATTGTAACGTTTTTTATTGGTAGAGACTACGCGTTTCAGGACCAAACTGGTCCCTTCAGCAGGTCAAATTATACTTTGCATATAAATTGTGCACCCTTTTATGCAGTAAAAAAACTGGAAGAACACATTTAAAAAAGGGGGTAGAGTAAAAAGTCACGTGACCCTATGTAATGTTAAAGGATCTTACATACATATTCATAGTTGCTATCAGACTTCACTGTTTTTGCCTAGTCGATATATTGTGAAACAAATATTATAAGGGTCAGTTCAAACATTGCATAAATACTGCGTTTTTTCCGCATCGGAATTCGTTATGGAAAATCCACAGCAAATACAGTAGCAGCAAAGTGGATGAGATAAAACAAATCTCATCCACACGCTGCGGAAATAGTGAGCGGAAAAAACGCTCAGAAATGGACCTGTGATGCGGAATTTTAACCCCTTAATGACCGCCGATGCACCTTAACACGGCAGTCATTAAGGGGCTTTATTCTAGGCCTCCGCCTTTTCACGGCAGCCTAATCAACATCCTGCACAGGTGTCCCGCGAGCGGGGGCTCGGCTGTGTAATGACAGCCGGGCTTCTGCTCCAACAGTGGCGATCTAAGTTTTCTTCGATCGCGACCGTTTAACCCCTCAAATGCCGCAGTCATGAGCTCCCTCCTTCACCCAACGGCGGCCCGCAAAATCAATTGCAGGCAGTTGATGGGGTGCCATGGCAGCCGGGGGCCTAACAAAGTCCCCCAGGCCTGCCCTGGCTATATGCTTATTAGGCCGTGCCAGTGGCACGTCGTAATAGATGCCTGTAAGTTTTAAACTGACAGGCAATAATGCTTTGGTATTCTAACTATACCAAAGCATTATATATGTGATCTAAAGATCGCATAGTGAAGACCCTAGTGACTGAAAAAAATAATGTGAAATAAAAATTAATAAAAGGTACACATGAAAGAAAATAAAACCATTAATTTCACATAAAAAATGGTATTATAATGTAAAACTGTAAAAATAAAATAAAAACTACACATATATGGTATCCCCACTATCGTAATGACCCAAAAAATAACGTTTGCATATTATTTAAACCGCAAGGGGAACACTGTAAAAAGAAACCCGCAAAGAACAATGGTAAAATTGCTATTTTTTTCCATTCCCCCCAAAAAATAATAATAAAAGGTTAATCAATAAGTCCCGTGTACCCCAAAATTGTAGCAATGAAGTAGCATAATATTTACGCTGCATGGTAAACGGCGTAAATGTAAAATGCATAGAACAATGGCTAAATTGCTGTTTCTCATTATACCCTCCTCCAAATTTTTTTTTATAAAAGTTAATAAAGAAATTCGATATACCCCAAAACGGTGACATTGAAAAGTAAAAGTTATCAGGCAAATAACAAGTCCTCATACAGCCATGTCCACGTGAAAATAAAAAAGTTATAGCTCATGGAAAAACGAAAAAAATTGCTTTGCTTGGTCGTTAGAGCCCAGAATTCATGCAGGGGGAAGGGGTTAAGAAATTCCTAAAGAAGCCCTATAACCCAATTGCTGAAAGATTGCTCATAAGGCAATGAAATATGGCTTTAAGGGCTGGTTTACAAAACCAATGACTTCATTCTAAGTTTTACCAATATGCAATTAAGTCCCATTCAACAAATGAATAATTGTGGAGTTGATAGAATTGGGACACAGAGTCAATGGACATCATTTTCAAAGTACAAAAGTCCAATAATATCACTTAGACAGTTCACTCACTCTCATGATTTAAGTCATAGTTGAAGCTGAGCCAAGCATTATCTCAAGAAGAAGCAGAAAGCTCTAAGTTAATGATAGGGGCCCTGTCACCTCTCCTGACGTGTCTGTCTTACTAAATTATTTTATTTCACATGAAATAACAAATCTGGAGAATCTTTTCTTAGAACTGTACATTGTGCCGTTCCTCTGTTCTACCTCCTAGAAATGTATGAATAAATTCACAACTGGGTGTTACAAGTTGGTGGTGTGTCCCTACAAATATTGAATCAGTGCAAACAGAATTTGACAAGGGGAATGGTAACACCCAGTGGTCAATTTATTCATAAATTTCCGGGAGGAATAACAGAGGAATGGCACAATGCAGAGTTCCACTTCATGGAGATTAAAAGTATTTAATTAAATAAACATTTCAGGAGAGGCGACAGTTTCTATTTAAATCTTAAAAGCCATAATGTTTTGTATTCTTCACACCTCTTGTAGAAGTCCCTCCAGAAAGTGGCTGCAAAGATCATCTCTTTCCCTGGAGGACCCAGCACATCTGCGCATTCCATGACAGCCCTTTGATTTCAAGGGGCACTGTGTAATGCTTTGATTCTCCTGTGGTGGAGCTGCAGGGAAACTGAACACTTGCTGTTGGATTCCACCACAGATTACAGCTGCGTCACTCTGTAATCAGTTTATCATTAGTGGACCCTTCTATCAATGAGGGATTGTCCAAAGCGGTCAATCCTTGTAACCCCTTGGAGACATGCCACGTACTATTATGTTGCTGTCGCCAAAGGGAAGTATGGAGTGCTCTCCATTCTCGGTCAATCGTGACCGTGGCATTTAAATTGTTCAAATCAGAGGGGGCGTCCCCTCAAACACCCCCCCCAAGGCGCGATCAGCCATTTATAATGGTTGTTATGGCATCCTGGGGCCTAACAAAGGCCCCCAGGTCTGCCATCTACATATTCCTTTGAAGCTCTGCTCTCTGGCAGGGCTTCAAAGGGGACTGTCCGTATCACGATATACTGCAATACATTAGTATTGCAGTATATCATGCAAGCGATCGAACGAACGAATGAACGAACGAACGAACGAACGAACGAACGAACGAACGATCACTGGTTCAAGTGTCCTAGGGGAATTAATAAAAAAAGTAAAAAACAGTTAAATAAAGTTTTAAAAAAAAAAGTATTAAAAGTTTAAAAAAAAACCTTTCCCATTTTTCCCCTAAAGTAATTAAAAAAAAAAAAAAAGTTAACATAACTGGTATCGCCGCGTCCGTAAAAGTCCGAACTATCACAATATAGCGTTGTTTAACCCGCTAGGTGAACGCTGTAAAAAAAATAAAATGATAAATTACCCAAATAGCCGTTTATTGGTCACCTTAGCTCTCCAAAAAAATTAAATAAAAAGTGATCAAAAAGTCCCATATACCCCAAAATGGTATTGGTGAAAGCTACAGCTCGCCCCGCAAAAATTAAGCCCTCAAATCGTTAAATTGACAGAAAAATAAAAAGTTATGGCTCTCAGAACATGGCGACACAAAACATGTATTTTTTTTAGCAAATCGTTTTTTTTTAAAGTGGTAAAACATAAAACAAAACATATAAATTTGGTATCACCATAATCGTATTAACCCGTAGAATAAGGTGCACATGTAGTTGGTGCCATGACAAACTACAACGTGTCCCGCAAAAAACAAGCCCTCATACGGCTAAGTCGACAAAAAAACAAAGAAGTTATGGCTTTTGGAAGACTGGGAGGAAAAAATTAAAATGAAAAAAACTGAAATTGGCCGTGTCTCCAAGGGGTTAAAGCGGGATTACATATTATATTGTATACAGATAAATATAATACATATAATTTGTCTTTTTATGACAGGACAACAGACATTTGGAGGTACGACAGAACCCTTAAACAACTGTGAAAAACGGAAACCATTTGCATCAGATCCGTCACCATTAAAATCAATGGTGATGCAAACGGAAACCTATTGTTTCTGTTTGTTTCAGTCAGGGCTCCGTTCATGGGTTCCCCTGACGGAAATCTCCAACGGAACCCATGAACGGAGTCCTGACGCAGATATGAACGAAGCCTTACTTGTAGTTTGTAAACACCGGTGGGCGTGTACTTACACATAGCAGTGCTGCTGTGTAAAGCATGGAGTAACGATAGAGCAGCAGACAGAATGCAGATTTGAGAAAACCTTAAACTCCCATTAGACAATGCAGCTAAGCTGGAGTCATTGATCATAGCGGAGCTTCCAAGCAGTCAAGCAGACACGACTAGAGACAATAGATAGCAGGCAAACAACACCCATAACCAGACAACAGATGTCCTTCTTCTTAAAAGGGAATTCCTGATTGCCTCTGTATCATTTGGAGACTGTGTCTTGGTGTTATACTGTCTTTGGGCTGCCTTGTGGTATTAAGAAGACACTGTATGGCACTACGCTGTATACTGGTAGTACTTAGGTACTGTATGGTGTTATGGTAGTATTAATTATATGTTTTATAGCGCTAATCATGGGATACATGGTGCTGGTGTCATACGTGCACTGCCTAGCAGTATTATGTGGGCACTGTATGGTTTTATGTAAATGCTGTATGGCGGTTTTATGTGGGAATTGCCAGGCAGCATTGTATGGGCACTGTACAACAGTACCAAACGAACGCCCATTCATCTCGGTAGTGATTTATATAGGGTGATCTCTTTATATGCACTTTTGTAGGTTTCAGCTGGGTACCATTTTTTCCACGTACAGTGCGTATAGCAGCATTTTCACTACAGTAGTCATTTTTCATCCGCAGTGTAATTATAGTCCGCAGTGGCTGTTTGGTAGCCACTGAGTGTTCTATTTCACATAGCGTGTATGATGTAGTGCCAGCACCTGTCTCCCAGACACTGGGGACCAACGTACCAGTTGGGAATCTTTTACATTCCTGATCTGCGGAGAGAGACAGAGCAGCAGAATACTTGGATGAGAGAATGTAAGTCTGTACACTGGTGTATTCAGCTGTTTCGGGGACTTTCTTTGCATTGTATTCAGCAAGATATATTTTTGCTGCTGTTCAGTCACTTGGTCGGATCTCTATGATATGTCCCTATTCTGCAGACCATGTGAAAAGCGTAATTGGACTGAATGAAGGAATGAAGCTGTCTAGCTCGAAATGCAGAAATACGAATAAGCCACTATAATTTTTTTGTATTATTACACTAAGGCCAGGGTGACATATGAGGCGGCAAAGGCTATAGTTGTCGCATCAAATATAATGCAAGCGGCAAGATAGAAAAAAAATAAAATTAAAAAGCTCGTTTTCATGGATTGTAAACATTTCCATCATTATATTACAATTATATTTAGATTGAAGTGTTAACTTGTGTCTAAATAAGGCCTCGGGTATAGGGCCACATTATGGTTTTGTACAAATTCTGAGTTGTACGGAGCTGTAATACGGTGCCAATACAAGTGCATGGGCCATTACTGTACCCATACATGCCTCCAAATTCAGATAATGGCACATGGAGGTTTCTTACGCAAGTACCAAGGTATTCTTACCCTAGAAGCAGTGCTTTACAGCAGCACATGGAGGTTGTGTGGCTATATACTAGGGAGTCATATTGCCTCCGTGTACTTCTGTAACCTGGCCCTAAGGCCAGGTTTAGAGGAAATTTTTCAGAACCACTAAGGCTGGGTTCACACTGAGTTTTTTGCAGGAGGAAAATCTGCCACAAAATTCAGTTTGGAATTTAGAGGCAGATTTTCCTCTGCCTGCACGCCGATTTTCGCTGCGTTTTTCGTCCGCGGGCCTTGGGCGCCGCGGGCATAACACGCCACGAAATACGCTTTCTCTGCCTCCCATTGATGTCAATGGGAGGTCAGAGGCGTAAACGCCCGAAGATAGGGCATGTCCCTTCTTTTTCCCACGAGCCGGTTTTTACGCTCGCAGGGAAAAAACGCGTCAGCCTAATGGTGGAATCACATTATACCCCCTTTCTTTTAAAAATAAGCAACAAAAATCACGTCATACAAAGCTTTTTTTGTTTTTTTGCAGGGCCTTTTTTTTATTCTATAATGTTGCGGTTAACATCTATGTCAGTATTGCCCCTGCCAGACCAGGTATGAACCCAGCCTGAATGTGCGGCAGATTTCAGCTCTGAAGTCTGAACAATTGTGAATGCAGCTTTGGAGTATTATACAGGCTGTAACTCAGTATAAGCACAAGATAAATCATGTAATGTATTTACAGAGTTTAATAATCTCACGTGTAGAGTAATTCTATATGTAAATTGTAAAATAGTTGTCATGTTTGATGGACTAGTAGGCTCAATTGATCACGCCATCATTGAGGCACACGCTATCATCTTGTTCATTTTCTTTAAAAAGTTCTCAGTTAAGATCATTTATTCTACAAAAACAGTAATAAGATCAATTAGTTAACCATCTATTTGCTCAAACTACCAAACAAGTTTATCAATATTTAATTAAAGTAGATTGAATTTCGCTGAAGAAGCAAAATAGCAAATACTCAAAGAAAACATTATATATTTTGACAGCTGCAGCACAAGGTCATCGGTTCGCTGATGTATTTCGCTGCCGGGCAGCACTGATCTTGCAGAGTGATTTTATACTGTAAAGAAAAAGCAAAATTAGAGTCATTTATATGGAGAGTAGACAAAAACATATAGTCATATACAGTGAAAGAAATAAGTATTTGATCACTTGCTGATTTTGTAAGTTTGCCCACTGTCAAAGACATGAACAGTCTAGAATTTTTAGGCTAGGTTAATTTTACCAGTGAGAGATAGATTATATAAAAAAAAACAAACAGAATATCACATAGTCAAAATGATATATATTTATTTGCATTGTGCACAGAGAAATAAGTATTTGATCCCCTACCAACCATTAAGAGTTCAGCCTCCTCCAGACCAGTTACACGCTCCAAATCAACTTGGTGCCTGCATTAAAGACAGCTCTTACATGGTCACCTGTATAAAAGACTCCTGTCCACAGACTCAAATAATCAGTCTGACTCTAACCTCTACAACATGGGCAAGACCAAAGAGCTTTCTAAGGATGTCAGGGACAAGATCATAGACCTGCACAAGGCTGGAATGGGCTACAAAACCATAAGTAAGACGCTGGGTGAGAAGGAGACAACTGTTGGTGCAATAGTAAGAAAATGGAAGACATACAAAATGACTGTCAATCAACATCGATCTGGGGCTCCATGCAAAATATCACCTCGTGGGGTATCCTTGATCCTGAGGAAGGTGAGAGCTCAGCCGAAAACTACACGGGGGGAACTTGTTAATGATCTCAAGGCAGCTGGGACCACAGTCACCAAGAAAACCATTGGTAACACATTACGCCGTAATGGATTAAAATCCTGCAGAGCCCGCAAGGTCCCCCTGCTCAAGAAGGCACATGTACAGGCCCATCTGAAGTTTGCAAATGAACATCTGGATGATTCTGAGAGTGATTGGGAGAAGGTGCTGTGGTCAGATGAGACTAAAATTTAGCTCTTTGGCATTAACTCAACTCGCCGTTTTTGGAGGAAGAGAAATGCTGCCTATGACCCAAAGAACACCGTCCCCACTGTCAAGCATGGAGGTGGAAACATTATGTTTTGGGGGTGTTAAGGGCTAAGGGCACAGGACTACTTCACCGCATCAATGGGAGAATGGATGGAGCCATGTACCATCAAATCCTGAGTGACAACCTCCTTCCCTCCACCAGGACATTAAAAATGGCTCGTGGCTGGGTCTTCCAGCACGACAATGACCCGAAACATACAGCCAAGGCAACAAATGAGTGGCTCAAAAAGAAGCACATTAAGGTCATGGAGTGGCCTAGCCAGTCTCCAGACCTTAATCCCATCGAAAACTTATGGAGGGAGCTGAAGATCCGAGTTGCCAAGCGACAGCCTCGAAATCTTAATGATTTACAGATGATCTGCAGATGATCTGCAAAGAGGAGTGGGCCAAAATTCCATCTAACATGTGTGCAAGCCTCATCATCAACTACAAAAAACGTCTGACTTCTGTGCTTGCCAACAAGGGTTTTGCCACCAAGTATTAAGTCTTGTTTGCCAAAGGGATCAAATACTTATTTCTCTGTGCACAATGCAAATAAATATATATATAATTTTGACAATGTGATTTTCTGTATTTTTTTTATATAATCTATCTCTCACTGGTAAAATTAACCTAGCCTACAAATTCTAGACTGTTCATGTCTTTGACAGTGGGCAAACTTACAAAATCAGCAAGGGATCAAATACTTATTTCCTTCACTGTATCACTGTAAAGGATCTGCCAGGCACAACTTCTGTGTATACGCCCATAGGTAATCAGTATGCACCTGAGTCTATGTCTCTGAGACTGACTCCATCTTTCACCACTCAGGATGGCAGGCTTAGGAGTGGGAGAGCCTATCGCAGCCTGGCCAGACGGAGCTAGCTCCCGCCCTCTGTCTATTTATACCTGCCTTTCCTGTTCCTCCTTTGCTTGTGATTCTTCTCGTGTGGTTTCCTGGCCCAGCTACAGCTCCTGACTATTTGATCCTGCTCCATATTGACCCCGGCTTACTGACTACTCTCCTGCTCTGCGTTTGGTACTTCGTTCACTCCTGGTTTGACTCGGCTCGTTCACCACTCTTGTTGCTCACGGTGTTGCCGTGGGCAACTGCCCCATTTCCCTTAGCTTTGTGTACCCTTGTCTGTTTGTCTCGTGCACTTACTGAGCGTAGGGACCGCCTCCCAGTTGTACCCCGTCGCCTAGGGCGGGTCGTTGCAAGTAGGCAGGGACAGAGTGGCGGGTAGATTAGGGCTCACTTGTCCGTTTCCCTACCCCCATCATTACAATCACAAAGACAAATTGGGACACATTGGCGTAAAATAGTTGTTGCCACCAAATTTCCCATTTTTTTAATATGCAAGTAAGGGCCATTTCTCAATAAAAAAAAAAATCAATTCAATATATGCCAGTTCTGACTTGTTAAAGGAGAACACGAGGTAAAAGGGATTGTTTATAGAGTAACCATGACAGCCATGCAGTGTCTACAGCTCTGTAATGTGGACCCATAAAGTAGGGATCCACTTGATCAAAGTTTGATCCACATCTGTACTAAGATCCCCCTCCCCTCTCCATTGAAGTGTTTGGAGAATGAGGCGGCCCGGAAACATCAAACAGGGGTCAGTGGCCCCCGTTCTCCCCATAGGTCAGGGTCACTGTTCTCTTTATGTTGTAGATATGCCATAAAGGCCCAAGATGGGAATAGCTGTTTAAGGCTTGATTTTGTTATGTTCAAAAAAACGCATGTAGGCCCCCGTTTATATCATGTTTATGGCCTATGCTTAACGTATAGGCTGAGAAAAACTTGAAACATATACATTAAACATAGGCTGTGATGAATGCCTAACAGTGGCATCCATTCCTAATACACTATAATGGTATCCGTTAAATGAATACGATGTGAACTAGCCGTCCAGTTTAAGACAAATCCGTTAAATGGATACTAATATAATCTATGGGGGATGATAACACTGCGTTGGGGTCCCGTTCTGACGTTCCGTCGGAGCTTTCCGTCAGAACGGGACCCTGAACAGACACAAACTGACACAGACGGAAACCAGAGGTTTCCGTTTCCATCACCATTGATTTCAATGGTGACGGATCTGGTGCCCATGGTTTCCGTCTGTCTCTGTTGTGCACCAAACCCGTACTTTTGTCGAAAGCAATATAGCAGGCAGGGAGACACAGTGGTCTTTGGCTGCGCGACCTGTGTATAATGATGCTTTGCAGCAGCTGAGGTGTGTATTATGATGTTCTGCAGCAGCTGAGGTGGGTATTATGATGTTCTGCAGCAGCTGAAGTGTGTATTATGATGTTCTGCAGCAGCTGAGGTGTGTATTATGATTTTCTGCAGCAGCTGAGGTGGGTATTATGATGTTCTGCAGCAGCTGAGGTGTGTATTATGATGTTCTGTAGCAGCTGAGGTGTGTATTATGATGTTCTGCAGCAGCTGAGGTTTGTATTATGATGTTCTGTAGCAGCTGAGCTGTGTATTATGATGTTCTGCAGCAGCTGAGACCCAGAACTGTATAACGCACACTGCAACTGCTGAAGAACCTCTTTAAAGAGTAAGGTAGTGCTACATGTCAGTTAGTAGTGGGCATAAGAGAAGGAACTTTTTGCAAAAGTGTTCTGTGACAGACTGATTCTACAGGAAAGGATAAGTAGCGCCTATGTAGCACCGCTCATCTGTGTATAATCCTCAGGTTCTGAAATCACAATGTGATTTTTATAAAAATATTATTTACAGATATGTCAGTGGAAAATTTCCATTAGGCCCCATCCATGCACACGACCGTGCCCGTAATCACGGTCTGTGATAAATGGCATGGACGGCTGCGGACAATCATCCGCATTTTCGGACTGTGCTCTCATTATAAAGTACAGGATCACGGTCTGTAAAATAAAAAAATAGGACATTTCCTATTTTTTACGGAAGGTTTCTACGGCACGGACACAATCCTGTAAATATACGGGAAGGTGTTCGTCGGCCATAGAAATGAATGGGTTTGTAATTACGGACTAAATCTACGGTCGTGTGCATGCGGCCTTAATGTGTATTACACATTGATTACATTTCATTTATATAACAATGGACTCCCTCAATAATGAATATGTAAAGAGAAACAGATGGATCTTCTCCACTAAAAAAGACACATGGAAAATATAATACAATGTTATAATTTATAACTTCCTGACACAATGAAAACTTTTCTTTAAAGTTAGGAACATGTGCTTTCCAGAATTAACAAGAAATCTTCTAAAACCTTCCACTAGCCCAAACCATTCACAAGTCCAATACATCAGATATTTACGTTTTTGAACAACACGAGGGGGATCTGCCTTCAGATGAAGCAGGAATGTAACGTTACAGTGGTTTTCAACTTTATAATAAATATTTTTTAAAGGAATTGTCTAATCTGCATGACTCCCTGCCTAAGCGATCTACTTGGAGATACATTATATCTAATGAATGGGCACTCATGTAATACTTGGTTGCTTTGAGTCTACCAAGGGCCCTAGTTTATAGATGGGGTCTTGGGCGAGGAAATTACGCCTATGATGTCTAAATGCTCTAATTGGGCCGGAGTTGTCCTTATTGGACGACCTCTCTTAATACCCTATTACTTTTCTCAAAGTGCATTGGTTTTGCTTCTAATCTGGCACCAAGCACTTTGAAAAAGTAATGGAAAAAAAGCTGACCCTTTTCAAAATCCTGTATGCACATTTTTTAGAGAGAAAAAAAAAACATTTTTGAAAGAATGGCTCCTGGACAAAGGGAAACAGGCTGCATTATGGTTCAGATCTCGCACTATGAATTTTATTACAAAGTGGAGTAGCTATTTTATACCAACTGCTGATGGTTTCCTTTTTGTCAGGGTTCTAGATGATGTTGGTGTGCAATTTTTCTTGCACTCAAAGAGATGCATATCTGACAAGAGGGAATATTATTATGGAAATTGGAGTGACTGCCATATGACGGGTGTTTTACTCTCTGCTTCCTGCACCAATAACTGATACAGAGATCTGTACAGAAAGAGGAAGGTTCATGCAATCAACCGATTGGTTTTGGGTCATTAATCCAGATTATACCAGGGTCACTCTGGTACATTAAACCACTGGAAGCAATATACCTCTGTACCCTAAGGACATGGTGAGCAAACATAGGCACACTAAAGATGGACAAGAAAACCACTAGACACCAGGGACTGGGGTTACATTCTACTGGACACCAGAGACGACAATCCAATGAGACTAGGACTTGGACACCAGGGAACTGAACCACTAGACACAAGAAACTACAGGAAAACAAGCACAGAGGAAACAAAGAATAGTTCATAAAATCACCAGAAACATGGAACCACCAGAATCATGACAAGTAACTGTGCACAATGGCGCATCACTATTGAGGCGTTTAGGGCACTATCTACAGGGGACTCTATGGGGGCACTATTTACAGGGGGCACTGTGTGTGGTGCTGTAATTTACAGTATTTGACACAATTGTATTCAGGGGCACAGTGTATGTCGCTATTTCATTTAGAAGCATAGTGTGTGGCATCATGGGGTTTGGACCGGATGGAGATGAAAAGAGAAATAGAACAACTAGAATCTGAGAAGACATCACCTGTGAGTCACTAGATTTATAGAGGATCCGTCCCCTCTGCTGACATGTCTGTTGTAGGAAATCCTGGTATTCCACACAAAGTCTTTGTGTAGCCCACGACTAATAGATATATGGGTGTTACCATTCTCCTTGTCAAGAGGATGTTCCCCTACACGCTGTGATACTGTCAGCGATGGTTGTAGACTGTCAGTATGTAGGCATACAGCTCTTTGACAAGGTGGTGTTTACTATAGACACAGCAGGGCAGTTGTGGAGAAGAGGGCCCAAGTTTGGGGAACAGCCTAGGTCCTATGGTCTACTTAATCTGCCAGTGCAGTGTCTCCATGTATGTCCTCCCTGTAATGACAACACTATACAATAACTTTTTGCAGTCTTGCTTGTAGTTGGTTATGTATTACATAGTAGTCATCTGAAGCATTAGTTATAAATCCCCATAATCCATAGTGTACATCTGGTTGGACCTACATCTGACTTAGCGAACGTTCAGTAAAACCTGCAGCGCTTCAGGTTGCTCAAGTCTGCCACACAAGCTTTATGTTTCACACAGAATTTTCCTTTGAATTTCTAACATCCTATTAGAGACCTTTTGTGCAATGACAATAGCTAAAACACAGCGGGATATTGAGCTTAGACCTCTTATCTTCATTTGGAGGAAGTGGTGAATCTTTCACTGATGCATGCAGAGAATGTGTCTGCTGTGCGGCAATGTTAAGACAGACAGAGGGCTCGACAGCATGTAAATAGATCATGGTCATGAGAAACTGAATGGCAAAAAGACACTAGCAGCTGGCAGACCTGATAGACAGGCTGCAACCAGTACGACAGGGTGCAGGCCTGCTCTTCTGATGTACACTGTCATGCTGAGACTTAGTAGATAAGGATGGTACAGTATACGCTGACTGCGCTGCTTGTCCCAGGTGTGGCCTGCATAAGCCTTTTGAAGAATAAAGTCTGTGAAGTCCTCCATACAATAAATGGGACGTTAAGAAGAGAGGAACACATGATTCAGAACCTTAAGTAGACTCATTTTCCTAAAATGTAAGGAACATTGACATATTAAATGCTTAAATATTTTCGCAAATGAGCGATAATTGAAATAATTTAGTTGATGAAAAATAGTTGGACACATCAGAAAGCTTTCATGATGTTGATTAGAAAATCTGGTGAACCACCCGAATGTTCTCTCTTGATGTAAAGGAGCACATTCTTGTCCAGACAACCATCTAGCTTAGTATCTGATCAGCAATGATCTGAGATTTTCGGAGAGTTCAGATTGTCTAGAAATATTTCTGTGCTTGACATGTACACTTTGAAAATCTGGTCTTGGTCAGGAAAGGTCTTCTGAAAGGGGTGGTCTTCTGGAGAGGTTTTTCATGTTCAAGAAAATAAGATCTGCCTTTCTATGTATAGTGTGTGTTTTTACTTGATTTGGGCCTCACCATTGCAGACAGCGAGATCCCCCTTTGCATTGTGGGAAGATAAAAATCAACATAATGCTCAAGTTGGACATCCCCATCCTGATGAATCTATTTGGCCTGCTTAGGCTTCATGAGGACAAGTTGCTAACCTTGTGAAGAACTTAACTAGAATGATGATATGGACAAAGAGACTTTCAGCTTTGCCCATCGAGAGAAAAGAAAATCCCAAAACTTTCCGAAACAAGGAATAAAAGGAATGTTCCTCTGAACTGGCCGAATGAGACCCTCTTTGGTGTATGTGTGCCCACCGACCCCATAAAGGAATGATCATACATGTATTAAGGTGTATACTCCTCTCCACCCATTTTGATTGTGTTTTCAATGTACCCACTTTGACAAATCCAGCATATCCTTTGACCTTGACCGTCTTCTGATAGCTCTTTTGAACTACTATGTTGTCTCCCATAGAAGCCAGTGACTGCTAGCACCTTGAGTTGTTCTGAAGACTGTAACCTGTAGATATTTCAAAGCAAAGCCCAAAAATTTGTTACGGAAAAACATTGGGCCTGTTACACTCCGTCTCATTTCATCGCAGGAAATCCTTGATGGTACTTAAAAGTTCTTTCTGCGGTCCGAGCTCCGGGGCCTTGCACGGACCGTGGAAACCACGGTCGTGTGCATGGCCCCATAGGAATGAATGGGGCCGCAATTCTCCCGTGGGGCCCCATGCGGAATGGGGCCGCAATTCTCCCAAAAGCACGTTCGTGTGCATGGGGCCTTAGGCATGGGGAACGTGCTTTTGCGGCCGCCATTCCCCCGAAAATCCACGGGAGAATTGCGGCCCCATTCATTCTTTTGGGGCCATGCACACGACCGTGGTTTCCACGGTCCGTGCATGGCCCCGGAGCCTGGACCGCAGAAAGAACGGGCAAGCCTTATTACGGCCGTGTTCTACGGGCCGGGCTCATTGAAAATAATGGCCGAGGCCATGTGCACAGCCCGCAAATCTTTGCGGGCGGCTCGCGGCTGACAGTCCGTGGCCGGCCGACCCGAAAATCACGGCCGTGCACATGGCTACGGCCGTGTGCATGAGGCCTAAGTTTAAAAAAGCTAAATCTTGATCTAAATAAAGAGCTTCTAATATCATTCGGATATACTGTATGTATGTGAATTGTAAGTACTTCTGGAGATGTGTGAGATAAAGTAGTGTTCATGGGGGTTGACATTTTTAAGGACGACTACCTGTTATTGTTATCTGATGTTGTTAAAAAGTAACTTTTATTATTTTTGCCACTAAGAATGTCCATATGGACATGAACAATGAACACGAACAGTTAAAAATTGTAGCCAATGTTGCTTTTGCACACGCTCTAATTTAACTCTATCTGCAAATGTTGCCAGACAGAGCATAGAGTGCTAGAATTTGTCAAATGACCGGCCAGCAGCTGCAGACTGCCGGGCTATGTCAAATTCAAAGTAATGTGCGTGCTAGGATTGCTAGTCAAACCAGGCTATTTTAAAACAATTGATTGAGCCCCCCCGACATGTTTCGCTGTCAACACAGCGTCCTCAGGGGATCAAAACGGGGCTAGTGAGCGCGCGTACATATTGTCACCTCCTTTAAAGACTTCCATTTTACAAAACACAGGGTTCACCTGTGTCGGAACCAATAGGATCTCTATTTAGAGAACGAGCCTCCAAATCCCCAGATTGGCATAAGGATTAGCCAATGTGGGGGCCGTGTGTGTGTGTGTGGCCAATTGGAGTATGCCGAGTGCGCATGGGCACTAAATTCAAAGTTAGTCATTTTTCTGGATTTTTCAAAGATTTTGTTTATGTCCGCGGCGCATGCGCACATTACACCTGGCCAGTCTTAGCCGATTTTGCGTCTATGGTAATAATTACAAGTGCGCATGTCTGGGCCACTCGAAGGCATACAGAAGGTAAGCCTCCATATTAAATGATTGGCATATGAATTAGCCAATGTAAACAGAGATGTGCGACCAATTGAGGTGCACTAGATGCGCATGGGCATCAGCATCTCAGCTGGACAGTCAGTTTTGTTAATCACTTAGTTCTCTTGGCGGCGCATGCTTATATCACGGTCAGCAAGACTTAGTCAATTTAGACATTTATAAGAATATTTCTGCGCATGTCTTAGCTCTTAGACACTTCAAAGAGAATAAATGGAGCGCGCTTGCGCATTACGGTCATAGAAGGACTTAGTCAGAATTTGTGGTAAGGGACTGAATACATAGTAGTTTGGATACATAATTCTCACAGTTTGACTTAGCTAAGTCCTATGGATATCTGGATAAGTGCGCATGTCTGGGCACTTAGAAGATACAGCAACGAAAAATCAGATGGGAGTAAGGTACGTATTCCCATGTATGTGTATATTGTCCACACTGTGAGTTAGTGTATAGATAACTAGATTAGTTTATGTCCAACACTTATGTAAGTCCAATATATTGGTTCACTTAGGGAAGAGGAGAGAAAAGGGAGAGACAGATAGTCCGTAGGGACATATTCAATAGATAAGTTAAATGTACAGAGATATCTTGTCGTTTTTTGAATAAAGATGTAAGTGATCGTAATGGCTACATACCAATTGATAGTGTATAGTGAATAATATATCTGACGTGGTGAGTCGATATAGGGCGAGGGGACTATAGAAAGGCTACAAAGGTGAAGCCTTCATTTAGTCCATTAGGGCTTAGGGATCTAAGCCTATGAATCCATTTGGCTTCTTCTTGCAAGAGTTTTTTGTCAAGGTTGCCCGCCCTGGGGCCCAACTCGACTTTGGTGATGCCCCAAAATTTCAGGGTATTAATGTCACCTTGATGATGGAATCTGACATTTTTAGAAAGAGGTGTATCCTCTTTCATATTAATCGTACTCTTATGTTTAGAAATTCTTCTACGGAGTTGTTGAATGGTCTTGCCCACATATAATAATAATAATAATAATAATAATAATAATAATAATAATAATCTTTATTTATATAGCGCCAACATATTACGCAGCACTTTACAATTTAGAGGGGACATGAAACAGACAATACCAGACATTACATAGTGGCAAAGTTCATTTACAATTCAAATCTGGGGAGTGAGGACCCTGCTCGCAAGAGCTTACAATCTATGGATAGTTTTGGGCAAGGACACTGTGCAGCATAAATAATGCCACTACTTTGACAATTAATAAATTGTCTGATGGTGAACGTCTTGCCATCAACTGGATTTGAAAAAGTTTTGGTTGTCGGCATTAGAGGGCAGAAAGAGCATCTGCCACATGGAAAGGATCCCTGTACTGGGGGTGGGAGCCAGCTTTTTTGTGACGTTGATGGTCGAGAGTAGTGGCTGTGTGTTAGATGTTCACGGAGGTTCTTCCCTCTCCTATAGGTGATGTTGGGAACGTTAGAAATAGTGTCACAAATGTCAGTATCTGTTTGCAGGATAGACCAATGCTTTTTAAGAATATCTTTAATTTGATAGGAACAATTATCAAAGTTTCCTATACATCTGATAAGGGAAGATTGTTTTGTGTTGTCAGAATTGGATTTGTTATTCTCCTTTGTACCATGAAGTAATTCATCCCTAGATGTTGCCCTAGCCCTGGCATAGGCTCTGTGCAGAGATTTCTTTGGGTATCCGCGATGCGAGAAATTTTTGGTATAATGTGTCACATTCTAGTTGGAAAGTGGATTCTTCAGAGCAGTTTCTTTTCGCTCTTAGGTATTGTCCAATTGGAATGCCTTTTTTAAGGGCCGGTGGATGGAAGCTTCCCCAATGCAGGAAGCTGTTTGTTGCAGTTTCTTTTCTATAGATATTGGTTTGGACAGCCCCACCAGGGTCCAGGGTGATTTTTAGATCCAGAAAATTAATTTCTTTTGTGTGTATGGTGTAAGTAAATTTCATCCCAATTTGGTTGTTGTTAATGATGTCCATAAAGTCAGAGAAAAGGCCAGTATCCCCCCCCAGAAAACAAGTATGTCATCTATGTATCTGCCCCAAAACAAAATGTGACAGGTGAAAAAGAGTAGATCATCGTTAAAAATTAAAGTGTCCTCCCACCACCCTAAAAATAAATTGGCGTAGGTGGGTGCACAAACAGTGCCCATAGCTGTGCCTTTGAGTTGGTGATAGAATTTTTTGTCGAAAAGAAAATAATTGTGTGTGAGTAAAAATTGTAATAAGGATACTGTGAAATTATTATGTGCCTGAAACTGAGTCCCCTTAGTGCTCAAAAAGTTTCGAACAGCATTGAGGCCCAGGTCATGATTGTCTTTCAGTGTGCCTCAGGCACATTTGTTTCTTTTTGTACCCACTATATGCCTGCCAACTGCTAGGGTCTTTTCAGTACCTATACCTGTTATTGTTGTCACTGAAATACCCTGAAGTCACCCACTCTCCAGTCTTAGAAATAATACACTGTACAATACTGTCGTTTTACCCACTATTGTTAGATCTTTATGGACTTTAGGGGGTTCTTCTTATTTATATGAATTGAATTGACAGAGCTTTTTTTTTATGTGTGTTGTATATGCGACTATTTAGCATTTGTATACCCAGTTAATTGAGATATATTATCTAGCACCCCATATCCTGGGGTATTGTGGTGCGACCATTATGTCCTCACTGTGCTGCCATAAAGAAATATTTTAATAATGTTTTGATTTAGATAATGAATAAAGTTTATGATATCACTTAGTTGGTGGTTTTGCTCATTACTTTGTAGGTTTGTGTATGATACTGTGGTTAACATAGATGTAAGTGTTCTAAAATAGTGCTCAATTTTCTATCGCCCCCATACTAGAATAAGCCACCAATGTTTAATCGTCATATATGTCCATCAATCTGGCCGCCCAGAAAAAAATCTAGTGGACACAAAGTAGTAAGGCGTATTTTTGAGTGATAAGGGGTTGTCCAGGATTAGAAAAAAGGTGCTGCTTTTTTTCCAGGAATAGCGCCACTCTTGTCCATGGGCTCTGTCTGGTATTGCAGCTTGGCTCCAATCACCCCATTCACTCAGTTTAGCCCCATTCAAAATCCTTGTTTAAACTTGTTTGTTTGTCATGTAAGTTCTAGTGTCATATACGGGAATATTAATGTCTGGATAACCTTGCAGTAAATGTAATTTGTAATTGTGGCAATTGATCAAAATACCTTCAATATAATGAGCTTCTTCATAAAACAAGGACAACAGCAATTTAATTAATTGTGGTGACGTAAAGCGCGTCAGCTGGGATGACTCCGAATTTTTGTTTTGCTGTTCAAAAATATTTATATGGGATTATATACCGTAAATTGTGCATTTAAACATTTATATGTGACACCATGAAGCACAATTCAGTGCAATTATAGATGATTGCCTGGTGCCACCTTAAAGTATATGACCATTCTCTGAACACCATTTCTTTTTTCTAAAAAGTCACTAAGAAACTCCTAAATGGCCATTGTTACTAAATTTTTATGAAGTGCAAGGACTCTTTAGGTCCTCCTTTGATCAGCCTGTTGACTGTCTTTAGCATCATCTTACACTGCAAAAATGATATATTTCACAATGCCTAAGTAGCAGTGCCACACAATAACCTACCACACAGTGCTGAAATAATACCACCATACAGTGCTTAAAGGGATTTTCCACTACCGGACAACTGATGACCTATCCACGGGATAGGTAATCAGTATATGATCGGTGCGTGTCCTACACCCAGACCCTGCACTGATCAGCTGCTCCGGCTGCCTGCGGGCACTGGATGTCATTGCACATTATGCAATGCATGGAGCCGGAAGCAGTTGGCTCCGTACACCGCATAGCGGCCGTGCTGCCAAACTGCAGCTCTGCTCCTATTCACTTGAATACAGTACTGCAGCTCGTCCGCTATTCCGTGACCGGAGTCATCTGCCTGCTTCCAGCACGGACGTCCGTTGCCCGGAGGCAGCCAGAGCAGCTGATCAGTACGGGTGTCAAACATGCACCGATCATATACTGATGACCTAATTAGGTGGATAGGTCATTAGTGGAAAATCCCTTTAAATAATACAAACATACAGTGCATAAATAATACCAACATACAGTGACCAAATCTTTGTCGCAAGACTCGGCTGCCAGGTTATCTGTGGTGCCCCTTCAGTAGGAGCTGCTGATGTGCCCTGTGAAATATGTTAAAAGATCACATACCAGTAAGACCAACAATGCCTGAGTTCTAGTGCCTAAAGGGTCTGCTGCATAGGTGGAAAGCCCTGGAGCCTGGAGGACTGGAAAACAGCTATCATAGATGTGATGCCAAACTCAACCGAGTTAACGCTTTAAAATACTTCTTTAAAAATGTGCCCATTGATCCCGTATATGTACCATAGGGGCAGCTCCTGTAGCTTCCATTATGATAAATAGGAAAACATTTTACATCTTCATGTTCGGTCCATCTCGCCTGCAGAGCAGCATATTTATATAATAATCCATTAATACTTAATATTATGTAAAATATTGCATGTTCCTAGTGCCTTTTTCAGCTGTTAGACACCCTGGAACACATGTCCCCAGAGATTCCTTACCCTGAAGTAGATAAAATTAAGATGATTAAAAACAGTGTTATGAGAAGTTTGCCTGGAAGTATTCTTATAAGGATTCAGTTCTCTTGTGAGAGTACAATTCCTGCTTTTCTGATAAATCATCTATGTAATGCACCACAATCTGTAAAATGGGCATCTATGGAGAGATTAGCTGCACAAGATTTAAAGTGACATTATCCCTAAAGCACACGTAAAGACTTGTATACTGTTCACTATTAAATACTGATATACAACTATTTACAAAATTCTTTAGTTGGCTCAGATCGCATTGGGCCATCCAACCCAGTGGCCCCTGGTATCTGCCCAGCTTGCTTGGTCCTGGCACATTCTTTAACAGTACCATAGCTCTACCTACAGCGAGGATATCGCCATGATTCTCATATATCTCTGAACTGGCTGCCAAAGAGGGTTTAGTTTTTATTGTCAACTTTCAAGTTCAATAGTCGTGGTGGTGTGGAACTACAATACTCAGCATGCCCTATGTTGCCACGCATCTTAAGAATAGGGACAGCATTGCCTTGGTAGCAGCTCTATAGTTTGGACAACCTCATTTTATATGACATGCAACTCCTGTTCTTCTGAGAACCTTTACAAACACCTTACTGACATCAATTCGTTTCTGTTAATTTCATTGCACCCTGGCCGAGAGCTGCAGGGAAAACGAAGCATTTGACATCTCCCCATGAAGTCCATAGGATACCATTTTTTACCCTGGTGGTCCTCCTGAGATGAGAACCGCTCTGAACATGGGTCTCAGCTCAGAGGACCTCCACCTTTATAGCACAACATGCCCTTACATAGCTTATAACTTCGTCTCTACCTCTTTTTAGGACATGATGATTATGAAAGAGATAAGCTTGGCCACTAAATGTCCGTATTACAGCAGAAGGAACTTAACACCACCCACATATTTTTCACAGAGACCCTGCGGTGACGCTGGTTAAAATAATTACACATCCTGAACCAAATGTCTGCAGTGTCAACATCCCCTAAATGACATTTTGCCATCTCTGCTATTTTATTACCCTCTACAATTCAGAACTATTAGAACAAGGCGAATTACACAGGAAAACAAGGACGCCGCAGAGTATCCCTTTCTAGCCACATGTTGTGGTCAATTTCTTGCTGTGCCACATTTAATTACCATAACGTAATGAAATGATAATTATCCCTGTAATTATATTGTTTAAAGGAGCTGGCACCATAGAAGGAAGACAACCCATCAACGCATTATTCCACCATGAACCAAAACAGGTGGCAGCACAGTTTCTGTCATATATAACATATGATACTTGCCCTTTGACCCTTTGGGTATGTGCACACGAGAACTGTCTTTTACGTCTGAAAAGCTATCTCCCAAAATAGTCAAAGGGGTCTATAGGGCGCTGCTGGTATCCGTCGTACGACGGATCTGGCAATGCGTCATCGGAAACCACAATGCAGGTCATAAGGTGGTCATACCCATCGATTTCTGGAGGAGCAGCCGACCATCTAATATATATGGCAATATCCCGGCAGATATCGGTGATAGAAGGGTCCTGCATTTTGGACTCCAATATGCCCGATCCTTTTGTTTGCAAGGTGATAACCCGCTGCCAGAGGAGTCCAGCAGTAGCTTTACTCCTTCTCCCTTTTAAGAACGCATGCATGCTCGGCTAAGTCAATGTGCATATGGGGGTTTTGGAAGGAACAAACGATCTAAAATGTATGACCAGCCTTAGATGTGACTAGAAGACCAGCTCTTTGGGATTTGATGGATTTTCAATTCCCTTATATCCAATGTTTATTAGCCCTCATCTTCTAGAGGATCCTCTGTAGTCTGAGGTTCTACAATAGTGGCTGTCCATATGAAGTAGACCTCAGCTGCCTTTGTCTGCCCTGTACATTTCGACTCCTTATTCCACTACATTTATTTAATTAATCTGAAATATGTAGCTAGGTGACTTCTCTGTATGATCACAGCCCCTGTTATCAGATGGGCTTACAATGCAATTTTTCAGCACACACCTATTTTTTCAGGCCAATAGTTTATGGGCCTTAAAAAGCTATAAATACCTTTCTGATCCTTAAATATGTAGATGTCACCTCCTTCTCCTTTCACCTTATACTCATACAAAGTGCCTTTCTCAGCAGGGGGCGACGATGAGCACAGGACAAAGATGCTTCAAGGAAAAACAGAATATGATATCTGTGGTTTATCCTGGGGCATGATGGGAGCTAAATTCAAACTAAATAGTGAAGTATTTAACAAAGATTTAGTCTTTGGGGGCGTGGCTTGGACATGGCGCTGACCAGACGTGCTGCTTGAGAGCTCCGCTCCTGCACTCCTTTAACCCGATCATAAGCTCATTAAAAAGCATCCTTTTACTTGCCTAATGGTCAGGAAATCCAAGGCCTCCATGGGGACTCCGTATTGCACTCGGCAGATGTCTGCAGCCGGCTCCATCCAGCGATTTCTGACCGACGTTGCTGCTGGAACATCTTCCAAGATGGCGCCGATGGAGGAGAGGCGAGATGGCACTGGGACCTTGCTTCCTGAGGGGATATCATCTGCGGCTGGCGCTGCTACATCAGGTACCGTTAGTACCTTCTCCTCACTATCCGGTTTGTCTGGGCGGATTCCCTCCCGGCTGGATGGGGTAACACCGTGCTCTTCTGGGGCTGTGATGGCGCTGCCTGCGCGGGACTGCTCGCCACGTGGTGCCTGTTATGGCAGCCGGGTCTCTCCATCATCCTTCCCTCATGTGCTGTGGCCTGCATTGCTGCCTTCTACCTCTCCTACAGATATGGCTTGAGACGACAGTTATCAGCATTACCCACTAAGCAGGACATGGAGCGTTATGTTAACCGTCTTGAGACGACGTACAAGTCAGAGATACAATCTCTTACCACCAATCTATCCCAATTGTCCAATCAAGTGCAGCGTATGGAAAGCGATGTTTCAGTTATTTCACAACAGCAAGTTTCTCATGACGCCCGATTGGATCAACACTCTCATCAGATTCATGCGTTATTTAACCTTGCTGAGGATCATGAGAATCGGAACCGCCGCGATAATATTCGGCTTCGGGGTATTCCTGAGGATATCTCTCCGGGTCAACTCATCCCTGCTTTACAGTCTCTATTTAACACCTTACTGGGACGCCCTGCTGATGACCCTCTAGAGCTGGATAGAGCCCACAGGACCCTGGGCCCTCGGAACCCGGATCCTGATAGGCCTAGAGATGTGCTATGCCGTGTCCATTTCTTTTCTCTCAAGGAGCAGATAATGAGGAAGGCCCGAGATAAAGGCGAGGTTTTATTACAGGGGGTCAAGATTCAGCTGCTATCTGATTTGTCCAGGATGACTCTGGATAAGCGCAGAGTGCTACGTCCTTTGCTGGATGTGTTGAGGGAGCATGAGATCTCTTATTCTTGGGGTCACCCCTTCCAGCTGCAGGTTCGCAGGGATGGGACATTGCTGAGTGTCCGGGACCCAGGGGATGTTCCGGACTTCTGCGCTGCTCTCCGTTTACCTCGAGTCTCCATACCTGATTGGCCTTATGTTCCCGTTCCGCCGCCGCGTCCACGGTCGCGCAGGCGAGGTCGTTCTCCTGCTTCTCCTATGCGGCGTCATGAGGGTCGCCCCGCTGAGCCGATATGATATCCTTCTTATGTCTCCTTGCGGTCTGTTGTCAGAGTTCAATGCAACAGCTATTGTGTTCCTCATCTGAAGCAATTGCATTCTGTGTTTCTTATAGCCATTGCTGTCTGGGTTTACCTCTCGTTATAAATGATTGCTGCTGGAGATCTGATAGCTAATTGGTGTAGGTTGATTGCTGTTAATGCGCTACAAAAGCGAATGCTTAATATTTCTATAAATTCCATGTATTGCTAACCTGTATGTGTACTTATGATGACATTGAATGTATCCAGGAGTGTTCTCCACTGAGGTATCTTTAGGTCTATACTAATGCTGCATACCTTTGTCTCACTACTATTGGGTATCATGCTAAGTGCCTTGGTTTTCCTTTCTCTTATGTTCTATCGTTATTTGCTTTATTGTAATTTGCCGGGTTGGGGGTGCGGGGCACTGGCTAGTCCTTGTCCTGACACTTCTCCTCTTAGGGACTCACTGGTTGACTCTGGTGTCTATTAGATTGTTTCTCCTTGAGTAGCTCAAGGAGTGGGTGATTATTTCGCCCATTCGTCTGTCTTTGTTGTCGTGTCTCCCCTCCTTGTCTGTCTTGTTCTATTCACCACTGCTTTAGCGCATTCTATTTGTGTGCTCCTCTGGTTGGAGGAAGTGATGGCACAATTGAAAGTCTGTACCTTTAATGCTAGGGGGCTTAATGTCCCGGAAAAACGCTCGCAAATTTTATATAACATGCACAAAGAGCGAGTACATATCTTGTTCCTACAGGAGACTCACTTCCAGGTGGGCCATACGCCACAATTTACAAATCGATATTTTCCGACTTGGTTTCACAGTGCCAACCCGGAATCCAAGTCCAAAGGGGCTAGTATATGTCTCCACAAGTCACTCTCTCATAAATTCATTGATGTTTTGGTTGACCCAGGAGGTCGGTATGTTTTTCTCAAATTGTCCATACGCAATAAGATTTTTACTCTGGCTAACTTGTACCTCCCCAATCAGGACCAGGCTAGAGTGGGTCGCTTGTTTTTGAAGAAATTGGAAGAGTTTACCGAGGGCGTTTTAATTGTGGGAGGAGATCTTAATCTGACTTTTGATTCCAGGCTTGATACCTCCTCGGGCAGGTCTACTGTTCCTAAATCACACTTGGGGGCACTAAAGACTATGATGCATTCCATTCAATTGATTGACGTGTGGAGGATTCTGCACCCTCAGGTAAGAGAGTATACTTACTTCTCCCCATTGCATAATATGTACAGTCGGATAGACGCTTTTTTGATTAGTCACCATTTGCTTACCTGGCATCCTACTACTAATGTGGGTCCCATGATCTGGTCAGATCATGCCCCGGTGTTTCTGACTCTTACGTTTCCTGACTCGGTCCCGAATTTTCAGTCTTGGAAACTTAATGACAATCTATTACGGGATACAGTGTGTGTGTCGGCTCTTAAGGACTCGCTTTCCGGGTTTCTCGAGGTCCATGAACATGACCCTAGCCCCTTGCCACTCCAGTGGGAGGCACTGAAATGTGTCATTAGAGGAGTCCTAATACAACACGGGGCACGTTTGAAGCGAGAGAAAGGGGTAACTATTGCGCGTCTCCTGACTCAGATTCGGGATTTGGAATCATGTCATAAACTAATTCCATCTTCACAGGTTTTTGCAGATCTTACTACAGCGAGAGAATCCTTACGCTCCCTCATAGATCAGTCCCACGCCCGGTTTAGGGATCGGATGAGGAAGCACTCCTACGAATTTGCAGACAAGTGTGGTAGGTCTTTGGCGCGGATATTGCATCCCCGTACAAAAGAGTCCTACATCCCTAAAATTCTATCTCCCTCGGGCAACGAGGTTCATGACCCGGCGGGTATTACTGATTGCTTTAGACATTATTACTCGGCCTTATATAATATTAAAGGTCAATTTCACGATATGCAGGCTGAGGCGTTGCGGGATAAAATCGATCATTATGTGCACAATACTGCGTTGCCGTCTTTGGAGGATGGGGAGGCTTCGGGGCTCAAGGAAGATTTTGTGGAATCAGAAGTGGAGCGTGCTATTGGAGAATCACCCTTGGGCAAGAGTCCAGGGCCCGATGGGTTTAACAACAAATTCTATAAGACATTTAAGGCTCAACTGGCTCCCTTTTTGTCGAAAGTCTTTAATTCTGTGTCTTCCTTGTGTCCCTTTGCGCCCCAGTCCCTCGAGGCTCACATCACCCTTTTACCAAAGGCAGGCAAGGATCCAACATCTTGCGCTAACTTCAGACCCATTTCACTAATTAATGTAGATGTAAAACTTTTCGCGAAGCTGCTTGCCTCTCGTTTGTCACCGTTGTTGCCTGGCCTGATACTGGATGATCAGGTGGGGTTCGTATGTGGTCGGGAAGCGCGGGATAACACTAACAAAACTCTCCTTTTAACATCATACTGCCAATCCCGTAAGATACCGATGTGCTTACTCTCGGTAGATGCCGAAAAAGCCTTTGACAGAGTGCACTGGGTGTTCCTCCGCAGTGTCCTGGAGCAGGTTGGCCTTGGCACTACTATGGTGGATAGGATAATGGCATTATACCATAGACCTACGGCTCGGGTTCGTGTTAATGGACTTCTATCTGATTCCTTGTCTATTGCTAATGGCACGAGACAGGGGTGCCCACTCTCGCCTCTATTATATGTTCTGGTTATGGAACACCTGGCCGTAGCACTGCGGAGCAACCCTAATGTTAATGGTGTACGTGTTGGATCACAGCATCATAAACTGGCGCTTTATGCAGACGACCTCCTTGTATACATTACAACTCCCATGATTTCTTTGCCATCTTTGACTGAGGAATTTGAGCGTTTTGGTCATCTAAGCAATTTTAAAGTTAATTACTCTAAATCTTAGGCCTTGAATATATCCCTTGATGCTCCTCTGGGTACCCATCTCGCTCGGGTTTTCCCATTCAAATGGCAAACTACGTCCTTAAAATACCTGGGGGTGCATGTTCCCACGCAACAGGCAGACCTGTTCGCCTTGAATTATACGCCTATTCTGCAGCGTACTTTGAAGGAATTGGCAGAGTATGGTGGGAACTGTATGTCATGGTTTGGGCGTATCAACGCGGTCAAAATGGATATTTTGCCCAAATTTTTATACCTTTTCCAGACCGTCCCTATTGTAGTACCATCGGGCTTTTTCAAGACCTTACACAGGGCCATAAATAAATTTGTGTGGGGCTCCTCTAAGCCTCGCATCCGCTTTGCTGTCCTTAGTCGTCCAAAAGTAGATGGGGGCGCGGGTCTTCCAGACTTTAAACGATACCATCAAGCTGCATTGATTATGAGGGTAGTAGATTGGTTCTGCTCGGAAACAGTTAAGCAATGGGTGCGCATCGAAAGAGACATGTCTCTTCTTGCATTGTCCTCTCTGCCGTGGTTGACTGTCCTACAGCGCCATATGCTATCTTTGCCTTTCCTCACACGTCAGTTTCTTGTAGTCTGGGAGCGAATCTTTGGTGCTGCGGGCCTTGTTCATCGCCCGGGTCCTCTGACTCCTCTCTTTGACAACCCCTCCTTCCCTCCGGCGGTGGGTGTTGATACATTCCTCTGTTGGGAGAGAGGAGAGGGTGGATATTTGGCTGAGACCCTTACTCCTGACGGGGCCATCTTATCAATGAATGTTGTCTCTGAGTCCTGCCCGGGGAGACGATCAACCTGGTGGTCATACTTATAGTTGCGTTCCTATCTCTCTTCCATGGAAGACTGTCTGGTGTTGTTACAGGATAGGACTCCTTTGGAACATTATTTGTCTTTATCAACTGCCCCTTCTCATGTCTTGTCCTATTTACATGGGATTCTCTTGCCCAAATTTTCTTTCTCTCAACTGTCCTTCACTACTGCATGGGACGAGGAAATGGGGGTTCAACATTCTGAAGAGGAATGGGGTACTTCTTTCTTTTTAGCTCACAAACTACCAACGTCTTGCTTTGCTCAAGAAAAAAACTACAAAATACTCACCCGGTGGTATCGTTGTCCTGCTTTGTTGCATAGGATATTTCCTGATGTGTCTGCTGATTGTTGGAGGTGTGGGGAGGCTCCTGGAACCATGTTGCATATTTGGTGGGACTGTCCCAGGATACGTCCCTTCTGGGGAAAGATTTTTGACTTGGGCAACAAGCTCTTTCACACTGAGGTCCCAACCTCGGCTTCTATAGGATTACTCTCCATGGTTCCTGGATCACTCCCACACCTCAAAAGGGGTGTCTTTAGGCATTTCCTGACTGCGGCGAGAACGGTGATACCTCGTCACTGGAAGTCTCATATTGTTCCTTCTTTGACGGAATGGGTAACAGAGGTGAACGGGATTATGAGGATGGAGGAATTGCTGTCCGCTGACAGGGGCAAGTCTGTGCTCTTCGTCCAAACTTGGGCAGTGTGGTCTGGATTCCGGGGTGGTACTGATCTACCTCTCTGGCTGGATGGAAGGTTCTGAGCAACTTCTGTGATCTCACTCCATGCGCTATGTCTGTTTGTGTTTCCCTTTGTTGTCTGGTGTCTTGTGTTGGTGTTATATTATATTTGTGGCACTTATACGTACCAACTCTTATTTCACTGGGGCCTGGTCCCCATGTTTATTGCACTATCTTGATGTGAACATGGTACAGTTAGTACCACTGTATTTTGATTCATACGCACTTTTGATGTCTGGGAGGTTACCTCCCATTGATGTTCATGCATTTTATATACTGTTCATATAATGTAAAAATCTGTATTTTATATTGCGTGCACATTTTTTTCGGCAATATTGTACAATGTTTTATATGCTGTAATCTTTTTTGCAAAATAAAAATCTTGATAAAGAAAAAAAAAAAAAAGATTTAGTCTTTGCATTGTCTTTCCATTTCCATTTAGTCTTTCCATTGACTGAAGGAAAACTGACTGTACCATTCACGTTCATATTAAATGCAGCTGGAGTCGCCCTTTTAATGTTGGGAACAGAGGGGCGGGTCAAGCATGATCGCTGTTAAATTAACAATCATTCAGCTGACAACCCTGATTCACCCAGTAACATGCATGCTTGGCTCTGTTGAACATAAATGTTATGTCCATGTATGTATTTATGGTTGCGTCATACGGAATTACCAGCCACACAGATACAGGGTTTATTTGACTGCAGAAAAAAAAAAAAAGCAGTGTGTTTTCCTTTAATCCATAAATTGCCACTCCCGTTCAATGGCGCCATAGGCGACTGCCTACCCAACCTGCCCCTCGTCCTAGCCATGTGGGAATATGTGTACATACACAAATAGCATGAACGATAGTGGTTATAGGGGTTGTCAAATTTAGCGAATCCTGGGTTAATAGAGGGGGTCATCTGTTGGCTAGAGTGGAGAACGGTTACAAGGAGCATCTGAAGGACTTGTCATAACCTGCATTACATAGACAAACCATTGATTTGAATGGGCACTGTGTAATGCCTTATTTCTCCTGTGGTGGCGCTTCAGGGAAATGTAATACTTACTGCCAGTTTTCCCTACAGATTACAGCTGATCGCTGGGGGTGCGAGCAAGGGGACGCTTTGTGATCAGCTTATTGTCAAGGGACCCGTCTTACTAGTAGGGATTGTCCAAAGCGGAGAACGCCTTTAAAAATCTTCTTCATGGTGATCCACATATCTACCAGTATTTCATATATATACCTTATGATCTGCTCTCCGACTAGTCCACCTTTCCCTATAACAGAGTAATGACTTATTCTGAGGATTTCGCATTAACAGAGTGGATATAAGGAGAGGAAGAAGAAAAGAAACCAGGCTCATGTCAGATAACCTGATACAGTGAGCAAGATTTCCTAGCATGAATAGAACTTGGATGAATCCCATTGCAACAGAAGCACTGCAGTGGCACTGCTGCATTGGATTGCTCTAAAACGCCTGCATTTCATTAATTTGAGAGTAACCCATAGAGACAGACTGCTGCATTGAAACTATTGATTCTAACTGATTGGAGGTTGCCGCACATCGCCGCGTTGAAATGTTTTGTAAGGGATTTGGACCATGGGAATGGAAATAGATCAGGGCAGAGTGATTAACGCAGTCAGACTACTGTGCAGAGAATAGCTCCCAGAGCCTAGCGCTTACTTATTCTGATTTGTTGCACTCTTCTCTGGAATCCAGGATTTACATTCATTTCTGTTGAATGACGTTTAACTCCTTCACTGCCACCAATGGAACAGCGAGTGCTGCAATAGGGAGGGTCCAGGGTTTAAATCTGCATTGTCTATGGAGGGATTCCTGACTGCATTAGAGCTTGCTCACCTTTATGATAACGGCATATGCGCTATCTGCTAATATATGTTATAGGCATATAATGTTATTAGGTGATTGCACGTTTCACGCAGATTACAGCACATTTCATGCCTATTTTTCATGTAGAACCAGAATGAAATGCAGAACGGATATCTGATCTGTCAGCCATATACATTACTGAAAAAAGGGAAAGAAACATAGTCTTCTGTACAGAAAGAAGCAGTGTACGGGGGTGATCCGAGCCTTATCGAGCTAAATATGCAGCTCAGTGTATCTGCTTGCACAAGTGGTCAAGATCTACATTTGTGTAATAAAATCAATGTAATGAACGGGCATGTGAGAACGAAATCAAAGGAGGCTAAAAAAAGAGCAATTCCATTTCCGAAATCCATGTAAAAATATAATACTAGTGCCATTTAAAAGCAATAAAAATAAAATACCCCGTAATGCTTTTTTAAGGCCGGGTTCCCACGGGACGATACGCTGCGTAAAAAAACATGCAGCGTATCCGACCTGGAACCCGCAGGACTTTCCGTCCGAAAAATTGTGATTGTTAAGGACGGAAATTCCGCTGCGTAATTAAGCGCACATACTTACCCCCTTCCTCCACGTGTGCTCCGGCCTCCCTAGATGACGTTGCAGGCCATGTGATGCTGCAGCCTGTGATTGGCTGCAGTGGTCACATGGGATACAACGTCATCCCAGGAGGTTGGACTGGAGAAGAAGGAGGGCATTCTGGGTAAGCATGTTTGTTTTGTTTTTTCCGGCAATGCGATTTTTGCGGCGTAAACGCTGCGAATATGCCGCAAAAGTCACAACACATGGCTTTCTCTTGCGGGTTTTGCATCCCCATTCAATTCAATGGGGATGCAAAACCTGCAGCAGAAAAATCAATGAAAATGCAGCATAAATTCACACGTTGCAGAATGAAATTCCACACCACAGGTCAATTTATTAACGTTTAGGCTGCAGGTTTTTTCCGCAGCATGGGCATGAGATCTACTAAATCTCACCCACTTTGCTGCTACTTTAAACGCTGCGGAATTTCCACACAGAATTCTGTTGTTGAAATTCCGCAGCGTTTACGCTACGTGGGAATCGGGCCTAATGGTCCAGAAATTCCAGACAATAAAGCTTTACAGCAAGGAGAGTTTTGGGTTAGGAGAGCTCTGCCCCTCTGCTAAACACAAGCCCAGGGTCTGACAATAGAAGATGTGGACGTAGCAGTGGCACCCGGGCCTTTGGTGTCGGAGGGGGCTCAATGACTTCTCTTCAATATAAGACACTAGTATTATAAATGGCACTTGGTAGTTGGGGCATCTGCGCAAGCTCATATGTTAGAGTACTTTAGAACATGCAATTCTCCAATATACTCTTGTAGCAGAATCTTTTATACTGAATAGAGAGCACGTTGATTTCAGGAAGGCACCGAGCTCTGTAAAATCACTTACTTCGCCCCTCTCTGCTCTTTTGTCACTTGGCAATATGTTGCATTAGGCAATCTTAATGCTGCAGGTCCTGTATCCTGCTTCTACCAGGCTATGTTCCAATTACCCAGGAGTAAGATCAAAAATAATCTCCCATCTCAAACATTGTAGTCCAAAAGGGAGCCCAGTTTCAGCTTTTATAGAGTTCTCTTTAGAGCACTAGGGTTAGAAACATGCAGACAAGCAAAGCTGACCCTGCCAGAGGCTAAGGAAAGCAGCTGTGGCGTCTAACATGAACAGGACTCTGAAAAGTATCACAAATGTTCTGAAAAGGTTAATAAAACTATTAACTACTAATCTATATATTATTAGTAATTATATACATAACGGAGCATAATATGGAACTCGGACTTCTGTAATCTATGTGCATTCTGGTATGTCCTGTGTACCAGGATTCACAGCTTCTGTAATAGGGATTGCAACCCACAATCAGGAAAAGAAGATTTTACTATTACCTGTGTACACTCTGGGCCAAAAGATCATTCCCTCTGCATCAAGGATGAATGACCAACACAGTTTTTGAAGATTCATCAAAGAAAATAGAAGAGAAGCTTGGATTAAAGGGTTCTTGTCGAGACATAGGGGGTGCAATAGCTCAAAGGCAAAACAGAAGAAATAAATATGTGTGATTATCATAAGACAAGCTGGAAGACTGACCAAAGCCAAAAAGGACAAGAGGCAAAAATGAGACCACCCAGGAACTGAAAGCGAGACAGACATAAAATAACTGAGAGATGTATAAGAGGTAACGAATGGATAGATAGTATGGACAGTTTTGGGGGGCCAATAACGAAAACTTTCTTTTACATCTGAAATTCATTAATATTTGTTCTTTTAAAGCCACCCATTAAAGTATATTCCAAACACCAAACATTTATTGTTTTATTTCTATCACCATATTCACATAATAAATCAAGCTGTATCCTCACAAGCATAACGCTAGGTAATATAAAGTGTGCAGAGTAGTAAAAACAATATTGTAAACTTCCCCAATTGGTTTACTGTTCCCTTCTCTATTCTGCCATACAAGTCTTCATGATTTCATTCTTTATATGCAGTATTAATGTCATGCCGATTGAAAATGCTGATTTGTTATTCACACCCTCTCTCATTGGGCGAATCATTCCATATGTTTAAAGATAGAATTCAGTGAATTCAAAAGAATAATAGACAAATTAATTCAACCACTCTGTTCTATAGGCTGGGGGATTGGGTGAACTTTGTATATCAGGTCATGTCTTTTCTGGATGTAGTCAGTGCTAAAGTAGATGTAGAAAGAATATGGATTCTCATAACAGCAGCAGGGGTTGAGTGTGCTGACCTTGTGAATGGAAGTGACCTGTCCTGGTTATGGTGCAGCAGACAGGGTTGCACATGACAGGGGAAGGGTTGATATGATGAGAGAAAGGGATACAAGAGGGAATCAGAGACTTTGGGTATGTTCACACGCTGAGTCAAAAACATCTGAAAATACAGAACTATTTTCATTTTTTAAGCCACTCGTGATTTTCGCTGTGTTTTTCACTGCGTTTATTACGGCAGTTTTTGGAGCTGTTTTCCATAGAGTCAATGAAAAACGGCTCCAAAAACGTCCCAAGAAGTGACCTGCACTTCTTCTTCGCGGCCGTTTTTTAAAAACGGCCACGTAAAAAAATGGCCCGTCGGAACAGAATGCCTTTTTTCCCATTGAAATCGATGGGCAGATGTTTGGAGGCGTTCTGCTTCCGAAAATAGGCTGTGTGAACATACCCTAAAAGTTAGGCACTCAAAAGAGCACTTCAGGAGATGTGTGTGCTGATCTTTACCATTGAATTCCCCAGGAGACCAGAGTATTGATGATTATTGAGGAACCAATCAATCTGCTACAGAATTAAACAAGTCTCCATGTAAAAGTCCCCATATCCACCTGTATAAAGACTCCTCAAATTCTCTATAATATAAGAAGTCACCAATCTGTAAATGTCATTTAAGCTCTTTTGAAGTTGTTATATAGTAGGAAAATCTTTACTCTAAAAACATGAACAACTCAACAAATGCTAATTAAAGGGTAACTAAACTTTCAGAAAACTTCTGATATGTCATAGTGACATGTCAGAAGTTTTGATTGGTGGGGTCTGAGCACTGAGACCTCCACGATCGCTAAAACGAAGTGGCAGAAGCGCTCAGGTGAGCGCTCAGCTGCTTAGTTTCTGATCTGCTTTTTTCGGAGAGCCGAGCAGTTGGTGTACGGGCTTATAGACTTTATATTGAGTCCGTACACCGTTACCTCGGCTTTCTGAGAAAAGCCAATCAGAAAACAAGCATCTCAGCGCTCACCCGAGCGCTTCTGCCACTTCGTTTTAGTGATCGATGGCGGTCTCAGTGCTCAGACCCCCACCAATCAAAACTTCTGACATGTCACTATGATATGTCAGAAGTTTTCTGAAAGTTTAGTTAGCCTTTAAATAGAATTAGGAGCCCCATATGAATGTTTCCTTTAGGCCTGGTTTACACGAGCGTGTGCGTTTCGCGCACGCAAAAAATGCGGCGTTTTGCGTGCGCAAAAGGCACTTAACAGCTCCGTGTGTCATTAACGTATCCGTGTGTCATCACGTGGTGCTTTTCTGTTTACATTCAGAGTTTGACAGCTGTTGTGCGAATCACGCTGTTCGCACGGAAGTGCTTCCGTGTGACATGAGGTGATTTTCACAGACCCATTGACTTTAATGGGTGCGTGATGCGCGAACAGCGCACAAATATAGGACATGTCGTGAGTTTTTTTCAGCAGACTCACGCTGAGCAAAACTCACGAACTGTCTACATGCCCCCATAGACTTACAGTGAAGGAAATAAGTATTTGATCCCTTGCTGATTTTGTAAGTTTGCCCACTGTCAAAGTCATGAACAGTCTAGAATTTTTAGGCTAGGTTAATTTTACCAGTGAGAGATAGATTATATATAAAAAAAATAAATAAATCACATTGTCAAAATTATATATATTTATTTGCATTGTGCACAGAGAAATAAGTATTTGATCCCTTTGGCAAACAAGACTTAATACTTGGTGGCAAAACCCTTGTTGGCAAGCACAGCAGTCAGACGTTTTTAGTAGTTGATAATAAGGTTTGCACACATGTTAGATGGAATTTTGTTCCACTCCTCTTTGCAGATCATCTGTAAATCATTAAGATTTTGAGGCTGTCGCTTGGCAACTCGGATCTTCAGCTCCCTCCATAAGTTTTCGTTGGGATTAAGGTCTGGAGACTGGCTAGGCCACTCCATGACCTTAATGTGCTTCTTTTTGAGCCACTCCTTTGTTGCCTTGGCTGTATGTTTCGGGTCATTGTCGTGCTGGAAGACCCAGCCACGAGCCATTTTTTATGTCCTGGTGGAGGGAAGGAGGTTGTCACTCAGGATTTGACGGTACATGGCTCCATCCATTCTCCCATTGATGCGGTGAAGTAGTCCTGTGCCCTTAGCAGAGAAACACCCCCAAAACATAATGTTTCCACCTCCATGCTTGACAGTGGGGACGGTGTTCTTTGGGTCATAGGCAGCATTTCTCTTCCTCCAAACACGGCGAGTAGAGTTAATACCAAAGAGCTCAATTTTAGTCTCATCTGACCACAGCACCTTCTCCCAATCACTCTCAGAATCATCCAGATGTTCATTTGCAAACTTCAGACGGGCCTGTACATGTGCCTTCTTGAGCAGGGGGACCTTGCGGGCACTGCAGGATTTTAATCCATTACGGCGTAATGTGTTACCAATGGTTTTCTTGGTGACTGTGGTCCCAGCTGCCTTGAGATCATTAACAAGTTCCCCCCGTGTAGTTTTCGGCTGAGCTCTCACCTTCCTCAGGATCAAGGATACCCCACGAGGTGAGATTTTGCATGGAGCCCCAGATCGATGTCGATTGACAGTCATTTTGTATGTCTTCCATTTTCTTACTATTGCACCAACAGTTGTCTCCTTCTCACGCAGCTTCTTACTTATGGTTTTGTAGCCCATTCCAGCCTTGTGCAGGTCTATGCTCTTGTCCCTGACATCCTTAGAAAGCTCTTTGGTCTTGCCCATGTTGTAGAGGTTAGAGTCAGACTGATTGAGTCTGTGGACAGGAGTCTTTTATACAGGTGACCATGTAAGAGCTGTCTTTAATGCAGGCACCAAGTTGATTTGGAGCGTGTAACTGGTCTGGAGGAGGCTGAACTCTTAATGGTTGGTAGGGGATCAAATACTTATTTCTCTGTGCACAATGCTAATAAATATATATCATTTTGACAATGTGATTTTCTTTTTTTTTTATATATAATCTATCTCTCACTGGTAAAATTAACCTAGCCTAAAAATTCTAGACTGTTTATGACTTTGACAGTGGGCAAACTTACAAAATCAGCAAGGGATCAAATACTTATTTCCTCCACTGTACAAATATAGAGAAAGAGACCTCCAGCTCACCTTAAATGTATAGTTCAGATCATCTCGCACGGATCCTCGTGTCGGCACACGATAGGTAGACAGCAATAGAAAAGAGGATTTTGGATCCAGCGTGGATTGGTGAAATAAAACGGAAGAATGTTCCAAGTTTAATGAAATTCGTAAATTAAAATTTAAAAAGGAAAAAACCAGGATGGATGATTAGGAGTGTGCAATCCTGGTAGTGTGAGGGAAAAAAATCAATTGTAAATGAAGCCTACGCGTTTCAAACGCTACACGCGTCCTTAGTCATGGCTGAAGCTGACCTTCTGGTTTGTTTGACTGAGATATATATCCCTGTTTGCAGGTGTTGCTAGTAAGTTTGATTGCCATTCCCCTGAATCTCTGTATTGCAGCGTAATGTTATTGGATTCATGTTTGATTTTTGACAACTATATCACACATATGGATTGAGGATAAGCCATACTATTGGGATTAGTTGAATTGGTTATTATTGGAAACATAGTATATCATGGCTTTAGTCAAAATAGTACGGATATATTTGACTCTGATTTGTCGAGGGACATGACTTCCGGTTCACTATGTGATTATTTGTGTTTGCGTTCCACCGTACCTAGTAACCTTGGAACGCATTCCGGAAACGTAACAGCGGCTGAGAGCAGATGTCGAGTCGGAAGGTAAATTAAGTGAGTAGATGTGAAAAGGGAAGAATATGACTTGACATCTGTAATAGTTGACTATAGCAATGGTGTTATGGTATGATATAATAGTATATTTAGGATTGGTGTATTTGAATGTAAAAATGTTTATTTATGTGAATGTTCATTTTTAGGGGATGAGCTAGAGACGTATTAGATATCATTTTTAGGTTAACAATCTCAATTTAGTCGTAATAGTATGACCAGAATATCTATTTTTGTTGTTTGGAAGGTCAGTGGATGATTATAGATACCATGTAAAAGGTAGAAGCTATCTAGGAATTTATAGTTTTGAAGGGAGAAAGAACAGATTATATATGCACAGTGGTATATATAATAGGTTTGGTGATTTGTTTAAAAAATGTAAAGATGCAAGAAATCTATAACATGCACGATACATTATTAAAATTAGTAGTACGGACCTGGACATGGAAAATTGGTAGACTAAATAATTGAATTAACCAATGGATAAACGAATATTATTATAATTGGTTACATACTTGTGAGGTGACCATTATGTATCATATGATTTATGTGAGTACATAATTAGATATATTATCATATGGAAAAATATGTAGTGATTGTAACGTATGTATATCACATGGTATATAGATAGAACCAATGTAATACTATACATGAATGAAAAATTGATTGGAAGTCGTTATTGGATGTTACGTTTGACTTCATAATGTACATATGAGTCACACAATAGATTGTATCATGTATGTTAATAGTGAAGGCTTAAATCATTTCTTATGTTAAGACCGCTGGGGAAACGGGTATTCAACATGAAAATCCAATATGCTTCACGTTGATGGATTTTGTGTTGTAAGTCTCCCCCTCTTTTAGGTAGATGTACTTTTTCAATGGCTTGGCATTGGAAAGATTTGGTTGTTCTGTTGTGATGATATATAAAATGCTTGGCTGCGTTGGAGGTATTAACAATATTTTGGTTGCGGATATAGCTTAAGTGCTCTAGTATTCTGATTTTTAGTTTTCTGCTTGTACATCCAACATATTTTAGTTTACATTCTGTGCATTCGATAGTATAAATAACCGCAGTTGAGTTACAGTTTATATAATTTTGCACTGTGAAAGTGGTTGTGTTATCTGCGTTGGTAAAAGTTTTACTGGGATGAGCATAAGAGCAGGTTTTGCATGGGTGGTGCCCGCATTTATAGAAGCCTTTACTTACTAGCCAGGTCGTTTTTATTTCATCTGATGAAAAAAATGAAGGAGAGAGGGAGCTACCAAGGGATGGAGCCTTCCGTGCAACTATTCTGACACCTTCATGAAGGATGGAGCGTAAACTATCATCATCAAGTAAGATAGGTAAGTATTTGTTTATTATGTGTTTAATTTTAGAAAATTGGTTACTTTGCTGTAATATCAGAGTTGGAACGTGATGGTCGGGTTCTCTAGGTTTCTTGGATTCACATAATAAACGATTTCTTTCTAATTTGGCTGTGATGGTATTAGCTCTATCTAGTGACCAATTTGAGTATCCTCTGTTTTTTAATCTGGAATGTATTTGTTTTTGTTCAATGATAAATTGTGTATCAGAACTGCAATTTCTTCTCGCCCGGTGCATTTCTCCTACAGGGATGTTTATGATTGTTTTTTTCGAGTGGTTACTATATGCATGCAATATGGTATTGGCGGAAGTCGGTTTCCGATGGGATTTAGATTCAATGATTTGACCTTCTGATCCTTTTAGTTCTAGATCTAAGAATATAATGTCAGTTTCATTATGGCCATAGGTAAATTTTAGATTGTGGACATTATCATTCATGTAATCAAGGAATTTGGGGATGGTTGAAATATCTCCTGTCCAAATAAACAGTAAATCATCGATGTATCTTTTATACCATTCAATTTGGTGGCCATAAGGATTATTTGTGGAGAAGATGGTATGTTCCTCCCACCATGCCATCACCAGGTTGGCTATTGATGGGGAAAATTTAGCTCCCATGGAGACCCCGCTGAGTTGTAAGTAAAATTGTTTGTTAAATTGGAAATAATTATGAGTCATGAGAAACATCAATACCTGCAGGATATATTTTTGAAAATTTTTTGTATATGGACTGTAAGTGGCTAAATGATATTCTAAAGCACTGTATGCTGTCTGGTGAGGAATCGAGGTATATAATGATACTACATCGCAAGTAAGCCATGAGTATTCTTTTTTCCACGTTTTATGTTGAAACGAGCATAGAACGTCCCGTGTGTCTCTCAAAAAAGCTGGGGTTTGCTGGGCTAGTGGCTGTAGTAGTGAATCCAGCCATTCAGATAGTTTTTCTAAAATGGAGCCAATACCTGACACAATCGGACGCATAGGTGGAGGTTTTGTTTTTTTATGAATTTTGGGGAGGGCATGTATTATAGGTATAATCGGCTGTTCAACGTAGATGTAATTTAATTCTCTCTGATTGATATGCCCATTGTTGTAACCTTCGTCCAGCAGGTATTTCAATTTAGTTTGGATTTATTCACTACTACAGCCACTAGCCCAGCAAACCCCAGCTTTTTTGAGAGACACACGGGACGTTCTATGCTCGTTTCAACATAAAACGTGGAAAAAAGAATACTCATGGCTTACTTGCGATGTAGTATCATTATATACCTCGATTCCTCACCAGACAGCATACAGTGCTTTAGAATATCATTTAGCCACTTACAGTCCATATACAAAAAATTTTCAAAAATATATCCTGCAGGTATTGATGTTTCTCATGACTCATAATTATTTCCAATTTAACAAACAATTTTACTTACAACTCAGCGGGGTCTCCATGGGAGCTAAATTTTCCCCATCAATAGCCAACCTGGTGATGGCATGGTGGGAGGAACATACCATCTTCTCCACAAATAATCCTTATGGCCACCAAATTGAATGGTATAAAAGATACATCGATGATTTACTGTTTATTTGGACAGGAGATATTTCAACCATCCCCAAATTCCTTGATTACATGAATGATAATGTCCACAATCTAAAATTTACCTATGGCCATAATGAAACTGACATTATATTCTTAGATCTAGAACTAAAAGGATCAGAAGGTCAAATCATTGAATCTAAATCCCATCGGAAACCGACTTCCGCCAATACCATATTGCATGCATATAGTAACCACTCGAAAAAAACAATCATAAACATCCCTGTAGGAGAAATGCACCGGGCGAGAAGAAATTGCAGTTCTGATACACAATTTATCATTGAACAAAAACAAATACATTCCAGATTAAAAAACAGAGGATACTCAAATTGGTCACTAGATAGAGCTAATACCATCACAGCCAAATTAGAAAGAAATCGTTTATTATGTGAATCCAAGAAACCTAGAGAACCCGACCATCACGTTCCAACTCTGATATTACAGCAAAGTAACCAATTTTCTAAAATTAAACACATAATAAACAAATACTTACCTATCTTACTTGATGATGATAGTTTACGCTCCATCCTTCATGAAGGTGTCAGAATAGTTGCACGGAAGGCTCCATCCCTTGGTAGCTCCCTCTCTCCTTCATTTTTTTCATCAGATGAAATAAAAACGACCTGGCTAGTAAGTAAAGGCTTCTATAAATGCGGGCACCACCCATGCAAAACCTGCTCTTATGCTCATCCCAGTAAAACTTTTACCAACGCAGATAACACAACCACTTTCACAGTGCAAAATTATATAAACTGTAACTCAACTGCGGTTATTTATACTATCGAATGCACAGAATGTAAACTAAAATATGTTGGATGTACAAGCAGAAAACTAAAAATCAGAATACTAGAGCACTTAAGCTATATCCGCAACCAAAATATTGTTAATACCTCCAACGCAGCCAAGCATTTTATATATCATCACAACAGAACAACCAAATCTTTCCAATGCCAAGCCATTGAAAAAGTACATCTACCTAAAAGAGGGGGAGACTTACAACACAAAATCCATCAACGTGAAGCATATTGGATTTTCATGTTGAATACCCGTTTCCCCAGCGGTCTTAACATAAGAAATGATTTAAGCCTTCACTATTAACATACATGATACAATCTATTGTGTGACTCATATGTACATTATGAAGTCAAACGTAACATCCAATAACGACTTCCAATCAATTTTTCATTCATGTATAGTATTACATTGGTTCTATCTATATACCATGTGATATACATACGTTACAATCACTACATATTTTTCCATATGATAATATATCTAATTATGTACTCACATAAATCATATGATACATAATGGTCACCTCACAAGTATGTAACCAATTATAATAATATTCGTTTATCCATTGGTTAATTCAATTATTTAGTCTACCAATTTTCCATGTCCAGGTCCGTACTACTAATTTTAATAATGTATCGTGCATGTTATAGATTTCTTGCATCTTTACATTTTTTAAACAAATCACCAAACCTATTATATATACCACTGTGCATATATAATCTGTTCTTTCTCCCTTCAAAACTATAAATTCCTAGATAGCTTCTACCTTTTACATGGTATCTATAATCATCCACTGACCTTCCAAACAACAAAAATAGATATTCTGGTCATACTATTACGACTAAATTGAGATTGTTAACCTAAAAATGATATCTAATACGTCTCTAGCTCATCCCCTAAAAATGAACATTCACATAAATAAACATTTTTACATTCAAATACACCAATCCTAAATATACTATTATATCATACCATAACACCATTGCTATAGTCAACTATTACAGATGTCAAGTCATATTCTTCCCTTTTCACATCTACTCACTTAATTTACCTTCCGACTCGACATCTGCTCTCAGCCGCTGTTACGTTTCCGGAATGCGTTCCAAGGTTACTAGGTACGGTGGAACGCAAACACAAATAATCACATAGTGAACCGGAAGTCATGTCCCTCGACAAATCAGAGTCAAATATATCCGTACTATTTTGACTAAAGCCATGATATACTATGTTTCCAATAATAACCAATTCAACTAATCCCAATAGTATGGCTTATCCTCAATCCATATGTGTGATATAGTTGTCAAAAATCAAACATGAATCCAATAACATTACGCTGCAATACAGAGATTCAGGGGAATGGCAATCAAACTTACTAGCAACACCTGCAAACAGGGATATATATCTCAGTCAAACAAACCAGAAGGTCAGCTTCAGCCATGACTAAGGACGCGTGTAGCGTTTGAAACGCGTAGGCTTCATTTACAATTGATTTTTTTCCCTCACACTACCAGGATTGCACACTCCTAATCATCCATCCTGGTTTTTTCCTTTTTAAATTTTAATTTACGAATTTCATTAAACTTGGAACATTCTTCCGTTTTATTTCACCAATCCACGCTGGATCCAAAATCCTCTTTTCTATTGCTGTTCCTCCACTGTACATAGGTGCGTACGACACGCGTGAAAAGCACGCGCGTCGCACGGACGTATATCACGCTCGTGTAAACGAGGCCTTAAACCCACAATATTCACTCAAAACAATAACCAGTCCATCTTTCATCTCAACATTCAGGGACTCTAGATAATAAAGGGGTGTTCCCAACTTGGACCAGGACCTATCTTGAGAACGGGGGTCAACACAAGCAGTCTCGGATGTTTATGTAAAGCCGGATTCAAGCGAGCGTGTCGGTTTTGCGCGCGCAAAAAACGCTGTGTTTTGCACGCGCAAAAGATCCGTGTGTCATCAGCATATGGTGTGCGGCTGCGTGATTTTCGCGCAGCCGGCATCATGATGACACTCTGGTTTTATGTTTACAAACTGTTTACAACTGTTTTCATTCATTGTTTTTACTGCTGTTGTGCGAATCACGCGCGGCACCCAGAAGTGCTTCCGCGTGCAGCGCGAAACACAGCCAAATATAGGACATGTCGTGCGTTTCACGCAGCGGACATACGCTGCGTGAAATTCACTGACAGTTTGAACGGCCCCATTCAGTAACATAGGTCGGTGCGACGCACATGAAAATCACGCGCATAGCACGGACGTATTATACGTTGGTGTGAATAAGCCCTAACTCCCATAGAAATAAATAGGATAGGTGTGGTGATAGGTGTGGATGCCAGAGCTAGGAACCACATCTGTCAAACATTTATGGGACATCCTGTGGATATGCCATAAATGTTTCAGTTGGGGATAACTATTTCACTATTTTATTCAAATTATAGTCAAAATGTAGTTTGTTTTACTTAGATACACACATGGCCACCCAAACATGACATCCAGATTGCCTGTTGAACTCCTCCTTCCAAAGCTATGGTCAATAATATGAAGTTCGTCTCCTCTTTGCCGCCTATAATAGCTTCCACTCTTCTCTAAAGGTTTCCACTAGATGGCGGAATATGGCTGAGGAGATTCACATTCAGTGTCACACATTATTGAGACCAGGCATTGATGTTGGCCGAGTTAACTGAGTGCTGTTGGACACGTTTGCTCAATCACTCTCCTCACAGAGAGGTCTCTGCATAGTGATCCACTGTTCACCGCAGAGCAGCCAATAGAAATAGCTTTCTGGCCTGCTTGTCAGGGAAGGAGCAGATATTCTGCAGTAGCTTGAGATGTATAGCTGAGAAGATTCCTTCTGCAGGGGAAGTAAGACGGAACAATATATCGTTACCTGCCAGAGGGGGAAGGAGACTGGTTCTGTTCAGAGCCCCTTCCCCAGCAGCAAAGAGTAACAGGAACACCAAGGGGACGCATGAAAGCAAAAAAAGTTAACAAAATTGTTATGCTAGAAACACTTTTTATGTTCAAAACACTTTTGCTATGAAAATGATTCATCGGATAACCACTTTTAAGATGTAACCATCAAAAATGATGGCACACAGCCCCAAGATAATTATTTCTCATCCACTAAACGTCAAACCACATTTGTCAGGCATCTGCAAAAACCCCATTTTTATTTGAGACAATGCAATTTATCATCATTCAAGCCAATGCATTTCTATTGCTTCAGAGTCGAGAGTTCTTTATACCATTCCAACCAATCCTTACCATTAAACATGGTAAGTCCGGACAACTCCCAATATACAGGCTTTGTATTGACATTGCTTCATAGACCGTTTGGGTGGTGGAATCAAGGAACAACGATTTCTATGCGGTATATGTTTCGGTACTGTAGGTCCTTTGTGTCCTCCTGCTTCCCAGCTGAACTTTTTTCCCCACTTCACATCAGTTGACCAGGGCTGCTTTAGCAGGAGAGAAATGTGACAAAGAAAAGATCATTCCAGAACATTGGCATGTTAAAAGTCAGCTCTGTAGTTTAACGCATGGTTTGGTGTTTGTGCAGTGGCGGATTATCATTAGGGCATTTCGGGCGGTCGCCCGGGGCTCAAGGCTGCCAGGGGGCCCAAGGCTCCCAGGGGGCCCATGACCGCCCGAACCCCCTCATGCCCAGTGGCGTCGCTAGTACTGGAGGGAGCCCCGGTGCCAGGACCGCACCTGTCAGGCGAGGGGAGCTTCGCTTCTACTTAGCAGCCGTGGTCTGTGCTGCTTTAGAAGCTCCCCCTCCAGCCCCCCTTCCCTGCTCTAAAAATCTCTACTCTGCTGCTAGCTGTCGGGACATGGGGGAGGGGAGACTGTTGGCGGGCTCTGTGTCGTGCTGTGAGCAGGAGAAGAGCTGCAGTGAAGACATAAAAGGTAAGTGCATGTGTGTTTAATGTCCATATTCATGTATGTTTAATGTCCATATTCATGTGTGTTTAATGTCCATATTGATGTGTGTTTAATGTGTATATTCATGTGTGTTTAATGTCCATATTCATGTGTGTTTAATGTGTATATTCATGTATGTTTAATGTCCATATTCATGTGTGTTTAATGTCCATATTCATGTATGTTTAATGTCCATATTCATGTGTGTTTAATGTCCATATTCATGTGTGTTTAATGTCCATATTCATGTGTGTTTAATGTGTATATTCATGTGTGTTTAATGTCCATATTCATGTGTGTTTAATGTGCATATTCATGTATGTTTAATGTCCATATTCATGTATGTTTAATGTCCATATTCATGTATGTTTAATGTCCATATTCATATGTTTACAAGGTGTACTTTGTGTATAATGTGCCTACTTTGTGTACTTTGTGCATAATGTGGTACTTTGTGTACTGTGCGTACTTTGTGCATAATGTGCGTACTTTGTGCATAATGTGCGTACTTTGTGCATAATGTGGTACTTTGTGTACTGTGCGTACTTTGTGCATAATGTGCCTACTTTGTGTACTTTGTGCATAATGTGCCTACTTTGTGTACTTTGTGCATAATGTGCGTACTTTGTGCATAATGTGGTACTTTGTGTACTGTGCGTACTTTGTGCATAATGTGCCTACTTTGTGTACTTTGTGCATAATGTGCGTACTTTGTGCATAATGTGCCTACTTTGTGTACTTTGTACATAATGTGCGTACTTTGTGCATAATGTGCGTACTTTGTGTACTGTGTGTACTTTGTGCATAATGTGCGTACTTTGTGCATAATGTGCGTACTTTGTGTACTTTGTGCATAATGTGCGTACTTTGTGTACTAGTGTTTAGGTAGTGTTAGCAATAGTTACGGCGCGGCAGGGTGGTGGTGGAGAAGGGGGGCCCAAGTTTGGGTAACAGCCCAGGGCCCATGGTCTTCTTAATCCGCCACTGTGTTTGTGTCCCATTTCACACATAAATAAATTGCTGGCTGTAGATGCAGCAGACTGGCATTGCCTATTGTTAACTATGTAAATAATAAAAATAAAAAATTGTTCCGCACTTACCTTGCGAGAATCATTGTGGGGCTGTTGAGGACGTTGGGTGGCGCGTGTGCATGCCCGCCCGTCCGATTAATAATAAAGCTACAGCCGTTCGACTAATCAGGGGTCTTGGTACTCTATTGGATTGCTCTGTGTCCTGGCTTCAGGGCCAGTTAAGGCTGGGTTCACACGTGGCGGAATTTCACTTAAATTCCGCTGCGGACACTCCGCAGCGTTAATCCGCAGCGGAGCCGTTTCTCCATTGACTTCCACTTTAATTTAGCAGTGTTCGTTTAGACGATGCGTAAAATTCCGCTGCGGAGCATAGGCTGCGGAGCGTAATTTGGTGTCCGCAGCATGCTCTGTCTGTTGCGGAGCAGTGGCGGACTGGTTGCGGAATTTCTCCATTGACTTCAATGGAGATTCTAATTTCCGCAATGAAGTCCGCAGCTGTCATGCACATGTTATGTGTGCTGCGGATGCGTTTTGCTTTTTTAACTTGACATTTCTTCACTCTGGCTGGACCTATGTATTTCTAGGTCTACAGCCAGACTGAGGAAGTCAATGTGGCTCCCGTAATGACGGGAGCGTTGCTAGGAGACGTCAGTAAATAGTCACTGTCCAGGGTGCTGAAAGAGTTAAGCGATCGGCAGTAACTGTTTCTGCACCCGGGACAGTGACTACCGATCCCAATATACAGCTACCTGTAAAAAAAATTGAAGTTCATACTTACCGAGAACTCCCTGCTTCTGTCTCCAGTCCGGCCTCCCAGGATGACGTTTCAGTCTAAGTGACGGCTGCAGCCAATAACAGGCCAATAACAGGCTGCAGCGGTCACATGGACTGCGCGTCATCCAGGGAGGTCGGGCTGGATGCCGAAGGAGGGACGCGTCACCAAGACAACGGCCGGTAAGTATGAATTTCTTTGACTTTCACAAGGGAAAGTGCTGTCCCTTCTCTCTATCCTGCACTGATAGGGAGAAGGGAAGCACTTTTCCCGCAGTCCGCAGCAGCTAGTCCGCATCAATTTACTGCACATTTTGGGCAGATCCGCAGCAGAATCTGCAACGCAGATTCTGTGCGGCATTGATGCGGACAGTTGCGGAGGAAATCCGCCACGTGGGGCCATGCCCTAATAGTTTTTCTATCCTGGTTCTGTGAATGAGTATTACTATTAAATAATTTACTTTCTGATCTAGCTTGTCTAACCGTCTTTTGTATTTTCCTTCAAACTTGTCGTTTTTTATGGTTACGTTACCTCGAATTGTCTGACCATTCACATGCATTTAGTTTTGGTACTTCTAGTTCTCCTCCTGTTATTTTGACCCTTGGCCGCGCTTCTGTCTCATCCTCTGGTTTTGTCGCTCTCTGGACTCATATCTGGTAATGACTACTTTCTGCCTTCTATTTACACCATTTCTTTAACTGCCAGTCACCGACTACTCTGCAATGTGCGACTTGGGGAGCCCCTGCAGTGAAGTCCACATCTCTATGGACCTACCAGGGATCTCTTGGACCCCGCACCCCAGTTTAGCCAGCTCTAAAATGACTGGTGAGCACTAACATAACAAAAATAAGTAGTAAAATTCTATTCAAGATCAATATAAACCGCAAAATTCCAAGTCTGATCTTTTCACCGTAGAGAAATGTATAGTACACCTTTGTACCTCCTACATAACCTCAATTTTTCAATCGGTAATGTCTTCTATATAAGGGTCAAATATGAAATGCTAATAACTCACCAAAGTGCCGTGCAATAGATTGTCTGCAGAATTACAGGTGAGAGGTACTGACACATACGGAAATTCACTCGCGCTATTTGTACACAGCTTGTGCCCACCCCTGTGATGAGTTGCTTGCCCTTGTTCTGTAAACTGTTCACTCTGTTAGCAACCGTACCACACAGAGAATCAATTTCGAGGCAGCGGTCATGAGTCACTAGCAGTTGGGTAGAAATCAAACATCCTTCGGTGGATCGGTTTTATTTTATTAGGTTTTTAGGAGTATGTTGTCCCTTGTTGTCTTCAGTGTTCTCAAAGAGGACCTGTCATGATTTTTTTTATTTTTTAATCGCCTCCTCCCAATTCCAGAGCTGTAGAAATTTTTTATTGCCCCTCCACCACGTCCCGATACAGCCCCCTGCTCTGTTTGGCGCCCCCTACTATGCTAATTCTGAGTAAAGGTACCAAGAGGAGACCTCATCTCTCCTTAGTAGGCGTTGCCTCGTGCATCGCTGTGAGGCTGTCCAATCAGAGCGGACAGCCTCACAGCGATGCAGAAGACCTGCAGCAAATCTCACAAAATCAGAAGGTCTTCTGGATCGCTGTGAGGCTGTCCGCTCTGATGCATCGCTACGAGGCAGCACCTACTGAGGGGAGATGAGGTCTCCTCCTCTCTGTACCTTTCCCAAAATTAGCATATTACGTGCAGGGGCAAGGGGCAGGGCAATAAAAAAAATTACATCGCTGATCGCTGGAACCGGCAGGATGCGGGGAATAAGGTGGTATTAAAAAAACAAAACATGATAGGTCCCTTTTAAATTAATTCCAGATATTTCTTCTTCGTGTGAGGATACGTTATATGATTCTACGATGTATAGCTCTTGTTATAATCCACAGGTGACCAAATATATTTATCGTTTTATAATGAAAACTGTATACTGTTTAATAGTAGAAGAGATAATAAGTGTTATAATTGGAAATATCCTAGGTTTGCTTCAACTCTTTAAATGGGTTGTACACGGTTAGAGAAACATATCTGCTTTTTTCCAGAAACAGCGCCACACCTGTCCATGGGACACCTGCAGACAGGTGTGGCACTGTTTTTGGAAGACAACAGTCACATTTTCCTAATCCTGTACAACCCCTTTACAAATTGACCCTAAATACAAATTGCATAACTTGGAGCCTTGTGTCGTGTCCCAGGATGTGATTTTATTCTGTGAAGTCCAAAATTAACCAACCACATATCTTAAGCCGGTCTGCTGTATGGATAGGAGCCCTCTTGTCCCCACTCACCTCCGTGGAAATAGACAAGCCGTATGAGATCCTCAATATCAATTACTGTTACCTGGCGGATATGTGCTGTTATTAAGAAACTGCATGAGACAACAAGTAAAATAAACATGGAGGGGAGAGGCAGATTTAGGCCCTGTTCACACAGAGTTTTTTTTCAGGCAGAAAAAAATCTGCCTTGGAATTCCTTCAGGACTTTTGAGGCAGATTTTGAACTTCCTGCACTTTTTTCCACGGTTTTCCCTGCATTTTTCACCCGCGCCCATTGAACCTAATGCAAGGACCACAGGCAAAAAATGCAGCGAAAAACTCTTGGAAATTAGAGCACCAGGTTTTTTCTGACTCCCATTGATTTTAATGGGAGGTCAGAGGCGAAAACCGCAGCAAAGGACATGCTTCCTTTTCCCCGTGAGCGGCCTAAAGCCACCCGGGAAAAAAACACTTCAACGGGGGGCGATTTCAGCTGTTTTTTTGGCAGTGATTCCAATGCAGTTTCTGCGTCTAAAATCAGCACCAAAAAAACTCTGTGTGAAGAGGGCCTAACCGGGCAGCAGAGTTGTGGGTAAATTAGAGGGGTGCAAGAGTTTTAGATGGAAGGCCAGAGTATGTTCCAGTAGTCCAGGCGAAGTATGATCTCCATCCAGTTCTGTGCATGGAGCCATTGCATTGATGTGATTGTGCCCAGGGCGTATGATGTTTCCTGTGGGGATTTTATGGTACTGCGCTTTTAAGTGCCCTTATTTTGCAGTCTTGCAGTTTGTGGCTCTGCTCTCCCCAATATGGGTGGCACTTGCATCTTGCATGAATCTACCAATATCTGACAATGAGAAGACGTGCTGCATAAAGAAGAAGAGGGTCTGTCCGACAACGAAGATGGCCTGTGCAACGTTTTTTGTTGGCGTTGATATAAACTAAGGTGAGGCAGATAATGGCTTATTGTCTTCAAATATTGGTTCCGGGATGTGCAGCCTGGACGCCATCTTTGGCTGCGTTTGTTAGGCTATGTAATAGGGTGCAAACAGAAAAAATGGGACATAAAGATCATCAAAACCACAAAAAAGGCCATACTCACTAGGTAGGTGGGTGGGTGAAAACCCGTTCCCATCAGGACGCAGACGGGTCAAAGAATGCTGCAGAAGGAGTGTGCATTAAGTAGTGATAGCCCCTCCCACTAGTCTTGAGGGGAGTGGCGGACTAAGTGCTCAAAGGTGTGCGATAAATGAGTGTCAGTGTAGTGCTAGGGTGTGAATGGATGGTAAAAAATAAATATGTATGTATGAAAGTGTGTAATAATGTAATAAAAATAAATAAATAAATAAATAAATAAATGAATGTGATGAATAGGGGTCAGTGCTGTGAATAGTACATGGGGTGTCAGTACTATGTGTAATACGTGGAGGGATAATGTGCTGGTCGTCAGGCATGGCGTATCTTGCCGAATAACAGCCTATTTGTAACGCCGCTAGTGTTAGCTAAAGCGGGCTGCTCTGCATTCCAAACCAAACGCCAGCACATCATGCCCTCCCAGCATATAAGACCCGGCTGCGTCCTGAAAAAAAGTGGTGTAGTATACGTAGTAAGAAATATCCATGAAACATGGGGTATTAGTTGTTATTTTGGCCAAAATACGCAAAGCTCGCAACCCAACGTCAAGGGTCCCCAGTGCCTTGCGAGTCCCTAACCAGAACTTTTCGTTCCTAATTTAAAAACACAAACAGAAAAAATGGGACATAAAGATCATCAAAACCACAAAAAAGGCCATACTCACTAGGTAGGTGGGTGGGTGAAAACCCGTTCCCATCAGGACGCAGACGGGTCAAAGAATGCTGCAGAAGGAGTGTGCATTAAGTAGTGATAGCCCCTCCCACTAGTCTTGAGGGGAGTGGCGGACTAAGTGCTCAAAGGTGTGCGATAAATGAGTGTCAGTGTAGTGCTAGGGTGTGAATGGATGGTAAAAAATAAATATGTATGTATGAAAGTGTGTAATAATGTAATAAAAATAAATAAATGAATAAATAAATGAATGTGATGAATAGGGGTCAGTGCTGTGAATAGTACATGGGGTGTCAGTACTATGTGTAATACGTGGAGGGATAATGTGCTGGTCGTCAGGCATGGCGTATCTTGCCGAATAACAGCCTATTTGTAACGCCGCTAGTGTTAGCTAAAGCGGGCTGCTCTGCATTCCAAACCAAACGCCAGCACATCATGCCCTCCCAGCATATAAGACCCGGCTGCGTCCTGAAAAAAAGTGGTGTAGTATACGTAGTAAGAAATATCCATGAAACATGGGGTATTAGTTGTTATTTTGGCCAAAATACGCAAAGCTCGCAACCCAACGTCAAGGGTCCCCAGTGCCTTGCGAGTCCCTAACCAGAACTTTTCGTTCCTAATTTAAAAACACAAACAGAAAAAATGGGACATAAAGATCATCAAAACCACAAAAAAGGCCATACTCACTAGGTAGGTGGGTGGGTGAAAACCCGTTCCCATCAGGACGCAGACGGGTCAAAGAATGCTGCAGAAGGAGTGTGCATTAAGTAGTGATAGCCCCTCCCACTAGTCTTGAGGGGAGTGGCGGACTAAGTGCTCAAAGGTGTGCGATAAATGAGTGTCAGTGTAGTGCTAGGGTGTGAATGGATGGTAAAAAATAAATATGTATGTATGAAAGTGTGTAATAATGTAATAAAAATAAATAAATAAATAAATAAATGAATGTGATGAATAGGGGTCAGTGCTGTGAATAGTACATGGGGTGTCAGTACTATGTGTAATACGTGGAGGGATAATGTGCTGGTCGTCAGGCATGGCATGTAATAGGGTGGTGATAGATGTACATACGTATGTGCATGCATCATCACACTTGTGGGCGGCACTTTGTCTAAAAAAAACAGCACTGAGCCAAACTGGTCACACCGAATATCAAGCCAGCTATCTCATCAGCCTGCTCCACCTGTAGAAATCTATAACCTTGTGCTGTACCTCCCACACTGAAGAATGGATATAATATCTGTGGCCGAGTGCACCATCAGAACCAACAAAAGAAATGTGCATACTGTAAAAGTTCAAGTTGACACGCTAACTTCCTGCTTCGTTTAATCCTCCTCTGTGCAGGGTTGCCAACCGTCCGTAAATTTATGGCCAGTCCGTAAAAATGGGTGTTTTTTTCTGCCGTCCGTAGCGTCCGGCAGAAAAAAACACCGTCCGGGATTTTTCCCTTATTCTTCAGAACTTTGCGCTGAAATGTACATGCGCAGTGCAAAGGAAGAATAGGCTGCGTCCGGGCATATTTTCAGATTCCGCTTGAAAATATTCAGGCCGCTGCCAAGTGAGGTCGGTGACGGCCCAGGAGTGGACCAATCCAGTCACCTGACCTGTCATCTGACCTCACGTCAGCGTCATGAGGTGAGGTGACTCAGACCCCAGTCAGAAGTGGACCTGTCACCTGCGCCCCTGTGCAGCATGATCTCCTCATCTTCTCCTACGGTGAGTCACGTAGGCAAAGCGGAAAGTGGTAGCAGTAGGCTACCGCTCCGCTCTGTTTGCAGTGTTACACTAAGAGCAAGGGGGTGTGGTGCTAAGAGAAAGGGTGGGGAGTGTGGCGCTAGGAGAATGGGGGGGAGTGTGGCACTAAGAGAAAGGAGGGGAGCGTAGCCATAAGAGAAAGGGGGGGGGGAGTGTGGCGTTAAGAGAAAGGGGGGGGGAGTGTGGCGCAAAGAGAAACGAGGGGAGTGTGGCGCTAAAAGAAAGGGGGGAGTGTGGCGCTAAGAGAAAGGGGTGGAGTGTGGCGCTAAGAAAAGGGGGGGATTGTGGCGCTAAGAGAAAGGGGGGGGGGAGTGTGGCACTAAGAGAAAGGGGGGAGTGTGGCGCTAAGGGAAAGGGGGGAGTGTGGCGCTAAGAGAAAGGGGGGGAGTGTGGCGCTAAGAGAAACGAGGGGAGTGTGGCGCTAAGAGAAAGGGGGGGAGTGTGGCGCTAAGAGAAAGGGGTGGAGTGTGGTGCTAAGAAAAGGGGGGGAGTGTGGCGCTAAGAGAAAGGGTGGCAGTGTGGCACTAAGAGAAAGGGGGGAGTGTGGCGCTAAGGGAAAGGGCGGGAGTGTGGCGCTAAGAGAAAGGGGGGAGTGTAGCGCTATGAGAAAGGGGGGGAGTGTGGCACTAAGAGGAAGGGGGTGTGGCACTAAGACAAAGAGGGCGTGGCACTAAGAGAAAAGGTGGCAATAAGAGAAAGGGGGATGTTTGGCACTAAGCGCAAGGGGGGATTGGCGCTATTTACAGGGGGTGGTTGTGTTGCTCTATTTACAAGGGGGAGCTGTGTTTCGCTATTTACAAGGGGGCTGTGTGGCGCTATTTACAAGGGGGGCTGTGTGTCGCTATCTACAAGGGGGGAGCGGTGCGGCGCTTTTTACAAGGGGGCTGTATGGCGCTACTACAAGGGGGAGCTGTGTGGCGCTATCTACAAGGAGGGAGCTGTGTGGCGCTATTTACAAGGTGGGCTGTATGGTGCTATCTACAAGGGGTGCTGTGTGGTGCTATCTACAAGAGGGACTGTGTTTCTAGCTACAGAGGGCACGGTTACTGATGGGGCACTTTTACTGTGTTGAGCACTGAGGGATCATTATTACCATCTTGATCACTGGATTACGCGTTTGTTTAGAGGATGGGGTATAGGTGGGGAGGATGCTGGAAAAGCGAGAAACCATGTCCGTGTGTCAAATTCTGCAGAGACGAGTCGTGGCTGGAATAAATCGTCACTGTGGTCTGGGACGGATGGAGAAAAAAAGGGAAAGTGAACGACTAATCGGAGAAAACATGACCTGAGTTAGCGGGGAAAGCGGAGCTGTGACTAGGGAGTTACTCCTAGAACACTGCACAGCGCACAGGCAATGATTTTGTAATGTGTCTGTAAAAATTTTGGTCTGTCTGTGAATTTTAGCTCAGTTGTCCAGAAATTTCTGAAGTGGAGGTTGGCAACACTGCCTCCGTGGCATTCCTGTGGCGACTTCGCCATCGCACCTCACCCACCCTTAGGCCTAATTCACACGAGCGTATCAGATTCACGCATGTGAAAAACGCGCGTGAATCGGGTCCGTTTATGTTGCGTTATGCATCAGTGTGCTTTGGGAAAGGCATGCGTCATTCACGCACTCGCAAAGCTCACTTTTTTTAAAAATAATTTTCTATTGAATTGATGCGCAAATCACGCACCGCACACGCATGTGCATCCATGTTCTGTGCGTGGTTTTCACGCACCCATTGACTTCAATGAGCGCGTAGGCGCGTGATAACGCATCAATATAAGACATGCAGTGAGTTTCACGCAACGGACTCTCACTGCGTTAAAAATCACGCGTGTTTGAATGGCCCCATTGAAATCAATGGGCCCTTGTGCTGTGCGTTGTTTCAACGCACAGCACACGGACGTGATTCACGCTCGCCTGAATGGGGCCTTACCTTACACTACTGCAGATGACAAATGTTTCCTAATAATTTGCGGGCATTTTTTTGAGTTGTGAGGCAAAACGATGAAAAAAATTATAATTTGCACTGCATGTACAGATTTGCCTTTCGCCGCTAGGTCCTATTGTGTGCAATCCTCCTCTAATAACATAAAAAATGTATTGTCATTCATAGATGTCAACCAAATCCTCCAGAATACCTTATTACATTTTTTATTTTCTTACTGAGAAATTCAAATTATACTTATATAGATGAGAAATCAATTGAAAACAAATAGTCTGTTCATTCTGAATGGTATCAGCTCTGAAGCAATATATTATCTCCGCACTATAAAAATCCTGAGTACAATCAGCCTGTGATCATTTACTAAAAAGCTATTTATATGGATAAATGCTATGGCTCAGCCTTTAATCACATCCCGGCAAAATGATGGCAACAGGAATAGCAAAAGCAGAGATGAAAGGAATTCAGCGTGAAAAACACACACGATAATTCCAATAATTTGTAAATACACAATTGATAGCCTGTCTGATATGGTATAGAATGAAACTTAGATAATACGACTTAAAGGAACATGGCTACTCTCTTCCAGAAATAGCGCCATCCTTGTACATTGGCTATGTCTGGTATTGCAGCTTAGTCCCAATCCAGTGAATAGGGCTGAGATGCAATACAAGACAAAACCTATAGACAAGAGTGGCGCTGTTTTTGGAAGAGACCATCAACATATACGACCCCTGTACAGAGGATTTACACCGAAAGTAAACTTCTTGTAACTGAAGCTACATCTTGATTGGTTTTATGGTCGACAAAAGAAAAATCTTACTTTATATTTTGCAACTTTTTTGCCATCATCTTTTTTGTTTTTCACAGTTTTTACTCACCTGATGCTACATGGAAACCATCAACAAGCAGGATATCTAATAAAAGTCATCAGCCAGTTTTCCCAAGCTTCTTAATGTTAAATCTGCCTACTTATACAGGGATACGTTCTCAGCTCCTATAACTTGAAATATAGGCAAATTTTATATTCAGGGTTCACGGAAATGGAACCCTGTAGAAGCTGTAATGGCAGCCATTTTGGTGTCATCCAACTTTTTGAAGGACCGATAAGCCAAAAAACAGCAGAAGAAATAGAAGAGAATAACTGGAGAACTTAATAACTTAAGATCTTACTGTACATCCCAACATTTAAATTCTAAATCATAGGACATTTTAAGCTCCACCCATTTTGCCTAAGAATGTCAATAAAACTAAAGAGAAACGCCCCTTTTTATGCAAATTTGCAAAATCACCTCCACGTTGTAGTCCCATTTGTCAGGTGGGCCTGTCAAAACCTGAACTGTTGGGAGGTATATCTAATACACGAATATATATGATTTAGTGTCTGGCTAGCTTTTGTTGGTTAGTTGCCTGAGCCCGTGGCACACATTCGTCAATAACTGGGGTTTCTTTTGGTCCAATCCCTTCTCCACCTCCCATGACTGTTGCTAGATTTTCAGAGTCCTTGATCAGGATAATACCGCCTAATATTTGAATCCCAAATCATGAGAAATGTAAGCCCCACCCTGGTTTGACGACATAGAAACGCCCATTTATGCAAATCCAACAAGCACCACCCCTTTGAATATCGGGACTGTTGGGTGGCATGTAGGTGCTTTATTGTTACAATGATAATCCTGACCCTGATACCTAAAGTTTTTATTGTATAAACAGCATGGAAGTCTCACAGTTTATGGATCCATTACACAATGATATTTCCCGGTCACCTATTTGTCATTAAGTGGTTAATTTCCGAGCAAATGGGAAAAAAAAATATTTCTGGAAGCAGCTTGTCCTCCCATCATGGTCTGAAGTCTTTAATTATATGATATATGACTCCACTGAATTTTATAATGATTAGACGTGTTGCCTATTAATTTAGAGAAATCTTCAAGCGTGTTGACTTTATTAAATTATTTTCTATGAACGTTCCCAGCCACAGCAGAAAGTAATTCAAAGCAGATAAAGCTGCTAAATTATTCAGTCCATACACAGTTAACTGTTTCGCATATTCGTATGTGATCTATTATCTACAATGCTCGGGGCATAGGGTTTATTTGCAATGGCACTTTATGTGTGAAAATCAGGAGTATTCATAGCTCTCAACAAGATCGAAGACCCAGGGATCACGTACCTTGCGGCTCAGATTCAGTTGTCACTCCCCTTCACCCCACATAACAGTAATGGAGGCATTCCAGCGCTGCCCTCCACCCACAATAGGAGAAATTTGATTTCCGTGCTATGCCGCAAAATGTTATCGTCATGAATTTTAAAACCTTGAAAATGGCATTTAGATTCCTGGCTACTTTTGGGAAATTACATCAGGGAGAGGTTCACCTATAGATATATATTCCCTTTATATAGGGAATGCCCCTTGAACCCTTAACTCACAAGCTGTGCACATGACTCTTTCATCAGTCACCCCCCGGCTCCTTTATCAGACCTCAAACTTAATTCCGACCCCAACATTTATTAAAACCCCGGATGTTTGATCCCAAAATTGATTCAGACCCCAAACTTCTGACCTCAAAATCAATTTAGACCGGCAAAAAAAAAGACCACAAAATAAATTTAGATCCTAGACTTCTGACCTCAAAATGAATTTAGACCCTAATCTTCCAACCTCAAAATGAATTTAGACTCCAGACTACAAAGAATTCAGAACCCAAAGGGATTTCAGACCCTGCTGTGATGAGCCCTTTTCTTTCCCATATTGAGGAACACTGTAGTGAAGGTGCTCCTGCACTGATGAGTCCATGCTCTGTTGGCATTGCCCAGAATGTGTCCTGACCCTGGAGATGATGACTTATTGAGAAAGCCATTGTCGGCACCAATGTCCTAGTGACACAGGAGGACAGCAAAGGTGAGATTGATCATCATTCTAATTTTGCAGTGCAGCCCCTGGGAGACTTGCCTATTCTACAGGGACTATGGGAGGTTTCCCATTTTCCCGGGAGTCTGCAGGACAATCTGGGTGAGTAGTACAAGTGTGGAGTTTAGCTGTAATAACTATTTCACCACAGGTGGATAACTCCTTTAAGGTTTTCCTTGATCAATTCCTGGTTTCCTCCACAGTATACACAGGGCCAGTTTTAGGGAGTGGCAAACTGGGCAATCACCCAGGACTAACCTGAGAGTAGAACCCTTGACCACAACTTATTCACTGCCCTAGACCACCAGGGACTTTACCATATACTCTTTTAGGCATTGTATCTTGCTATTATACGGCAGTGTAATGTGGGTGCTACAGGTTCGTGTTTGGATACTCTATGAAGGTATTTTTTAGGCATTGTATATTGGTATTATATGGCAGTATTATGTGGGCACTATATGGTAGTGTTTGGATACTATATGCAGGTATTATTTAGGCATTGTATGTTGGTATTATATGGCAGTGTTATGTGGGCACTATAGGGTAGTGTTTGGTTACTGTATATAAGTATTTTTAAGGCATTGTATGTTGGTATTGCATGGCAGTGTTACGTGGGCACTATATGGTAGTGTTTGGATACTGTATGGTGGTATTATTTAGCCATTTTATGGCAGTATAGCGTGGGCATTTGTATGGGAGAATTTTTTGACATTGCAGTGCAGTAGTTTACAATACACCGATAATTAGTTCTATTGCTAATACGTGACGCTAACCATCAGACAGACAACCCAGACAGGGTAATATATCTCTAACTGCCAAAAAAACACGTTGGTATGTTAACAAAATAACACTGTTTTCTGGAGAAACCCCATAGGAAGTGATTCCCTAGATACGTTTGTCTGGGGATGGCAGCGGTTTCTCCTTGCAGTAGTTCTTATCATCATCAGTGTCTGACATTGAAGACTCACAGTCTGTCATCTGTAACGCTCACATCTTACCCAGTGATTCACATTTTTATATCTAGGTGTGAAATATGTGGAAACCTTGACTCAGAGGTGGAAATTCCACCAGAAACGACAACATATAAATCCTGTCTGTAGCATAGCAGTCATTGCCAAAGCCAAATATGTCATAGTGATTATTAGTATTGAAAAGCTTTTGCAACTTTTTGGTGTTTTTTAATACTAATGCTGTAGGAGGCTGAATCCTGGAAGATATCATCACATTATATTATCATTCTTACCAACATTTGAATCTCAAATCACAGGATATTTGTAAGCCCCACACCCACCAGAAATCGCCCTTTAAGCCATATTTGCATAAACCCCACCCCTTTTGTGGGCCGGTTGGCATGATAGTCCTATAAAAATTAGAATTTTTGTAAAGTATGCACAAAAGTATCAAAAAACACAAAACTTCTTTCTAATCATCACACTAGACAAGAATACCATCGGGGGGACAGAATAAAAATTCTGATGTTCAAGGGATTGTCATCTTTGGACAATGCTATTTAATTAAAAGGGCCATCCAAATAAGCTGATTACATGATGTCCGGCTGCTGGGATCCCCAGTGTTTATCAGTAATATTAAGGGTAACCTAGCATTAAGTGTTGAGTTCCCCTGCAGCACCCTCACAGGGCAAATAAAGTATTGCATGTTGTCCACTGAAATCAATAGTTGTCCATGTAATGCTCGGATATCATGAGTACCCTCTTATTAGCTGCTCTTCACTCTGACTAATTGACGGGACTCCTGAATCCTAATAGGTTATGTTAAAATGGGTTTTCTAAACCAGACAACCACTTGAGGATTTAGGTTTACAGACAAGAGGTTAGGCATATGTCTGCCACATTAAATATGGGTGACAGTGTGCAGCTTTTTTGGTCGTCAAAGTGGTAATTATAATGATTGAAAAGGTGAGATTTTAGCTTGCACCTGGCCCAAAATCCTGCAGAAAAGGGATGGTGACCTTGGTTCAAAGGTCAGAGGTCAAAACCTTTCATGGGACAGAAAGGGTGAAATGACATACCAAATAGAATATGTTTAGTAAGGGTGTGGGGGATCATTTCCACCCTCTAAGGAGACTTTGCAGTTTATTTGGACAGTAATCTCATTCTTAAAAGTGGTTGTCCACTATCGGCAACTGATGACCTATCCACCAGATAGGTCATCAGTATATCACAAGTGCGGGTCCGACACCCGAACACAGTACCACAGAACGGCTCGTACCCCATGCATTATAGTAATATATGATGCTCGGTGTCACTGCCTCCCCGCCGGAATATTGTCCTGTACTGTAATCATGTTTTCAATATGGGATGGTAGTTCCGCGGGGAGGCAGTCACTCACAGCGTCATGGATGACTAGGATACTCGGAGTACGGCTCCCTGAACTGTGTTCGGTCCAGGAAATGAAGCCAACATATGGTCCGTCTCACAGACCGAATACGACCGTGTGAATTAGGCCTAAGACTTTACAAAATAGAATTAGCCTGAGATTTATCCTGTAATGTATGACTATTTGAGAATATCTATCTATCTATCTATCTATCTATCTATCTATCTATCTATCTATCTATCTATCTATCTATCTATCTATCTATCTATCTATCTATCTATCTATCTATCTATCTATCTATCTATCTATCCTTAGTTTGTTGATGGGTCCATATGGGCTTGAGAAAGGCGATTGCTTAGCTGAAACGTCATCCTCACCTTGTATTTTTGAATCGTGGAATAAAAATTTGGTTGAAGAATTTTTGATCTGGTGCAGTGGTACTCGTTGCTAAATAGAATTATTGAAAATGGTATGTCATTTTTGGGTATTGCATATTATCTAGAAAGTTGTATCTGTATGTAGCATCTGATTGGCATGTTGTAGCTATGCTGCATTACTCTGTTATGGCACTTGTGCATTTTCTGTCTAAACACACTTTTTGTTTTGATTGGAACTGTTAGACCTTAATGTTTCAAACAACCTTGAGTCATTCGCTTCTGTCTCACGGCGGGGTTCTTCTTCGCTATGTACCGGGTCACAGCTGCTGAAAGGGAATGAATTTGCAGGAGTTATCTGAGTTGATTATAGTGCTTCATCCCAGCCCTGTGATCTCACTCGTCTATTGTCTTCTGTTTATGAAACTATTTATATCTATTGTGTTACTTTTTTTTGTTCAAAATTTCTCAGTTTAAGTAAAAACAACTAAAAATTTAAGGGGTTTTCCACTTTACCAAATCTTCACCATAGGTACGCAATCTACTCAGTCCTCTCCATCTACCATCTACCATTTATAATACTGGTGTCTTCTTATGTGACAGAGGGTTTTTTGGGCCCTCTCCAGGCATCAGGGCCCGGGTGCGACTGTTACCTCTGTATAGCTACGCCCGTGGCTAAGATCTGATTGGTCGTTATGGACATAAAGGCCAGTTTTTTCTGTTGGACAGTTTTGATAAGTGAGGCCCATTGAGATGAAAATTATTACACGTATCTCATATACACTATATGGGCAAAAGTATTGGGACACACCTCTTAATCATTGAATTCACGTATTTCATTCAGTCCCATTGCCACATGTGTATAAAATCCAGCACCTCGCCATGCTGTCTGACCTTACAAACACTTGTGAAAGAATGGGTCGTAAAGAGATTGCTGAATTCCAGCGTGGTCTTGTAATAGGACGCCACCATTGTAACAAGTCAGTTCATTAAATGTCTTCCTTCCTAGATATTCCACGGTCAACTGTGAGTGATATTATTGTACAGTGGAAGGAACCGCAGCAACTCAGCCACGAAGTGGAGACCACGTAAAGTTACAGAGCGGGGGTGCCGAGGTGTATATTGCATAAGAGTCACCAACGCTCTGATGACTCAATAACTGCAGAGTCCAAACCTCCTCTGGTATTAACATCCACACAAAAACTGTGCGCCGGGAGCTTCATGACATGAGTTTCCAAGGCCGAGCAGCTGCATGCCAGCTTTATATCACCAAGCACAATGCCAAGTGTGGGATGGAGTGGTGTAAAGCCGTCGCCACTGAAATGCCGGAGCAGGGAAAACGTGTTCTGTGGAGTGATGAATCACGCTTATCTATCGGGCAGTCTGATGGATGAGTCTGGGTTTGGTGAATGGCAGCAGAATGTTACCTACATGACTGCATTGTGCCCACTGTAAAGTTTGGTGGAGGAGGGGTAACACTATGGGGCTGTTTTTCAGCGGTCGGCCTAGGCTCCTTAGTTCAGCAGACCAAGACAATTTGGACAATTGTAGCTTCCAACTTTGTGGGAACAGTTTGGGGTTTGACCCTTTTCTATTCCAGCATGACTGTGCCCCAGTGCACAAAGCAAGGTCCATAAAGACATGGTGGCGTGAGTCTGGTATGGAACAACATGACAGAGCTCTGACCTCAACTCCATCAAACTTCTTTGGGATGAACTGCAACATAGCCCGGCCCTCTCATCCAACATCAGTGTCTGACCTCACATATGCTTTTCTGGATGAATGAACAAAAATTCCCACAGACACTCCAAAATCTTATAGAAATCCTTCCCAGAAGAGTGGAAGCTGTTTTAGGGTGGACCAACTCCATATTAATACCTATGGATATAGAATGGGATGTAGGTGTAATGTGTAAGTGTCCCAATACTTTTGTCCATATAATGTATGTGATATTATTTGTCATACATTTTATATTTCACATAATTCACATATAATCTCCATATTTATTCCTCCGGGCAGAACAGGGGTCACGTTATCGAGATAGAAGATGGGACCCGCCTCTATCAGACATTTATGGCATATGTGTATTACAGTTGGCACCAGGGACTAATGGCTAGGAGCAGTAATCGCGCTGTTCCTGGCCATATAACCCCTCAAATGCTGCGGTAAATCGCGACCGCAGCATCTGAAAAGAAGAGGAAGATCGTCGGGCCCCCCCGCAACAAATTTGCAGGGTGCCAATGGTTGTCATGGCAGCCTAGGGGACTAATGAAGGCTCACAGGACTGCCTTCACTCTGCCTCTGTTAAAACCTGCAGTGAATATGACAATATACTGCAATACAATAGTATCTAATATGGACACCTTTGCTCTAAAAAAAAAAGTAATAAAAAGTGATCAAACAGTTGTATGTAGTAAAAAAAAATACAGCTAGTCCCGCAAAAAATAAGCCCTCACACCGCTAAATCTACGAAAAAATAAAAAAGTTCTGGCTCTCAGAATGTGGTGAAACAAAACAAATTGTTTTTTCTTTGTAAAAGTAGCGACATATAGAAAAAACAATATAAATTTGGTATCACCGTAATCGTATTGAGCTGCAGAATAAAGTTAAGGGTTTAAACCGCACGGTGAAAGCCCTAAAAATTCAAACCAAAAAACAATGGAGGAATCGCAGTTTTTTTCCAATTTCAGCTCGCAAATAATTTGTTTTCAGTTTTCCCAGTACATTATATGGTACTTTAAATGGTGCCATTAGAAACTCCAACTCCTCCCGCAAAAAATAAGCCCTCACATCGCTCTATTGACGGAAAAATATAAACGTTATGGCTCTTGGAAGGCGGGGAGTGAAAAACGGGTTAAAAGGGAATTCTAACCAAAGACATTTATATCATAGAATATGCCATAAGGTTAGGACTACGCAGCGTTTGATTGTGTGCGTATCCCGGTAAAATCATGGGATTGCTGCAATATGAACTCAAGGTGGAAGGCGGCCTGGGGACTATCACAAATAGTCCAACCCAATATTAGGGACCTGGAGGCATTCTGTGGGGGCTTCTTGGGGAGAATATCTCCATAATATACATTGTTGCAACATTCCACAATGTACAGCGTGTTATGGAACCATACAAGATGCATATGAGTGTGCACCTATAGACAAATATGTTGTAGCAAACTGCAACTGTGTAAACCGTGTTTCCATTCGCTGTCAGGAAGCAGAGTTTTAGCAAATAGTTATGGATTGAAACCGGAAACATGCCGGAAAGTTACATAAGACTAGACAATTATATATAGCAATATCGCAGCCTTTGCTGTTTAGAAAAGTATATCTACTGTTTTTTATTTAATACTAAAACATAAATTGGGGCAAGAATGGAGGAAATAGAGAAACAACAAGGATGAAGGACGGTACGATGAGGAAAGTAGTAAAGAGACTCATTTATTGGTTCTTCTTGTTTTTGTTTTGAAAAGAGGAAATTGAGAAATATCTAGGATGTAATACATTACATTACCCTGATAACAGCCGGACATTTCTTGTCCCTTTACCCTCCGTACGTCCTGTGGTTTTGTTGCTCAATCTACACATCAATGATCTGTAATATAATATAAGACTGAAAATCAAATACATATCTATCTATCTATCTATCTATCTATCTATCTATCTATCTATCTATCTATCTATCTATCTATCTATCTATCTATCTATCTATCTATCTATCTATCTCATATCTATCTATCTATCTATCTATCTATCTATCTATCTATCTATCTATCTATCTATCTATCTATCTATCTATCTATCTATCTATCTATCTATCTATCTATCTATCTATCTAGCTTTAATCCACTTAGGGCAAATATTAAGTTTGCTGCCCAAGCCTGGTATCTAAACACCCTTAATAGGGTTGTGTGACATTATGGTGCCCCCATGGCACCTAGCCCCTTACCACTCTAGACCACCAGGGATTCTGGCATAGGCCCCTTACTGCCCTAAACAACCAGGAGTGCTGACATTAACTCCATCGTAGCCCTAGACCATCATGGATGTTGGTATACCCCTTTTAGTACCCTCGACCCTAGGAATATAAGATAATAAAAAGCCTTTGCATGAAGCCACAACCTAAAGATCATGCTCCTTTTTATATTACTATCATTTTTTCGTGTTAAAGATGGCAACACTAACTCTATAACCCATAAAAACTAAAGCTTCAGCTGCACCCATAGCAACCACTTCAGTAATTCATGTTTGCGGGTCTAACTCCGATTACATAAAATACACGGAATATGATTGGTTACTACAGGTTACAGCCCATTGGATTGTTTCAATAAGCCGATGTAAATTACGCGTCTCCTATCAGCACAACATGAATCCATTGGCATGGGATTCACAGAGGGTTAACGTGTGTAATGCCGGGGGGACAATATCCATTGGCAAAACAAGGAGAATACACCCACCCATTAAAAATCAAGACCCTGTGGCTGAAAAGCAACAGGAGATTTTATCTGTAATTTGGATCGTGCAGTTACTCAGTTTATCGTATTGGTAGGATAATTGGTTGTGAAATCATATATGAAAAATCGTTATTGCTCATTTAATCTGCATTTTGGGTCTCACACTGGGTTATGATCATTTTCAACAAAGAAGAAAATACCATAAAACAAAAAGTGGAATTTAAACTGCAAAAAAAGTTTATGATGATTGTTTAGTGCGTTTTCAGGTTTTGTTGAGAAATTCCACCCACAATGTGTCTAAACATCATCTGTATGGATATAGCATTACATAAAGTATAACCACATGATTGCATTGGCTTTGGTGCAGGTCCGGATTGATCATTTGGGCATAGGATACTATCCGAGGACCCAGAACATCATTGGGGCACCCACAGGCCTCCATTTTGTACCATATATATATATATCTTTCCCTCCTAACAAAAAATGGGACCCATGTTTTGCTCAAGGACCTCCACATACATTGATCCATGGTCTGAAGATCTGATCAATGGGGGTCCAGAAGTTCAGCTCTCTGCCTATGTCCACAACGAGTAGGTTTCAAGGCAAATTGAGTTCTAATAATTACAAATTCATCCAATTTTCTGCTAAAAACAAGGGTCTGTTTGCTCATGACAACAGTGGTGGTCCCTTCTCCTAGACCACCACCAAGGTCACCTTCTGACATGTCTGACCTTTAAGATACTATTATTACTATTACCGCTTCGAGGACCCTTGCAGTCCTTCAGCACCAATGGCATGTGGTGCCGAATAGTCTCCGCATTAAAAAGGATTGTCTGAAAGGACACATATTTTTAACCAGACGCTCCAGTGCTTCCTACTGTCTGGTCTCCATCAGGGTATATAGATTTAAGGCCCTCTTATACAGGCCAATGATCGGGCAAAGGAGCATTCATATGAACGCTCATTCCTGATCATTGCCCTGTATAAAAACGGCAACGATCAGCCGATGAACGCTCTTTCCCGATCATTGCTCTGTATAAAAACGGCAACGATCAGCCGATGAACGCTCTTTCCCGATCATTGCTCTGTATAAAAACGGCAACGATCAGCCGATGAATGCTCGTCTATCGGCTGATCTGCTCGTTTATGCAGCAAGAAATATTATCGTTCGACAGCACATCTCCCTGTGTAAACAGGGAGCTGAGCTGCTGACCTGATCGAAATGTATGGTGACGAACGATCAGAGTAACGAGAGCTCGTCCCCATACATAACCAATCATTGCTCCAGGAGCAGACGAGCACCGATCAACGTGCTGCCTCATTGACCGGTGCTCGTTTTCACGGCCCATGTCGGGCAGTGTAATAGAAGCTTTAGGCCAGTAATTCCAAACTTTATTGCCATGGGGGAAGCCCCAAACAATGTTTCCACTCCCAGGAAACCCCTACACCTATTGCTGGGGTAGGGGCAGGTAAAGCATTTGTACGATTCTTGACTATCACTATTTTCATCATGAGATGTTTTTGCCATCCAAGTGACGGGTCTAGCTGCTGCTGTGTTGTGAGGAACCCCGACCAGATTGGGTGCAGAACATTTGCATAATTAACAATATCACCGAGAAGAAGACACTATGGACTGTAGTACAATATACACATTATACTCTCTGCTGATCTTGGATAGAGCGTACCACAGATGTGAGGGTTTCACAATACAGACCATTCAGACGTCACAGACATTGTTAGTGAAATGCATTAATTCATTCTTATATCTGGAAGTCTGAAAAACTGGTTGGTTCACCTACTAGCAGGAAAAAGGAGTAAAGCTCACCTTTTCACAAGGGTGAGGCCCAGAGGTAAACGCAGACTTAAAATGATCTGTGAACAGAAAAGAAACACCTGTACAATGCTACTATAAACACTGACGGATCAAGCACAACTACAAGGCATACAGAGGAGGATATTAGCGGGTGATGATGTCCATGATTGGAGATGCCAGACATGGGGCCATTGTGGTCTCATAACAAACACAGCGCAAGATAGAAAAAATTGCTCCCTGTAGCAAAAAATTTAGAATGGGGTCTACTTCCATGCCACAACAGTTCAGTCCTAGGACAGGACGGCCTCCTGCCCCCGTTCAACCCAATCAAGAGAGAATAGTAGTGTAGCCTACAGACTTTTTGCCCCATATGGTAAGTATGTGGTGCAGGTGTAGACAAAGGTCCTGGTCAGTTTTACAATATCTATATGAAAGGGGGATGAGCCAAACCCAACGGGAGCCCCATATGTCACCATGTATTTTTACAGTGCCAACTACATTGAATCTCTACTTTTCTGTGTGACATCCATATCTTCGGGGGCCCTGTTATTCCATTAGATAACCCCTTGTCCCACTGCAGCAACGTCAAAGGAGTTTGTCAAGATTAGACAGAGGTGTAGTTGAAGCTCTTGGAACTCAATATTAATGGTATTCCTGGGCCCATCATCTAACCAAAGATGACTCCACCATATGTTATGATATTATACTAGATGGGATGTATAGACAATATACTGGGGTAGAGTTCAATTTGAGACTGCAACCTCTGCACGCTATACCAGCTAACACTGTGATCAGGCCATTTTATGGTATGAAGAGGGGCCTTTTACACAGCCTGATATGGGCCGTGAAAACAAGCGCCGATAAACAAGACAGCTCGTTGATCGGCGCTCGTTGATCGGCGCTCGTTTGCTCCTTTCACAAGAAGCAATAATTGGTTATGTATTGAGTCGAGTGATCGTTACTATGATTGTTCGTACCCATACATTTCCATCATGTCGGCAGCACATCTCCCTATTTATATAGGGAGATGTGCTGCCGACTAGCGACCATTTAATTGAGCAGATCAGCGTTTGCACGATCATTGGCTGATCGTTGTTCCGTTTACACAGGGCAATGATCGGGAATGAGCGTTCATATGATCGCTCGTTTGCTCGATCATTGGCCCGTGTAAGATAATGTCCTCACCATACTTAACACCTTGAACCTTTTATCAATATATCCTCCAGTATCAGATAAACTGTAGAATATTTGTGAGATATCAAATAGTGTAATGATAGTGATGGTTGGGGTGCCAGTGGTTCCTAGTTTTTCAAATATTGTTCCTTTCCTCTGACCCAAATCTTGAACTGAAATTTTTTTTTTCCCAGGGTCGTCCAAGAAAAATTATTCTGGTGTTTTTCCGGCTCCATGTCTGTCCATGGGCTGGTGAATGGAGCTGAACTGCAAGGACAGACGTAGCACTGTTTCTGAAAAAACGTCAGAACATTTTTTTTCAAGTCCCGGCCAACCCCATTAAACTTGCCAATTGACGGCCTGGCAAATAGAATGCGTCACGTGCAATTTTAATGTGCGTTTGTGACAACTTCTCTACCATTTTGTCCTCTCTCCAGTTTGGACAGGTTTCTTCTATCATCACCGTGACTCTTCTGAAGACTCGTAAAGTAAGACTCTTCAAGTCAAGGGGCAGGGAAGCTTGACAAAACTGCAACTAAACTACCAGCATGCCATGTCAGGGCATGCTGGAAGTTGTAGTTTCGCAACAGCTGAAGAGCCACAGGTTTGAGATCATTGGGTCACACTATGCAAAGATTTCTAAAAGGACTTCTAGGTTTTTAATAGGTGAATGGGGCTGAACTACCAGACACTGCCCATGGACAGGCGTGGCACTGTTCCTGGAAAAACAGCAGAACATTTTTTCTAGTCCTGGCCAACCCCATTATATTTGCCAATTGGAGACCTGGCAAATCGCATGCCTCATGTCAATTTTAACAGCCCTTTTGGAGAACTTCTCAACCATCTTGGCCTCTCACCAGCATCTAGAGGGTTCTTCTATCATTATCCTCACTCATCTTTAAGACATGGGGCAGGTTAGCTTAAAAAACTGCAACTACCAGCATGTCCCGAAAAAGCCTGTGGCTGTCAGGGCATGCTGAGGGTTCTAGTTTTGCAAAAGTTGAAGAGCAACAGGTTTGAGATCATTGGGTCACACTTTGTAAAAATTTCAAACTGGACTTCTTGGTTTTCGCTACAGAAAACGACTATACAGAGATAAAATTAACAATGATCGTGACCTCACTAGTGGGAAATATCTCGATGAGACTTCACTAACAGCGAGAAATGACATGATATTAATGCGCTATTTTCCGATTATTACATCATTTTTTTTCAAATTGACTATTTCCATTTAAATTGCGCCAAGCGGCTTGTGACACAACTCAAAGTCGGGATCTTTATTTTTAGAAATTTCTTTGTACATCTTCTTGGCAAAATTCTGAAAACACACCTAATGAATCATGAAAAATACTCCCACTAATGGCTGACATGAAAGGGGTTATGAAGTGTCACTTGTAAAATTAAACATGGATGACATAGACAATCTGCTGAGACTCCAGCTATTAAGCATCGGTCAATGGAAAATTGTTTATATTCTGTATAATTGCTGAAATTATTTCAGTGTTAATCGTTTAACTCCTTTATCATTACATAACCTTAGGATTATGGTGCCTTCGTATATGGGAATTAGGGTATGTTCACACGAGGGCCTCCGTAACGGCTGAAATTACGGGCATCCCCGTAATTTCAGCTGTAACGGCATGTGCAGGCGCTTGAACGCCGCGTCCATTACGGACGTAATTGGCGCTGCTATTCATTGGAATCAATGAATAACGGCTCCAATTACGGCCAAAGAAGTGACAGGTCACTTCTTTGACGCGGGCGTCTATTTACGCGCCGTCATTTGACAGCGGCGCGTAAATTACGCCTCGTGTGAACAGACAAACGTCTGCCCATTGCTTTCAATGGGCAGATGTTTGTCAACGCTATTGAGGCGCTATTTTCAGACGTAATTCGGGGCAAAAACGCCCGAATTACGTCCGTAAATAGGCCGTGTGAACATACCCTTAAAGGGAACCTGTCACCAGCATTTCACCTATTAAACCAGCAATACCTAGTGAAGGTGGGTGAAAAATTATTTTTATGTGACCTATAATTATCTTCTAAGTAGGGTCTGTACCTTTAGTATTTCATTTTTTTGTGTTCCCGCACCATATGCTAATGAGCAAAAAAGAGTCATATCTTCATTCCTCAGGCCTTTCCGAGTTATCCACGTGTCATTACTTTTGATTGACAGCTTCTCGCCTCCCCCCAGCACACACGAAATCCTGCGCTTGCGCATCGATATTCTGTTCTGGTGCGTGCGCATAACGGAACACCATAGCGGCGAATGCGCAGTAAGTAGATTTGAGGCCTGGACGAAGCAGGGAAGGGTGTCGGACCATATCTCAGACAAGATTTCGGCATTCAGGACGGGCCAGTTTTTGGTGGTGGGCGGGCGTAAGAACTAACAAGAGTGCTGGATTATTACCATAAAAGCACAAAATGTTTGCAGACCGTTATCTACGGTCAGAGCAGGAGTTTAGGAGAGGGGATAACGGCAATGAACTTTTGATAGCAGCGACCAGCGGAATGAGTAGAGTTCAATAGGTGAAATACTGGTGACGGGTTCCCTTTAAAGGGGTATTACAATTTTAGCAAATAAAGGTTATTCTTTGTATATTGAAAAGTTATACAATTTTCCAATATCCTGTATCAATTCTTTCATGTTTTTCAAGATCTCTGCTAGCTGTCATTCATTTCCTTGATTGTTTACTTCCAATGGATAAAAATCTGTCCTCGTCATCTAAGCTGGGGCCCGGATCTATCAGACATTTATGGCATATCGCATGGATATGCCATAAATGTCTGGGGATAACCCGTTAATACTTCTCAGAGCTGATAATTTGTTACAATTGTACCTGGTCTAAACAATCCTCTGCCAGCTAAATACATAATCAGTACAAATCTTCTGTCCTGTTTGCTACAATGTATCAGTGCAGCAAAATGTATCAGTCTGGAGTCCAGTCTGTTAAGTTCACAAATGATTGTCTGAACTGGAAACAATTGTAGTAAATGCTCCAGAAGTATTAGGTCTGTACAGCTTTCCAGCAGCTGGAGGTAAAAAGAATGTTCACATTCACTAACAGCAAACATAGATGTTGAAAATGGCAAAGAATTCAAACACATAGAGGGGAAATTATCAATTGATTTAATTCGCTATAATTTGCAACTTTTCTCTCCTCTTGTCACTTGTGTTGAAAAAAGTGGGTGGGTTTAACGGGAGGGTGTGGCCAATGGAGATCCGTCAAATTTCTAACGTTTAAAGCCAGAAAGTGGTGCCAAAATCGGCGCAAAAATAAATCTCCCCCAAAATATATTAGAAAGTTGTAAAAGGGTGGCATGCCATCAAAGTGCGCTTGGTGGGGGACCACAGGAAATCCACCGAACAATGGAAATTACTTTGAAATTTTTGCTTTTTTTGGGCTCAGAATTAATTGATCTGAACTGCAATACCAGACCCAGCGCATGGATGGGACCGGCACTTTGTCTACAAAGAATCTGAAGACGCTTTCGTTCTGGTGCTCGGTGGGTGGGGGGGGGGGGGGGTCACAACAGTCTGAGGAATATGCGGTCAATTTGAAGGTCATACAACCTACCAGAAAACACATTATTAATTCCTGTAGTGGGCGCCAATTTCACCCATTAAACAACAACCTCAATTTGCAGTGACATGTCAATCACACCGATCATAAGGGTCAATCATGGGGTCCGGTAGCTGCGACTTCAATCAATATTGAGGCACCGCTCTATTAATATTTCTATAACATTTCACCAGTATGCAGCTATGAGGTCATTGTGCATTTGAGCGCAATTGATGCCCAATATATCACCCAATTAAAAGCACTTGCAATGTTTTATAAGCAGAATATTTTGCAAATTTTGAATTGTACCTTTTTAACAACTCAATCCCTTTCCATGGGATGCTCCATGACACAACGGTGCAAGGCGATGGTTATTAACAAAACCCTTGAGCCCCAGTTTATTGCCGGCCCCTAATCCCAAGCCCCAGCAACAAGTAAGATTTCATGACAAATGTCTCCTGTAGAAATCGCAGCCGTGCGTTGTCGTGTAACAAGATGAGAATGAGAAGAATTCAATCTAATTCCTTCATCTATTGACAAGTCTCTCCCTTCTTACTAGGAGGCTGACATTCCAAGTCCTGCCACTCGCCTTACACTGCTGCTGCACATTCTACTGCCTCCCTATTGGTCAATTCCAACTCCCCGTTCGCATAGCCCCGCCCCCTCACTTCAGCCTTTCTCTCTCTGTCTACAGCTTGCTTCTTGCTATGATGCAGTGCAGGGCTCAGTGCTGGCTGCAAAGCTGCTGGGGGAAATAGCACCTTAACATTGGACTTTCTGGGCATTTTGCTGTTGAAGAAGGATTTTGTGTCTTTTGCTGTTCCTTTAAGAGGATCATCCCTGCAAGTCAGATCTGGAGACAAGTAACTGCAGCAGTTGCTCCAATTTTTTTCCTGCCTTTAGTTTTACTGGTGCAGTATGAAGTGCAGTTATGGCAAGAAGAGGTAAGACAGCTGTGAGGACACTGGAAGATTTAACCCTGGATTCTGGTTATGGTGGCGCTGCTGATTCCATCAGGTCTTCCAACTTGTCCCTGTGTTCTGATTCTCACCCGGTAGCTTATGCCCATGGAGGAAACGGCTGGCTTCTAACTGACTCCATGCACAGTAGACACAACAGCTTTGACACGGTCAACACTGTCCTGGCTGAAGACTCAGAGGTCCTGGACTGCTCAGGACAGTGCTCCAGGCTGCCTGACCTTGAGGAAGTCCCCTGGAGCCTTGAGGAGGTAGAAGCTCTTCTGAAGAAAGAGCAGATACTGACTGGTGCCAGCAGAGATGTCCTCTCCAAGCTGTCCACCCTGGTCAGCAGGTCTCTTGTTAGGATTGCCAAAGAGGCTCAAAGACTGAGCCTAAGATTTGCCAAATGCACCAAGTATGAGATCCAAAGTGCCATGGAGATAGTATTGGCATGGTCACTATCTTCCAGTTGCACGGCCTCAGCCCTTAGTGCCCTTTCCCTATACAACATGAGCACTGGCGACAGACTTAGTAGGGGCAAATCCGTTCGCTGCGGCCTGACTTTTTCAGTTGGGAAGTTCTATAGGTGGATGGTGGACAGCAGGGTGGCCCTGAGGATCCATGAACACTCCGCCATCTACCTGACTGCCTGCATGGAAACCCTTTTCAAGGAAATCTACAAGAGGGTCCTTGCCATGCCTCGCCCCGAGAAGGAAAATGAGGCACCAAACTTTACTGCGGAATCCCTGGAACAAGCAATTAACAATGATTCTGAGCTATGGGGTTTACTTCAACCTTTCCAGCACCTTATATGCGGTAAAAATGCTAGTGGTGAGTAGTAGCAACTATGTAACAGCACTAAAATAAGGGTACCCAGCTCTTTGATATTCCAAGAAGAACATTATAGCAATGCCTCGCTATAATGTTCTTCAATCCAAGCACAGCATTTCGAGGGTTACATTGCATTCGTTGATGGATGATCTTTTTGGTATCTGTTATTGGTAACGGTTTTTATTTGGTGGTTTATTGTGATCTATGCCATTGCTTTGTTATGCCACAACCTCATACAGGATGCCAATTGATGAAAAGATATAATACTACAGAATGAGTAATATCTCCTAGAGGTGAAAGAATGGCATAATAGGACTTTAGCTAAGGCATTCCCATGCCCTGGCACATTTTACGATAGACTATCCTCCTACACACCCACATCTGCATTGATAGCAGAGCACATCTGTGGTGCCAAATAGCTGACCTTGATGGCATCAATGTAAATATAAATGTAATACCGCCACTATGTCTCCCAGGTTAGATGTATACCCGGCTCAGTATATACATATTTATTGCAGGCACCAGTTATTAGTGCAGGCAGCATTTCCACCCAGTTACACCTGTATAGAGAATGAATTCCCCCCATGCCCACCAGGCATCCTGGCTTATTGTTTATTATGGGCAATAATAATGGCATTATCAATAGTCAATCAATTATTTTTTTTAGCTCTCCTCTGGTTGGAGACTGTTCCCACGTAATTGATGGTTGCTCTGGTTTTGGCTGGTGGTCGGTGTGTTTGCTGCAGCTCTGGGCTTTTCATTCATACTGAGATGTTAATGGTTTCAATGCCTGTTTACTCACATTGGCACAATGCATACATGCAGCATCAATGTTCGGTGGCATTCAGCTTAAGGAGCGTTGGCGCGCTCTGAACCCTCCACCAGCAGCTTGTATGCCGCACACATTCATAGGTGTGTGTATGTCTAGTACAGTGTGTCACGTATACAGGGTATCAATGGCATTCTTTATCCACATGTACTTTACAGCTCTGCATAGTGTGTTGCTGCTGCGGTGTGTAGCTGGTGTTTGTAATGTTGTTTCATGTAAAACGTGTAGGTAAATCAATAATGTATGCTGTGTACAAACACACACGGACAGGCTGTAAAGATATATATGAAAATAAACTTACAAACATACACAAATGCTATATGTATAAACACATGATATATACACAAGACACATACACACACAAACACACTGACATGCTATGTGCACACACATACTCTATGTACCTACACACACAAGCACATACATGCGTGCTATTTGCAGGTACAAACACTGACATACACTACACACATGTACATGTACAAACACACACTTTATGTGAAAACACACAGACATACACACATATATTATGTAGACACACAGAAACACACACACTACACAAACACTGAGACCAACACTGTACATGAACAAACATACACTATGTACATCACACACACACATACACTTTATGTTAAAACACAGACATATACACATACACTATGTAGACATACATACAAACACACACACACACACACACGCTATGTACAAACACACAGACATACACAATGTACACAAACAAACATACACTATGTACAAAACAGACACACACTCACTGTATGTACATCACACATACACACGCACACACACACTTTATGTAAAAACATAGACATACACACATACACACACACACTATGTACAAACACACAGATATACACTATGTACAAATGATATACACACTCGCTGTATGTACATCACACACACACACACACACACACACACACACACATGCACTCTATATACAAACACACATTCACTAAGTAAACACACAGACACACACTATATTTTTGCCACACACACATACACACAACCATACATACACACTCCATCTATGTACAAACATACAGACATACACTATGTGTACACACACACACACACACACACACACACACACACACACACACACACACACAATCCATGTACACAGATACACAGGGTAATGCACATTTTTATACAATAACAACCTCAATGTGCAGTATGTACACACAAAAAACACACAACCACACAATGCAAACATTAATCCAGTAACAATACACCAATTCATCAGTGCAAAAAGTGGTGCTTAAATATAATCACCAGGACAATGTCTTATGGATTTGCAGTTGTGTAAAGGCAACACACACATTCACTGCAGTATTTGTCCCCATCAGTCACACAGCCTTGTACTTTGACAACAGCAGACGGTCACGGTACATATAGTCACGGTGCTGTGTGTCTTGTGCTTTGCATTGATATATGATATGTGACATATGTTATTGATGTTCAGAACTGTTCTGCAGTGTTGGATGGACGCATTACTGGAGGACTGTGTGTAAAGCTTCTGCATGCCTGGTGTGCATTGGGTATCCTTTGCAGCCATATTTAATGACATCATCAGAGCGCCAATCTTGGGGACCACAGCTGCAGGGAGTAGGGGGGGTATTTGTGTACCTAGGGTCACGCATGTGAACAGACCAGGCCGGATGGCGTTATCGCATGTGACCATTATGGGATGGATATCATTCTATTGTTTCATAGTAACCTATACTACCCTTGTTTTATACCTTTGACTTGATCTGCACTGCAATGTGTTAAATATACAAAATACACAACATTGTGCAAACACAACAGACAGTGAATATTTAAGCTGCCCATACACATTAGATGAATGACAGCAAATCCTCCTAATTTTGGCGATGTCCTCCTACAATCAAATGTGTATGGGGCAACCAGACAATCCGCAGATGACAGACATTGAAAAAAAAACCAAGGATCCGGCATTGGATTTCAACGTGCCCCGATCCTTCTTTTCTCTGGGAAACAAGTTACTGTCAGAAGTGTTGGGCAATTACTTATCCCCTTCTTCCTATGGCTGATCCAAGCGTGCATATTTATGGGGCACAACTCTCTTATGTGTATGGCCAGCACCCTCGAGTGTAATGGTGCCAAATAGAAGCTAAGTAGACAAGTCACAGCTGTTATCTGTAAACCCAACAGCCATAGAGCCGGCCTCGGCAGCTGGTACTGGGCCTGTTGAGCTCTGGTTGACCCCATCCTGCTCTCTAATAGACAATGTCAGTAGACACTATAATATTAGTAAACATGGGAGATGGGAACCTGCCTCTGGGTCAAGCCACTCTTCCCTCTTACAAGGGTGGTGGAGTGAATAAGCACCGGGAAGGGGAAATTATTTTGATTTTTTTTTTTACCTTCTTCTCCATCTAGGACACGACTCCTGTTTTATTAGTATTCATGGTGCTATTTGCAGTTGTATGTGGAGTTCTCCTTAAAAGGGGTTTTCCAAAATATTGAATAAATTGTAGGAGGGATGCAAAAAAAAAATAGAGCCATTACTCACCTCACAGATCACCGTCGTTCCATTGCTGACACTGTTAATTGACATAGCTGCTGCGATGACGATCCCGTATACCCACGTGATCGCTGCAGCAAGCTCTGGCCTCAGCGATCCTGTGCCGTATATCCGTATATCCAGTGATTGGCTGCAGAGATCATGTGGGTATACAAACACATCATTTCTGCAGCTATGTCAATACACATCGGTGGGGAGGAACGGAAACGGCGGCGCTGGAACGATGGGGATCTGTGAGTTGAGCAATGGCCCCCTTTTTTTTTTTTTGCATCCCTCCTACTGTGGCCAATTTTTGAAATTCTTAAAACGCCTTCACTAAACTGGAACTCACACTCTTTCTCCCAGAGCAAAGATTCAGTTTTAGGGTTTGGGCTAGCGGTTTAGGGTTAGAGGTTGTAATACATACAAATCCCTGTGTGGTGATGTGCATGCAAGGTAATTCATGAGCCCAACTTTGCTAATGGGCGGCAGCTCCACTCTCCTCCACCATGCAAGTGAGTGTTTACCATAGTATGTATCCCTAGTGTTATTAAAACTTTATTACTAACCCTTGCTGCTAGTGACAATTGCGCCCCCTATGCCCCATTGATAGGTTACGTCACTTCAGCTGTGATTACCCTCTCACCCAGATATGCATGGCCTTGGCTTGATGGCTTTTTCTGCCATTTTGAGCTATGGAATTACTCAAGTCAGAGGCCAATGAAAGCCAGAGGGATCTGGCCATTTACTAAGTGATCGGACCCATTAGCAAGGGCATCTGTACCATAGAGGCAAACCCTGTTAAACCCTGGAGAAAGGGGAGCCAGACCCGGTTGATGGCATTCCATATTTTAATGGGTGTTGAGGACCGGTGCAGAGATACTCTTTCAACAGGACCTACAAACATGGGTGTAGGGAGTTAACCCAAGAATCATGGAAAGGAGATTGGGGCAATAAAGCACTCTTGTTCTATGTGGTTGGGGATGTGGTAGTGTAACCCGGACGGGCCCCCATTTTAATCTTTGCTATGTGCCCCCATGTACACCACTGGATCAGAGTATTTGTAGGGTTCCCAGCTCACAACTCTCAGTGGAATGTTCTCATATAATGACTTTATTGTTCTAATCTCATGGTGGTCATGGGCCGATTATCTGTAGATGTTCATAACAAAATAAGAGCATCATGGATCAAGGACGGACATAACATAGTAGGTTTCTGCATTGCTCTTATGGGAATAATGGAGTAGAGGATCTCAGGTTAGACAGTTGCCAGCCCTTTCTACTACAAGAGATGGAAAGGAGGTGGATAAACATGTGCCAGGTCCTCTGTCTTCGGATGGGGTAGTCGTAGTCAGCACTAGAAGGACACCTGATTTTTATTTTTTCCTATAGGTCCCTCAACCTTCTATGTAGGCTCTCTGCTAATGATGGAATTTCTGAATCTACTACATACAAATATCGTTTCATACATGTGGGTGGTATTTTAGTCATATGTAAACTATTGTTAGCCTGGACTGGCCTGACATTTGAGTAGTCATGAGGGACATTCAGCTCATGAATGGGGGTTTTATTAAAAAGTCAGCTGAAGGGTAAGAAAGCCCAGTAGGCAACGGAAAAAAAGTCAAGAAAACGATTTTAAGGAAAGTCCCAAAACATGAAGGATACAAGCCTAGTAAAAACTCAGTGTTCACTTGTCCCTGCTGAGCTGTGTTGAATGACACATGGGGCCTTCAATCTGAGGTTGAGTCATAACTCTGGTGTAGACTGAAGCAGGGTCAATGTTACGTGTGTGGATGTCCTCGTGTTACATCTGTTCACTTTATGACAATACTCACATGGACACACCTAATAAGATATGTAACAACTTCCTATTTCTGTTGTGAGGAAGTCATTCTGAAAGATTTCTAGTTCCGAGTCGGTAAAAAAAATCATGTGCTGAACCATCGGCGATCATGAATAAGCAGGGTCTGAGATCAGTGCGTATGGACGATCTGGTAGAGAAAAACTGAATTCCAGGCTAATTATCTGATCAGAGTAACGTGCTTCAGACCCCGGCTACAGGCATGCAAGGAACCATGTGGCCCCTGGCACGAGACCCTGGAAATCTAAACATTTTAGCTCACCTTTAATCCCCCAATGCCCCAGGGCTTGCAAAGTGAGTGCACTAAATGACTGCCGAGAAAACAGTCCCTTTCCTATACAGCAAGTTGGAAACACCATTCACTGTGATTGTAGATATTTTCGGGCTGTCTCTTGTGTGGAATGGCCTAAAAAAATATCTGTGCAATCCCATTTATCTATCTATCTATCGAATCTATCGAATCTATCTATCGAATCTATCTATCTATCTATCTATCTATCTATCTATCTATCTATCTATCTATCTATCTATCTATCTATCTATCTATCTATCTATCTATCTATCTATCTATCCCATATCTATCTATCTATCCCATATCTATCTATCTATCCCATATCTATCTATCTATCTATCTATCTATCTATCTATCTATCTATCTATCTATCTATCTATCTATCTATCTATCTATCTATCTATCTATCTATCTATCTATCTATCTATCTATCTATCTATCTATCTATCTATCTATCTATCTATCTATCTATCCACCCATCTCATAGCTAATCTAATCTATCTATCTATCTATCTATCTATCTATCTATCTATCTATCTATCTATCTATCTATCTATCTATCTATCTATCTATCTATCTATCTATCTATCTATCTATCTATCTATCTATCTATCTATCTATCTAATCATCACACACACGCTATATACTGTATGTATGAGTGTGTGTGTGTGTGTGTGTGTGTGTGTGTGTGTGTGTGTGTGTGTGTGTGTATGTATGTGAAAATTTCTCTTCTCTGAGTTTATTTGATCTTGTTTCCTCCCACGCTCCAAAAACATACTTCAGCTAATTGTCTTCCACATGTGTGTGTGTCTGAGATCGGGACATTATGACGTGCGCTCCGCTGGGATCATCTATGTGTGTACAGTCTGTCAAGACTGCTGCAAAACACGTACACACTATAAACTATAGGAAATAATAGGTATAATAATGTTTGCATTATTGTAATAAGCAGATTCCGGTCGGTATAGAAGTACATAACGGCTAATTATGCTAAACGAAAAAGTTTTAATTACAATAATAATAAACAATGAATTTTGGTAACTTTAAAAAAAAAAAATTAATAAAAAAATGTAATACCTCAATAGCTCCAGCATCCTGCAGGTAGTGTCTTGCAGGAATACCATTGCCTATTTATTAGCGCCAACATACAAGGGGTGGGATATTGAGTTTTTGCCCAAAAATTCATTGGAATGTTAGACTAAAACAAGATACTAAGCAGGTCGGTAAGGTCAGACCCAGGCATATGTTAGTCATTCCTAAAATGTTCCAGATCTAATATATTGCTCAATGCTTATGATTTCCCGATTCAACCTCAAACATTTTTGGCATGACAACTACTTCCCAAAACTTTTAAGTGTCTGATAATTTTTGAAAAAAAGAAATAAAATATATATATTAGATAATGCATTTCATCCCGTGCTCACAGGTTATAATGGATTTTGTCCACAAGTAACGGAATTACTGCAGAAAATTTTATACACATTGCAATTGTACTTACTAACCTGGCGCCGTTTCCAAGAGACTGCACAAACTTTTTCTCCGTTACCCCCTTCTTTCAATCTCATCCCCACGACAAGGATTCATCCTTTCAGGGATCGCAGCAGGAGGCTGCCGGCATACACTGTCACCACTCAGATTCCCGATTACTGGTTCTTCTGGTGGTGTGCCCATTACCAGAGAATAGGTTTATTGCTGAGTCTTTTTGCACAAGGCGAATTTCCTAAAGGTACAAACTGTACTTAAGACGATATCGCCTCTGAGGAGCGCCACCGTCTACCATATTTTCTTGACTTTTTTGTAATATACTAGTAGTAATAGTGACTTACCATATAAACAGCCTACCTAGTGTATATCTACAGTTAGGTCCAGAATTATTTGGACAGTGACACAATCTCCATGATTTGGGCTCTGCTGCCACCACATTGGATGTGAAATGAAATAACTGAGATGTAATTGAAGTGGAGACTTTCAGGTTTAATTCAAGGGGTTGAACAAAAATATCCTGTGAAACGTTTAGGAATTGCCACCATTTTTCTACACAGCCTCCTCATTTCAGGGGCTCAAAAGTAATTAGACAAATTAACATTACCATAAAGAAAATGTTTTTTTTGTAATACTTTGTAGAGAATCCTTTGCAGGCAATGACTGCATGAAGTCTGGAACCCGTGGACATCACCAGACACTGGTTTCCTCCTTTGTGATGCTTTGCCCGGCCTTTACTGCAACGTCTTCAGTTGTTGTTTGTTTGTGGGTTTTTCTGCCTTAAGTTTTGTCTTAAAGGGAACCTGTCACCAGCATTTTAGCTATAAAGCCAGCAATACCTGGTGAAAGTGGGTGAAAAATCATTGTCATCTAAGCTATAAATATGTTCTAAGTAAGCTCTGTAGCTTTAGTATTCCGTTTTTCAGTGGTCCCACGCCGTATGCAAATGAGCAGAAAAGAGTCAAATCTTCATCTGAAAAGAGTCAGATTTTCATTCCTCCAGCATCTCAGAGTGGACTCCACCTCCTTCTATTTGATTGACAGCTCCTTAGCCAGTCAGGGCCGGACAGGTGCAGGTGGTGGGCGGGGTTAAGAAGCTGAGTCCCAGAGGGAAAAATAATTACCATAAAAGGCGGGAAAAGTTTAAACAACTACATTTACTGACAGAGGAGGACTTCAGGAAAGAAGAGAACAGGAACGAACTCTGGACAGCTGCGGCCATTGAGGGGTCAGGCGAGTTTGACAGGTAAGATGTTGATGACAGGATCCCTTTAAGCAAGTGAAATGCAGCTCGATCGGGTTGAGATCTGGTGACTCGGCCATTGCAGAATATTCCACTTCTTTGCCTTATAAACTCCTGGGTTGCTTTCGCAGGATGTTTTGGGTCATTGTTCATCTCTCCTGTGAAGCGACGTCCAATCACCTTGCTGCATGTGGTTGAATCTGAGCAGAAAGTAAATCCCTGAACACTTCAGAATTCATCCCGCTGCTTCTGCCTTCAGTCACATCATCAATAAACACTAGTGACCCAGTGCCCATGCCACACACTGCCCCCACCATGCCATCACACTGCCTCCACCATGCCATCACACTGCCCCCACCATGCCATCCCACAGCCTCCACCATGCCATCACACTGCCCCCACCATGCCATCACACAGCCTCCACCATGCCATCATACTGCCCCAACCATGCCATCACACTACCTCCACCATGCCATCACACTGCTCCCACCATGCCATCACACTGCCTCCACCATGCCATCACACTGCCTCCACCATGCCATCACATTACCTCCACCATGCCATCACACTGCCTCCACCATGCCATCACACTGCCTCCACCATGCCATCACATTACCTCCACCATGCCATCACACTGCCTCCACCATGCCATCACACTGCCTCCACCATGCCATCACATTACCTCCACCATGCCATCACACTGCCTCCACCATGCCATCACACTGCCTCCACCATGCCATCACATTACCTCCACCATGCCATCACACTGCCTCCACCATGCCATCACACTGCCCCCCACCATGCCATCATACTGCCCCCACCATGTTTTACAGAGGATGTTTTGTGCTTTGGATCATGGGCCGTTCCAAGCTTTCTCCATACTTTCTTCCTCCCATCATTCTGGTACCGGTTGATCTTAGTTTCATGCTGTTCCAGAACTGGGCGGCTTCTTTACATGTTGTTTGGCAAAGTCTAATCTGGCCTTTCTATTTTTGAGGCTGATTAATGGATTGCACCTTGTGGTGAACCCTCTGTATTTGCTCTCATGAAGTCTTCTCTTTATGGTAGACTTAGATACTGATCCACCTACTTCCAGGAGAGTGTACATCACTTGGGTAGATGTTGTGAAGGGGTTTTTCTTCACCATGGAAAGGATTCTGCGATCATCCACCACTGTTGTCTTCCATCGACGTCCAGGCCTTTTGGAGTTCACGAGATCACCAGTGCAGTCTTTTTTTTTCAAGAATGTACCAAACTGTTGATTTGGCCACTCCTAACATTTGTGCTCTCTCTGACGGATTTCTTCATGTTTTTCAGCCTAACGATGGTCTGTTTCACTTGCATTGAGAGCTCCTTTCACCTCATGTTGTGGATTCACAGCAACAGCTTCCAAATGCAAATGCCACACCTGGAATCAACTCCAGATCTTTTACCTGCTTGATTGATAATGGATTAACGAGGGAATAGCCCATGCAGCCCATTAAATAGCTTTTGAGACAATTGTCCAATTACCTTTGGTCCCTTGAAAAAGAGGCAGCTACATATTAAAGAGCTGTAATTCCTAAACCCTTCCTCAAATTAGGAATGTGAATATCCTCAAATTAAAGCTGCGAGTCTGCACTTTAAGCCCATATTGATTATATAACGGTATATTCAATATGTTTTGGTAAACAGCTAAAATGCCAAAACTTGTGTCACTGTCCAAATAATTCTGGACCTAACTGTATATATGATGGCATCATGTAGTATGTCCTCTATATACCCTATAATAATAAAGGCAGCTGCTATTTATAGAGTGCTGGATATTTTATATAAACCTCTGTTCAGTATATTTAATATAGTAAATGACATATGATGTTTTCCTTACCTCTGCTTGCTTGCTACTAAAAACAGCCTACCTGGGAATGGCTATATATGATGACATCATGTTGTATGTCATCTATATACCGTATGATAATAAGGGTAGCTGCTATTTTTACAGTGCTGTATATTGTACACTAACTACTGTTCAGTATATTTGAAGTGATAAATGACACACAATGTTTTCCTTATCTCTGCTTGCTTGCTACTAATTGAACAGGCCCCTTTAATTTCTTATATTTTCGTTATGGGGAATAATTCTCTTTCCTCAGGCAGGCAACCGTTTGACTTCTGAGATCTCCCCTGACAAAGATTTTCCTTTCTCACATTTTAATTCTGCCCCTATGGGTTTGTAATAGCTCGAGTTCTGGCAAAATTTCAGCAGAATATTGTTCCCAGGCCGTGCTCTTTACATTGTTTCAGCTAAGAAACCGCTCAAGTGATAACATTTCCCAGCGGAAGTGGCTTGATTTTTTTTATATCATTTTTACATTGCTTTATCTTACTTCATCATCCCTGATGGGATTCATTTTTACCAGTTTCAGAATGGTTTTGATTCTCAGATTAAATATTGGGTGTAGAACCGCAGCAAAACATTGAAGATAAAAAGATTAGCGCCCCCTAGAGTTTACATCTTTTACTGCAAGTTTCCACTAACCGCTAAGCTTCGTCTTTGGAGATGCTTTTCAGAATAAGTTAGAGAACTGCTTAAAAGGCAATAACCAGCACTGAGAAAAATGAGAACTGGAATCTGCTAGGTTGATAAATCCAGAGGAGAGGAAAAAAATTATTACTACAGGTAACTTATCACTGGATCTTTTTCAGAACTGTAGTCAGCATGCTCCATTCATGTTCCATAAAAACATATTCAAAGAGGACCTGTTACCTCTCCTGACATGTCTATCGAACATACTTGTATTCCGCATGAAATAACAATTCTGGAACATATTTTCTTAGAATTCTGTATTGTGCCGTTCCTCTGTTATTCCTCCTAGAAATTTATGAATAAATTGACAGCTCGGTGTTACCATTTCCCTTGTCAAAGAGGCGTGTCCCTACACAGTCTCACTTTGTTAACTGATTGGACATTGTTAGTCTGTGTAGGGACACACCTCCAACTGTTAACACCCAATTGTTAATTTATCTATAAATTTCTAGGAGTAATAACAGAGGAACGGCATAACATAGAATTCTAAAAACGGATTCTCCAGAAATCTTATCCCATGGGGAATACAAGTATTTATTAGAACAGAAATGTCAGTAGAAGGGACATGTCCTCTCTAATAGCTTAGACCAATGAAAACCTGAAAATTCTCCCACTCTCCCCAAATTATATAGACAGGGTTTCAGGAAACTGAGATCTATGGTGCTGTTTGCATGGTCCTTACACCGATTGAGCTACTTTAGCTGCAGTTATTTCATATATGATGTGCAAGTGATCTGGCACCGCAGCGCTCATAATGCTCGCAAGCTAACTAACATTGAACTATTAATAAATAATGGGAGTTATCATCCCACAAGATCACAACTACTGTTTATGGCCTCAAAATTTGCTATACGTTAGCTAGGTGAAGACATTATATTGTATATACTCTATGTGATACAATTAGGCCACGTTCAGACTTGGCAGATGTGCTGTGGATTTGCTGTACAATAAATTTTTTTTTTTTTTGCAGTTACCACCAGAGGGCGCATAGGAGCTTACTGCATACCCCATTATTATTGAGTGCAATATATAAACTGTATGCCCTAAACGCCCTCTAGTGGTGGCTGCAGGCAGACAGAATGTTATTATTTAAAGGGGTTGTCTGAGATTTCTAAAAATTACAGGAACTGCAGTGAATGTTCTAAAAAAAAAAACTTTTAAATCCCGTTGCCACCCCAGTGCCGATTCCCTGGTGGTCCCCGCCAGTCCTGCAGCAATGATGTCATGTACATAATTCACGTGGCTGCTGCAGCCAATCATGGGTCTCATCGGTCACATGTCATACATGAAGGCATCACCGTTGAGGCAGACGGTCTTTGCGCCCTCATGTGATTCTGCACCCCACAGCCTCACTTCCCTTCCCACTCTCCTTCCTAGCTAAGCCCACATTGCGTGATTTCCACCTAATTTCTGCTTGACAGTACACTAATGGGAGATGTAGCATGACAACGGGACAGAACTCTGTTTCATACAAGTATTTCTGTGTTGCGTGCTGCTACCGCGCTCATTTCGATTTTAATAAGCCGTCTCCGTATCCTCGCTCGCTGTCAACTTACACTCGACCATGAAAAGTGTTCGGTAGCCATGGTACTGCCGAGCTCAGGTTAAAGCATTGCAAACAATTAGATGGTTTTACAGACCGTTATCTATTCTCCCTAAAATACACACATTATAAAGCATTAGGGACACTCAGCAGCGAGCAAGTAAATTAAAGTGTATTTAATGTCTTACACAGTACTGGAATTACCCCCTTGTGTATTATTTTAGCAAAAAATAACGGGGATACGGGGAATGTTTCATATGCCGAGGCCTCGTTAATTGTTAATAAAAAATTTCCTACTGATGGTAATTATGGGAAAAGTAAAGGGAGGATTTTTGATGAGGAGGGTTGATCTGCAATAAAGGGGTTTTTCACAAAGATAACCCCATCCATATGTCGTATTAGGGTATATGGACATCATAGGGCAGGATCACCCACTCTCACCCCCTATATGAGCCAGAGACGAGAGTCGCTAACAAGCCCAGTTGCCTACACAGTCAGGGGGCAGGGGGCATTTTGTTTTTGCCAGGGCTGCTACTTTAAGGTATAGGTTGAAGGTGAAGGGACTTACTTTCTAAAAGTTTTTTCTACTTTATCGTACATGACGTTTAATAATTTTTCTATATGAGAAAATTTTTATTTTTCACACCTATTAAGATCTATGCTTGCTGTTAGTGAATGGAAACATTTTTGTTTCGATTCAGAAGAACGAAAAACATCTAGTCCTTCTAACACAGCTGTGGTTTGTGAAAGTATAAGGGTATGTTCACACGCTCAAGTAAAAACGGCTGTAAAATATAAAACGGCTTTCAAGGGAAAACAGCCTCTGATTTTCAGCTATTTTTAAAGCATCAAGCGTTTTTTTTATGTGTTTTTTGGAGCAGTTTTTGGAGCTATTTTTCTATTGAAACAATGAAAAACGGCCGTGTAAAAAAGCGCCCCGTCTGAACGAAACTCAGTTTTTCAATGGGCAGATGTTTGTAGGTCGCTCAGCTTCCGTTTTATCAACGTATATCGTATCTTAAACCTATTCTACCTTAGAAGTGTTGATTTTAGAGAAGACTATGATGCCTCATGGAGGAACCCTACAGCAGTACGTGGTGTGCCTACGGTTTTCCATAAGGGCTCAGGAGAGTGTACGGTAGAGCATTACTTAGACTGTCACATTGTAACACACTGCACCTGTGTGAAAGTAGGACTAGATCTGGACAGGTCTAAAAAAAATTCATTCAATTCATGACAAGAAGCAGAGATCTGGTAGAAAATCATAATACAAAGTATTATAGAAAGTTGCATAACTTTTCATCATCAAGTGATTTACATAAAATCCTACATCTGTAAAATGTATTCCCCAAGAAAACTCTTCCTGTGCAGGTTCTCAGAAACAATGGACCAGGGAATTTTTATATTTTCTTGTAGAAGAATTTCTGCACCCCCCTCCCCTTTTATACAAGAGCTATAAATGATCCAGCCATTGCCTGTCATCACTTTTTTGATGCACAGAGCAGCAGACCTCAGTGCGCTGGTCTTAAGATCTATTGGTGGTAGTAAAACGCTTACTTAGATTTCAGCATTGTTAAAACTGCAGCGAACAAAAAAGGTTCTGTGTTCTGTCACGAGGCTGGCGCCGCGCCAGGGATATCAGCGTGGCACCAAATGTGCACTAAAATTTCTGTTTTAGATTAAGAACATTCGGACTAGGTGTTCAGTATAATTACAACTCTTATTCCCCTTCCTGCATGGACGGATACTGCATATTCTGCTATGTTTGTCGTCTGTGTGTAACTTGACCCATGTAGGATGGTTTTCAGTATAATATGTTGGCGTTCACCATCTGGTGCGGAGAGGAAAACAAGGGCAGGGTGACATACTCAGAAAGAAATGATCCCAAATGTTCTTCTCTCTCAGTGCTGTATACCGCTGTAGTAGGCGTGCTATATACAGCGGGCTGTACATTGCGAGCTGTCAGATAAGCTATGTGTGCTGTATGTCCGTCTGTTAAGCAAGTGGGCAATTTACCCTCTATAGGGGTTTTCCAGGAATATAAAGTGATGGCCTATTCTTAGGATCGGCCATAAATGTGTGATCGGCGGGAGTCCAATCAACGGAATAAAGGGATCGTGCTGGAGAGACCTAAACCAGTCACTTCCTGAGACATGTGGCCGTGCCTAGTACTGCAACTCATCTTGGCTCCGCCCCAATAACATAAATGGGGCTGAGCTGCAGTACCAGGCCTGTCCACAAGTACAGAAAAGGTGCAGTGCCTGGTATAACATCTCAAAGGATCCGGCATGTTGAAATCCAACATGGCTACCTCCTATGCATATTACATTGTCACCCAATCTGAACTAAATAGCTTCACACGTGGCGTCATTTTCACAGTAACAAAATCCTTTGCGGAAATTTACACCATGTATTCCAATGGATGTAAAAAAAAAATCAGCAACACATAAATGCCTTCAATTTCCACACAAAATACTTTCCGCAGTGTTTTCTATGCGCATTGCAGATTTATTTCGAGAGTGAACAACGTCCATGTGCTGCGCATGGAAATCACGCTCAGCACACGGACCCATTGATTTAATTGGGGCCGTTCACACATGCAGGAGTTTTCACGCAGCAAGAGTCCGCTGACTGAAACTCACTGCATGTCCTATATTGGTGCGTTTTCACGCACCTACGCTCCCATTGAAGTCAATGGGTGCGTGAAAACCACGCACCGCACACGGACGCACATCCGTGTGCGGTGCGTGAATTGCACATGTAGCCTAAGGTTCCCAAAACACAGCGCATTGTCCATGATGGTCATAACCTTTTCAATTTCTTGCTGCTGATAGTAGTCATTGCATCGGGTTACATGTAACCATTTCAATTTTAATCAGGTGTTCATTATATTGTTATGTAAATTAAAGGGGAACTCTCCCTCAAATGTCTCTAAATCAAACATTTAAAGGGATTGTGCCATCAGGCTGACCACTACCAAAATGCCCTGTTTGGCGAGGGCTACACTGAGACTTTTTGTAGTGCCAATGATTGATTTTAACTATTGAGCAACAGCTGCAGTCCACAAGAGTACATCAAGTTGCATGCGTCTTGTGGACGGCAGCTGTCATTCCATAGTTAAAATCAATCATTGGCACTACAATAAGTCTCAGTGTAGCCCTGGCCTTAGTTCATGTGGACATCATAGAGCGAGGCCCACCGCCCAAGAAGAACCCCCTCCAAAGCGGAGAGCTGCTAAGAAGCAGCCGGCTTTCATATTAAAGGGCCTGTCTGTGATGAGACAAAAATCCTAAATACCCCTCCCAATATATGATTGCAGAAGGGACATAATTTATTACCAAAGTCATCCAAAGTACTTTTTTAGGATGCGGGGAATGCACGTATACTTGCATTCAAAACCTCAAGAATAATTCTTAGTTTGGTGCCCAGGGTTTTCATAAAAATTACAGTACGCTATATGTAGGGGAGGGGTCCATACGGATTGATCTATGAACATATCCTAACCAGAGGTGTAACTTGGAACTCCTGGACTAAATCTGTACCACTGCCCCCACCTACCATGTGGAATACTGTCGTTTTGTGTGGCAGAGGCTTTGGGCCCCGTGTGACACCAGGAACAGGGGGCAACTGCTACCTCTGCACCCCCTATAGTTACAACCCTGATTCTAAGGGTATGTTCACATGCTGGATTTTCAGGCGTATTTCAGGGCATAAACGCCCCAAAATACGCCTGCAACAAATGGTAGCTGAACGCCTACAAACATCTGCCCATTAAATGCAATGGGAAAAACTGCGTTTCGTTCAGACAGGGTGTTATTTTACACCGCTGTTTTAAAAAACGGCACATGAAAAAAACGCCCCGTAAAAAGAAGGAGCATGTCACTTCTTGAGCCGTCTTTGGAGCTGTTTTTCATTGTCAATGGAAAAACAGCTCCAAAAACTTCTAGAAAAAAAACGCCTCAAAAAACGTTTTCAGCTTAAAAACCGGCTGAAAATCAGAGGCAGTTTTCTCTGAAAACAGCTCCGTAATTTTGAGCCGTTTTTGACTCTGCGTGTGAACATACCCTAAGAATAACGCAGCTGGAAGGGCGGCATGTACACACTGATATCATCTGAATCACGTCCATCATATATTTAGACTTCAGACGGCAGGGGCAGTGAATTGTACAGCAGCCTGTATTCTGTGCATGAAGATAACAATATATTAGAGAATGGCCTATTATGCACTTACCTCATTTATATATCAAGTGGAGCTGAACTTTAAAGGGGTTGTCCACCTTCTAAAAACTGATGACCTATCCACCAGATAGGTCATCAGTATATCATCGGTGCGGGTTCGACACCCGGACCCCACACCGATAAGCCTCTCCGGTGGCCCGTGGGCACCGGATGTTGTTGCACATAATGCTATGTACAGAGCCCGGAAGCAGTTGGCTCCGTACATAGCATAGCGGCCGTGCTGCAGAACTGCAGGTCCGCTCCTATTCACTTGAATTGGAACAGAGCCCGGCCGCTAATCCGTTGTCGGAGCCAACTGCTTCCAGCATGGACGTCCAGTGCACGGAGGCACCGGACCAGATGATCAGTGCGGGGCCCGGGTGTCGGACCCCCACAGATCATGTACTGATGACCTATCCGGTGGATAGGTCATCAGTTGTCAGAAGCTGGAAAACCCCTTTAAGCTTTGGGCATAGCAGAACTGTATATAAAATCAGTATCAGTCAATAGATAAATATATAGGGACATAATAAGTAATACCACCGATCCTTTAAGAACAGCTGCCTGTGTTCTGAGGGCCATTAATAAACTATATAAGGGGGGTCGGCCTTTAATTCATAAGATCAGTAAGAGTTGAAATGCTCTCCTGACAAATGTTGTGTGTCGGCTATATTGGAAGATTTCCGAGATGAAACTCCGGCTCTTACAATTCATCAAACAAATTCTCATCTTAACAGAAGTAATTAGCGCTCATCTATTCTCACGGCAAATATGTCTCAAGTACAAAGTAATGGTTGGTGCTTTGAGCCGCAGCACGTGATGCAATTCTGCGCTACTTTTACCAGCTTAATTCTCCCGTCATTACATCTGGTGGATCAGTCAAGGCATCTGTCCGCTTTAAGAGTAGGGGTGTAAAAAATTTAAATATAATGAAAAACCTGTAGGTCTACCCTGAACTCACACATACTGTATATTTGAGAGAATTGCTTAAAGAACAATCGCTTAATATGATGATATTATAGGATTTGCTTTCTTTAGAGGTGGGAGGGTTCTTTTTGTCCCTTTCAAGGTGACCGGGATCCTAAAGGGTCACTGTCATTTCGCCCAACTTGAATGCGTTGTCCAGGATTAGAAAAACATGGCTGCTGTGGTCTGAAAACAGCGCCACACCTATCCATAGGTTGTGTGTAGTCCCATTCACTTCACTAAAACTGAACGTCAATACCAGACACAACCTATGGATAGGTGTGGCGCTGTTTCCAAAAGAAAGCAGCCATGTTTTTCCTATTCTGGACAACGCCTTTAAGTTGATCATTTGAGTCTTGACTCTAATGATCAAAGGGGCAGCGTCTTCTGTCGGTTTTTCTTGAATTGGGCTAAAGACAGTATACGGACAGTATTCAGCTCTACTCAGAGAGACTACTGGTTATGCCGCGCAGTGGTACAGCCCCTTAGTTCATGAGGGATACATTGCCCGGACCCCACCAATCACAATTTCTAAAATGTCCCTATGACATTCAAGGGAAAGTGGAGCAGTTGCCTATAGCAGCCAGTCAGGTTGCTGCTTTCATTCTCCAAAGGGTCTCTGAAAAATGAGAGCTGAAATCTGATTGGTTGCCATGGGCAACTGCTCCACTTTTCCCTCTTTTGATAAATCTGCCCACTGTCTTTGATTTTCCCACAAGATTTAATGGTATATCGATACGTACAAGGTCGCAGTTCCCTCAGCTTTATTCTGACACATCAATCCCGACCAGACCTATGCGAATGGGACTGCACAGCCGCAAGTACGGACGAGCCACTGTGCCTGCGTCAACAGCGAGGGAGATTTGACGCTCACTGCAGCCCCTTTATTTTGGGGATCTGCAAAAGTCCTGAAGTTCTGACCCCCGCCTATCCCAGAAAAGTCCTTTAAAAAGTTGGATTTTTTTCCAATATATATGGCAAAAAAAACTTAATAAATAATAATAATAATAATAAAGTAATAAAAAAATAAAATAGTAGAAATAAGCGGCATCATTGCTATCAGATGTCCTGCATGTCAAACGCTCTTTATTCTATAGTAAGTCACGTGCAAGCAGCCAAAGAAACCTTCATTGTACCATTAAGAATAGTCCCTTTATTCATACAAGAATTTCGCCTTTCTAGTTGCTTTACTGTAAACATGGAGTATATAGGACTATTCTGTGGATGGTAGAAGGACGCCTGAATGCCGGCAATGCCCCTCCGGTGGGGAGTGGGGCCTTGTAGGGGATAATGAATCCTGCCTGTAAGTACTGTGGCTAGTCAGTAGTTCCCTTCATTTATAATTCATAATTATTAGCCCCTAATGTATATTTTATACGTTGTTATGAGATCGAGTGTCACCCATAAACCATTCACCCACTAGTCAAGTCATAATGGAGATGTTCTTAAAGGGCACCCACCACAATATATACAATTCTGGTGGCAATCTATATGCTAGTTATGCAGAGAAACGTGTATATTGCTACATAGCTAAGAAGATTTTCCATAAAAGTTAGATGACAACCCCTGTGGAAGATGTGATGGCGGATATTTTGGTCGTCATCCAGCTTTCCCAGAAATAGCGTAACAGAATTTAGAACAACATGGACGCGGACAGTTTGAGAACTTATGTTTTTTTTTGTAAACGGCATGGCACCGACATGATAGAAATATATGGGGACGAGCGAGTAACGAGCGCTTGTCCCTATACATAGCTCCTGGTGAAAGGAGAAAATAAGCGCCGCTCAACAAACCGTCTCGTTGCTCGGCGCTCGTTTACACGGCCGACGTCGGGCCGTGTGAGAGGACCCTTACAGATTTTGCATTGAGCTTCAAGTAACCCCTCTGGATAATAATGTGTTGATAAGACGCTGTATTATCACATGCAAATATTCTTTTTTTTCCTTGCTTTTATTTCCATTATTTGACAATTTCTTTTCTGTTTTTTTGCATCTCGCATAATGACATTGAAATTTTGGACAACTGTCCGGGTAAAATGTGTATGCAGTGCCCTGCTGGCCCCATGAGTCACATTCTGTAGTCAGCCATTCCAATATTAGCAATTCTGATTAGATGCCGGGGACATAATGATTAAGGATTTATGCATTCATTGCTCACTGTCGCCGACCTGGGACAAATCGCTTGACATCAGTGCGCCTTACTTTCTAAATGACATGGGAGATGATTTAATATGACCAGACTAATACCATATACCGTATAGATAGTGTACAAAGAAATGGCAGAATGTGGGCTTGAAAAGGTGGCTTGCCAGTAGAAAAAAAACATTTGCGTTTACTCCAGAAACAGCGCCCCTCTTGTCTGTGGGCTGTTTCTGGTACTGTAGGTCTGCTCTTTTCACTCGAATGGGGCTGAGTTGCAATACCAGACACAACCCAGGGACAAGAGAAGCGCTGTTTCTGGGAGAAAGTAGACCTAATATTCTTAGTCTCACAACCCATTAAAAGCAGAAAAACAGACAACCGCTAAGTCAAATAGATTCAGAATTTTGCTGATTTCCAGTTACCAGAGAGCAATGCATTGTGGGAGTTCATATGACAGTTAAATAGTTAAGGTTTTTCTAGACAGCCCGATACTGGCCTTGAAAACGTGTGCCGATCAACGATACAGCACTTCAGTCACAAGGAGCAGTCGTGAATAATGTATTGGGATGAGCGATCATTACCATACCTCCCAACATTCAAGTATCATAAAGAGGGACGTCCGATAATACCCGCATACAGTTTAATACCCACACAGATGCCCCCACACAGTATAAAGCCCCCATAGCTGCCCCATACAGTATAATGCCCCATAGCTTCCACCATACAGCTTATTGCCCCCATATAGCATAATTCCGCCATAGCTGCCCCCATACAGTATAATGCCCCCAAAGCTGCCCCTAGTGCCAGTGCCCACATATAAAGTGGCAGTGCCCATGTAGATAGTGCCCCAATATAGTGCCACAGTGTCCATGTTGATAGTGCCAAACACCCTTTGAAGATAGCGCCGCCCTCCCTGTAGATAGCACCATTGGGACTCCCTCTAGGAGCGGAATCCCCAGCCCTAGCAAAGGCTGGGGATTCCGCTCCTAGAGTGAAGCCCTGATGTCACTGTCCTTATATGGACAGTGACGACAGTGGCTACTCCTTGACTGGAATCCCCGTTGCCGACTCTGCCCGGGTATTCCACTGCAGTAGGAGCCCCTGAGCCCCTGACATCAATGTCCATATATCCAGATCATCAGCAACGGGGATTCCGCTCAATCAGTAGCCACTGATGTCACTGTCCATATATGGACAGTGACATCGAGGGTTTTCTGTGCACAGCACTTAAAATAGCGCTGCTCCCGGGGAGTCCTCGAGTAAGAGGGGAGGAGCTCCCTCTGCTCTTCCAATCTGAACTAATTCTGAAGCAGGGAGCGGATGGTTCGCTGATTCAGTATTAGCTTCAACTGTATCTGTGTCCTGAGGAAGCAGATACAGTTGAAAAAGGGACATACAGTTGAAAAAGGGACATACCCCTGGTCGCATCCGGGACTGTCCCGCTGAATCCGGGACGGTTGGGAGGTATGATCTTTACTACAATCGTTCGTCCCCATGCATTTGCATCATGTCGGGAGCTCATCTTCCTGTTTACACAGGAAAATATGCTGCCGACAAGCCACCGTTTTTTGGGTCGCATAAGATGCGATCAGATCAGGCGATCGTTCACCCGATCATTGCCCCATGTAAAAGGGTCTTTAGATCTTACCTTTTAGGTCACATGACTGAGAGCAGGGTGAAGTTGAACCGCTGTCTGCTACATGGACAACCAGCAGAATTTTGAAAGCAGCTATTTATGTAAATGGAGAAAAAGACATGAAATAACTCAATGTTGGTACAAAAAAGTTAAAACAAATTATTTGCAAAGTTACTCAACTGTTTATGTCGATTCAAACTGTGAAATGTTGTTAAAAGTGAATTTGCACTCAAAACAGATTGAGGAGGATTTATCATGTACATTTCTGTATTTAAAGGGGTTTGCCATCGATCACTGGGAGCCCCACTGATAGCTAGAATAAAGAAGCGGTGGCACTTGGTATAAAAAGCAGCCACCTTTTTTATCTTTTTTTCCAAAAGAGCCCCTCTCTCGACCCAGCGCTGTGTAGAATTGTAACACCATTGATCAGACATTGATGACATATCTGATCTACCAGTATTTATGATCGCAAGACTCCTTTGGTTCAGTTCACACATTGCGTAAATACTGCAGTTTTTCCGCAACGGAATGCATTGCAGAAAATCCGCAGCAAATACAGTAGCAGCAAAGTGGAAAAACTGCTCAGAAATAAACCTGCGGTGCAGAATTTTATTCCGCAGCATGTAAGTTGTATTTGGGTAAACGCTGCTTATTTGTTGCGGGTTTTCCCCATTGAATTCAATGGGGAGGTAAATCCCGCAACAAATAGCAGTTGTTGCGTTTTTTTGCGGCGGGTTCGCATTGATCTCGCCGCAAACACCGCAACTCAGAAAAAAACAAAAACTCATACTTACCCTGTGTTCCTCCCTCCAGCGCGGCCTCATGGGATGACGTTTCATCCCATGTGACTGCTGCAGCCAATCACAGGATGTAGCGGCGGTCACATGGGATGAAACATCATCCCAGGAGGCCGGCCTGGATGACGTCAGAGGGCCGGCCTCTTGGGATGACGCTTCATCCCATGTGACCGCCGCTGCAGCCAATCATAGATTGCAGCGGTCTCCTGGGATGAAACGTCATCCCAGGAGGTCGTCCTGCTAGCAGGCCGGCTAAATGCTACAGATTTCCGCAGCGGACATTCCGGGCGAAAAATTGCACCACAGCTTTTTCGAATTCCCTGCGGCGCACAGGGCGGATACGCTGTATGCTTTTAAGAAGCTTATCCGCCCTGTGTGAACGCAGCCTTCAAGTGTCCAAAAAATTGCTATGTGCTAGATATATGATGGTGATAATACTGTATGATGTGATCAGATATGTGCACACTGCTGTTCAGTTAGTGCCTATGCTCTTTTCAGAGAAGGGTAATCCTGAAGAGTAGAGCAAAAGGGTAAAGCCAAAAAGTGTTGATGAGATTATTGACTTCTATGGGATAGTGATACTTACTAACAACTAGAGAGTCAGGCCTAATGCCATGACCATGTTTTTTTTGTCGGTGTGCTATCCGTCATATCACACGGACCCATTCATTTATATGGCCCATGCGCACGACTGTGATGTTCACGGATCCGTGTTGGGGTTCATGAATCCGGGCTGCAGAAACTCAGGACATGTTATTTTACTGTCCGTATTTGCGGATCATGTGACCTACTCAGGGGGTTGGGACAAACTGGTGACATTAAGCCTTCCTTTTTTTTTTTTTTTGGCGGATCCGTCATTACTGATGACTCACGGATGCACTACAGAAATTTTATTGCAGACCACAAATACTGACAACGGATCCGTGGTTTTGCGGACGGTCGTATGCATTAGGCCTAACAGATCAACACATTTTCATGCAAATTATCTATGATAAGACTGAACCACAGCACAGACAGGAAGTGTTGTCATGGGGATATAGAAAAGCTAAGCCACTATGGGTTTGTAACGTCAAACATTGATCCATTGATAAGAAGTATGCCGTTAAAAATTTATTTCACATTTTTCATGTACCATAAAAAGCCTTTTTTATATTATATGTAATAGTTCTCCTTTAAGAGGTAGCTGGTGTTCTCCTTTAAATAGGATAATACTCCTGATCCTCAATGGCTGCTTTGGAGAGCACTTGGATTTCTAAAATGATGCAATTAATTTTAATCTGTGAAAAAACTGAAGTTCGTCTATTCAGAATCTCGCTTCACTGCATCTTTTATAAATTAAAAACCAACTTGTTAATTCTGTCAGACGTGTCAGATTTTTTATGTATTTCCTATCATTCATCTCAACAAACGACAAATAATTGAATTTGTTTTTGGGCAGCCGTCAAAGATCTGCCACAAGCAATGTGTGAATGAGATCTTTTGTTGCCATTTTCTTGCGCAGGTAATTTAATGACTTTAATTAGAATGTCCTGTTTGTTCTGTGTCTTGTCCAATCCAATTTGTTGACAGTTTTAATTGATTTTAGGCAATTGAGTCCTCATATACAAGAGGCATCGTAAGGGCTTGTCCACACGTAACGGAATTGCTGCAGAAAATTTCTGCAGCATTTCCGTTAAAACTTGCAGACAATCCGATGCGGAAAAACTGCACCATTTCCTGCGGGGTTTTACTGCAGAAAATGGTGCGGATTTTGCTGCGTTTTTCTCAGTGTTGGGAGATGGCGACATCTCCTCTGAAAAACGCAGCAATAAAGTCCACTTTCCGCAGCAGGAATTGACATGCTGCAGTACAAAATATACGGAAATTTTACGCAGCGTGTGGATGAGATTTGTTAGATCTCACCCACTTTGCTGCTACTGTATTCTGCTTCGTATTTTCCTTCCGCAATTCCGGACGGAAAATACTCAGCGATTCTGTTACGTGTGGACAAGCCCTAATTGTTCATTTTACGGATTATCGGGCAGACGAGCGTTTATAGAACGCTCGTTGCCGATAATTGTCCTTTGTAAACAAGGCAGTGATCAGCAGATGAACGAGCAAACGCCCAATCATCTGCTGATCGTATAGATTTAAAAAATTAAAATATTATCGTTGTCGGCAGCTCATCTTGGTGTGTAAACAGGGAGACACGCTGCCGTCCTGATGATAATGTATGGGGATGAGCGATCGGAGTAACAACCGCTCGTCCTCATCCATAGCTCCTTGTGACAGGAGCAAACGAGCGCCGATCAACGATGTCTCGTTGATCGATGCTCGCTTTATCGGCCGTGTAATAGGGCCTTAATATACCTAGGACAGGTAGGAGTATATATGTACTCAGATTTTGTGGAACTACAAGTCTCAGCATGTATTTTGGAAGCAGTGTGCCATCAATATCACTGGTAGAAAGCATCCAACCATCCTGATTTTTATTGGACCAAGGCAGTACATACCATTGAGTCAACCCTTGTGCCTGCTATGGGGCCCATTGACAGGCCCATGGTAAGTCTCATCCCTTATTTTAGTGGTTGGTAAGAACCTGTGCAAGGAATCCCTCTCCGCAAGCCCTACAATATAAGCAAACATGAATGTGGGGAATTAACCCAAGGATCATGTAAAGGAGACATTAACAAGCCATAATCATTTATTACCAAGTCCTCTAGACTTCCTAGTGAATAATCTATGCGGGCAACCAAGGTAGATCAACTTCCCTGTATCTGGCCCAGCCTTCGTAGACTGGATCTTCACACTGTCGTGAGCTTCAATGTTATATAATTGCTAACTGTCAAGCTTAGAAAGCTCCTAGACAGAGTATAGCCTCCCTGTACACTTATCATTGGTAGAAATAGGGTGTGTGTGACCCTAGTAGGGGAATTAAACCCAAGCTGTAGTTAATGCGATCACCGATCCTGATCTGTCTAAATAATTGTATTCCTCATGAAATAAAAATTCTGGAGCATCTTTTCTTAGAACTCTACGTTGTGTAGTTCCTCTGTTATTCCTCCTAGAAATTTATGAATAAATTGACAACTGATTGTTAGCAGTTGGGGGTGTTTCCCTACACAGACTGATAATGTCCAATCAGTGCTGACAGTGAGGGTATGTTCACACGGCCTATTTACGGACGTAAATCGGGCGTTTTTGCCCCGAATTACGTCTGAAAATAGCGCCTCAATAGCGCTGACAAACATCTGCCCATTGAAAGCAATGGGCAGACGTTTGTCTGTTCACACGAGGCGTATATTTACGCGCCGCTGTCAAATGACGGCGCGCAAATAGACGCCCGCGTCAAAGAAGTGACCTGTCACTTCTTTGGCCGTAATTGGAGCCGCTATTCATTGACTCCAATGAATAGCAGCGCTAATTACGGCTGTAATTGACGCGGCGTTCTTGCGCCTGCACATGCCGGTACGGCTGAAATTACGGGGATGTTTTCAGGCTGAAACATCCCCGTAATTTCAGCCGTTACGGACCCCCGCCGTGTGAACATACCCTGACACTGTGTAGAGACACGCCCCTTTGACAAGGAGAATGGTAACACCCAGTTGTCTATATATTTCTAGGAGGAACAAGAGAAGAACAGCACAAAGCAGAGTTCTAAGAAAATATCTTCCAGAATTTTTATTTCATGGGGAATATAATTATTTACTAAAATAGACATGTCAGCAGAGGTGACTGGTCCTCTTTAACACTTCTAACTAGGACATACGTTCCTCCTTCCCCAAAGACTTCTCATTGGGAGACGTGGCGAGCACTCCAAATCAGCAAGCTGTAGTTGGATCTCCTAGCCAGAGCATATGATCCTTCTAGCTAAGGATCTTCGTTCCCTATTGACTTCTCAGTAGGGAAAGCGGAGCGGTAACCAGTATTGGCACTCCAAAGTGACGTCCATAGTGGCTGTAACCCGACTGTGACTCCGGCAGAGGAATTTGGACCCAAGTTAAAGCTCCTAGCCGGGGCATATGATCCACCCAGCTAAGGATCCTTCTTCCCGTAGACTTCTCATTGGGGAAGTGAAGACACAACCAGTAGAGGTAAAACAATGTGACGGATATAGTGGTGGATTCTTACGTCTGGGTGGCGCTATGTTTATGCCCAACATTTTTGTAGATTCCACATTAGTTGGGCGTTACCATTACCACACAACATGCCGTATTTTCCTCATCCCGACACCCTTTGCCTTCATTAAATACTTCATCTGTAGATTTGTCCTTACTGTGCAAAATGTCACTGGTTGAAAAATGCCCAAGGCTCTTGTCAGAAGAATCTAGATAAACATTTCTAACATTGCCCGCGGGCCTTATACCAACATTCCTGGTAGCCTGAATGAATGGCATGTGAGCCACCCAACACATCACGTGACCCCCGGTCAGCTGCAGTCAGCATATTCTCACATTGTACAATTGTTTTCTTGCATGACAACTTTTTTTTTTGCATATGTATCTGGAAAGCTTCAGTTGTAACCACAAACTTAATTCCATGAAAGCATTCCTCTAAGAGAATGTGTTTATAGATGTCCATATAGCAAAACTTATGTAGGAAATTCAAGCGGGACAATTTACTAATTTGGAGGAACGTTGCCCAGACCTTTCGTAGTGTGTGGCCCCCTAATGACTGTTCAGGATCATTAAAATACCTTCAGGTTGGAATTAGTCAGTAGAAACCATTAGGTTTATTAATATCATCTTAGCGTTCCGTGTGTTGTGATGGATTGATCAGGAAGTAGTAGTGTCGTATCCAATGAGATAGATTTAAAGGGGTTGTCCAGAAATAGAAAAAAGATGGCTGCTTTATTCCAAAAACAGCGCCAAACCTGTCCACAGGTTATGTGTGGTATTGCAAATCAGCTCTAAGCCCTTCAATTGAGCTGAGCAGCTATAACAGACACAACCTATGGAGTGGTGTGGTACTGTTTTAGCCATGTTTTTCTAATCTTAGACAAGGTTTCTCACCATGTACATTTATGGCACATTGACCAGCGTGGGTCCAAACACTGGGATCCGAACTGATCGCTGATTGTTCCATGAGGACCTATAAGGGCATATGAATGTCATAGGGACTGCTCGGGAACCCTCTACATTAGGGATGCACGATGCATTGCAACTTCGATACTGTTTCGATACTGTGCACCCCCAAACTATTCGATATCGTTATTTCATGTATTTTCGATACTAAGTATCACTATAGTAACACATGAATGTATGAGAGCGAGGCTGCGGCTGTGTAATACATGTGTAATACAGCCATTGGTCCGCTCCTGAGTCCTGACAAGTGTGCGCCGTCAGGATGATGTGATGCGGCCAGTGCTGCACTAATGAGCGGCGGCACTGAAAACAGAACGTAGCGAGCGTTCCCATTGAAGGACCCCAGGGCTGTCTGACCAGATTTCCTGTTGTTAGGGCATACTTAGGTATGTCCTAACAACTGCCTGTGTACTATCAATACACAGGCTAATGTACTGTAATATAGATATATGCCGGTGTACTATCAGTATATAGATATATCCCTGTGTACTATCAGTATATAGATATATGCCTGTGTACTATCAGTATATAGATATATCCCTGTGTACTATCAGTATATAGATATATGCCTGTGTACTATCAATATATAGATATATGCCGGTGTACTATCAGTGTATAGATATATGCCTGTGTGCTATCAGTGTATAGATATATGCCTGTGTACTATCAGTATATAGATATATCCCTGTGTACTATCAGTATATAGATATATCCCTGTGTACTATCAGTATATAGATATATCCCTGTGTACTATCAGTATATAGATATATGCCTGTGTACTATCAGTATATAGATATATGCCTGTGTACTATCAGTATATAGATATATGCCGGTGTACTATAAGTATATAGATATATGCCTGTGTGCTATCAGTATATAGATATATGCCTGTGTACTATCAGTATATAGATATATGCCGGTGTACTATCAGTATATAGATATATGCCTGTGTACTATCAGTATATAGATATATGCCGGTGTACTATCAGTATATAGATATATGCCTGTGTACTATCAGTATATAGATATATGCCGGTGTACTATCAGTATATAGACATATCCCTGTGTACTATCAGTATATAGATATATCCCTGTGTACTATCAGTATATAGATATATCCCTGTGTACTATCAGTATATAGATATATGCCTGTGTACTATCAGTATATAGATATATGCCTGTGTACTATCAGTATATAGATATATGCCGGTGTACTATCAGTATATAGATATATGCCGGTGTACTATCAGTATATAGATATATGCCGGTGTACTATCAGTATATAGATATATGCCGGTGTACTATCAGTATATAGATATATGCCTGTGTACTATCAGTATATAGATATATCCCTGTGTACTATCAGTATATAGATATATCCCTGTGTACTATCAGTATATAGATATATGCCTGTGTACTATCAGTATATAGATATATGCCGGTGTACTATCAGTATATAGACATATCCCTGTGTACTATCAGTATATAGATATATGCCTGTGTACTATCAGTATATAGATATATGCCGGTGTACTATCAGTATATAGATATATGTCGGTGTACTATCAGTATATAGCTATATGCCGGTGTACTATCAGTATATAGATATATGCCGGTGTACTATCAGTGTATAGGTATATGCCTGTGTACTATCAGTATATAGATATATGCCTGTGTACTATCAGTATATAGATATATGCCGGTGTACTATCAGTGTATAGGTATATGCCTGTGTACTATCAGTGTATAGATATATGCCTGTGTACTATCAGTGTATAGATATATGCCTGTGTACTATCAGTATATAGATATATGCCTGTGTACTATCAGTATGTAGATATATGGCTGTGTGCTATCAGTATATAGATATATGCCTGTGTACTATCAGTATATAGATATATGCCTGTGTACTATCAGTGTATAGATATATGCCTGTGTACTATCAGTGTATAGATATATGCCTGTGTACTATCAGTATATAGATATATGCCTGTGTACTATCAGTATGTAGATATATGGCTGTGTGCTATCAGTATATAGATATATGCCTGTGTACTATCAGTATATAGATATATGCCTGTGTACTATCAGTGTATAGGTATATGTCTGTGTACTATCAGTATATAGATATATCCCTGTGTACTATCAGTATATAGATATATCCCTGTGTACTATCAGTATATAGATATATGCCTGTGTACTATCAGTATATAGATATATGCCTGTGTACTATCAGTATATAGATGTATGCCTGTGTGCTATCAGTATATAGATATATGCCTGTGTGCTATCAGTATATAGATATATGCCTGTGTACTATCAGTATATAGATATATGCCTGTGTACTATCAGTATATAGATATATGCCTGTGTACTATCAGTATATAGATATATGGCTGTGTGCTATCAGTATATAGATATATGCCTGTGTGCTATCAGTGTATAGATATATGCCTGTGTACTATCAGTATATAGATATATGCCTGTGTACTATCAGTATATAGATATATGCCTGTGTACTATCAGTATATAGATATATGCCTGTGTACTATCAGTATATAGATATATGCCGGTGTACTATCAGTATATAGATATATGCCTGTGTACTATCAGTATATAGATATATGCCGGTGTACTATCAGTATATAGATATATGCCTGTGTACTATCAGTATATAGATATATGCCTGTGTACTATCAGTATATAGATATATGCCGGTGTACTATCAGTGTATAGGTATATGTCTGTGTACTATCAGTATATAGATATATGCCGGTGTACTATCAGTATATAGATATATGCCTGTGTACTATCAGTATATAGATATATGCCTGTGTGCTATCAGTATATAGATATATGCCGGTGTGCTATCAGTATATAGATATATGCCTGTGTACTATCAGTATATAGATATATGCCTGTGTACTATCAGTATATAGATATATGCCGGTGTACTATCAGTGTATAGGTATATGTCTGTGTACTATCAGTATATAGATATATGCCGGTGTACTATCAGTATATAGATATATGCCTGTGTACTATCAGTATATAGATATATGCCTGTGTACTATCAGTATATAGATATATGCCTGTGTGCTATCAGTATATAGGTATATGTCTGTGTACTATCAGTATATAGACATATCCCTGTGTACTATCAGTATATAGATATATCCCTGTGTACTATCAGTGTATAGGTATATGCCTGTGTACTATCAGTATATAGATATATGCCTGTGTGCTATCAGTATATAGGTATATGTCTGTGTACTATCAGTATATAGACATATCCCTGTGTACTATCAGTATATAGACATATCCCTGTGTACTATCAGTATATAGATATATCCCTGTGTACTATCAGTATATAGATATATCCCTGTGTACTATCAGTGTATAGGTATATGCCTGTGTACTATCAGTATATAGATATATTCCTGTGTACTATTAGTATATAGATATATGCCGGTGTACTATCAGTATATAGATATATGCCTGTGTACTATCAGTATATAGATATATGCCTGTGTACTATCAGTATATAGATATATGCCGGTGTACTATCAGTATATAGATATATGCCTGTGTGCTATCAGTATATAGATATATGCCGGTGTACTATCAGTATATAGGTATATGTCTGTGTACTATCAGTATATAGATATATGCCTGTGTACTATCAGTATATAGATATATGCCTGTGTACTATCAGTATATAGATATGTGCCGGTGTACTATCAGTGTATAGGTATATGCCGGTGTACTATCAGTATATAGATATATGCCTGTGTACTATCAGTATATAGATATGTGCCGGTGTACTATCAGTATATAGATATATGCCGGTGTACTATCAGTATATAGATATATCCCTGTGTACTATCAGTATATAGATGTATGCCTGTGTACTATCAGTATATAGATGTATGCCTGTGTACTATCAGTATATAGATATATGCCTGTGTACTATCAGTATATAGATATATGCCGGTGTACTATCAGTATATAGATATATCCCTGTGTACTATCAGTATATAGATGTATGCCTGTGTACTATCAGTATATAGATGTATGCCTGTGTACTATCAGTATATAGATATATGCCAGTACATTACAGTTTAAAAATAAAGTAAAAACATAAAGTAATGTTAAATTTAAAAAAATACACATGAACCTTTTTTACAATAAACATTAAAATAAGTCTCAATACATAAAATATTCACATATTGGGTATTGGCGCGGCCGTAATAACCTGCACAACAATTTTTTTGCATCATTTATGATGTGTACGCTGTAAAAAAAGAAAATAAAAACTGCTTTCTATCACTTATTGTGGGGCACGAGGTACCATGAATTTAACCTCCATGTGCCTCACATTAAGGCCGGATTTACACCAGCGTGTGCGTTTTGCGCGCGCAAAAGATACTTAACAGCTCCGTGTGTCAGCAGCGTATGATACGTGGCTGCGTGATTTTCGCGCAGTCGCCATCATTATGACACTCTGTTTGAGTCACTTTCAAGCAGAGGCTTTTTGCGCTGGTGGACTTCATCAAAGTTTGGCCGCTGCAGGGGAAAATACATGGCGAGAAACCCCTTTAGGCTATGTTCACACGGAGTATTTTGGGGGAGGAATATCTGCCTCAAAATTCAGTTTGGAACTTTGAGGCAGATATTCCTCTCCCTGCACGCCGATTTTCGCGGCAATTATCGCGCCGTTTTTCGCCCGCGGCCATTGAGCGCCGCGGGCATAAAACAGCGAGATATACGCTTTCTCCTGCCTCCCATTGAAGTCAATGGGAGGTCAGAGGCGGAAGCGCCCGAAGATAGGGCATGTCGCTTCTTTTTCCCGCGAGGCAGTTTTACTGCTCGCGGGAAAAAGACGCCGACGCCTCCCATTGAAATCAATGGGAGGCGTTCTCGGGCCGTTTCTGCCGAGTTTTGCGACGCGGTTTCCGCGTCAAAAAACTCGGCAAAATACCCCATGTGAACATAGCCTTAAACTGTTTTTGGGAAAGTTGGGTGACAGCCAATATGATTACTATTACAGCTCCTACACGGGGTTGCTCTCCTAGACTCTCGAAGGGCGATTCTGTCTATTTCTGCACTTAGACGACCAGCCATTTCAATAATATGGGTTCTTATGGGACATCCATTGTTTAGTCCTCCACAGTAAAGTGGCTACCAGTTTGCACTTTGACTAATAGAAGGTGACCCTCATTTAGGCAAACCCCACTATTACATCAGAGATATAGGGGAGATAACACGATCGACAACGCTTTGGGATATAGTCGGATTTATGTGAGTAAAATGAATGCAGAATGAAATGTAAGAAATTCTTTTATTCCGTGTACAATTATTTTTAATAACTTTAATAACTTTTTAAATACATTTTATGTTTAATAAAGTTTATATGAGAGGTAATTATCCAAGTGGATTCTTCAAAGATCACAGGGACGTCTGTTTTAAAGACAGTGATTGCAGAAGTGAGAAAGGTCGCGGTTCGGCTCTTTTATCACAAATATCATCTCTACATTCACATCAAAAGCTCAGTTTTTGATGTGAAAGATATTTTTTTTTTCTAATAGATTATTTCTTAGCTATGTTATGAGGGCTTGGAGTTACAAATGTAATGTCTGGAGCACTTCTACACCTATATACCCATGACAACACTTCTTGCGCACGTTTTTGCTCTTTCAGCTTTGTCTTAGGGATGTTGTGTGGATCCAAATCACCATTCACATCAATATCCTGAATAGTGCTGTTCATGTATGTGTATATGTGGACATTGATGTGGATGATGATTAGGATTTACACATTGAGGCAGATTTATTACTGTGTCTGGATCTAGAATGTGTCGAAACATTTGCCAAATTTATTTAGACTAATTTAATAACAGATGTTTTCACCTCACTAGACATTTTAAAAAAGTATCTCGAAATGGGGTGTGGCTTACTGGGGTGGGTGTGGCTTAAATGCGCCAAAGAAAACTAAATCCACCAAGAATTAGTATAAGGAAGAGAAAAGTGTCTAGCCTGTCTCGAAAAATGCGCCAAATTTATAATACAGTGTGGTAAATTTAGCACATCTTCACACTGCCTGGTCTAAGTTTCTGCTGTCTAAATCTTAGACAATTTAGTGTCTATATGTAATGCTAAAACAGGCTAGAATAAAGACAGGAAGTGTTGTCATCAGGACACAGGAGTAGAGGAGCTAAAGTAAAGTAAATAACGCCAGGACCCATAGTAAGAGAAAAACTCAGTCAAAGCTTATAGACCGTATTATGCCTAGTGCAGGGGCTGACAATTCCCATGGAAAGCTATGGGCCCATTATAAATGCACATGGTAGATGGGGCCCTGTTAGGGTATGTTCACATACACTATTTACGGACGTAATTCGGGCGTTTTAACCCCCGAATTACGTCCGAAATTACGGCTTGAAAGCGTTGACAAACATCTGCCCATTGAAAGCAATGGGCTGACGTTTGTCTGTTCACACGAGGCGTATATTTACGCGTCGCTGTCAAAAGACGGCGCGTAAATAGACGCCCGTGCCAAAGAAGTGTCATGTCACTTCTTCAGACGTAAATGGAGCCGTTTTCCATGGTCTCCATGGAAAACCAGCTCCAGTTACGTCCGTAATGGACGCGGCGTTCAAGCGCCTGCACATGCCGTTACGGCTGAAATGATGGGGCTGTTTTCTCCTGAAAACAGCCCCGTAATTTCAGCCGTTACGGACGCTGCCGTGTGAACACACCCTTACAGATTTTGCATTGGGAGCTTTATGTTCACACGGAGTATTTTGGGGGAGGAATATCTGTCTCAAAATTCCGTTTGGAACTTTGAGGCAGATATTCCTCTCCCTGCACGCCGATTTTCGCGGCAATTATCGCGCCGTTTTTCGCCCACGGCCATTGAGCGCCGCGGGCATAAAACAGCGAGAAATACGCTTTCTCCTGCCTCCCATTGAAGTCAATGGGAGGTCGGAGGCGGAAGCGCCCGAAGATAGGGCATGTCGCTTCTTTTTCCCGCGAGGCAGTTTTACTCGAGTTTTGCGACGCGGTTTCCGCGTCAAAAAACTCGGCAAAATACCCCGTGTGAACATAGCCTTAGGTTACGTCTACGGCTGCATTTCCTGTTGTCACTTTGGAAAAAATGGCCGTCACAGCTGAAAAGAAAGATGCCGGCTGCTCTGTAAAACAAGTCCTTAATAAACTATCGTCTTTTCCTGCTGTGGCATTATGTGTATGGACATCTTAAAAAACATGACTGCTTATTTCCAGAAACAGCATCACTTTTGTTCATGTGCTCTGTCTGATTCTGCAGCTTAGCCCCATTTATTTGAACCCTGCAATACCAGACACAGCCTATGGACAAGAGTGGCGCTTTTTCTGCAAGGATTTTTTTTTAATCTCATACAACCCCTTTACAGGTTTATTATCATTTTACCCTTTTTATTCCTTTAGAACTATTTATAGAATTACCAGTTTATAATATAGAGTGATTTTAAATTATGACTTGGTAAAAACTTTTTTTCATTCCGTAGCCCCGTGGCTAAGTGTCATTCTCATGGTAGACAAATCCTCCTTTGACCTTCTCCACTTGATATCTGTAGACCAGACTACATATCTGTGTATACAGATTTCTTCTCTTCCCCAGCATGAACGCTCCCGAGCTCTTCCCGAAGCAGTCACAGTTGTTGCTTCGACAAAGTCCGACTTCTTTCAGCTTCCTGGTGACGTCCTAAGTGCTGTTCTATCTTCGCACCAACAGGTCACTTTCCCGATTCGGCCACACAGATGGCGGGGGAAGTGAGGGCACTGACGTCGGTACACTAGGTATTGGCCGATGACTTACATAGAGCCCGCTCATCAGCCATACAAAATTCAAAAAGTTCCTTGGTCCAAACAGCGTGTGGATATCACCAGGAAATGAGAATAAAACGGCAAATAAAGGTAAACAGACCAAACCGCATGTATTGCGCCAGTATTATGACACAGATGGAGTAGTTTTTATTTTGGTGGAGTGAAATAATAGGTATGCTTTAAAGTGGTTGTCCACTCCCCGACAACTGGACCACCGGATAGGTCATCAGTATATCATCGGTGCGGGTCCGACACCCAGACACCGCACCGATCAGCTGTTCCAGCTGCCTGCGGGCACCGGATGTCATTGCACAGTATGAAATGTATGGAGCTGGACAACCCCTTTAATCATTGGTTTCTTATTCACTTCTGCTAAATATTTATTTTCCATGTTCTCATTTTATTTTTTTATTATATATGAACTGTGATTTCTGTCACCTGTTATTTTAAGCTTTTTCATTACTTACAAAAGTTTGTTTTTTTCATTATGCTGTAGAATGTGGTCATAGGATACGTCCCAGATTCCAGAAAAAAAATGAGCAGGTTGACGGTTATTGGGAATGTTGAAGGTTACACAGTTTGTACAGTATCGGAGATGGTTAAGCAGCCCCCCCCCCTCCCACCATTTTTTCTCCACACTTTCAAAAACGTTTTCATTGCCAAAGTCAGCAAGAGTCCAAGTTGAGATCCAGATGTTAGTAATGTTAAAATCGCTTGGCAGCAGATCATGATCCGTTAGATGTGAATGTTGAAAGTATTTTATACTCTAAACAACTTATATTTTAATTGTACAATTACTAGTAGAATATACTGTGTAAGGGATCATTCCCAAAATTACATAATGCTACAAAAAAATGGCCACTTTTTCACTAGTGTTTATTTAAAGGGATTCTCCTTTTTTTATTTTTAGAAAATGGGGCAAAAGTGATAATAAAGAAACACAATGGGGCAGATTTACTATATAAATTCAGCCAGAATTCTGGCGTACATGACGTGCGCCACATTTATTAACTGCTTTAGACAGTTTTTCGACACGCTCGACAAGAGAGTATGGTTTGCCAAAAGGGGGCATGGCTTAAAATATGACACTGTGCGCCAAAAATGTGGCAACATATTTGTCGCAAAAAACTGGTGTAAATAGGTGGTATAATAGGAAGAGGTAACAACTATGTCACGTAGAGTGTGTGGACCCACTGGGCCGTACCGCCTTAACACGAGATCATGCTGTAAATAAAAGCTTACAGCGTGATCTCAAGAGATTACGCTTGCTGTGCTGTAAGTCCCACACAAACGTTACCGAAGTCTCGTGATTATGAATAGACATCGCGTCCTGGCTGGAAGCGATGTCTATTCACTGGCAAGACACTTCAGTAACGTTAATGTGTGTGTATGTGACTGCACATCATGATCTAGCAAGATCACGATGTGCAGAAAAAATGAATGGGTCACTGATTGGTCAGCGTCATACACTTCTCTCCACAACGCCCACTTAGTCAAAAAGTAAAAACACGCCCAGTTGTCTATTAAGAAAGTCATTAGCATAAATCTAAAATAGGTCATAACTTGGTCAAAATTTATCGTTTTTCGAAATAAAAACCACTGCTGTAATCTACATTACAGCGCCAAGATGTAAGAGATAGGGCACTTATAATGTGGTGACAGAGCCTCTTTAACATAAGACCATCCACTTTTTTGATCTGGCAGTCCCATATTTAAGCAAAATAATAAAAAATAACAAAAATTTTAATGTATGTAACGCCGGCATTGGCACCAAGAAAACCTGGGCATTTGCCAGGGTCCACACGGCAGTCTGGGACTAGTTAAAAAAGTCTAAACTCATGCCAAGGGTGATTGTCACCCAAGGGCCAACATACACCTGTAGCTGGCAAAAAAATTTCTTAAAAACCTCGGATCAGATCAATGTCTAGCTCCACTCTGCTCTGCCGGTGATAGGAGACTAGGCAATCTAGGCTCCACCCCATTGACTAAGCCAACCACCTACAGTTGACCTCTCGCCATAATGGATGATAGGGGAGGTAATTGACCCCTGATTTCTCGGACAGATTTTTACGCCTTCATTTCAGGAGCTTGCAGATTGTCTTGCTGACTGGCAAATACTATAGATACTTTTTTTTTATTCTGCCTTTTTGTTCCTCATTCATTTCTAGGTTTAATGTCCCTTTAAATAACATTAATGATTCTTTAAGCTGACAAGCTTGCCAACTTCTGCACCTGGGAACCAGGTTAACAATGATGAGAACCAGGGACAAAACAAAGTATAAAATCTATGCGCTTCTCATCCGTGTCATAAATCTCTGTAACTATGTCAAATATATCCTGACTGTCACTATATTTAATTCTTGAGGCTTCTCTTGATGCTTTCTCTTCTGTAAATTTGTGTGTAGTTATTTCTGTTCTTTTCAGCACTGAGTCACTCTTCCTGAAAAGCAGTCATAAGCTCAGGACATCATATTATCTGGTGGAAACCAGAGTGCTGGTAAGCTGGCACCTGCTATATCTGTATCTAGGATGGTACTGGCCCACCAGAGTATCAGAGGTTCCTCCGGTGGGCTTAAACTGGTCAGACACTTGTTTGGCCAACAGCTATTCCTCCCGACTCCACCATAAACGTGTGTGTTCGGCTCAACCATTCGTGCGTATTATTTCAACGGGAAGAGGGGTATACGCCGCTGCCAGACCTACTACTTACGTCCTACAGGCACAATGGATGGGGCATGTTGAAATCCAGCATGCCCAATCCTTTTGTCCCCTGACATCTGGGAGGCCCCCATACATATTAGATAGTTGAAATCGACATTTATTTAATACATATGGCCATTTTTAGGTACTGACACAACAGTGGACCCCTAATATAACCGGGTCCTAAAAGTTTATCACCAACCCATTTGGCAGTGATTTTGAAGCCAATCTCTTGCCACTATATCTTAAGGGGGGGACTCACAAATAACCTATTCGACTCAATGGATATGTTCTTTGTATACGATGATAACAACAAAGATTACAATAAAACTAATGGTGGATGTTCTGTATAGATGGACGGGGGACCTCAGGATCATCTTCTCTGGTAGACTCAAGGCACCCTAGCCTGGACACTGTCTGTTTCTATGGCTCAAGGGCTTGTCCCAAGATTTGCATTTATAACCTATTCAAGGGATAGATGATAAATGGCTGATTACTGGGGGCTCCACAGTTGGGACCCCCATGACCACTAGAATGGGGGTCTCAAACTCCCGTTCCTCGTGACTGCACCCCCCACAGTGAGGAGGAGCATGAATAGAGTGGAGGACGAGCTTGCACCTGACGGAACATACGAGCACTGTACTCTGCTGTTTCTGTCAGCCCCATAGACTTTGAATGGAGCACAGGGTTCGGGACCCTCATTCTAGGGATCGGCGGGGCCACCAGCGATTAGACATTTTTCACCTATCCTGTGAATAGGTGATAAATATTAATTATATATTATTATCCCTTTAAGTAGGTCAAGCTTGTGACTTAAATACATCATTTTCTAAAAAAAGTTTAGAATATTTTTGTGTAGTTATTTTTGTGAATCTTTTGTCAATCTTGTTGTGCCTTCTGTGAAATGATTCGAGCACATACAGAATTACTTGACGCGACTTCAGCATCTAATGATAATTAACTTTTCCATAACTACAATGATGCAGCACATTAGTCAATCTGAGACACAAATCTTTACTTTTTTTTCTTGTCCTAATTGTTCACAAGCTCAAACGGATGTCAAGTCTTGAAATGACTTTCGGTGATGAGAAAACATTTTAACTAAACTGCACAACAGGAACCAAGTTAATAATTTAAGAACTGTATTCAGTGCACGGATGTTTCATTTATCGGTGGAAATTGTGTAGAATTTGGTAATCCATTAAATCAACTTTTAAGTATAATTTTCTTTTCTAAAAGTACTAAAAAAGGAGACACAATTTGCTAAACTTTCTAAGAGATTCTCCATTTGAGCTGATTGGAGGTAATATAAGGGTAATGCGGCAGTAGGGGATAGATAAAGGCCTGTCAAAACCACGCTAGATATGAATTGAAGAACTTTTCTGTTATCCATGCTAAACTGTGAGGTGCTGTTTTTGGAAGCCTGTATTCTGTCTATAAAGCATTGGACACAGCTGGGATTTCGGGATCCTGTTTTTTTAGGGATCATTTTTCAGCTTGTGCTGTGTACACTGGGGGCAGGGCAGTCATCATCAGGGGGTAGGTTTACAATGAAAGGTAACATCTATATTAAACTAGGGGCAGATGTAACAAGATCACAAAATGTAATGGACACAGCTCAGCTCCTCCTTCCTCCCCCTCCCAGCACAGTGACTTCTACACAAGTCACAGAGCACGCTCACAACATTCTGTCTTGCATGAACACGAACGTTGCTGCCCTATTCAAAGTCTATGGGATTATGGAAACAGCCAAGTGAACTGTAATTTGGGTGAGGAGGAAAGGGGGCTCAGGAACCCTATTCTAGTAATTGGCTGGCGGCTCAGCGGTAGGGTGCCCAGTGCTCAAACATTTATCACCTACCCTGTGCATAGCTATTAAATGTGATTGGTGGGAAAACCTCTTTAAGCTTCAAACAATATAGGAACTTTGTCCAGAAAACGTACATATTAAAGCGTGTAGGTACATTTTGACCCTGTCTGCCAAATTCCTAGCTCCAAGATAAACATTATAATGATATAGTATCATTTATCATTCTGAACACTTTCCTTCACTCATGTTTCCGCTCTGTTCCCCTTGGATTATGTGAATGTTTTGTCTGGGATCATGACCCCAAAATACCATTTATTGACTTTATTCTCAACCTCCCAAGTTTCCTCTTTTCATCTCTCCCTCATTGTCTAAGAAGTACAGCATGTGAAGGATAAGACGGGATCTATGTTATTCTGACCACAGTGTGGTCCTGAGCCAGACATTAATGTATGATTATGGTTAGCTTCACAGTCGCACCCTAACACAACAGCATCCCATTATGGTGGATGATGACGTCAACTCCATCTGCTGTAGAATAGTTTACATCATCACTATGGTTTAGAGTACGTTTTATTCGTACCTATAAATAAGACATGAGATTTGATTTGGGAGAATTTTCACTTCTATGTAAAATTCCTGCAATCCTACATTATCGAATTACAGAGCTCCCCATAGTATTAAACCCCACAAACATCTAAACATACACGCAGTGGCGTAACTACCGCTGTAGCTCACCGACACGCCCCCCCATATGCCCGGTGGCGCCGCTAGCAGCCGTTATGGGTCCCGTGCTGCCGAGCCTCTAATATTTATGGGCTGGGCGGCATGGGCCCTCTCATGTTCGGTGGCATCGCTAGCACTGGAGGGGGACCCGGGGCTAGCTACAGCCACCCCCTCTTGCAGTAATTGTACCTGCAGCTATTCAGACAATTCAGCGCCTTACAATAACGCTGATTGGCGTGGCAATGACTTGTCCAGCCAATCAGCGCCTTTCAACGATGCTAGCGGCGCGATGACGTCATCGCGCTGCTTCCATGGTTGAAAGGTTCTGATTGACTGGGCAAGTCACTCTGCCCTGCCAATCAACGACATGCCGCTTGCGTCGTTCAGCTCCAGCAGACCTGCTCAGAAGAGAGCAGATCTGCATTGCCACCGGACGGTGTGGGAAGGAGACCAGGGTGAGTATGTAAAGTTTGTTTTTTTCTAACTAAAACTGTGAGTGGTATTATCTACAGTGGGGGCTATATCTACAGGGGGGTCTATACGTGGGGATGTGAAGCATATACAGGGGGAGCTATATTTAGGGCACTATCTACAAGGGTGGTCTATATGTGGGACACTATATACAGGGGTGGGCTATATGTGGAGCACTATCTATAGGGGGAGCTATTTGTATGGCACTATCTATTGTGGTGGGCTATATGAGGGACACTATATACAGGGGTGGGTTACCTGTGGGGCACTACCTACAGGGGTCTATATGTGAGCCACTATCTACAGAGGTGGGCTATATGAGGAGCCCTATCCATAGGAGCTATTTGTAGGGCACTATCTATAGGGTTGGGCTATATTTGGGACACTATCTACAGGGGGGCTATATGTAGGGCACTGTCTACAGGGGTGGGCTATATGTGAGGCACTATCTACAAAGGTGGGCTATATGTGGAACACTATCTATAGGGGAAGCTATATGTATGGCAGCACAGTGGCTCAGTGGTTAGCACTATTGCCTTACAGCTCTGGAGTCCATATGTGGACGCTATCTACAGGGGCTTCTTTGTAGGGCACTATCTACAGAGGCTCTATGGGGGTCATTATCTACAGGGGGGCTAATGGGGCACTCTACAGGGGACACTGTGTGTGGGACACAGTGTATGGTACTATTATAATCAGGGACATAGTGTATGGCGCTATTATAGTTAGAGGTGCACCGTATGGCGATATTATATTTAGAGGTGTTGAGAATTTTATCTTCGTTTATAGGTGCAGAAATGTTTTAAAAGTGAGAAGCTAAAGGCATCTGAGCGGTAAACTGCAGAAATGGGTTGTGGCTGGGAGAAATCCATCATAGAGGTCTGGAACGGAGGGAGAAGAAAAGAGAAAAAGAACTAGAATCTGAGACGTCACCAGTGCGTCACTTAATGTAAATGTGTGTTCTGCCTCTAATCAGCTCTGTAGTCGCTGTATGATCTGCAGCGAGATGATGGTTGGTATGATGTTTTTTTTTGTGAAACAGCATCTCACAGCATAGCCTTACCATTTTTCGGGCCATGTTGGGAGCTGTAGTTTTACGCCGTACAAACCTATACGGCAGGGGTTGTACTAAATTGAGCTGTATTAGTTCTGGTGCTGTATATATGTACTGAGCTTGGTTCTTATGCTGTATTTATGTACTGAGCTTTGTTCTGGTGCTGTATATATGTACTGATCTTGGTTCTGATGCTGTATTTATGTACTGAGCTTTGTTCTGGTGCTGTATATATGTATGAGCTTGGTTCTGGTACTGTATATATGTACTGAGCTTGGTTCTTGGGCTGTATTTATGTATTGATCTTGGTTCTGTTGCTGTAAATATGTACTGAGCTTAGTTCTGGGGATGTATATTTGTGCTGAGCTTGGTTCTGATGCTGTATTGATGTACTGAGCTTGGTTCTGGTATTGTATATATGTACTGAGCTTGGTTCTGGTGCTGTATTTATGTCCTGAGGTTGATTCTGGTGCTGTATATATGTCAGAGCTTTGTTCTGGTGCTTTATATATGTATTGAGCTTGGCTCTCGTGCCGTATATATGTATCAGCTTCATTCTGGTGCTGAATTTATGTACTGACCTTTGTTGTGGTGCTGTATTTCTGTACTGAACTTGGTTGTGGCACTGTATATATGTCAGAGCTTGGTTCTGGAGCTGTAATTATATAGGATATATTTATAATAACAAAATTGCAGGGCAGATGGACTTGGTTTCAATTCATTGTATATTTAATGGGAACCTGTCTGGTAGTTTTAACCCCTTGAACCGCCACCATGCGGTAATACATGACCTGACGATATTTCCAAATGTATGTTTTTTTCAGATGCAGCAAAATCTATAAAATCAACTTTCAAAACGGCACACACTATATGCTAATTACTCATTAAAGGTTAATGGGGTGGTGCCGCTATCCTGAAGAGTCCCATAGTCCTGCCTCCAAACCCACCTTTCCATGTTTGATTGACATCCCCCTGGCTGATACAACTTTCTCAGATGTGCCATTGCCTTGTACTACTTGGGGGGCTGTGTGGCACTATACACAAGGGGGAACTGTGTTGCCCTATACACATGGGGGAGCTGTGGGGCACTATATACAAGGGGCTGTGTGGCGCTACTAAGGGGGGGCTGTGCGGCACTCTCTACTAGAGGGGTTTTATGGCACTATTTACAAGGGGGAGGGCTGTGACTCTATCTACAGGGGGAAGTGTTTGGTGCAATCTACAGGGGTCTGTATGTGGCACTATATACTAAGAAGGGGCTGTGTGGAACTATCTACTAAGGGGGGCTGTGTGGCACTATATACAAGGGAGAGGGGCTGTGTGGCACTATATACAGGGGGAGCTGTATGGCACTATATACCTGGGGGCTTTATGGTGATATCTACAGGGGGCTGTATGGCACTATCTACAAGGAAGGAGGTGGGGGTGATATCTACAAGTGGGGTGTGACACTATCTACAGGTGGAGCTGTATAGCACTGTCTACAGGGGGCTGTATGGCACAATCTACAGGGGGCACTATCTATAAGGGGCAATTGGGGGCACCTGGGGGCCCCAGTCAAGAGTTTGCTATAGGGCCCAGTCTTTCCTAGTTACGTCCCTGCATACACGGGACAATTTGCTGGACCAATACAACGGTCAGCTCAAGAATAAGGCTGTGTAGGTGGTTTTTGGTGGTAAGATCCTTGTGTTTACTACTCAAGGAATCCAATTATGGATAGATGTCTCGCCAACAATTGGCCTATTTATGAGTAACTGTGAAGTAGGAGTGCTTGTACATTGATAATCTGCCTGTGTTATTGTGTCCCAGATGCCCATGTTATTGTGTCCCTACACTCAACCTGGTTCATCCTGTAGAAAAGCGCATATGAGCTATACAAATAAAAGGTCAAATACAGCTCATAGAATAGATGATTGCTCAATCTTTTTTCTCTCTATCCAATGGAATCAATCTCACCTTTTGTATTCTGTTACCATGATGGGTCAACAGGTACCGACATAGTATCGATGATAGATTCCATAGAAGGAAGGACATTGCTATAAGGTATATGAAATATGGTTTTATTTGTATTGGGTCGTAGCTATATTGCAGATCTTTGTCTGATCTTTAACAGCACTATCATGATCACCCATGGTCTATTTTGATGAGTGATCCACTGATATTGATTTGTGAGCATCATCACGTAACTAAGATCTCAAAAAAGTTGACTAGTCACATGTGATCTTAACATGGCTCTACTATGGCTCATAGCTTAGGCCAGTGCCCTTTACCCTGTGGCTCTCCAGTTATTGTCCCACCTCAACTCCCTCTGCGTCTGTCAAAGCATGCTGAGAGTTATAGTTTTACAACATCTAGAGAGGCACAAGTTGTAGACTACTGTCTTAGGCCCCATGCACACGACTGTAAAAATCGTAACTACGGTCCGTAATTATGGAACCATTCACTTCTATTGTTCACGGACACCTTCCCGTATATATGCCGTAGAAACCGTCTGCAAAAGATAGGACATGTCCGTGGCTGGCCGTGCCCATAATTACAGACCGTGATTACGAGCACGGTCGTGTGCATAGGGCCTTCAGCTGTATCACGGTATCTCAAAGTTCTACCAAACATTACTTTTGGCCAAATGTATACTTTTAAGGTTTTGAAGCCAATGACCAATTTGCCAAGAAACCAAGATTAAATTAAATAGAAAATGGGAGCATTTTACCTCTTGCACATAATGTAGTCCACCTAAGCACTGCAGATCCATTTCCTTGTGTTACCTAAATGTTTTCGGAAGACAGAAAGCAGCTATGGAACTATTTTCTGAAGTCGAAACATGAACACTGAGAAAATATTCATAACATCAGGACTTCATTGCTCTCAAAAATGAGAACCACCTGTCAAAACAGAAGAGAAGCTCCACAACTAGGTCAGAAGGAATCTACAACACTTCAGTGTCCAACATCAGCTCTGCCTACTATTCTTAGCCTTCTATAGGCAAAATATGGCAAAGGGCACAGTATTCTGGTGACCCCAAACTCTAGACCCTCAAAGGAGTATGCAAATAACAATATTCATGTTTTGTTTTTTTCTTCTTTTCATTTTTTTTCCATGATTTCCTCACTCTTCACTATGTGACCCAGAATTCTATGGACCAACATTGTTTCTCCGTGTGCCTCTGATTTTACATAGAGGCACACAGAATTTTTTTTCTCACGGATTCTAATGAAAAAAAAAATGGTGGCATCATCCTACGTATATTACATTATTGGGGTGTGCCTGTAGGGGAGAATATTGTGCCTCTCGTAGACCCCACACTGTGCCATACAGAGTACCTATGGACCCGTATCACAGACGTGTAGTGCCTTGTAGACCCCACACTGTGCCATACAGAGTATCTATGGGCCCGTATTACAGGCGTGTAGTGCCTCTCATAGACCCCACACTGTGCCATACAGAGTACCTATGGGCCCGTATTACAGGCGTGTAGTGCCTCTCTTAGACCCCACACTGTGCCATACAGAGTACCTATGGGCCCGTATTACAGGCATGTAGTGCACTCCATGCACTGATGTACGGGTCCAATCACAAAGAATAGCCATGTGTATTACCGACCCATAGGCACCTTGATTGCTCCATGGAAGCAATGCAGTAGGCTTTCGTGTAAAATCAGAGGCATATGGTGGTACAGTATGAGCCCATAGCGGGCTATGAGTGCCGTATTATACCACACAGTACATCTGTAGTACACTCATGTGCATGAGGCCAAATTGCGGCCGTAAATGACTGATAATGTACATATGGTATGATTATTGATGCAGGATACCAAAAATAATGAGATCCATACAAAACGTGGAATTATTTGCAAAATGTATTGGAATTTTTTTTTTGTGCCATTGTGGCGTATCTGCAATCTAATGAGCTGTGTATTTTCAGTAGGTGGATCAATAATGTTATGGAGCTGTTCAGATTATAATTAATTGTTTCGTTTTATGGAAAATTTGTGCACTGAGCCCAAAATTATTAGACGTTTTATAATTTTTTAAGAAAAATTGTATAATGTCTGTGGTCAGCTTTAGGAATGAGTGCCTTTGTCCTTTTAGATATTTATGTGCCCTAGGGTTTTACTATTATAGTGTTTTACATGGATCTTTGGGGGTTAGGCGGCTGGCCTGGCAGTATCCATAAATCCCATAGATTAATGTGGACGGTTTCTGCAGTACAATGGGGGTAAAGGGACCCCCATTCTCCCAATTGGTGGAGGTCCCAGAGATCAGCTATCAGACATATCAGAATAGTCAGAAATTGTCAGAATACCCCTTTAATGTTCTGCCTACTAGTGATGATAACATTAAACTTTACTGTAGGCTGTAAAATGAAATGCTTTCTTTCCACCAGTCTACAGTGTAGCCTATTTGGCCACTAGATGTCAGCACATGTGAAAAATAATTCTAAATATATAAATTTTAGAACATTATTTACAATATAAGGCACTTTCAGGAAATATTTTTCCCTTTAAAATAAAAGTGTGTCTCATCATATAATCTACAGACAAAATAAATCATTCGTTTGGACTCTAAGGCTACATTCAGACGAGTGTAGCTAACCGTGAACATGAAAAACTGCAGTTTTTCACATCAGAGGTGCACCTGTGCAGGACGCGTTGTCACGGATCCCCCATAGACTAGAGTCTATGGAGGCATGTGTGACACGCAGTAAAATAGGACATTTTTCACAGACCCTTCCCACGCTCCGTTGAAACCACGGTCGTGTGAACGGCCCCATTGAAGTACATGAGTCCGTGTGATGGCCGTTGTTTTAACGGCCGTCACACGGATGTGATACACGCTCGTCTGAAGGAGCCCAAAGATGTAATTGGGGAGTGGTCCTCATTCATCACTGCATATTTCACGCTATGATTACTTTGCTTGGTTGTTTTTTCCTCCTACTGAACAAATTCAGACGTATACATTGTTTGAACAGGATCTCAAGTCAAACAATAGAGAATCTCCTTTACATACAGAAGTTCCTGTGAATACATTTGTATAGGATATCGCTGGCGTGATCAGGGTTATTGTGCAATTGGCCTATTTAAGGACCTCGTCCCCATATAGTCCTTTCTCAACACCAAATTGAGGAAAGGAACTGCAGCACTCAGGATAATCCAACGAAAGTGTGATTTATTCACCAAGCATAAAAAGACTTGCAACGTTTCAACCCAACATGGGTCTTTATCATGGACCGGGGACTTTCTCTGCTGCGTGCACCACCCATGATTGGCGAGTTGCAATTTCCTGCTGGTGAAAATTGACTTTGGTGTGCTGCTGATCTCTTGAATCTTTCTCAACACCATCACTGGTAGCTGGTGATGAACTTACCATGGCATTAACTGTGGTGTTATTAAGGCACTGTGTGATCGCAGTATTTGAGCACCTTTATTTGTTCACTCTATGGCACTTTTATATATAAGCACTGTATGGCAGTATTATACATTCACAATGTTTTGGCACTGTATGGTGGTATTTGTGCACACTATGGCGCTATTATTTGAACAGTATTGCTTTCTACTTTCCTGCTTCCAAAGAATGGGAGTTGTCACTCTTATATGTATTTTCCAGAGGCCTCGGCTTTCATATGTCATAGTTTAGGTTTAGATAAAATCACCAGGTTATGAAAGTGCAGCTGCTAATATCCGTCACATATAGGAATGTAAATATGTACATGTCTCTGAACTGGGGATATGTGAGATTTAGGCCTTATTTACACGTCGGACGTGAAAAACGATAGTGCTCGGCGCTGCGGGACGCGATGTCACGCATCCCCCATAGATGAGAGTCTATGGAGGGATGCGTGATGCGTGAAAAGATAGGACATGTCCTATTTTCCCACGGACCCTTCACACGTTCCGTTGAAACAACGGCCGTGTGATCGACCCCATTGAATTACATAGGTCCGTGGGACGGCCGCTGTTTCAACGGTCGTCCCACGGACGTTTAACGCGCTCGTGTAAATAAGGCCTAAGATAGGGAAAGGGATTTTTTTGGGGCTTCCTGTTAGCAGAACCCTTTCGCCTACCCTAAATGGCTGGTAACAGGGAACAATAGATTCAATTCAACTCCACAGCAGATGGAGATATGGAAGACTTAAGGCCTAGAGTCCATTTAACTTATTAATTTACAAACGTGTTCATTTATTTGTAGAAGCTGGGAAATTGTTGTCACTTTCTTCCCGCATAGTTTTCCAACTATGTAATTAGTTTTGGATTAGGGAACTATTACATTTACCTTTTTTTGCTGCTTTTATATAATCATCTATTTAGATGTCATACATGTTAATGTATTGATCAACACGGCAGATTCTTTCCTGAACGCATTGCACTGTCCTGTATGAATATCAATTCTATTTTCTTTTGTGTTTTTTCCTTTATTTGGCATGTGAAGGTTTTGAGCAGACGCATATTCACTTTCAGTGGCCAAGTGCCTTGATCCCAGTCGAACACTTATGGTGATGCCTTTATACCATACACAAATTATTAATGTTTTGAAACAGTAGCTGAAGTCATCAGATATTTGTCATCAGATAGTCAAAGAAGCAAGTTACAAAATTAGACATGATTCTGGCGTCGGCACCCGGCGAAGCTGTGGAAAATGCCGGGGCCACATCACACAGGGCCAAATCCAAAAGCCATTATTACATAGTCACACTAGGGCCAATTTCATAGGAAGGCATTTTTTGGGGAGTTGGAGAGACAACGGGAGTACCAAGAAGAAACCCACACAAACACGGCGAGAACATATGAACCCCATGCAGATGATGGTCTTGGTTGTGTTCGAACCTTGGAACCTGCCCGCACTATACTTTTTATGGTTTCTTTTCCTCTCAGATAGCTCCTGCCATTAAAATGAATGGAAACTCTTACAGTAGGAGTTTAAATAGCAAGTTCCTAGGGTTGATGTGGACTGTCATGTGGCCATTTCTATCTCATTGTAGGAAGGTCTGTACTTTTTTGTTCTTATTGAAGAAGGTACAGAAGACAGGTGTGCAATTATGGGAGTAACAGACACAAGATTCATAGAAAGGAGAGAAAAGAGGGGGAGGAGGATGGAGAGAGGAGGACAGGGTATGTGTTTATTTCTATAAAGTTGGGTGACTGGCTGACCATAAGACTCAAACATGGCTTTCTAGAGTTTCAACTTCCTGTCCCCAGGCACAGTAGGAAGAGCAGCCTTTTTGGCAATATATTGAAGATCTGACAAGTGAAATAATGTGCAGGCTAACAGAACAGGAACATTCATAAGCATATATAAGGTTGCGCTAATGCACTTTAATGCTGGAGAAGTAAAGATATTTGGCTTAGTTTAGGTCTAAATAGTGAAAACGACTTTTCAGAATCAGAAATATGCTCAGAACAGTTGTCACTCCCCTTCCCCCACTCTTAGGTCATGCAAAATATATTACTCATCAGGGGGCGACAATGAGCAAAGAATAAAACTCTTCCCAATGTAATGAAAGTTCGTTATCTATATACCACCGCGAGACATGATGGGAGTGATAGTCAGAATAATAAAATGTATTTAGAAAAATCTTTTTTTTTAAAATATATATTTAGAAATGACTATTGCAGCACGGAGGCGATTATCCCTTTAAGAGTCCAGCAGGAGTTAATAACATTAGTTCTTCTAATATAAAATGTGCTCTTTCTTATATAATGATATTGACATATTTTACAATTCGCTTGCGTTCTTTTAATAACCCGTGCACTCGTAGTCATTATGTGGGTGTTTTCTGCAATTATTCCATCTTTTCTCTAGCTAATTGGGAATTGTTCATCTGACTCCTGAATACAGTCGTGTTCAGACATGAGCGATCCTTTACACTGAGGAAAGCTGCACATTCCGGGCCTGGATATTTATTCATCTGTTCCCATCTAGACAGGCGACTCCAACACACTGAGGAAAGTTTTAAAGGGGAAGTACACTTATTTAGGGATTTTATGGACATATACAGGTGTAGCAGAGCTGAATTTCTATGAACTATTGCAGATTACACATTGACGTTGACAAACACAGCTTTAGGTTTTCCTTTCCTTTATTTAAATAGCACCAATAGCAGTGTACATACAATATACGCTCATGTTAGTCCCTGTCCCTAGAGGGCTGAAGTTGTCATGTCGACTAGAAACCTCTTGTGATCTTCCTCCCGTATCAGCCAGTGATGCTTCTGGCCTCTTCTAGCTTGGTTTAGGAAGTTACAGCAGCTATTTGTAGCAACCATGGTGCTAAGGTATCTGTACACTTATAGGGGTTCTCTGCTTTGGATAATCCCTACTTGTTAGTGTCCTCTTCTGGCACCCCAACAATCAGCTGTAATCTGTGGGGAATGTTAAATTTCTCTGCAGCACCTCCAGAGGATAAACTAAGCATTACACAGTGTCTATATAGGCTGTCTGTGTAATGCATGGACGTGCTGGGTCCTCCAGAGTGAGAGACGCTCATTGTAAACTCTCTTCTCTCTGGCTAAAAGATGAAGATCCTGAACAGAGGACCCCCCTCTTGTAACTCATAATTCCCTTATAGGATAATTTTCCAAACTAGACAACCCCTGTGAATTAGCTGTTTGCCGAATGATCATTCAGCCAATTGTAAATGTTGTTGTTTTTTTTGCTAGGGAGAGGGAAATAAGCCGCTGCCATTCCCCTCTTGGGAACAAAGGATTGGACATGTTGAAATCCAACATGCCTGAGCCTCTGGGTGAAACCCATATACATTAAATAATTGAGGCAACCTGCTGAAATCAAAGGGTTTGGCCATCATTTATTTAATTTATATGGTCACAGAGTCACTCATGCTTCTTAGACATTCATAGCCCCTGCTGACTCCTCCCTTCTCTTCTCTGTGTAGCTGTGTCTGTTAAATTGTACATTAAATTCAATGCAGAGTCTGATTCAGTCAGCCTGGGAGTGAAAAGCTAGAAAAATCTGGTAAGGTGTACTACAAAACAATAGCGTTTTAATGCAGTGTCCTGAGGGACATTTCCACATAGCAATAACTATCTAAATGATCCCTTATTAGGGGCTGTGCCAGCATTGTCCTGTGTCATTTGACATCTCCAGAAACCTATAATCTAGCAGTATTTCTGTGTGTTTGGCTTCGTGTTGCATCACATCTCGGCTGAGGTCATTGTGACACATGAGATCTGTGACTCATTTTGCAGAGACCTCACTTTCACTCATCATACGAATGCAATATCATGAATTCCCCGGCACTAGCAATGTGGTCAATAAAAGATGGAGGAGTTGTGTGAGGTGTCTGAAAGCAGTTTACGAGATTGTGTGTGTGTGTAATTATAGGATATCTGGGTGTGGAATTATTTCGGCTGTTGATCTGGGCCAGAAAGACATTGAAGCGTGGGAACTATCGTTTTCTTTGCCTCTATTTCAAAACCACACTATTTGCATAGGTGTATCCGGTAAAAACATTTGTGTGCTGCTCTCCTGTTTCATACATTCTGCTGTGTGCTTTGCAACCTCCATATCTCTTGTAGGTTTAGTGCATAAAGCGTATGCTGACAAGGTGAAGGCCATAGTGCTATCGGCTGGACAACAGAGTTTTTGGTGTAAAAAATGTTGCCCGCACTTTATGGGTAGTTTCAGACATAAATACTGCGGATTTTCTGCAACGGAATTTGTTGCGTAAAATCCGCAGCAAATACAGTAGCAGCAGAGTGGATTAGATAAAACAAATCTCATCCACACGCTGCGTAAATACTGAATGGAATTTTTTTTTCGAAATTGACCTGCGGTGCAGAATTTTATGTTCCGCAGCATGTCAATTGTATTTGCGGAATCGCTGCTTATTTGTTGCGGGTTTTCCCCATTGAATTCAATGGGGAGGTAAAACCCGCAACAAATAGCAATAGCTAAGTTTTTTGCAGCGGGTTTGGAACCATTCTACCGCAAAAATCGCAACTCAGAAAAAAATTAAAAATCTTATACTTACTCTGTGTTTCTTCCTCCAGGCCGGCCTCCTGGGATGACGTTTCATCCCATGTGACCGCTGCAGCCAATCACAGGCTGTAGCAGCGGTCACATGGGTTAAAACGTCATCCCAGGAGGCCTGCCTTGATGATGTCAGAGGGCCGGCCTCCTGGGATGACCCTTCATCCCATGTGACCGCCACTGCAGCCAATCACAGGCTGCAGTTTTTTGCAGCGGACATTCCGAGAGAAACACTGCACCACAGTTTGGTGCAGTTTTTCGCCCGGAAATTCCCTGCGGCGCACAGGGCGGATACGCTGCAAGCTTTTGCGCACCGTTATCCGCCCCATGTGAACTCAGCCTATAACTTTGGAACCTTTTGAAACTAATTAGACTGCACTCGCAAACTGAAGAGCTGGCAGCAAGGAGAACATGAAAAAAAAATATATAATGGCACAGTAATAATGGCGAAGTTGCAATTTCGCTATTCCATTTTAAAAAATTTGTTTTATAGGAATACTTTGGGTAAAACTGTAAGTCTGCATTATCAATATTAAGAGGCCCTAGGGGGCGGAGCATGACACAGGGATTCTTTCTTGGAACTACTGTGTCACACTCCGCCTCCTCAGGCCCGGCAATAGGCATATCGCAGTGTATAGGCTTTTCCCTGAGAGTTTCTTACAGAAGCAGTTGCAGGTTTTACATGTGATTTTCCCTGGCCTGTTCCCTTTCCCAGCTCCTTTGAGCAGGGGAAAAAACACCAATGATAGGTCATAATTAAATGCTTCATGGACTAGAAATGTGTGTTTCTTAACCATGCTCATTTGGCTATTTCTGACGATTCGACTCGATGAGGGACAGCACATTCTCGTCTATCTCACCGGCCGAGAATGGCAACTTGGGCCCAATATTCTAGGCATCTGTGGCGATCTCAAAAGTCAGAACCCCAACTAACTTACTTGTTTAGCCCGTCTGATTGATGGATTCCAAAACTAAAAATGTGGCTGTCGTAGGTCAATTCCCTTAAATGATAACATTTAGCAGCCGGCAGCCATCACTAGAGGGGGCTCATGAGTTTACTACATGCTACTAAGACATTAGACTCAATTATAAAATAGTAGGCGGTACGCTCCCTCTAGTGGTGGCTGCAGGCAGTCAGAAATTTGTCATTTAACTGCTTAAGCAGGGGATTTGGGGGCTCTGTAACAGAAAAAACAGCTCTGACTGCTATATAGATATATATTAAGAAATTAATCATCTCGTAATATTGGATCTAGAAATGAAAAAGTGTTAAAAGGTGGACATTCACTTTAAGGGTAGGTGCAGGTAATAAAGGGGAGTCCTAGAATTGGCAGGACTACCTTTATCTGCTTTATAGTTCTTATTGCTGAAAAATTGACTCTGATTTGCTGCTATGGGAAAGTATAATACTGAAAAGGAGCCATGTTGGGAGGTTTAGGTCCCTGTTAGGGGAATTAAGTGAACATTTCCTATACTTTTTGACATTGCAGCCTTTTTAGATTTAGCTATTTGAATTTGGATGATTATTTTTCATGTAAAATAAGGACTTTCCTGTATGTGCGTATATTTGCAATAACAGTAAAGACAGGTTCTTCATAAACTTCAAAGAAACACGTTGCAAATTTGAGCGACAGCTCGTTCACTTGTGTGACATCCTCTGAGGTCGGCGGGAGCATCGAAACGTGTGAGCAGCGCTGGCAGCTTGGCTCTAACATTCTCACCCAAACCATAAAGGTGTTGTCGAACAGGCAAAAGAGATTTGACATGAAGAGAAAAGAAAGCAAAAACGGAACATATTAATATAGAGGTTACTGCTGTGTCCGCCCATAAAACATATAATTATGGGTCGTTTGTTGTTGGTGGAAAAACCCTACAGAACTTTTTTCACATGATTGTTAGTTTTGCTGCACATAAAATACATTTTATTGTTACTTTTTAGATTTTTTTTATTTATATAGTTTCTCCGACTATAGAAAAAAACTTTAGACAATTATTTAGTTTCAGTAGCCAAATGCCCAGACCCCGAGCCAAATCTCAGGGTCTCATGGGAGTCTGTACTCCGGCACACCATACGGAACTATTTTTCTAGGGTAGAAAACCTCCGTAGTACGGCGTCTGATGAAGCATGTTACAATTTGGTATGGCTCTATATAAAATCAGATGCATATGGAATTACAATATTGCCCCATACACCTCTATAGGTGCTGTATTATGGCTCCATGCAACTCGGAGGTTATATGGAGCTGTAATTCACCCTTGTGCATGTGGCATTTCGGTTATTCCTTTTTGCACCACACAAATTATTTACATTGATTTAAAATTAGATAATTACTCCAAGTAAGTTAAAGGAATTGTCTACTTTGGACAATCTCAACTTGTTAGAAGGGAGCCTTGACAATTAGCAGATCGCATACTGTTCTTCTGCTGGGACCCCCAGCGATCATTCGTAATCTTTGGGATAACCTTGCAGTAAGTGTTAATTTTCCCTGCAGCGCCACCGCAGGGGAAATGAAAGGGTGACTAAACATTCAACAAACTTCTGACATGTCATAGTGACATGTCAGAAGTTTTGATCGCTGGGGGTCCACATGTCTACGGGCTCATTGATTTTCTATTGAATCCGTACACCAACTGCTCGGCTTTCCGAGAAAAGCCGAACAGAAAACAAGCGGCTCAGCACTCACAAGAGCGCTACTGCCTGTTTGTTTTAGCGATTGGTGGGGTCTCAGTGCTCAGACCCCAAACTATCACAACTTCTTATATGTCACTATGACATGTCAGAAATTTTTAAAAAATGTAGTAACCCTTTAAGCATTACACAGTGCCCATTTATATTGATTTGTTGCCTGTCTAATGCAGGACAGGGCAGGTCCCTCAGAGCGAGAGACGCTCTTTGTAGCCACTCTCCACTCTGGCCAAGAGATGAGACTCCTGAACAGAAGACCCCGCTCTATTAACTGAGAATTCTCTAGTAGGGTGTATGGGAATACGTTTTCTAAACTGGACAATCTCCTTAAAGAACTAGACATAAGTATGGAGATTTATGTTTTCTCATTGCCTGTGTGTGTTTACTGACACACCTCAATAACATGTGGGCATAAGGACTGTTGAACTCAGGGAACTCTGCGGCCAGTTTCAGGCGGCTGTTATACAGCCACATTTTTCCCCGGTTCTTCTACTGAACCAACCATTGATCACGATTAGGTCCTATAGTGATCTAATATCGGTTCTGCAGAACAGCCATGAGTATGGCCATATTATGGTTGTGTGAAAATGGCCTTGCATGTGCTCCAATACCTCTGTTGTGTAGCTTAGGTGTAGATCCAAGTATTGGCCAGGAAGGGGCACGATGGGGGGCAATGGGCTGACAACTGCTCTAGTGTTATATTGTGGTTCCTAGGGAAGTTGTCACTTCTCCTCCCATACACAGATGTAAAAGGAGATCTCCTGTTCCAAGAGGTGTAGACATAAATATTGGCCTGGAAGGAGCGCGATGGGGGTCAATGAGGTGACCACTGCTCTGGTGTTATATTGTGGTTCGCACGGAAGTTGTCACTTCTCCTCCCATACACAGATGTAAAATTAGATCTTCTATAGCGAGAAGATGTTTGAATGTGTTTTTATGCTGTAGTCCAGTCAAATTTGGGGAACATGTGAAATTATTTAGTGTTGAGTTACAGCTAGATACTAATCCCAGTGAAAAGTAAGGTGGCACAGGGAGCATCAGAGACACCTACTCAATGTGGCGCTAGATGTGGCAAGGCACCTGAGTCTTGCAACCACCATCAATCTTCATATTATTTTGTATAACAGTATTATTTTGAAATTTATTAGCTCAGTTATTAGATTACTTTATGTATGAAGCTGTTATTTAATCATTGTATGTTGGTATTTGAGCACTATATGTTGGTATTTGAATACTGTATGTTGGTATTTGAGCACTATATCTTTGTATTTGAGCACTGTATGTTGGTATTTGAGCACTATATCTTTCTATTTGAATACTGTATGTTGGTATTTGAGCACTATATCTTTCTATTTGAATACTGTATGTTGGTATTTGAGCACTATATCTTTCTATTTGAATACTGTATGTTGGTATTTGAGCACTATATCTTTCTATTTGAATACTGTATGTTGGTATTTGAGCACTATATCTTTGTATTTGAGCACTGTATGTTGGTATTTGAATACTGTATGTTGGTATTTGAGCACTATATCTTTGTATTTGAGCACTGTATGTTGGTATTTGAGCACTATATCTTTGTATTTGAGCACTGTATGTTGGTATTTGAATACTGTATGTTGGTATTTGAGCACTATATCTTTGTATTTGAGCACTGTATGTTGGTATTTGAGCACTATATCTTTGTATTTATGCACTGTATGTTGGTATTTGAATACTGTATGATAGTATTTGAGCACTGTATGGTGATATTTACTCAGGCATTGACACTGCTACTTAGGTTCTGTACTGTATATTATTTTTTCCATGTACAGTGGTGGCAGCACTGTATGGCATTGTTATTTAGGCAACTGCATGGGAGTGTTATTTGGCCAACATATAGCACAGTTATTTAAGTATTGTATTGTATGTTAAATGTTCGCTCATATTTAGGCACTGAATAGTATGGCCATTTGTACCCTGCACGACAGTACACCACATGAGGGACGGTGCCAACATAAAGAACTGCCCTGGGCACCATCTAACATAAGCCCCCCCCACCCCCTGGTATAAATACATTGTGGGTGGCGCGGCACTTTAATTCCAATACAGACTTTCTAATAGGACTCAAAATTTTTATAGGTTTATGGCCATCTAACTACAAATTAATATATGTATATTTTTAATTTTTGGCCTAGATTTTAAGATGCAATCGTGGTAATAATATCCACCTAACAATGCAGTGCCCCCTGGCGACAGTTAAATATGGGTTGATTGGTTAATTAAGTTCTAATTAGAGACATCTCACCAACCTCACCTGCTGGTGGCAGACTGTGCGCAGCTCGTAATTGTACAATTTTCATTAAATATATATACGTACATACATACAGGGGGCTGCTGAAATGAATGATTTCTTCTTATTTTTTTTTCCTTGCTGCCTCCAGCGGTTAAAGGACAGCTTGTAACTTCCATACAGAATCCACCTTCATTACCATTTGACATCTGAGGAAAATGGTAAACTGAGATCCAGGCTGCTTAAATTATTGAAGACGGTAGCATTGCATGTGAAGCTGCTCCTTGCAAATTAGATCCACTGGAGGACCTAATTAATCCCTTACAACTCCCTACAATTAAAAGATTACTAAATAACAACGAAGGGTGTGAAGGGCTATATGCACCGTACTTGTATGTTAGGGAAGCAGCTGCTGTCGCTATTTATCATTACAAATGACTGTATTTTCGTAAATGAAGAGTGCGTGGGATGAGAAAAGAGCAGAACTGCGGACGTTGCATCTCCTCACTAGCAGTGAGCTCTTATATGCAAGTTTTCCCGACGCATGTCTGTTTTATGATGGTTGCATCGTCTATGGGTACTGTAGAACATGTGAATACGGGTTCAAAGACTCGGATATTTTACGGATCTGTGTTGTACGGATACGTAATATGGCATCCATAGACATCTGTCATGGGCCCATTGAGCTGGTCACTAGGGGCCTGTCTGCTGAAACCACTGGCATCAGCTTATTGCCACTAGAACTGTATTATAAAAGGGTTGGTCCTAGGTGGACAACCTCTTTAAGATGACATCTCAGTAGGGCGTGGAGGCCAGCAGTCTGCTCTTCATTGTAAGCAATGGGAATTTGTATCTTCCCTCATCACTGGAGGTTAAAGTGTCCCTCCGGCTCCGTGACAAGATTTTAAATATGATGGTGTATAAAGAGTAACATTACCTAGTGCCCTCAAGTTGTGCCCCTCTGCCATGGATTTGCCATTTTAGGGTTCCCTCTGTGTTGTCCCAAAAAGGCTGCAGTGCTTCTTAGCCTACGAGTCTGAGATAATCCCACTGTTCCCGGATTGGCCAGAGTTGCTCACTTGAGCAGTTTTGTCCAATCCGTGAACAGAGGGAGTGTCTTAGACTTAGTCTGAGAAGCACTGTGGCCAATTTGGGTCAACACAGAGGGGACCCTAAACCGGTGGATCCACAGCATAGGGGCAAACTGGAGGGCACCAAGTAATATTACTCCATATACCCCATCTCATTTATGATTTTGTCCTGAGACAGTAGGGTCGCTTTGACATGTTGTCCCACCTCGTGTCATGTGACCATGCTAGTCAATCTCTGGCTTCCACAGTCACATGACATAGCGCTGGAAGATACGTCATTATATGGCAAGGAGATACTGGTGTCCTATATGGTAAAGTAAAATTTACTTTCAATTGTGGATGGAAAAATCAGATTTCTGATATGTACTACTCAGAGAAAAGCTTAACGTACTGTACGACTGTCTATCCTATTATTCTGCTGCCAGAGAACAGACAGAGGTCAGAGCTGTGCCTCACATGTCACTATCAACAGACCGCAGAATCAGAGCGTGGAACAAGGTTGTAAAAAAACTTAGAGTGGTTTCGCCTCCCTTAACCCTAAAAATGCCAAGAAAAAAGGAAGCATCTGCTGGCACCTGACTTTGCGGTCTGAAAGCTGTTTTCGTTCTATGTTACACCCATCTCCGGAATTAAAACTAAGCAGCAGCCTCTGTGTGATGCAAATAGCGATGTGATTGCAATATACACAATTTTTTTTATTGTAACTGTTTAAGAGCATATTACATAAATCGTGACTCATTTAAAAATGCCAACATTTGTAAGAACCGTTACATAGGAGAAGTCATTAAAGACATTAATATAAAAAAAAGTAACGCTACTTGTATGTTCAAAGCCATTGCCCAATGATTCCATATAAAAGCCCCTTTAGTAAGTAAGAATCCTTTGACATAGAAATAAATAATTTATACACTACCGTTCAAAAGTTTGGGCACCCAGACAATTTTGTGTTTTCCATGAAAACTCACACTTATATTTATCAAATGAGTTGCAAAATGACTAGAAAATATAGTCAAGACATTGACAAGGTTAGAAATAATGATTTTTAGTTCAAATAATAATTTTCTCCTTCAAACTTTGCTTTCGTCAAAGAATGCTCCATTTGCAGCAATTACAGCATTGCAGACCTTTGGCATTCTAGCTGTTAATTTGCTGAGGTAATCGGGAGAAATTTCACCCCATGCTTCCAGAAGCCCCTCCCACAAGTTGGATTGGCTTGATGGGCACTTCTTGCGTACCATACGGTCAAGCTGCTCCCACAACAGCTCTATGGGGTTGAGATCTGGTGACTGCGCTGGCCACTCCATTACAGATAGAATACCAGCTGCCTGCTTCTTCCCTAAATAGTTCTTGCATAATTTGGAGGTGTGCTTTGGGTCATTGTCCTGTTGTAGGATGAAATTGGCTCCAATCAAGCGCTGTCCACAGGGTATATCATGGCTTGCAAAATGGAGTGATAGCCTTCCTTATTCAAAATCCCTTTTACCTTGTACAAATCTCCCACTTTACCAGCACCAAAGCACCCCCAGACCACCACATTACCTCCACCATGCTTGACAGATGGCATGAGGCACTCTTCTAGCATCTTTTCAGGTGTTCTGCGTCTCACAAATGTTCTTCTCTGTGATCCAAACACCTCAAACTTCGATTCGTCTGTCCATAACACTTTTTTCCAATCTTCCTCTGTCCAATGACTGTGTGCTTTTGCCCATATTAAACTTTTCCTTTTATTAGCCAGTCTCAGATATGGCTTTTTCTTTGCCACTCTGCCCTGAAGGCCAGCATCCCGGAGTCGCCTCTTCACTGTAGACGTTGACACTGGCGTTTTGCGGGTACTATTTAATGAAGCTGCCAGTTGAGGACCTGTGAGGCGTCTATTTCTCAAACTAGAGACTCTAATGTACTTGCCTTGTTGCTCAGTTGTGCAGCGGGGCCTCCCACTTCTCTTTCTACTCTGGTTAGAGCCTGTTTGTGCTGTCCTCTGAAGGGACTAGTATACACCGTTGTAGGAAATCTTCAGTTTCTTGGCAATTTCTCGCATGGAATAGCCTTCATTTCTAAGAACAAGAATAGACTGTCGAGTTTCACATGAAAGCTCTCTTTTTCTAGCCATTTTGAGAGTTCAATCAAACTCACAAATGTAATGCTCCAGATTCTCAACTAACTCAAAGGAAGGTCAGTTTTATAGCTCCTCTAAACAGCAAAACTGTTTACAGCGGTGCTAACATAATTGCACAAGGGTTTTCAAGTGTTTTCTAATCATCCATTAGCCTTCTAACACAGTTAGCAAACACAATGTACCATTAGAACACTGGAGTGATGGTTGCTGGAAATGGGCCTCTATACACCTATGTAGATATTGCATTAAAAACCAGACGTTTGCAGCTAGAATAGTCATTTAGCACATTAACAATGTATAGAGTGTATTTCTGATTAATTTAATGTTATCTTCATTGAAAAAAACTGTGCTTTTCTTTAAAAAATAAGGACATTTTTAAGTGACCCTAAACTTTTGAATGGTAGTGTAGATATATACTAGAGTTTACCGTGAGTTAAAAAAATGCACTAAGTTTCAAGCTGATATCTATATTTCTTCATTCATTCTCAGACCCACTGATATTCAGTTTGCATCATGCGCCTTGTTTCAGACTTTTCTCATGTGAAAGTGTACCTTCTAGTATTACGTACTGGATGTGATGTCTGTTATTCCAGGATGCTGCTGCCTTCACTAGCTCTCATGTATCAGCACAGCTTCATCCCTGTGCTGCTTTCTCTTTCTACAATCCATGACGAATCTCCACACCATTGTGCTGACACTGATGCTGAGGGAAGTGTGATTTCCCCTTCCCTCCCCCGGCCTGGATTCTGGACTTGGTACCCTCTGTATTGAGTTTTTATGTTCTATGTTAGATATGTTTTGGGTGCTCTAGAACATGGAGAACCAGGACACATAGGAACTCTACTGATTCAACATTATCTACAATCACCGTAGGACTCTTTCTACTCACATCTGACATTACTTAATGCTTTCATCTGGTAAAGCCTGAATACAGTAATTTATCTCAGGGCTTTGTGAGCATGAATAAGATTTAAGTACGACGTCTGTAATTGACTGTTTACCCCTACATGGCGGAGACACAATGGAAGATTGTGGCATTTTTATGTAACTTCAGCATATATTAATGCTTCAGAGACCTGGTTCTTTTCATTATATCCGAAAATTATTGTTTATGCAGACAGACAGAAAATTCAGTTCAGAAGAAATAGTCACATTAACGTCAATTAACATGCCATGCACAGATTAGCAACATGTAATTTCTTTTATGCAATTCCGGTGGAGGTGAAATGAGAGATTTTTTTTTCTTTCCTAGAAATAATTGTATATGGCATTTTTGGAGTGAATGGTTGGTTATCCTCCTGACGTGACCTATAAAAGCAATTGTTGACAACCACTTTTTATATGGTGTACTTTGGCATAGAGAGAGGTCTTCTTCTCCCTCCGGTGGACACGGCTCATCCATGCACTACACAGATAGCCCGTTGATTTCAATAGGTGGCATTTAATGCATCATATTTTTGCTTCCCCCAGCGATAAGAGCTGATCCTGGCAGCGTAGCCATCAACGATCAGCACTTTGTCAGGGGACCTTTTAAACCGGTAGGGGTTGGCCTTGTTGGACAACCCTCTTAAGTGCATATATGGGGGTTCTTTTTATGTATCCAGTCTAGTTTACACTTTGTAGGTCTTGACTATGTCAGAGAAAGTCATCTGTCTAGTTAGAAGCCACCATTGGATAATCAGGACATGTAAGGGGGCTTCTACTGCGCGCTTCTGACGAGAAACTTGGCCATGTACTTTAGATCAGTCATACAAATAATTCCCCCAAAAACATTTGGAGATGTTTTTGGAGTTTGAAAGGAAACTATATAATCTCTGCAGATGTTGCCTCAGTCAGATTCGAACCCTGGACCACATTGCTGAAAAATAACAGTGCTAACTACTAGGTCCCAGTGTATTCACAACAAGTGATCAGCCTTTTTTTTTTTTATTATATTGTTTTTTTGTTCTTTGTCAGATTTAATTTCAGACTTTGCCAAATGATATGAGACTGATTATCATTTTTACTGATGGATAACTAGGAAATAATAAAGTTTACTCAAATTGCTCTCAGGGGAAGTCTGAACAGTATGTTTTACAATGATCCATCTTGTATAAATTTACATTCTAGAGCTTCGAGATCATTTTTGGATGTTTTTTACTGTCAGTACCGTTTTGCTCATGTTATTTCATATGTTGGTGTTTATTTTTGCATTATTTGAGCACCTGCTTGTCAGATGATGAAGCGGCTCTCTATAAATAACAAAGTTCCTTTTCTTATTTATAGAAAATTTCAAGCTTTTGTGCATCTCACCCGGCGACTTAAAAAGAAAAAATGTTGCAGCCGCTTCCAAAGACATATTTCCCCTCTTAGTCACGTCAGTTTAAACATCCAGATGCTTTGTACTTGTGTGTTTTATGTTGTGTGGATTTGCAAGGGATGTCTCGAGTCTTGACCTGCATTTTTAGTTACCTGGCAGGAAAACAATGAAATCTACAAGCTAGGAATTGGCAGACAAAGGAGGAGGTAACGCTTCTCTACTGAGAATCTAGACATAGAGTTACAGTGTTAACTCTATGGGGGAGATTTACTAAATGGGGGTTTTACACTGGGCAATTATCGGGCAAACGATCATTCATTGCCCTGTGTAAACCGGGCAGCGATCAGCAGATGAACGAGCAACATAAATTTTATCGTTGTCGGCAGCACTTCTCCCTGTATAAACATGGAGACGCGCTGCCGACATGATAATAATGTATGGGGACGAGCGATCAGAGTAACGACCGCTCGTCCCCATCCATAGCTCCGTGTGACAGGAGCAAACGAGCACCGATCAACAAGCTGTCTCATTGATCGGCGCTCGCTGCACCGGCCAAAATCGGCTGGTGTAATAAGGCCTTAGGACTGGCATTTTATACAGAAGAATGTTGGAGTAAAATTTGCCAAAATTGTTAAGAGGCGCACCCCTCTTAATAAATTTGGAACATATTTGGCTGTCCTAAAGACAGAAATTGAAATCTACGCCTGCTATGGGTAAGCATAGATTTGTGCTTTAATTTACGCCAATTTTCGCCATATATTTTAGTAAATCTGTCGGATTGACAATGTCCCCTCCTGCATAACCCCGTACACTTTTCTAGCTACTTTTCTAAAGTGGAAGACTAGTGAAAAGTCGCGAATTTTAGTGCAAATATGACATGGGCATAAATCGTTTTATAAAATTCCCACAATGTCTATACAGAGGATTTGGAGTTCTGTATCAGACAAAAAAAAACTCAGACCGCTATAAAGATATTTTAAGAAATAAATCCACGCAGAATTTTGGATCTAAAAGTGATATGGTGTTAAAAGTTGGACATTTACATACGTTATTCAGCTTTTGACCTTTTGTGTCCATACAGTTGTTGCTTGTTGAACTTTTTGTATGGTTTTGTGACAGATTCAATGTTCTCTTTACTTCTAAAGAACGGAGAATATTCAGATTGCCCATTTAAAAGCATGTAATGCCTCCGTTAAAACTTTGAAGACGCAAATGACCTTGTGGGGTAATTAAAAATGCATCCTTATCAGGTTTTCCTTTTTTGTACATTTATCTTATGAAAGTTCATTAGCTTAAATAGATGATGCTAGCACTTTGATTTTTTTTTACAGTAACATGGCACTATAGTTAAAAGCCTCCATTCTGTATGTTAAGTAGGGCTATCAAAGAGTCTCGGCACGTACTGTCAGCTGGGAATGCCAATTCCTTAATAATTAGTAGCATCGTGAAACCGTACATGTCACTTAGGATTTGAGTAAGGCAAGAAATGCCAACACCCTCGTCTTCCAGCCAGCCTGCAGCTAACAATATTAATATGTGATCATGAACCACTGCCGGCCATGCGCTAATAGATGAGATTGTACATGACCGGTCTGCATCACTGCGTCATCCTGCGGATAGTTCAAGAAGTTTACATTATTGCGGAGCAATGATTTTCTCGTCTGGGCAGTTTTCAAGGTGATAAGAAGGGAGAAAATTGGATTTATTCTCACTTTATCCGTTTCTTGGAGCAAAGCTTGTATTAATTCTGTATTAAAGGGATATTGCCAGAATTTATGATTATTACTTATCCACAGGATTGGTAATATTTGTATGATCGATGGGACCCAAACCGATTGCGAAAACGGGGGGTCTCGAACTCCCTGTTCCCTCTCGCTGCTTGACCTCCGTTAGGAGGACATTGAATGGAGCGACGACGAGCATGCCCGCTGCCGTTTCGTTCAAAGTCTTTGATTTACGTTCAATAGACATTGAATGGAGCGGTGGGCATATGCTTAACTGCCGCTCCATAGCAGAGATGAACAGTGGTGTACATAGGAGAGAGGGGACCACATAGCAAGCATCAAAATGGGCATCCCTGTATGAAGTCATGCCAGAATGACTAATGTTTGTTTCCATTTCCCACCGCCATGCTTGCTAACAATTCAGTTCCTTTGAAGAGTAGAGTCCTGAACAGAATCTCACCAGTCAGTAGCATTGGGGATGGAACCAACCAGTGTTTGGCCCTTTCCCTCTAAGAGACCCATATGGGCAGCCTCTATGGTATGTACACCCTTGGCGATGGCTGGCTTGGGTTGGCTTCCCCTCTCCTGCTTGCTAAAATTGCTTTCCCATAGAGATGGGAGGCCCTATACAGGTTCCTACCACCCATGATAAAGGGAAATGGGACTGGCCTAAACCAGTCTCCCCATCTGGGGGAACATACAAAGCCCTAGGGATACATCTATGATACATACCCCTCAAGAATTATTGGAGACTAGGTCAGTCTTGCAAGTTTTCTCTAATCTCATGTCATCATTAATTACTTTGGTTTGTGAAATCATTGGAAGGGTCAGACAAAGTTACTACACAAAGGCCCTTTACATCCAAGCCATGCTTCCTGGGGGTACACATGAGAGGAAGTGGGTTAAATGCGGTCTCTTCATAATTTTCAGGCTTTGAGACTAGTTAGACCTTAAAAAGGGAGAATAGAAAGACATGACTGCTTTCTTCCATAAACAGCGCCACTCTTGTCCTTAGGCTGTATTCGGTATTACAGCTCTAATGAATGGTGCTGAGCTGCAATACCAGATACAGCCCATGGACATGAGTGTTGCTGTTTCTAGAAGACAACAGTCATATATTTCTGTTCTCTACCAATCCCGTTAAAACCAGACGTCCCGTCCTGTTGGCTTTGGTAATATTAACCATGGGTGTGATGTAACGATCGATTCCAGCATTGCAATTGATTTTCTGCAGGGTATCCATGACTACAACATTGCAGCTAAATAAAATCGATATCATAAAGTATGAATGGGGAGTGAATCCACCCGCTTTATTATTCTAAGGCTGTCGCTGCTCATCAGCATAGACAGTTTACTGCAGAATCAATTTCCAAAATGCACTTTATGCTGTCATTCGCCCATACAATACGCTGACACTGAAGGAACTAGTATAATTTGGCCACGTGCCTACAAGTCTTTGCCCAAGGTCTGTGATTTAGATTGAGCCGTTTCAGTTGCTATTGCGTGCGAGCTGACTCACATTGTGATTGGTTATTGTTGTGTAGGTGGCAGCCAATCAGGAAATAATCACCTCTAACCCTAATCTTTTCAAATTATGGGATTGAACGTTCAGAATAATTAATGTCTTTCACAGATAGTATTGAAGCGAGAAGATGCTTTTGGCAGCTGAGAGATAATTTTGGCACCCCCAGGAGCCCAAAACCAAAACACCTAAAAAATGCCCTTTGATGCCTAAAGTTGCCCATACATATATGTCATATTAGTAAATCATCTGGCCGCCAATTTTGGGTGTTTTCTTTGTGAATAAATTAAATGAACATTGGCAGGGTAAGACGTACACACCATGGAGGCAGAACATGTGGCTGCTGTTGACTACAGCCCTGTTAGTCTCAACCCTTTGCTACTGGGTGGTGAGAAACTGTACAGGACTCCCCTCTCCAGAAGGACTATATTGTTAGCAAACTAAAGAGTGGGAAATTGGCCCAAGAGTCTTGGAATGGAGGGGGAAGTAAACACAATGCCCTTCTGTCCTGGATGGCAAAACCTGACACCATAATGAGGGCACATTTTGATCTTTGCAATGGGCCCTTCTCTTCTATTTGGGCAACTACTTGCAGGCACAAGTCGGGTGCCTGTTTTTGTTGCCCCATCAATATTCTTCACACTAGGGAGATAGGGAGGTTAAATTGTGAGCAGAGGGGGTAGGACGAGTTCACATCTGTGTTAAAACTCCATCACAGATTCCGTAAACAATCTTGTACAAAAGAGTGCAGCGTTATTTTGTCCGGCTGAATGTCTTAAACCATGACCGAAACCGGACAGAACTCAATGGGTTTCGTTGTACGCTGTTGGTGCCCGTCATATGCTTCATCCTAAAACGGAGCATAACAACGGAAATGACCAACGCAGATGTGAACAGGGCCTAACATGAAGTTCTTGGGGCCCCGATGCGAAATCTATAACAGGGCTCCCCACCGACCATGTGCCATGTATAATACTGGTGTCTTTTTATGAGGCAGGTGGACCTTTGGGTTTCTGCAGGCACTAGGGCCCGGGTGCAACTGCTACTAGACCTCTGCAGCGCTATCCAGACAGGGTGTAGTCAGTGACTACAATCTATGTATAATAATATTGGATATGATGTACTGTATAACCATAAAAAATTTTCTTTTTTAAATTTGTCTCAAGGCAAAACGGTTGCAAAATGGGTATAAAATGGGTGTAAACATTCCATTTGCACCTCGTATGAGATTGGCACAAAGCTTCCTTATTATTTTATCTTCGGCATCAATCCTGTTTTTCTGCCCGTGTTCGCTGTTCTATCTAGCGAGCTAATCAACGGATGCGTTCTCATAAAGTAGAAGATCTACAGGACGCTTGTCTCACAGCGATACCAGCAAATTGTTTTTATTTAAAGTTATCGAAGACAAAACTTCCAATTATTACATAGCACGGGGCCTCTAAGGTATTCCGTCTTAAAATTAACTGCGGTTCTGGCAGCGGAGCCTGGTAATTAACGTTGCATATACATGTGGCTAAGTGAAAATGTACAAAATCACAGCGACAGGTTTATTGGATTCTGTTAGTAGGCCTCTGATAGTTAGAGAACAGGCGCTTATTTAGGGAATTTTCACCACGGGAACGAAGTCTATCTTATGTAAGGCTTTTATATATATATATATATATATATATATATATACTCATTTAGATTGTGTATTCTGCTAAAGTAGAGCATAAAACAGTAAAACATAGTAATTAGAGGGTGTTTACGATAGTTATGGTCATTGAGAAGTCATCTATGGTCTTGAGAAGCAAGGTGACTGTGGGCATTTGGTCAGTGCCTGAGGGCTTAATGCCAGAGGGGGTGTAGAGGTTGCAGTCGCACTTGGGGCCTAAGGGGTCCCAAAGACCTTTCTGACATAAAAGCAAACAGTGTTGTAAATGGCACAGAGTAGGTGAGGGTGGCCCTGTTGCAGATTTTGCTTTGGGGCCCAGGATCTACACATTACACTTCTGCCCATGGTCCTGAGAGTTCATAGCCCTTAGGTGAAATGCCGCACTAATAAAAGTTAATGGAGGCCGTGAAAAAAAGCCAAAAAATGCAATAAATAAATGCAGCTACAATGCAATGTGTTAACCCCGTTCAAGTGTTTAATGCATATGGCGTGTTGTAAGGGGGCCATGACTTTTACTAACCCAGGGCTCAGGGCACACTAAATCTAGGTCTCAGGGTTTGGTACGACCTATGTCTCCATACTACTACATTAAAGGGTCATTCCAGAAAAAAATTAAAAGGTGTTTTGTCTGGACTTCTTGCGCAATGTCACCCCCCCCCCCCCCCCCTCATGGCATTATCTCTCTGCTAGCCAGTTCTTGAATTTCCCGTTGCCTGTTTCTTCCAGCACAGACTCTCCATAAACAGAAGAGCGTGTGATGTGTCAGTACTCTAAGCCCTAATGCACACGACCGTATGTGCCGCCCGAGTCTCGTCCGTGATCCCTGAAAAGATAAGACATGTTCTATCTTCCCACGGATCGGAGAGTTGGGCCCTTGAAAACTATTGGATGCCATTAGGAAAGCCGTGAAAAAGGGCCCGAGTAGCACTCGGCCACGTGCAAGAGGGCTAATGCTCTGTTTTGCATGCTATAGGATTTATGTGGGTCTGTCCTGCAAACTGGACCACCAAGCATCAGAATTTACGATAATTTGTGTTAAACGGGGCATTTCTTATGAATTTTGTGGGCGTCCCTGGTCAGAACAGGGTGGCGCTTAAATTTCCCACAAATTGTAATTCAAAGTATGCATGTGGAGGGATGAAACATGACATTCTCATTAAAGCCCACCCATGGTACTGCTATAAGAGACGCAGGTTGGGGCAGTCTGCAGTAAGAAGGCTGCGGGAAATTTTTAGAACATTGCATTTCTATCCCTTTGAGTACAACAACACAATAAATCTAAATGCTGAAACAAGCCAATGCACATATTTTCTTGACTTTAAAATTGTAGGCCTCATGTAAAAAAAATGAGTGTAGACTAGTGCTCATAGCAACCAATCAGATTCAAGGTTTCATTTTTTCTAGTGTGGCTTAGAAATTTAGGAAGTGATCTGATTGGTCGACGTGGGCAGCTTCTCCGCATTGTGTGACCCGGTGTCCGATTACTTCCAATTATCTTCACTTCTTCTAACCGTCTTATTGTCCAGCAGTGCTAGCTACCGTTTTTACAGAAATTAAGCTGTAGCTGAGGGGAATGAGGTTCCCATATGGAAATCATCAATGAAACCACAGACTCGATCATTTACATTGCAGCTATAGTCTTAACATCTCTGATTATACAATAAATAACAGATCTATCCATCAAGCACAATGCTATTGAGTAAGCCGAGGCGCTCCCGCAACTGGACTCTTCATGGAGCTGGTAAGCCAGAAAGCCTAAACTTGTGCTTGTGCCTTCTGAGATAAGAAGAATATGAACACCCTGGCGCCATGCTTCTTCTTCGTATATACACTATATAGTCTACGTAGTATATACACTAAGCCTACTGATGCATCCTACAGGGTAACAGAGAAATAATTAACATTTTGCTTTCAATCAAATGGCTTTTATCTCCGTCAAATTTAGTTGACCTGCGTTGTAAATTCTGTTGTTTTGCTCTGTCATAGGAGCGGTGCTTGTTCTCTCGCATGATGAACACCGTCGGCGCACGTCGGACCTCATTGACTTATAATGAGGGCCTTTGGGTTTCGATGTTGTATCTATCGTTTTGATGAGAAGAATAGGGCTAGTCCTGCCAAGCTTCCGACGCAGATGTGAACTGAACCTAAAAACGACTATGCAGTTCTTAGGCTAGGTTCATATCGGCATTGTGAATTCAGTTTTTCTGTTTCGTCGTAGGAGCAGAAAAATGGAAATCAAGATGCAACGGATTCGTCACCCGACAGATCCCATTGACAAGGTGCTATCATGCTTTGCATATTGGTCTGACATTGAAACACCCATGGGGTATGGCAATTGGGTTTCTCTTATATGGGGGCAGGGAAGTAACAACTCTCTGAGCTAACCCCTGGCTAGGTGTACAATATGATGGAACCCGACCGAACCCATTATAAGTCAATGGGATCTGTCACATCTTGACTTCCATCTTCTCAGCATCTGAGGTGAGTGCAAAGAAGGGACAATAGGTACCAATATCCCAGTAAAATTACTCTACAAGAATAGTCAGCAGCACCATTTATTAAGCCAATGCTTTATTTATCCAACTGTGAGATTTTATTCTGTCCTTTTAATTCCCCAATTGGGTATCTCTCACCCCAAAGGTGTTGTTCACTTAGGACAGTCTGTTTTTGTTAGAAAGGTCCATGATAAGCTGAATTCAGGGTAGCCTGCTGATGGCACCCCCATTGATTAGCTCTTCGGAGGAACATGGCAGTAAATGTTCAATTCCCCTGCAGCTCCTCCACAGGCCAAATTAAGTATTACTTTCCAAGTAATGCACGGTCATGCTATGTCTTATAGAGCAGGAAACATTATTTGCAGCCATTGTTCCTGAAAAGGAGACCTCCTTATTAGCTTGTAACAGAACTTTCACCTCAATTACTTTGAACCTTCAACATAATCTTTTCATAGATTTCCTGTATGATTTTCCAATAACATTTGACCTTTAAATGTAATGTGGCATTATTTAATTTTTTTAACAGTGGCACTTTTTGGCCTAATTTATATGCGTAGAGATTGGTATGCATACTATATTAACAATATTTCAATTTCTTTGCTGTGTGAAATCTTTGCACATAAAATACTTTGCACATAATTCTAGATATAACCTATGCCTTGGGCATTGGTAATGAGACCAAAAATTTTTATAAAAAATAGAAATAAAAACGGAGGGGTGCATGAGGCGGTGGAAAAAGGTTACATAAAGATGTTTTTTATTAAACAGGTTTTATAACCAATCGTTAAAATTGTATTTAAAAATAATATTTCTGTAATTGTTTATATTTTTAGATAATACAACCTTTAGGCCAATCTTAGTTTATAATGTGTGGCCCTGGCATATACTTCTTAAAAATGGTTATTCATCAGCTGGAAAGCTACAGTCTACCAAAAACTGATAAAAATGAAATGTTCAGCTACTGGAAAAAAAGTTTAAAAAAAAATATTTGAAAAGCTTTAATATACATTTTTTTATTCTGAAACCTGCGGAACATATGGTGCCCAGATGCAACACCAAACTTCCTAAATGTTAGAAAATAAGCGCTGTTACAGTTATTATTTTAGACTAAACATTTGCGGAATCCATAATGTAGCAAAATAAAATCCAGCCGGCTAATATTATTTATTCAGCTGCGAATGAGATTTACAGATGATGGTGGGAAAATGGGCATTTTCAAAAAGAAAGACAAATGATTTACAAAGCTTCTCATTTACCTATCTGCATGTGTCTCTTTAAGGCTCGGGAACCAATTTACTTATTTATAGATTTACCGTTGTTAGAAAAAGACCAAAAAAAACAACAAAGAGAGACAAATCATGGGCTTTATAGAGTCTGACAGAGGGTAGGATAACACTTTTATAGTTACGCGCTCACGATCTTCAGAGTTCTCTAAATTTTTGAATTTATTACATTCGAAAAAAAATGTTGGCTTTGTTACCTTTCGCCTGTTCTAAAAAAAATAACAGAGAACATTTTTAATGAGGCTCATACTATATACTATGTGCCTAGGGTTTTCTAACATGCGCCATACAAATAACGTGATTGGTCCACATAAGGACAATAGGAGATTGCTCTCAGAAGCATGGGCTGGGGATTATTGGGCCCACCAGAGGAAAATGTTCTGAAGGCCAACCCTCCATCTATACAGAACCTGCGCACGTCCACTTTAATCGCATAGAAATTTTTGTTGTCTGAATCAATTCATAAGAAATGGACCCTAGTGGCAAGTGAATGGCTCCTAAGGGAGATCTAAATGAGGTTGTCTTCTGCTGGAAGTTTAGGGCCTTGTGGTATTAGGGGCCTATTATTGTATCAGAGCCTGGGTGTACCGGAAGGATGAAGTATTCTGAGGGACCAGTCCGATCCTGGTTCTTTGACCTTACCATACCCACTAATGCTTAGTCATTTGCTTACAGTATAGGAACCCCCCACCAATCCCCTAACATATATAGGATTTACTTATTTTTAAAGCAGGAGCTTCTGATAATAAAGCCGAAAAGCCTTTGAGCATTCTTTTTGCCTTCAGCTTTCCTTCCATTCTGTCAGCAGACACAGGCCATTGCATCTTGATTCTCCATGGACAGAAACAGCAACCTGTAATCTGCTAGTGAATTCAGTGGTGGCAGTTCATATTCTTCATTGTCCTTTGTATTGCCAGAACAGTCAAGCGGATGATGTATTAGGGAATGGCTAGTTATGCGATTTACCTTACATATTTGTTTTAATGTACGATAGGTCTTGCAGGCCATTTCTAGTTGACTTGTGGATGGGATACTTACAATTAGAAAAAGAAAGCCCCATAAATCCTTTGATTTATATCATGAAGTTCTGAAGTCTTGTTAACAAATGTTCCCATTTCCAAAGATAGACTCACATTTTTTAAGGATGTATCCCTAGAGGTTGTCATTTCTGGAAAAGTCATTGCTAAAGACGGAGCAGCTGTATGGTTAGACATGAGGGCGAGTAGCTATGAAATATAGCGTGTGTGCTAGATAGGACAATAACTTAGAACCTGTATATCGCAAGAGTCAGGGTTAAAAGGCCGCTCCATCCAAAATATTTGACTCCCCTATTGATTTATGACATTATCCTTGCTTTACCTGTGCAGCTGTTTTACTTTTTTAACTGTGGTTCATGAGATCCATCACACACAAACAACATATGTAGTGTTTCATCTATTAATGGTGACAACTGCACTCTTGTCCATGAAGATGATTGACAGGTCCTCCTAGCTCCGCCCATGCCTCTGCTCATACAATCAATAAGCGGCCTTTACCTGTGACAGTATATTTATAATTAAAGCATACAACACATTTTTATCAGTTTTTAGGGTCTCTTCATATCAGTTATCAAGGAAAAGGAAGTCCAATATTTTTTGTCATTTTCTTATACTAACCCATTTTTCACCCGCAATCATTTCTGAAGGGTTAATAAAAAATAAATACGCTGCTTATAAAAGACTAATGTGTAGGCCCATTTATCGTAAGACTGTGTGTGAAGTGGGCCTCAAAAGGGATGTGACTTAGGCAATTTCACATAAACAAAGGCATTTTCAATCCCATATTGGGGGTGTTCCTGCACTGAGCAGGGGTGGGGCTTAAAATGTCCCATGATTTAGGACTTGAATGTTGGGAGGTGTGTAAATGGAATTTGATGATTCGGGGTTCTGGTACTGGTTAAATGGCATTTGATGATTGGGTGTTCTGGTACTGGTTAAATGGAATTTGATGATTGGGGGTTCTGGTACTGGTTTTGTATCAGGGTCCCAAATTCGAGCTATGGACCTCATGTATGTATATGTGCAGAAAAAAGTACTACTGCTTTTTTTTTCCAATTTGCACTAGCAAAATACGGCGGAAATCTGTCTCTGGTTGCGATGGGTAACACCTCTACTTTTTCTCCGTGCTGTTATCCAATCCTCTTACCATAGATATATATGCGTATAATCTGTGATACTGGAAATCCACATGCGATGTGCACACAGGAACCACTATGTACAGTACATGAATAAGACCTTCTTTGTCTTCATAACTAAACATTGAGTCCCGGGACGCTGGTAGTAAATCATTTTTTGTGGTTTACTGTATATACTGAGATCAGTCAACACCAGAACCCTTAGTGTTGTATTCTAAGAAATTATACTCTCTTAATTGGAAAGTTTAAGACGCTGTAAAAACAAAACCTTTTCTATATCCCGGCGTTCATCTAACTTCTCCTCTTCTCCTAATGGTCCATTAACATAGAGGAAATACAGTCATCACAAGCACTTCTGAGCAAAGCTGAACACATTTTTCTTTGTTTTGAGGCATAATTCTTTCGATTTGGTGGATATTGTAGCACACCCATGGTGAGAAGAAAAGTTTAGTCTCGGAGATCTGGAGGTGTATATGGGAATGTTGATATTTTGGAATTGGAGGTGCACAGTGAATATCACATGATTGTATACTATAGCCTATATGTAAGGAGGAAAGGTGGACCCCAGAATACAAAATAAAAAGGGACCTTCTCCAAGGGTTGGTCGTGAACATTTCATGTCGATTTTAAATAAGTGTTCAAAGTGAAGCTGTTCCTAAAATTTGTTGACTATGACTATAGGAAGTCATCTTTAGTACCATCTCCGACTTAAAGTAGTTGTTTTATGAAGACAGCCCCTAATAGGGCAAATGGAAGAAAGAAAATATGTCATGAATCTAAATACAGTTTTCCTAATTAAAGAAAAACTCCAACATGGGTCACCCCCTTTGCTGCATCCAGAAATAAAATAAAAAAAACATACCCGTGAACCCACAATTTTTGGCTGATTGCCGTCTTCCACCAGCTAGGACATCAGGTACTATGAGCGACTCTGCTGGCAGAGGGAGCGACAACGCTGTAGCCGAGTAACTGGCTACTAAGTTGTGACTCGAACATATTTGGAGGCTATCATCTGTAATGTGTTGTCTACAGTGCAGCATGAGTGTACTTTATGGCAGCTGCAATGAATGGGGGTTAATGAGGACAAAAGAGTCCAATAGATGCACACAGTTTCTTAAAGGGTACTTGTCCCTTGTCCTACCAGACCTAAAAGTGGCATCTTAGAGGATTCTCCCCCTGCCACACAAAAAAGTAGAGAAGTATGTCTATACATTCTCCCTTTTTCCATTGTGTAATCCTGCCTATCTAGTCTCCTGCAGCACAAGTCACCTTCAGGTAGTAATAGGTTAAGCTGATAAGAGGCCAGTGTTTCAGAATTAAAAAGATAGGCACAGTCGTTTTTAGATTCTCTTTCCATTACCCACAACATACTGCATACACTTCAGCACAGGGGGTTATTATGAAATATTGTAACTGGAGATGTAGAACTAATCAAATATAATTTTCTATAAGGTTCTGAAGATAATTTTTATCACATGGAAAAGTGATGTGACCTTCGGGTGAACCTGGGACTACGAGAACATTAGAATATTAAAAACACTCTGCCCCTTTCATCAGCAGAATGGAAAAATAAAACAAAATCTTTTAAAATTTAGAAGGGCGATTTCTTAAGGTTGAAACGTTTTCTGAAAGGTTTCATTGTTGCATATGTGGAATATTTCCAGGAAAAACACACTTTTAAGTAGTCTCAGTTTTCTCTGCAATGGAGAAGGCATTTTAAAAATAGTTTTATGAATGCTCCATTGGAAACACAGTATTAGAAATACACAATGCAATTTTTGTGGGTAGAATTTGTGCAGAGCTCCTGAAATCCAGGATATTAAAAATAAAGCTTTAGGAGGCTGGTGATGGTGGACTGTTCATAGACTACACAGTCCTTACCGGGATAAAGTATATGAATAAATGCCATAATTGCAGAGGTTCACTTCCTATATTTATTGAGAGATAAATATAATTCTCATATTATGACTCAACCAGAGATGATTTTGGGTATTTATGTTGTCCTATGTTGGGTAAATTAAGTGTCTTCTATAAAATGTGGTGTACTGTCTTATTTCTATATAGTTGTCAAGTCATTTTGGGTTGATGTACTGTCTTATGTCTACATAGTGAGATTGGTTTGTCCACATGACTGCCCACATGAACTCTCGGAGCTCTCAAAGTAAACGTCTACTCTTAAGGTTTTCTTTCATTTCAATGGAGATCACAATTTTAAAGTGGTATTCTAGAAAAATACATTTATAGTATTTCCATAGGACGTGTCATATATGTCTGATCGGTGGGAATCCGAGTGTTGGGAATCCGATTGTTGGGATCCCAAACCATTGGTCCCATTTCCCCCATGGTTGCACTGAAGCTGGGCCAGAGAAGAAGGACATGGCTGGTGTTTCTATGAAGGCCAACTTCGTATCACCCATACATACAATTTTTTTTTTTTTATAATTGTGCATAGAGAAAGAATTAAAAAGTTAAAAATAATCCAAAAACCATATAAAACTTATAATAATAAAAAATAGTCTCTTCATTTATAGAATTATTCAGAATTATTTTTTTATCCCATGATCCTCTTGTCTTTCGTGACTTCTAAAATACTCCGGTCTCAGCAAAACATCCACTTATACTTTCCGTAACGTACATTCTTTAAATAGCTGCCCTGTCATTTTCACGTGGACCTCAACTTTGATGAGGATGAATAACATTATTCACGGTTCATGAGACGTCCTTTTTCTCAGCGCAATATTTACCCCATGTTAATGTGCTCTTGCTGTGGAGTTAGATATTTTAGTCTATATGTTTTGTTCTATCCTCTAGAGTCCCATGACATTTCTAGAACATAATGAGGAGCAAAGCTAATGACAATGCATGAATAACATTAGCCTACTTCTCAGAAATACACAGCTTATTTTAGCATTAAGTATAGTGTAAATTCCCAGTAACTGATATACTCAGCTATTTAGTATATATGTATATATTTTTGTTGTTTTATATATATATATATATATATATATATATATATATATATATATATATATATATATATATATAATTTTTTATTATTATTTAATTTCAGATGGATAGATATACTCTGTCTGTGAATATTAAAGGGGTTCTCCACTTTGGATGATCTCTTTTTGTTAGTAGGTCCACTGATGATAAACTATTTACAGGGTATCCAGATGTTAGGGTCCTCCAGTGATCAGCTGTAAACTGTGGCGGAACCAGTCCGCAATTGTTCAGTTCTCCTACAGCGCCACCACAAGGAAAATGTTGATTTACACAGTTCGTACTGAAATCAATGGGCTGTCCATGTAATGCAGGCAATTGTCAAGGCCTAGGGAGCGAGGGGTGCTTTTTGTGCACTCCACTCTGGCAAATAGACTAGAGTCCAAAATGGCGGACATCCCTCTAATAACTTAGCTCAAAGTATATTTCCATGCTTATCATATTTATACATGTTCTGCATTCACATTTAGAGATATGGTATTAGGGCTGATGAAAAAAAAAAAAAAAATCATCCTAAATGTGTTTTTTTATGATCTCATTTTAAAGACCATGATGCTTTGGGGCAAATCTCCAAATTCAAAATACTTCCACTGTTCCATGCTTCCATACTTCCACTGCTCATTACAAGGTGTATATTTTAGTATTAAAGAGGTTGCCTTATTTAGAAAACCCATTTTTAACTGCCCTATTAGGGAATTCTCAGTCACTAGAGGGATAGACCCGGTTCAGACCCCTTATCTATTATCCAGAGAGGTGAGCAGCTACAAAGAGTGTGTCTAGCTTCTAATGACCCAACACGTTATTGCCTTACATGTACAGCCCATTGATTCCAATGAGAACTGTGTATTGCTTCAGTTCTCCTGCAGGGGCACTACAGGTAAATGGAATACCTCCTGCTGATTGCTGAGGGTCCAAGCAGCGGGACACCCTGTGATCAGCTTACTATCTTCAGATATTTCTACCATATGTTGATTGTATAAAGCGGACAACACCTTTTAAGGTGTAATTGCTCCTCCAATCGGAGATCCAGCTGGTGTAGGGAGTTTTACAAGCAATGCTCCCTGGGAAAAAGTATGCAAATTAGATCTCTTAAAGTGCCTCCTATAGGTAACTACCCTGTAAGTTAATGTCCGACCAATTAAAAAGCCTAATGGGTCAAACATTAACTTAAAGGGTAGCTACCTATAGGTGACACTTTTTTCCTTCTGGAGGAGAGCTAATTTGCAGAAATATTCTATTTACAATAGAATATTTTTTCCTATTTTTTCCTCCGTTTGTTCGTCTGTACCTATAGAAATGATTGCTGCCCATTTACAGAACAAAAGTTGCTATAAGTCATTGTCAAGAGTTCCAGAAATCCTGGCATTTCACAAGCTGCGTGTCCTGACCTGTGTTTTTTAGATAAAGTTTTCTATTGGAAATGTCTTGGGTCCCCTGAGACGGAACAGTTAAGTAACAATGCCCATGTGCCACAGGTTAATAGGTCGAACTGACTGAGGAAACACGTAAATGTTATTTTTTATTACAATGTGCTATAAATCAGACATATATTGTGTCTACGAGGGATTCATTTTGCAACTTTTTCTTCCTTCCTCGATGACTCTTTTTAATAGAAAGGCTCATAAATGCTGGAGTATATAATCAATGTTTACTGATACAAAGGCATTTAATAGGAGGCCAGAAATGACCCCAGGGGTACTAAGCTGAACAATCTGGAAGTGACTGTGTTTAAAAAATGTTTGAAAAAAAACATTTGAAAACTTTTTTTTATAGATTTGTAACAGGACCCATTTGAGTAATGCCTAGATTAGATGGATCTTATAACTCTTTCTAGTGCAAATTGATAAATAAAGTCCACTGTGTAAATTGATGGTAGGACCCTCACATAAAAGATGGTGGGGCCCTCACATAATAGACATTATTATGGCGGACGCATCTGCCATAAATGTCTTTCGCTGGGTAAACCTTTAATTGAGCAATCGTAGAAATGGAAGACCCTATTTTAGTTGCTTCTAAGCCTCCTCACCAGTGGCGTAACTACTGCTGTAGCAGCCATAGCGGACCAGAGGTATCTCCCTGCTCTGCCATAGGCTACATATACCTCCCAACCATCTGGGCCGTGTCCCGCTGTTCCGGGCGGCCGGGGGTATGTCCCGCTAACTCAATTCTGAAGCAGGGAACCATTAGATCCCTGTTCAGAATTAGTTAAGAGCAGAGGGAGCTCCTCCGCTCGCCGAGGACTCCCCGGACACAGCTCTACTTTAAGCGCTGTGCTCGGAGAAGCCCTGATGCCACTGTCCATAAATGGACAGTGACTTCAGTTCATACTCCTAGAGCGGAATCCCCGCTGCCAATGATCTGGCCGGGGAGTCCGCTCCTAGAGGAAACCCCTGAGGTCACTGTCCATATATAGACATTGACGTCAGGGGCTCCTCCTGGAGCAGAATCTCCGGCCAGAGTCGGCAACGGGGATTCCACTCAAGGAGTAGCCACTGACGTCACTGTCCATATATGGGCAGCGACATCAGGGCTTCCCTCTAGGAGTGGAATCGCCGGCCTATGCTCTGGCTGGTGATTACATTCCTAGAGGGAGTCCCTATCTAGAGGGGGGGTGGCGCTATCTTCAAGGGGGATGTGGCACTATCTACATAGACACTGTGGCACTATATAGGGGCACTATCTACATGGGCACTGTGTCACTATCTACAAGCTCACTGGCACTAGGGGCAGCTAAAGGGGGATTATACTGTATAAGGGCAGCTAGGGGGCATTATACCCTATGGGGACATTATACTGTGTGGGGGCAGCTTTGGGGGCATTAAGCTGTATGGTGCAGCTATGGGGGCATTATGCTGTATGGGGGAATTTGGGCATTATACTGCATGGGGGCATCTGTGTAGGCATTATACTGTATTGGGGCATCTGTGTGGGCATTATACTGTTTGGGGCATCTGTGTGGGCATTATACTGTATAGGGGCATCTGTGTGGGCATTATACTGCATGGGGGCATCTATGGGTCAGTATACTGTATAGCGGCAGCTATGGGGGCATTATACTGTAAGATGTCAGCTAGAAGGCATTATACTGTGTAGGGGGAAGCTATTTGGTATTATACTGTGTGGTAGGCACTATAGGAGCATGATACTGTGTGGGCTGAACCGGGTGTGTATGGGCGGGGATTGGGTGGGATTAGAGGCGTGTTTTAAAAGAAAAAAAATTGACATCTTTGTGATACTTGAAAGTATATGCACTGTCTACAGGAACGGCTGTATAGCACTGTATGGGGAGACTGTATAGCTCTGTCTACAGGGGGCGCTGTATAGCACTGTGTACAGGGGTGGGCTGTATAGCGCTGTCTACAGGCGGGCTGTATAGCACTGTCTACAGGGGGGCTGTATAGCACTGTATGGGGAGACTGTATTGCCCTGTCTACAGGGGGGGCTGTGTAGCACTGTCTACAGGGGGGATGTATGGCATAATCTACAGGGAGGCACTATCTACAAGGGCAGGCTGCGTGTGGCACCCAGGGGAGGGGGGCCCAGTCAAAAGTTTGCTATGGGGCCCAGTCTTTCCTAGTTACAGCCCTGCTCCTCACCCCTTCATTGTCCTCAGCTCAGTGTCAATTAGACTCTCAGCTGGAGTAATCTGAGACAGACTGGTTGCTAGGGACATGTTCCTTGACAACCCCATATAAAAATGTAGCTATTAGGCAGTGTATCCCTAGCAACCAGTCTGACTCAAACAGTGGGAAGTCTAACAAGCAGTTTTAATAATATTAGGCAATTGCTGTTTTGCCATTTCCTTGTATGTTAGTGTAGACTCACCTAACGCTCAAATATTTTTCTTTCATCCTTTTGGTGGCGCTATTCTTTATAATAAATTTTTTGTTTGTAATCAGGTATGGCTTGACTTCGAAGTCTAAATACCCCTAATATGCAGAAAGTAACAGATCTATGAATCATAACAATTTTCTCCAATATCTATCCAATAAATCAATGTCATAGTTTCAAGAGCTGTACTGTAATCTGAGATTATAAAGCACTAAAATTAATCCTGGCATGACTCTAAATTCAGACACTTTGCAATGTTAGACGTGTTTATCTTGTACCAGCCTATAGGACAATGGCGCCCATTATGTCCTCAGTATTCCTATTAACCACCAGATAATATGTGGATTGCGGTAACTCATCTGGTCTCTTTAATAGACGTTTTTCTTTAGGAACCGCAGGTTTCCACTAATCTTAATTAACTCATGTTAAATCTTTGCCAAAACCAGCCGGATACATTTTGCAGAGGCAGAAGGAATTCGGCTTGTACGATTTTGTCCTGGCATGAGATGCTACAGTGGATTGTTGTCCTGCCTTTCCTTTCTTAGTCCCCTTAGCTTTATGGGTTAGAGGTTTCAATATGGCTGTCTAGTCGAATTGTCCTCATGTGTGAAAGCTTTTCTATTATAAAAAAAAACCCTCCCATTTGTACAAAAGGAATAGCGCTAGACAATACTTATGGTGTCCATGCTGCATGCAGTACGATAAACTGGAAGTAAACTTTAAAGAAAACTGAGAGCAGGAATAGATAAGCAGGTGTCTCACTGGTAGTGAGACACCTGCCTATCTGTGACTGTCCTAAGGTTTTCTTATGGACAGTGCGTCATAGGTTATCAATAATATCCTATTATTATTAGACGTTATTATGTGACTGTAAGATTAATTATACCATTTTCTGTGGCAACCTTACTTGCAGAATATAATCAGGACTATTCTTGGAAGGAATCAGGAAGAAATTGAGGAGGCGGTATATTTTTTTGTAACACATGAATGCATCCTGTTTGCCATCATTTGGTCCTCCGCATGTTTAACATAAAATAGGTGGATTTCTTCCAGTGATTAATAGAGAGTTGTTACATTTCCGTTATTGATTACTCAAGGAAGTACGTAGGTTATAGCTCTTGGAAATTCAGAAATGTTCTGTTCTTGGCTGATTTATAATTTTCTGCATCTTACTTTTTATTACTAAAATCCAAAGAAGAGAATGTTCTACATTATTTATATGGCAAAGTATAGCTCTTGTCCAGTTTAAACTTGTGACATATGAAACCCGGATAGGTCCTTTAAGAAAAAATGGTCATTGTTTTTTTGTTTTTTTTTAATCCGACTTATTGGGTTTATTCTGTAAAAATTATTTGTTTTTACTCTATAACAAAAAGTTAATGAGGTTTACTGGGATAGTCCAACAATATTTTATCAGTGGGGGTTGGACCGCCAAAGACCTCCACCGATCAGCTCACTGAAGGGACCTGAACTGCAGTACCAGGCACAGCCGGTTAATACGGATGAGCTGCTGTACCTATGCAAACAATTAAGGCAGATACATTCCCCCCCCATGTCCCCCTTCATTGAGCCGATCGGTGGGGTGCCAGGGTTGCCAACTCACTAATCAAATATTGATGGCTAGCTTCGCTTCCCTTTTATTCATTCCAAAAAAGGGAGGGGCCCCACAAAATGTTTTTCCTAGGGGCTTCCACAGACCTTGTGTCCTTCACTTTTCTATCTCCTTGTGTAGATTTGTGTTCCCCTTGCGTACTAATCTATGTTTGCAAATTGGGCACATGTTTGTGACTATGGAAGTAATCTACACAGGTAGGAGAGGAGGTAGAAGAGAATAGTAAAGAGCCTGTGTATGGTTATATGAAGGTTGGTGACTGGGTGACCGGGATACTCAGATGTACAACACCAAAATGGCTGACTATGGTTGTCAATTCCAATCAGAGTAGGAAAAGCTGTGGATCTGTTGATCTCACATACTAAATACTGTATAGACTAAAAAGGTTCGAAGAAGAACATATTTGAGTAGAGATTATTTTTTTCCAAACAATATATACACTACCGTTCAAAAGTTTGGGGTCACCCAGACAATTTTGTGTTTTCCATGAAAACTCACACTTATATTTATCAAATGAGTTGCAAAATGACTAGAAAATATAGTCAAGACATTGATAAGGTTAGAAATAATGATTTTTATTTGAAATAATAATTTTCTCCTTCAAACTTTGCTTTCGTCAAAGAATGCTCCATTTGCAGCAATTACAGCATTGCAGACCTTTGGCATTCTAGCTGTTAATCTGCTGAGGTAATCGGGAGAAATTTCACCCCATGCTTCCAGAAGGCCCTCCCACAAGTTGGATTGGCTTGATGGGCACTTCTTGCGTACCATACGGTCAAGCTGCTCCCACAACAGCTCTATGGGGTTGAGATCTGGTGACTGCACTGGCCACTCCATTACAGATAGAATACCAGCTGCCGGCTTCTTCTCTAAATAGTTCTTGCATAATTTGGAGGTGTGCTTTGGGTCATTGTCCTGTTGTAGGATGAAATTGGCTCCAATCAAGCGCTGTCTACAGGGTATGGCATGGCCTTGCAAAATGGAGTGATAGCCTTCCTTATTCAAAATCCCTTTTACCTTGTACAAATCTCCCACTTTACCAGCACCAAAGCAACCCCAGACCATCACATTACCTCCACCATGCTTGACAGATGGCGTCAGGCACTCTTCCAGCATCTTTTCAGTTGTTCTGCGTCTAACAAATATTCTTCTGTGTGATCCAAACACCTCAAACTTCGATTCGTCTGTCCATAACACTTTTTTCCAATCTTCCTCTGTCCAATGTCTGTGTGCTTTTGCCCATATTAATCTTTTCCTTTTATTAGCCAGTCTCAGATATGGCTTTTTCGTTGCCACTCTGCCCTGAAGGCCAGAATCCCAGAGTCGCCTCTTCACTGTAGACGTTGACACTAGCGTTTTGCGGGTACTATTTAATGAAGCTGCCAGTTGAGGACCTGTGAGGCGTCTATTTCTGAAACTAGAGACTCTAATGTACTTGTCTTGTTGCTCAGTTGTGCAGCGGGGCCTCCCACTTCTCTTTCTACTCTGGTTAGAGCCTGTTTGTGCTGTCCTCTGAAGGGAGTAGTACACACCGTTGTAGGAAATCTTCAGTTTCTTGGCAATTTCTCGCATGGAATAGCCTTAATTTCTAAGAACAGGAATAGACTGTCGAGTTTCACATGAAAGCTGTCTTTTTCTAGCCATTTGGAGAGTTTAATCGAACCCAGAATGTAATGCTCCAGATTCTCAACTAGCTCAAAGGAAGGTCAGTTTTATAGCTCCTCTAAACAACAAAACTGTTTACAGCGGTGCTAACATAATTGCACAAGGGTTTTCAAGTGTTTTCTAATCATCCATTAGCCTTCTAACACAGTTAGCAAACACAATGTACCATTAGAACACTGGAGTGATGGTTGCTGGAAATGGGCTTCTATACACCTATGTAGATATTGCATTAAAAACCAGACGTTTGCAGCTAGAATAGTCATTTAGCACATTAACAATGTATTGAGTGTATTTCTGATTAATTTAATGTTATCTTCATTGAAAAAAACTGTGCTTTTCTTTCAAAAATAAGGAAATTTCTAAGTTACCTTAAACTTTTGAACGGTAGTGTATATATATATATTCTCAGCTTTTGTTATACATCCCCTAAAAAGAAACAAAAAGTGTGTATAAAACAATAACATACAATAACAACGGTCAACTAAGCCCCAAGTAGAACTTTATTAAAGAGACCAAAGCGTTCAAAGCTTCTAATTTGCTAAACCAGATATTTGCTTTTAAAGTTTTAGGGTGTGACCCTTTTTATGTTGGAGCAGTCCCATTCACCATTGTCATCAAGTGTTTAGTATTGGATCCCTGCTTCTTATACTGTATTGTCAGATGTTTGATAATAGACTTTAGGAGAATATTTTAAAGTGGGATTATAGCGGCCTCCTATAGAATAATAGATAATTCATGAGAAGCAGTTTCACATTAAGTAACAAACTTTCCTTTCAGCCTTGTTACTTTTTGTTATTTCTTATATCTTTATAAATGGTAAAGCCATTTGTAGAAGGGGCTAATCTTGGCTTTCAGAAATGCAGTCAGGCCTGGATTAACATGGTTTTGCCTATATCCTATTTTTTTTAATTACAAAATTCCAATAAAAAATATGATACATTTCCAATATTCCAGCATACAAATGGCCTGAACTTCTGAATTAGGTTGATCAGAGCAATAATTGCAAAATATATTATTATTTATTAATAATAATAATGATTATAAAAAAACAAAATAATCTAAATATTACATTAATACTTGGTTCAGTGACCCATACATTTAGGCTCCACCCTGATAAATTACTAATTATTTTTCTTCACAATGATTTGTTTATCTGGCCCCTTCTAAATCTTAAATCCAGGGCCATTGGGTGATTTTGGATTAAATTAGATTTTGGGATTATATTTACGGTTACCATGGAAACGGCACTAAGAGAATTGTTATGTAAATGAAAATAACGAAGAAAAAAATATATATATATTATTATTCTTAATTTATTATGAACAATTCATCATTAGGTAATTATTATTAGAAATATTATTACTAGTAATAATTATAATAATAATAATAAAAATAATAATAATGCATTTAGAAGAAAAAAATAAAATAATTTAAGTGCAAACATTTACTTTTAGGTGGGGTTATCCTAAAGTCATCTGAATAAAAACATGGTTGTCCTGAGCAAAGATCAGCTTCTTCACTGGATGAACATGTATTACCTGGTCACCCTTTCATTTGAATGGATGCCATGTAATACCCTATTACTCCTGTAGTGGCCACTGTGGCTGCTCGCATCTTCCCCATGCGATTACAGTTGATCACTAGGTGTTTCAGCTGCGCGACCCGTGGCAATCAGTTGATTGCCAGTGGGCCCTTAATTAGGGGTTTAAATCTGTTGGAAGTATATTACAGCGATATATTGGCATGAGATATAACATTGTTCATGAAAGTCCACAATGCATATCACGTCTGTTGTTCGCCTGTGCTCTATATGTACTACGTGTAATGTGTATGTTTGTACTCCCCTCCATCATCCACATAGACATTTTTATTTTTGAATCACTAAATCCCATTATTGTGCTTACGCTTGGGTTAATGGTTGCACGCCGGCGGTTCACATGTAAGCAGCTATATTATGTAATCAGCATTGGGGATATACATTAATTCATGTCACACTGTAAAGTTAAGGAATTCCTTTTATCTTCATTTATGTGGGATGTGGTTTTAACTACTTCTTGACTTTCTATGAAACTCACGTCCTGATGTTACAAGGCGTCCCGCATGCTGCGCTATTTCAGGGGCATCAAGCATAACTACACTATTGAACATCAATTTGCTTTTCTGCCCGATCTTGACATCATATTTTACGCTCACAATCACAATCAATGATGGGTTTCGAATTCTGCTGGTTGCTACTTAGAATTTGTCAGCAGTTTTATGCTGACAGGAAGTCTTAACAGCATGGAGGCCGCAGGATATGTAGTGCCTATGGCTTGCAATATGGGGCCATAGGGACTCCATGTGCTACTAGCCAGCCATACACGTTAGACAGCTGTTGTCCGAAGACTCGTTCGGCCTTAAGCTATTCCTACCGTATAACTTTTCGACCGAGCGGACATGCACTTTGAATAGGAAAAGGGGAATAAGCCGATGCCAGACACCTCTGGCAGCCGCTTATCTTCCCTGAGAACAAAAGAATCGGGCATTTTGAAATCCAACTGCCCGTTTCTTCTTTTACACAACATCAGCTGTCGGGGAAGGTGTGGAGAGGCCCCCATGCACATTTGATCATCCGGTTCGACCAACATTAACCTAATGTTTAAGCCATCTTTACTGCTCCAAAGGATTGAGGAATATCATGAAGAGTCCTCTTAGTGTTGCTGAATGGTCCGGAGGTCTCTCGACGGGAGGCAAACCACAACATATTCTCATTTGCTTACCTGATTTCAGTAGGTAGCTTAGAGGGCATCTACGAGATCAATGTGTGACACTGGACTATTTGATTTTCCAGATGTCCAATTCAAAATGCAAGGAAAACATGACTTCTGGGTATTGATTGCTGTGGCTTTAGATCATTTGGGCAAATTACACTATTTATTTAAAGGGGTTCTCCTAGATCAAGTAAATAAGGGATTACATTTGCATATATTTTGCATAGAACCGCCCACTCATAATCAGTCAGTATGGGCTACAGTGCACATTGCACCATGATATATAACCACCCGAATAGTGTGGGGACGGCTCCATGTGTATCTCTAATGATGAAGAGCCAAACTTCAGAACCACTACTATTCTGCTACTTTGGTGAGGGCGATCAATTAATATATTCTCAAGGAATCTACAGATATAGCAGAGCTGGGTTTGTCAGATGAAGCAGGGGTATGTTTGTCTTTTGGCTCAACATATTATGATATCATGATGTGTTCTCTGTGGTTTTACATAAGCCTGCAAGTAAACTCAGGGAGCTATCAAGGTGAAATAGCCACGCAGCCACAATGTTTTCAATGACAAATTCAGCTCTGCTACATGTGTGCTTCCCATAGAACCTGTCAGCTCTCCTGGACATGTCTGTTTTAGTAAATAATTATATTCCCCATGAAATAGCAATACTGGATTATATTTTCTTAGAACTCTACGTTGTACTGTTCCTCTGTTATTCCTCCTAGAAATTTATGAATAAATTGAAAACTGGTTGTGACCAGTTGGGGGTGTGTCCCTACACAGACTGACATTGTCCAATCAGTGCTGATGGAGTGAGACTGTGTATTTACACACCTCTTTGACAATGGCAACGCCCAGTTGTCAATTTATTCATAAATTGCTAGGAGGAATAACAGAGGAATGGCACAAAACAGATTTCTAAGAAAAGATGCTCCAGAATAGTTATTTCATTGGGAATACAAGTTTTTACTAAAACAGACATGTCAGGAGAGGTGACAGGTTCTCTTTAACAATTATGCATTGTTTCTGAGTACGGTTCTTCCTAAATTGAGCAACATGCAGAGTATGGGAAAAATGACAATTACAAATGGAGCTCTGCAAGGTGGAGGTCATCTTCAAAATTGATTTTAATTCTCTGATTGCTCAGTAAAAGGGGTTTTCCAGAATTAGAGAAACATGGCTGCTTTCCTTCAGAAACAGCGCCACACCTGCCCATGGGTTGTGTCTGGTATTGCACCTAGTCTGCATTCAATTGATTAGGGCTGACCTACAATACCACACTGTGGACAGGTGCAGCTCTGATTTTGGAATAAAGCAGCCATGTTTTTCTAATCTTGTACAACCCCTTTAAAGAGGTCCTGTTTCCTCTCCTGACATGTAAGTTTTAGTAAATAATTATATTCCCCATGAAATGACAATTCTGGAGTATCTTCTTAGAACTCTACGTTGTGCCGTTCCTCTGTTATTCCTCCTAGAAATGTATAAATAAATAGACAACTCTGTATTGTTAGTTGGGGGTGTGTCCTTACACAGACTGACATGATCCAATCAGTGCTGACTAAGTGAGACTATGTAGGAACACGCCCCGTTGACAAGTGGGGTGGTAACACCCAATTGTCCATTTATTCATACATTTCTAAGAGGAATAACAGAGGAACGGTACATTGCAGAGTTGTAAGAAAATATGTTCTGGAATTATTAGTTTCTGGAGAATACAAGTAATTACTAAAATAGAGATGTCAGGAGAGGTAACTTCTTTTAAGGAAGGAACATTGTCTCTGAGGTAGTCACTAAGTGATAAGCCAGCCCATAACCATAATTAGCTGACCGTTTTCTTTTAAGGGTAAGAGCGCAGCAATCTTATTTTTTTTTGGTTTTGTATTTTCAGGAGTCCTCTGCCTTCCAGACAGTTTGAACCTCCATAGAGATCACCAAAGACCAAATAAACCAGGTGATGTGCAGATGTTTAGCCAATCAGAACTGAGGACTATAGAGCAGTCTTTGCTTGCCACACGTGTGGGAAGTATTGCAGAGCTCAGTAAGTACCAGTATGTACATATTCTTTCTTCCTCTCCCCTCTTCCCTGTCTTCTACAGCTACGTATTCCGTGGGAGACCGCTATGGTAACCACAATATATGCAATTTATCTTAGTCCGGTGTAATTATGCCAACGCAACAAAGATGAATGAACCTGTCGCTGATAAGGAAAATTGATTTTCATCAGAGAATGAATTATATATTTTTGTTAGGTTCCAAAAATATAATATATTTGTATTAAATCTGGTGGCCCATTGGCAGTGTAGCAGCGGGGAGCGTCCTACCATGACGTACAGGGCATGAAGACAGACCCTAGAAGGCCTGGGTAAGTATTTCAATGGGAAGAGTTAGGGAAAATATACATATCCGGTTCCTTTCTGCTCTGTCTTCAGGCCCTGGACTTGAGGCCCTCCACCTTTTACTGCCGATACTGTAATGCCTTGGGAATGTGGAAAACGAGCAGGCCATATGGTTCTCTCTCGGAGTCTCGTCTTACTGCGTATTGAGGCTTTACCATTGGTGGTTGGTGGATCATTAGGAATTTTTGTCAATTTTTTTTTTTAGAAGTCCTAAAATAGATCTTTCCATTAGGGCAGATTCAGACGAACGTTGCGTTTTTGCGCGCGTAAACAACGCGGCGTTTTGCGCGCGCAAAAACCATTTGACAGCTGCGTGTGTCATCCGTGTATGATGCGCGGCTGCGTGATTTTCGCGCAGCCGCCATCATAGAGATGAGGCTAGTCGACGCCCGTCACTGTCCAAGGTGCTGAAAGAGCTAACTGATCGGCAGTAACTCTTTCAGCACCCTCGACAGTGAATGCCGAACACAATATACAGCAACCTGTTAAAAAAAAAGAAAAAGTTCGTACTTACCGAGAACTTCCCTCCCGGCCGTTGCCTTGGTGACGCGTCCTTGGTGACGCGCCTCTCTTGACATCGGGCCCCACCTCCCGGGATGACGCGGCAGTCCATGTGACCGCTGCAGCCTGTGCTTGGCCTGTGATTGGCTGGAGCTGTCACTTGGACTGAATTGTCATCCCGGGAGGTCAGACTGGAGGAAGAAGCCGGGAGTTATCAGTAAGTCAGAACTTCGTTTTTTTTTTACAGGTTCATGTATATTGGGATCGGAAGTCACTGTGCAGGGTGCTGAAACAGTTTAACTCTTTCAGCACCCTGGACAGTGACTATCTCCTGATGTCGCGTACCGGACATTTTTTTGCCGGGTTCGGCCAAAACGAGTTCGGCCGAACCCGGTGAAGTTCGGTTCGGTTGTCCGGGTTCGCTCATCTAAAAAGACACTCCGTTTGGATGTTTGGAAACAGAAAAGCACGTGGTGCTTTTCTGTTTACATTCATCCTTTTGACAGCTGGTGCGCTGTTTCAGTCGGTTCGCACGGAAGTGCTTCCGTGCGACCTGCGTGGTTTTCACGCACCCATTGACTTCAATGGGTGCGTGATGCGCGAAATACGCGGAGATATTGAACATGTCGCGTTTTTTGCGCAGCTGACAAACGCTGCGCAAAAAGCACGGACTGTCTGTACTGCCACATAGACTTGTATTGGTCTGTGCGTGGCGCGTGAAAACCACGCGGCCCGCACGGACCGAATACACGCTCGTGTGAATCCCCCCTTACTCTGTATTGCTAATTGGAGTTAAATATGTTTAATTTCTACTTTTAATCTATAACTTTACGTCTGTTTTTTAATACATAAGAAGATACGGTAGGTATATATAATGTATAAGTACTTAGTAAAATAGTAATTAATGCAAATGTCATAAAATGCTTTAATACAAGGAGTAAAATAATACAAGGAGTAAAATATTTCCAAGGAGACCTGTCAGCTACCTATAACGGAAAGACGACATCTAGATATAGATACTATATTGACTGTCACGGCTGTATAGTTTCCCATATATTCATCTTTTCACTTATTTGTATGATTTGTCTGGAGTTGGGATGATCTCTAACCCACTTTTAAAGGAACACTCCAGGAAAACTGATACCAATGTTATAGGGGGAGGGGGCGTTGCATGACTATCTTTAGTGTTCTTTGAATTGAGTCATGCACCCCGCCCTCCCCCCCACAGGTCCTGCACTGGGTATAATATATTCTAGGAGTGTACTTTTTAATTATTTCTTCTCTAGGGTCCTGTGATGTGGTGACGTCCAAGAGTCCTCCTGCATTTAAGTTGGCAGAACAGTCGATCTATAGTAGAATTTTTGATCTGTGGGGGTCCGAGCACTGAGACCCTCACTGATTGCTAAAACGGAGCTGCAGAAGTGCTCGGGTAAGGGCTTATCAGAAATGAAGTGGCACAGTGCTCATCCGAGCGCTTCTGCGCTTCGTTTTAGCGATCGGTGGGGGTCTCGGTGCTTGGACACCCACCAATTAAAACTTTTGACATTCAAATGATTTTTAAATGTTTAGTTACACTTTAATGAGATAGTGAACAGCCTACGTACTGGCAGGAGCATGCTCAGTGAGACCTCAAATAAGGTGGTGCAACTTGTAAACCAAGTTACCATGTGACGTAGGGATCATTTACATGACGGTTTCTGATGGTGTCAGATTTCCAGATTTTCCGAGCCGAGCAAAAGGGGGTTTATGCAATCTAGAGATCAATCAGGATCATATTTTACACTTACGGATATTCAATATGAATTGTTAATACGGATAATTTTTTTACAATTTGTTCAGTTTTTGTTTCTCTAATTATATCCGTTTTTGTTTCGTATTTTATGAGTTGTTCGTTTTTATTTGTTTTTTTCTCCGTATTTGTTAAAGGATTAATATCTTTTTTTGCTGTGTTTGGAAAGTTGCTGAAATAACAGGACAAATGTGACATGTGAAATATGTAAAAACAGAACATGCATTTTTTAAATCAACCCATTGACTTCTCTGGGCTAAAACCGGTACCAATATGGATCCGTTGGAACATGCATGCTGCACATAAAAAATGTGAATAAAGGCACTAAGATGTTTTTTCGCACAGTTTTTTCAATTAAAAAAATGGAATCAATACGGATCCGATATACGGAAGTGTGAATAAGCCCTAATTTTTGAAATCAGTGGTGGCCTGAGGTCACTGACTTCACCAAAGTGATCTTCCCACTATAAGAATTTGACTGAATTTCCGCTTAAAGAACTCCCATTAAATTTTTTAATGGGCATCTTGCACATGTAAATGATATTTATTTGCTCAACGAGAGTGTATTATACAAAATGCAGGCTCCGTTCGGCTCCCCGTGGGGTCACGTGATCGGTAAACTGACTCGACGATTCACACAGCCTCTTATGTGTGGACCAGAAGCCAGTTTCCCTATGTAAGTCTATGAGACTGAGTCAACATGCTCTTTCTTCCCGCGGTTCCGTCTTTGACCTCCCATTGAAACCAATGGGAGGCAGAGATTTTTTTTTTTTTACGCGGCACTCAATCGCCGCAGGCGAAAACCGCGGCAAAAAAGTGCAGGACCTTCCTGCAAAAGAATTCTGTGTGAACAGGGACTTAAATGTGCAAGATGCCCATTACAAACGGGCAAAGAAAGAAAAAAAATTAATGGGAGTTCTTCTTTAAAGACAAAATTAGTAAGTTGATTTATTAAAAGGGTTGTCAGGGACAAAGGACCCCCAAAACAATACTCAACTGTTCAATCCCCCACCACTCCAGTGCCACCGCTCCGATGGTCCCCGCCAGTCTTTGTTGTTTGTTGACTACCCTACAGCGATGACGTAACCGCGATTGTGATTAGCTACAACAGTCACGTGTCGGAACGACATGTGATCAAAGACCGACGAGGACCACCAGAGCCGTGACATTGGAGCGGGGAATTTAATAGGGGAGTATTGTTTTTTTTTTCTGTTTTTGATTTTATCCACTTTTCTGCTCTTAGTAAAAAAAAAATTAAGTCTGGGTGCATATCTCTTAATACATTTTGCGCATCTTTGCCTATCCGTGCGCCATAAAATTTACACCAATTTCTGACTTGAATTAAAATCTGTTGATCTGCGGAGGCCTCTCCCAATAACCCTCCACTTCTGTCACCACATTTGAAAAGAAGTGTAAAACGGCATAAAGTCGCAATTTATGGTTCATTTACGGTGTGCACCATAATTTGCGTCTTTTTAATGCCACAAAAGTGTCATAAGGTTGATAATCCCCCCTTGGTGTCTGTTTGTCCCCAACACCTTTCAATGATTCTTGGGTCAATTCACTACATCCACGTTTGCTAACATTGTAGTAGAGGAGACGCCTGCGCAGGTTCTCATCACCCGTTAATATAAGGGATGTAGGCCAACCTAGTCTGGGCCCCCTCTCTCCAGGGGCCCATTGCAGCAGCATGGTTTGCCTCTATGGTTCACCTTCGTACATCGTACATTTTCTAAAAGTTATATATTTTTACAACTCATGACGGTGCCGGGAGAATAAACTCCAGTTGTATGATGTTAGTGGAAATCTTAATTGCAGCATGGTAATTATTCCTTCTTGGTTGAACATACCCTGACAGTGACCTTTAAGGTGGCTGCACCTGGCAGTTAGAACTAGTTACCACGGCAACCATAAGTAGCAAATTGGTTATTATGAATATAAACAGCAGCATTCTAACGTGTCCTAGTTTCCGTGGTAACTGACCCTGGTCATAGTAACATAGTCCTGCCTCCTAAGTGTCCCTCTTTTGGAGCTACAGTCCCTATTTTTGGCTCCAAAGGTCCCTCTTTTTACCTGGGAATTAAATTTGCATGAATAAACTTGCTATATTTCTCTATCTGCCTGGTACCTAACTGTATATTAGTCCCCAACTTGTATATTATTTCGTCATTTGGCCCAATTTTGACTTCTATATATACACTAGATCATTTTTTGCTAATATTTAACCCAAAAACTAGATATGCATGAAAAAATGGACCCCTTACATAATGACCCATGTGTCCCTCTTTATCCATCCAAAAAGTTAGGAGGTTTGACGTAGTAACGGCCCATCATTCTCTGAATTTTAATGTACTTTTATATTTTTGTTATCAATAAACGTATATCTTTTATACTGCTTTGGTGTATCATAGACTCCAATTTCTAAGTTGTTATTCTAGTAACGACCCCTTCACATAACTTTTTGGCCATACGTTTAGCGCATATGCCGGGAATAGTATTCAATGTCTAAGTTGAAGGGAGGAGGTGAAGTATGCATAACAATGGCATCCATCACTAATAAGCGCTTGTTTCATTTGTTTAACATATACCATATGAGCTTTTCATGATGTATACGTTAGGCCCTGTTCACACAGAAGTTTTTGCAGGCAGAACAATCTGCTTCAAAATTCCTTCAGGAATTTTGAGGCAGATTTTAACCTGCCTGAACTCTCTCTGCAGCGTTTTTGTGGCGTTTTTGGGCCGCGGCCATTGATCGCCGCAGGCAGAAAACGCTGGGAAAACCGCTTTCTCTGCCTCCCATTGATGTCAATGGGAGGTCAGAGACGGAAACACCTGATGAAAGGGCATAACGCTTCTTTTTCCCGCAAGCATTTTTTTTCCGCTCACTGGAAAAAATTGCCTCCACCTCCCATTGAAATCAACAGGAGGCGACTTCAGACATTTTTTGGCGCGGTTTCCCCGTCAAAAACCTTTGCCAAAAAACTCTGTGTGAACAGGGCCTTAAAGGGAAGCCATAATGTCCTATGGGTGATGGATGTCATCCGTCACAGGCATCCATCACTCTTAGGGTATGTTCACACGGCGGGGGTCCGTAACGGCTGAAATTACGGGGATGTTTCAGCCTGAAAACATCCCCGTAATTTCAGCCGTACCGGCATGTGCAGGCGCTTGAACGCCGCGTCAATTACGGCCGTAATTAGCGCTGCTATTCATTGGAGTCAATGAATAGCGGCTCCAATTACGGCCAAAGAAGTGACAGGTCACTTCTTTGACGCGGGCGTCTATTTACGCGCCGTCATTTGACAGCGGCGCGTAAATATACGCCTCGTGTGAACAGACAAACGTCTGCCCATTGCTTTCAATGGGCAGATGTTTGTCAGCGCTATTGAGGCGCTATTTTCGGGCGTAATTCGGGGCAAAAACGCCCGATTTACGTCCGTAAATAGGCCGTGTGAACATACCCTTAGGCTATCAAAGGGGTTGTCCAGCTTAGAGGCTGTTTTTTTTATACCGATGACCTATTCTGTGGATAAAATAAATACCTGGATCAACGACACATCTCCAGTAATCTAGTTATCATGACAACCTCCATAGAGTTCCATAATCTCACTGCTCTTACCGTAAAGAATCCCCATCAGGGGCGTAACTAGGAAAGACTGAGCCCCATAGCAAACTTTTGACTGGGGCCCCTCCTCCCCTGTGTATCACACAACCCCTCCTTGTAGATAGTGCCTCCCTATAGATTCTATGACACAGTGCCCCCTATAGATAGCACCATACAGTCTCCCTGTAGATAACGCCATACAGCCCTCCCCCTGTAGATAACGCCATACAGCCCCCTGTAGATAATGTCATACAGTCCCCTGTAGATAACGCCATACAGCCCTCCTGTAGATAACGCCTTACAGCCCTCCATCTGTAGACAACGCCATACAGCCCCCCCTGTAGACAACGCCATACAGCCCCCCTGTAGATAACTCCATACCGCCCTCCCCTGTAGATAACACCCATACAGCCCTCCCCTGTAGATAACGCCATACAGCCCCCTGTAGATAACGCCATACAGCCCTCCCCATGTAGATAATGCCATGCAGCCCCCCCTGTCGATAACACCATACAGCCCTCCCCCTGTAGACAACGCCATACAGCCCCCCTGTAGATAATGCCATAAGTCCCCCTGTAGATAACGCCATACAACCCAAACCCCGTGGTAGATAATGCCATAAGCCCCCCTGTAGATAACGCCATACAGCCCTCCCCTGTAGATAACACCATACAGCCCCCCTCCCCCTGTAGATAACGCCATACAGCCCCCTCAGTAGATAACGCCATACAGCCCCCTGTAGATAACGCCATACAGCCCCCTGTATATAACGTCATACAGCCCCCCTGTAGATAACGCCATACAGCCCCCTGTAGATAACGCCATACAGTCCCCCCTGTAGATAACGCCATACATCCCCCTGTAGATAACGCCATACAGCCCCCTGTAGATAACGCCACACAGCCCCCTGTAGATAACCCCATACAGCCCCCCTGTAGATAATGCCATACAGCCCTCCCCCTGTAGATAACGCCATACAGCCCTCCTGTAGGTAATGCCATACAGCCCCCAGCCCCACCCCCAAAAAATGGCCTATAGTTTGTCCTACAAAAGAGATGTATCCCCTATCCACAGGATAGGGGATACATGTGTGATCGCTGGCAGCGATAAGGAGAACGGGGGACCGAAAGTCCCCTGAAGTTCTCCATGACAAACCTCGGACATCCGGGGTCTGCACAGTTCAATAAAAATGAAAGGAGTGTTGGTCAAGCATGCGCACAAGCGCGACCGGTGCACAATTCATTTCTATGGAGCTGCCGACAGACCCCGGAAGTCCGAGGTTTGTAATGGAGAACTTCGGGGGACTTTCGGTCCCCCGTTCTCCTTATCGCTGCCAGCGATCACACATGTATCCCCTATCCTGTAGATAGGGGATGCATGACTTTTGTAAGAACAACCCATTCAGTGGCGTCGTGCTGTAGCAGCCATAGCGGCTGCTAGCGGAGCCTCCGGCCATGGGGAGGGGCCCCCTCATGCTGCGGGCCCCGTAGCAGACGCTACGGCTGCTACAGCGGTAGTTACACCACTGATCCCCATCTATGTTGGTGTAGAAACCTTCTTTCCTCTAGACGTAGACGATGTCCCCTTGTTATAGTTACAGTTTTGGGTATAAATAGATCATCTCTATATTGACCTTTGATATATTTATACATAGTTAGTAGGGCACCACTCAGCCGTCTTCTTTATAAACTAAATAGCCCCAATCATGATCATCTTCCTGGGCACTGTAGTCCAATCATTCCATTTATTACCTTAGTTTCCCACCTCTGAACTTGCTCAAGCTCTACTATGTCTTTCTTGTGTGTTGGTGCCCATAACGGTACACGATATTCCATGTGCGGTCTGTCTAGGGATTTATAATGTGGTCAGTAGGCAGAACTTCATCAAACGTTTTCTTGGATTTTATATATTAAAAGGACCACAGAACTGTATTCAAAAGGGATTTCTCAGTATTCAGTTCGTCATTTTCATAGGAAACTATTGGCACATTTTTTTCACTATGAGAGTATGTTCACACGCACTGTTTTCAGACGTAATTTGGGCGTTTTTCGCCTCGAATTACACCTGAAAAAACGCCTCCATTACGCTTACAGACATCTGCTTTCAATGGGTTTTACGATGTTCTGTTCCCACGAAGTGTCATTTTACGGGTTGCTGGCAAAAGACAGAGCATAAAAAAACGCCCGCGCCAAAGAAGTGCATGTCACTTCTTGGGACGTTTTTGGAGCCGTTTTTCATTGACTCCATTGAAAAACAGCTCCAATAACGTCCGTAAAATACGCCGCGAAAAACACGAGTTTTTAAAAAAGTCTGAAAATCAGGAGCTGTTTTCAGGCGAAAACAGCTCCGTAATTTCAGATGTATTTTGCCACTGCGTGTGAACATACCCTATCCCTTAAAAAGTATTTCCCACGTAACTGATCTAATGACATGTGAGGAGGTAACATTGGGGGGGGGGGGGGTCGGTGGGCTGGGAAGTTTTAAGGTGGTTATACAAAAGATAATAATAATAAAATAGATAAAATAATCAGAAATAGACGATTTTACCATTTTGGCCGACCATCACTTGAAAGTCACACTTGAAAAATCGATTGCGATGGCCGACGGAAGACTACTGCCTGTCAAAAATAAGCTGTCAAGATGGATTTTTTTGGCCAATTGTCGGCATAAGGCCGGGTTCCCACTGGTCGGATATGCTGCGTAAAAATCACGCAGCGTGTCCGACCTGGAGCCAGTACATTCCATCTGAAAAATTGCACCACATTGTGGTGGACTTTTTTGAATGGAAGAGAGCGCTCATACTTACCCCCTCCGTCTTGTCTGCGCGTGGTCTGGCCTCCTACGGTGACGTTGCAGGCCATGTGACTGTGCAGCCTGTGATTGGCTGCAGCGGACACATGGGATGAAATGTCATCTACGGAGCCCAGACTGCAGGAAGGAGGAGGGAGTTCTGGGTACGTGTGATGTTTTTTTGTTTTCTGCAGTTGCGATTTTTGCGGCGTAATCGCTGCGATTACGCTGCAAAAGTCGCTAAACTTTGCTTCCTGTTGCGGGATTTGCATCCCCATTGAATTCAATGAGGAAAACCCGCAACAGAAAATCAACTAAAACGCAGCATTAATTGACATGCTGCGGAATTAAATTCCGCACCTCAGGTCAATTTATTAACGTTTACGGCAGGTTTTTTTTCCGCAGCGTGGGCATGAGATGTTCTAAATCTCATCCACTTTGCTGCTACTGTAAATGCTGCAGTATTTCCGCACACAACTCCGTTGTAGAAATTCCGCAGGGTCTACACGTGTATGGTACAATCGGCCAATTACGGCCAATCATTTGCCACTTTGCCACTCTCCCTGATCTGGCAGTTTAACCTGGAATGTTGATGATTGGATCGGTCGTGCATACAAACGATCCGAGGTTCCATTGATCAGCCACAAACCGGTCGTTACTAATCTTACATGAATGGCTAGCTTCAGCCTAGGGTTCCATGGTGATCACATGGCCTCAAATTGTTGTCACTATGAGAAAAACTTACTGACAACTTGTGGCAGTTGCAGGAAGTTCGACCCTGTCGGAATTCTTGAGATCGTCACACTAATTTTCCCCTCAGAGCACTAGTTAAGCTCTGCTGCACCTTCATAGATTTTCCTGCACAGCAGAGCTCGCGTCCGCTTGCTGTGCAGTGTAGTTGATTGGCTCAGGTGCCAGCGGTGGACCCCAAACGATCATGAAGTGAAGCCATATACTAATGATATGCTATCGCTTCTAATGATAAAAAGTTGAGTAATTAGGCAAACATATTACATTATTTCTGAGTTATAGCCTGTATTATATGTCCAGAGCTGCATTCACAATTCCTGAGGCTTCAGAGCTGAAATCTTTCAGTAGTCCTTTTTGGCTCAATGTCATCATAGAACTTACTCTCGTGATTTTCATTTTTGGAAGTGTCATCTTTACGCCAGGCAGCAATCTGATGTTGGTAACACTAAGGGTATGTGCACACGACCTCTTTTCAGACGTAATGGAGGCGTTTTACGCTTCAAATTACGCTTGAAAAGACGGCTCCAAACCGTCTGTAAACATCTGCCCATTGAATTCAATGGGTCTTACGGTGTTCTGTGCAGACGGGCTTTTTTTCTTACGCGCCGCTGTCAAAAGACGGCGCGTAAAAAGACGCCCGCCTCAAAGAAGTGCAAGTCACTTCTTGGGACGTAATTGGAGCCATTTTTCATTGACTCCAATGAAAACCAGCTCCAATTACATCCGTAAAAGACGCCGTGAAAAACGCGTGCACTTGTAAAAACGTCTGAAATTCAGGAGCTGTTTTCGCCTGAAAACAGATCCGTTATTTCAGACGTAATAGGCGTTGCCGTGTGAACATACCCTAAATCTACACATACGCATTAGCCCAGCAGTCCTCCAACATCTCTCATCGGAGTGAAAGAAGGACCTGACATTTTGGAATTGAATGTGTCCAGCCCTATGTTTCTCATGGAAATAAGTGGCGCCAGATTTCTAGTAATCGTTGAGGGGCACATCGGATAGGCCCCTGCTAGTTGGACATTGGTGACATATCCTAGAGATATGCCACCAATGTCTATCTGGAGACAACCCCTTAAATACTCACCTGACTTGGCTTATATTGATGAACATTGGGGGGGAGATTTATCAACACTGGTGCAAAGGGAGAAATGGAGCAGTTGCCCATAGCAACCAAGAAAATCTGAATGGAATCGGATTGGTTTGTTTGGGACCATTAGGGCCAAATTGTGTCACTACTGACAGCCCTGATACAAGAGAAAAGGCCAAAAGTAAATATAATGGGAACCCACCTGCTCTGAAAGTCTTTTATCTGAAATATTTTTTAATCTTTCTATTTACTTCTGTCTTCTGATGAGATAAAATTAAACACAGTCGGACGCCAGAGTTGTTTTTTGGTTGCGCAAATATAACTCTGAATCATACAGGACAATCTGGGTCTATGTTATTCAGGGAACAGCATGTGATTCTGCAGACCAGCACAAATGGATTAACCAGCAGAAAATGGTTAATAGGATCTGTCCAATGGGTCGACCTGGAAAATTGCCCTTTTAATCTTATGTAGACGCGCGGCTCTATCTCAGATCAGGTGATTTATCATAGCGTTTCCCCTATTACCAGACCTCATCCGCTCATAATTTATTTCCCTGGTCTATCTAATCTACATTGACCTCTGATCATGCAGAATTCCCGGCTTCAATTTTTTTTAGCAACAAAATAAAAAAACAAAAGCGCTATTTCCATTGGGAACACAGGGAGCGCTATATGTTTTATAGTTCCTTGTTGGCTACTTATCAAATCTAACCAAGACAGATGCACATATGGGGATTTCAGGCCTATGTATTGGCTTTCTGCTCTTATAAGACTATAATGAATGAGGCTAAACATAAACTTGCCATATTTCCTGCAATGAAATAAAAGAATGGTTAGGGGGTGATTATTTTTGCAAAGCACGATATATATGTGAGTGTGTGTTAATATTTATATACACCTGTATATCACAATGTTTTATCAATTATTTTCTAAGTTGTTTTAAAGGGGTTGTCTGAGATGCCCGTTCACTTGAATAAGGCTAAGCTGTAATACCAGACATAACCTATGTAGAGGAGTGGCGCTGTTTATGGGGGAAAAGAAAACCCCTTTATAACTTATTGAGTTTTCACAATTCAGATCTACTAGATCTGCATCACTACATCTGTGAAAACCCAAAGATCACATCAATATGGTCTGTTTTAACAACTAATTTCAAAATAATGGACATTAAAGGGGTTCCCTTTTAGGGAATTCGGAGGGGGGTCCTCTGTTAAGGATCTGCATCATTTGGCCAAAGATAAGACTGGCTACAAAAAGCGTCTCTCACTTCAACTGTCCTGTATTACATAGACAACCAATTGATATAAATGGACACTGTGTAATACTTAATTTCCCCTGTTGTGGCACTGTAGGGAAATTAAATACTTACTGCCAGGTTCCCTCACCGATTGCAGCTGATCGCTTGGGGTCTCAGCAGGGGAACACTTTGTGATCTGTTTATTAAAGTACCCTTCAACCAATAGGGATTGTCCAAAGCGGAGAACCCTTTTAATATTCTCAAACTCCATCTGTCCATCATAAGTTGCAGTTATAATTGTAGTTTGCCTTATATATGTTTGCTGGAATATTGTCTGGGATCCAATGTGGCCGCCATGACAGCCCCCACAGAGGCCACCCATAACTCTGCCTTCTGTGTTGCTGTTTAGAGAAAAGCCTGAGAAAGCATGTGGCAACCCCTACCAAAGCTGTAATGGTGGCCGTATTGGTTGTCACCCAGCTTTAACTGAATCAACTCTAATAACGATTAATTAAGGATTTCTATTTAAAGGGCCTGTCTCAGCACAGACAACCCCTTTAATATGAGAATTGTAGAGACAATCAGCTGATCACAGTGGGTCCAGCTCCCAAGAACACTGACAAACAGCTAAAGCTGCTCATTTCTCCTGCAGCGGCCGCTGCTGGCAACATGTAGTATTACATGTGGCTATTTTAATGTAATATATGGCTGGACTGGTTACACCAGTGCAAAATAAACTTGTAGAGGGTGATCCTGGATGGAGGACATGCTCTACACCATCTATATGGGGCATATGGAAAGGGAATGTCAGGTTGATGGACACAGAAAGCAGACGGCCCCCCCGTGAAAGAACAAGCATGGGCCCCTTGGTCTTCAATAGCTCACCATAGAGAACCACCACAGTCTCCATTCCACCAGTAATTGTGAGCAATGAAGTTTACTAGAATAATCTAGATTAGATTACGTGCAATCTGTTAGACAGTAGGAAGTTGTTTTTAAGGTGGTAGTGGGCCCCATTATCTTCTGGGCCCCGGTGCAGTTGTACAGTTGGACATATGGTAAGTCCGCCCTTGTTATCTATAGAAAGATTGAATTCTTTGTGGCTGCCGTGCTACATTATATAATAATACAAAGCATGTATTTTATGGAATTGCTGTATATGCGATTCCTTAATACGTAAGTATAGGTTCCCAAGAAGCGAGTCCCGATGTAAATATCTGCCATGCGAACAGCATCTCAAAGATTATATAGCAATATAAGAAAAAGTGGGATTGGAGGAATTGTACAATGCGGAGCTGTGCTGTGATCTCTGCAGTCACATGTCGTTTCATCTGCTGTAAAATCAGAGCTGCCTGTTCCGACATCACAAAACGGCTCTGTGATTGACCATGACCTGCCTAGGTAGAGTCGTGTGTTAACCTTAAACCATACTATCCCCCACCCCCATTTAGTAACGACACATGACACCGAGGTTGGATGTGAAATGGCCACAGCAGCCGTTTATTAATTTCACAGTTTTATAAAAACAATTTAAATCCGAAACATTCGGATAACTAGTTAGGAATCCACCAGAGAATTCCTCCTAATAATTCACATGACCCAACATGGGTCAGAATCATAAATAACAATTAAACGTTAACATTAACCCGAGCAGAGGAAGTCCTTGAAGCCCCTTCAGATGTTCCTTTCAAGAACACACCGAATTAGCCATCTGCAAACCACTAATTACCTCCAGCCGTAAACCAGCTCGGAAGCACCGTTCACCTCTGCAGATGGCTCCAACCACTAGAAGTCCACTTCAAGGGGATAACACCCGTTGAAGCCCTCAAGTGATATACCGACCACTAGAAGTCCACTTCAAAGGGATAACACCCGATGAAGCCTTCAAGTGACATACCTTCTACCAGAAGACCACTTCAAAGGGATAACACCCGATGAAGTCTTCAACCATGTACCTTTTTTGGGGGACGCATACCCCCGATGCGACCCCCCCACCATTTTGTACTGACTGGCCTCAAGGACTCCCCCCGCCAGCTGCCATGACAACAGAACCTACTCCGGAAAAAAGAAAAACATGTTAAATAAACACACAAAATAAAACACAACGCTCATATACGGACGTACAGAAGACCTAAGGAGTAACAAAACAAGGGTGGGAGGGTGGGAGCTTTGCTTCTTGTGTATTACTCCTCCCGCTGCTTCCGGCTCAATGCCGAGAAACAGCGGGAAGCGCAGTAACGGCCCCCCCGTCCCCCCTAGCTCCTCCCCGTCCCTCCTTCAGCTCCTTCACCTTTCCCTCACCTCTTAACATTAACCCTTTCCCTACCAGGACGGTCATGTCGGCTTCCCTCAAGCCTGCAGCTGCGTCCAGCCTCTTCTTGACCTGCCTAGGTAGAGTCGTGTGTTAACCTTAAACCATACTATCCCCCACCCCCATTTAGTAACGACACATGACACCGAGGTTGGATGTGAAATGGCCACAGCAGCCGTTTATTAATTTCACAGTTTTATAAAAACAATTTAAATCCGAAACATTCGGATAACTAGTTAGGAATCCACCAGAGAATTCCTCCTAATAATTCACATGACCCAACATGGGTCAGAATCATAAATAACAATTAAACGTTAACATTAACCCGAGCAGAGGAAGTCCTTGAAGCCCCTTCAGATGTTCCTTTCAAGAACACACCGAATTAGCCATCTGCAAACCACTAATTACCTCCAGCCGTAAACCAGCTCGGAAGCACCGTTCACCTCTGCAGATGGCTCCAACCACTAGAAGTCCACTTCAAGGGGATAACACCCGTTGAAGCCCTCAAGTGATATACCGACCACTAGAAGTCCACTTCAAAGGGATAACACCCGATGAAGCCTTCAAGTGACATACCTTCTACCAGAAGACCACTTCAAAGGGATAACACCCGATGAAGTCTTCAACCATGTACCTTTTTTGGGGGACGCATACCCCCGATGCGACCCCCCCACCATTTTGTACTGACTGGCCTCAAGGACTCCCCCCGCCAGCTGCCATGACAACAGAACCTACTCCGGAAAAAAGAAAAACATGTTAAATAAACACACAAAATAAAACACAACGCTCATATACGGACGTACAGAAGACCTAAGGAGTAACAAAACAAGGGTGGGAGGGTGGGAGCTTTGCTTCTTGTGTATTACTCCTCCCGCTGCTTCCGGCTCAATGCCGAGAAACAGCGGGAAGCGCAGTAACGGCCCCCCCGTCCCCCCTAGCTCCTCCCCGTCCCTCCTTCAGCTCCTTCACCTTTCCCTCACCTCTTAACATTAACCCTTTCCCTACCAGGACGGTCATGTCGGCTTCCCTCAAGCCTGCAGCTGCGTCCAGCCTCTTCTTGACCTGCCTAGGTAGAGTCGTGTGTTAACCTTAAACCATACTATCCCCCACCCCCATTTAGTAACGACACATGACACCGAGGTTGGATGTGAAATGGCCACAGCAGCCGTTTATTAATTTCACAGTTTTATAAAAACAATTTAAATCCGAAACATTCGGATAACTAGTTAGGACCACCTTAAGCCTGTGAGTTCCTCCACACCACCACCGCCCTTTCTATGCCTTCTGCTATAGCCAAGCTCCAAATATCAATGCCAACCTCGGTCAGATGAACCCCGTCACTCCTCCAGAAATTCCCCAATCCTGACTCCAAATCCCTATGCCTCACGCAAATGCCCCCGTTCTTTGCCACAAAACGGGACACCGCCCGGTTAACTTTTATCCGAGCCTTATTGACTCTCTCCACCGATCTAGCTAACCGCCAATGCTTCCTTGGGACTATGTCCGACCACACTACCACCAACTTGGGATAAGATACCCACAAACACAACAAATCATGTTTGATATCCCGCACCAACTCACGAAAAGGGCGGACTCCTAAGTCATTCCCACCCACGTGCAACACTAAAACCTCCGGAACCCTATCAAGCCGCACATATGTCTGGAATTCCGCCAACACCCTGTTCCACGACATACCTCTAAACCCCAGCCAATGCACAACCGCATCCTGTCGCGGAATGCGCAACTGGCGACCATCCGGGCGGACGTCCGCCCTCAAAGCCCCCCAGTGCACGTACGAATGACCCATCAACCACACCAGACAAGGAGGCGAATCTGAAACGGAAAACACAGTTAGGCACCACCATATAACATTTGCAAGCATAAACAACAAAATTACAACATATGGGGGCGGACATAGGACTTAAACCTTTTTGACTCCCAACGACCAATACGCCTCACCCCCTCATCATCCAACCCCCAGCGCCCTGCTTCCGTTGCTGCGCCAATCCGGAAGGAATGAGATGAATATGAGCCTGCCGCAACCCCAACCGCCGTCAAACATTTTTTAAAAACAGCTCCAAACTGAAACCTGGACAAGAACGACCCGTCCACATGACGTAACAAAGGCAAATCTGGAGACCCCCTGTTTTTTGTAAAACCCCGCATGCACTCTACTGGGCACATGACCGACCCCGGGAGAGCGAACAAAACTATCAGTTTTCCCTTCCCTAATTGGTCAGTTTTTGATCTACGCAACCATACCTCCAACCGATCTGCAAAAAGGCTCACCTCCCCAGATCTCAGCCCCCCTGCCTGTTTAGTACTTGGCGACACCAACTCACCTATTCTAAATGCTCCGAAGAACGCCAACGAGAAAGCCAACCGAAACAAATCCATTTCATCTGAAGAACGACATACCGATGCCAATGAACCGCCCAACAAGCCCAGCAAAGCAAACGACACCGGCCTTCTACTATCCGCCTCCACCCTACCTCTGCGCAACCCCTTCAAAGCCTGCGATACCAGAAATTCCTTCGATACATCCCGCAAGCCCCGCAACTTAAGCCCAAACGCCACCGCGGATATAAACCGGTTCACCTTCGCTACTGAAAACCCCCCCTCCCAGGCATCCCCTAACCAATACAAAAGTGCCACCAACCTGTCTCTATCCGTATTAACATCACCCAACTCTCTTACCCACTCCTCCCACTGCCTCCAACAAGCAGCATAAGCCCTCCACGTCGTGCGCGCCAAAGACCTTTGTAACAGCTGCTCTACGGGACCGATACCAGATCCCATAGATGATCCGGACACGCCAAACCGAGACGTTCCGCTCCCGGGGCCAATTGCCGAAACCGGTCCCACTGCGAGCGAGAAAGAGCATCAGCAACACAATTCCGTACACCCGGGACATGCACCGCCACCACCCACGCGTTCAGCGACAAACACACCAACACTAAATGTCGCAACAATTGAACTACCGGAGGAGAGGACGCCGTGATGTTATTAATGGCAAGCACCACCCCCATGTTGTCGCAGTAAAAACGGACCTTCTTATCCCTGAGCCTGTCCCCCCAAATGGTAGCCGCCACCACGATGGGAAACAGCTCGAGCAGGGCCAGATTCCGCGTCAATCCACTGGACACCCAGCTAGCCGGCCATTGACCTGCGCACCACGGACCTCCCCCGTAAGCTCCAAAGCCACCCGCCCCAGCCGCATCCGTGAAAATATTCAGATCACTCGTATCCTGCGCTGGGGCCATCCATAGCGAGCGACCATTGTACTGGCCCAAGAAGTCATCCCAAACCTGAAGATCAGCTCGGTGCTCCTCCTTGAGCCTCACAAAATGATGCGGCGCCCGCACTCCCGCCGTTGCCGCCGCCAACCTTCTACCAAACACCCTCCCCATCGGCATAATCCGGCAGGCGAAATTCAACTTCCCCAGCAGCGACTGAAGCTCCCTCAGCGACATTTTCTTCCTTCTACAAGCCCGTCGCACCTCCAGCCTCAAAGCACCCAGCTTATCCGCCGGGAGCCGACACTCCATTGCCACCGAGTCAATTTCGATTCCCAAGAAACAAATCGTCGCTACCGGGCCCTCCGTTTTTTCCGGCGCCAAAGGGATCCCAAAATCCCTCGCCACCTTCTGCAGGGCATGAAGCAAGTTACCGCAAACCGGCGAACCCCCCGGGCCAACGCACAAAAAATCATCTAAGTAATGGATCAACGAATCGACCCCGGATACTCCCCTCGTTACCCACTCCACGAAGCTACTAAACGCCTCGAAGTATGCACAAGAAAGAGAACACCCCATCGGAAGGCACCGATCCACGTAAAAGGCCCCATTCCAAAAACAACCCAACAGCCGTTGGCTTTCTGGATGCACCGGCAACAACCTGAACGCCGCCTCGATGTCGGTTTTTGCTAGCAGCGCCCCCGGACCCGCAGCCCGCACTAACCCCACCGCCTTATCGAATGAGGTATAAACTACGGAACACAACTCGTGATCAATCCCGTCATTTACCGACGAACCTTTGGGATACGATAAATGTTGAATCAAACGAAACTTTCCGGGCTCGCGTTTAGGGACAATACCCAAAGGGGACACAACTAAATCTTTCACCGGCGACTCCACAAATGGCCCCGACATGCGCCCCAACGAAACTTCTTTTAACAACTTTTCCGACACGACTTCCGCATGCAAGTAAGCCGATTTTAAATTTCTCCGCGTAACCGGAACCTCATAAGGAGGCGGAGTAATAACAAAACCAACACTAAACCCTTCATAAAGCAACTTAGCTGCCGCCCTATCCGGATACTCATTTAGATAAGGGGCCATCCTTTCCACCCTCACCGGCGACACCCCCTTGACCAGCCCCGTGCTGGTTCCCGGACCTCTTTTTCCGCAGACATTTTGCCGCCCCATGTGATGCCCCATTACACTCGGAGCACACGTGCTTGAACTTGCACGTGGCCCCGAACTTGCACTGGCCTTCATTGAATTGCCAGCAAAACCCCGCCTTTCCCCCGCCGCTTGGTCCACTCTGACTAGTCTGGCCTCCCTGGCCACCGCTCCCGGGAAAGGGCTGCCTAACCGGAGCCGTAACCCGTAACCAGAGAGCAATATCCTTCTGGTCCCACCGAATCGCCGGCCGAACCGCCTTCCGCTGACGGAATTGCTCATCATATCGCAGCCACGCCTGACCCCCATACGCCCTATGAGCCTCCCCAATAGCATCAAAATAACAAAATAACGCCGAACAATTTTCCGGCGCCTTTTCCCCTATCACACTAGCCAATATGGCGAACGCCTGCGACCAATTAACGAACGTCTGCGGGATAAGCCTATACCGCCGCCGTTCCTCCTCGTCCTTTTTACTCTCATCCCGCTTGCTCTTATCCAAATTGAATTTAGCCAGCGGCAAGAGAGAAAAAATTTCAACATATTCATCTTTCCAGATCCGATCACGCACCTCCTGCTTTAAATGCGCCCCCAACGGACCCTCAAAACAAACATACACCTCCCCCCGAGCACGATCGTCCATGCGCACTCGATCGCCGTCCTTCTGTGCCTCAGTCTGCACCGACACCGCGACCGCCTCTCTAACCGCCACCACAGGACGCGCCTGCAACGATCCCACTTCCCTGGGGCCTTCCCAAACTACCGCAGGGGACACTTCCGTTACTACCGGCGCCGCGGCCCTATCCAGGCGCCCCACCAGCTCCCGTAAGCAACCCACTAAATCTGCCAAACCCGCTCCGTCGCGTCCGCCCGCGCCACTACCGGCCCCCGATGCTATGCTAGCAGCCCCCCCGCCGACACCCGACATAAAAATCGCTGGATAAGACAATAATGGAGTTATACACTCACCGGGCTGCACAGGCGCTGTGTTCCCGTCAGCCGGACCATCCTGACCTCGACGATAGACGTCCAGTTCACCTTCCTCCAGTTCTTCTCTCGCCGACGACTGTCCCTCCCAACGACCTCTTCGGAAAGGGGATGAGGACGCGCTGACCGATGGGCCGGCAACCTGCCGCCCGACCGCCGGGACCCAGACTTCCGACCGGACCTGTTGCCTCGACGTCGCTGCAGATCTAGTCGTCCGTCTAGACGATCCTGACGAAGCCTGCCCCCTGGCCGGAACATCACCATGCGGGGCGGCCGTACCTTGCTCTCGACATCTTCCATCTGATGGGGGAGGGGTGACAGGGAGCCCGGCCTGCGACTCCCTGCTTACCGCCGGACCCCGTCGCGGCCTGGGATTCCTGCCAGGACGCAGGGCCTGGGAAGGGGCGGTCCTCCCAGCTGCCTGGCCTGCAGCGTCCGGGATCGGGCTCCCTCTGCGACGCCGTGTCCGCGGGACTACCTCCGGACTCAGGCGCTCTGGAGGTCGGGACCGCCGAGAGGGACGGGTCGACACAGCCTGCATCGCCGTCACCCCTGCTACCGCTCTCTGCCTGCCCAGCGCAGGAGCGGTTGTTGCCGACTCCCCCCCCGCCGCCATAGCCATGCTCGTAGGGGGGCCGGGGGAGGGGAGCCTGTCCCTTACAACAGACCCCGAACGCCGTGCCTGACGTGGCGAAACGGCGTCCGGGATCCGCGTTAATGCAGCCACGGTCTCCTCCAGCCATCCGGGACCGTGGTGCACAGCAGCGGCACGCAGCCGCTCTAAAATCAGGGCCTCTGCCATACTAAAAAGCCGGGCAACGGGGAGCTTTGCTTCTTGTGTATTACTCCTCCCGCTGCTTCCGGCTCAATGCCGAGAAACAGCGGGAAGCGCAGTAACGGCCCCCCCGTCCCCCCTAGCTCCTCCCCGTCCCTCCTTCAGCTCCTTCACCTTTCCCTCACCTCTTAACATTAACCCTTTCCCTACCAGGACGGTCATGTCGGCTTCCCTCAAGCCTGCAGCTGCGTCCAGCCTCTTCTTGATCAGAATCCTGCCGCAGCGTCGCCTCTCAAAATAACTTGTGTCTGACAGAACCTGTCAAGATATCGACTGTAGTATCAGGCACATTAAATTGAGAACATTCCACCGCACATCTATCATTACCTCCAGTCAGGGCAGAATGGAACAGAAGTGAACAAATGGAACGTCTATTCAAGATGCAATATCTATTAAACCTGTAGAAATAAAAAACGCAGGAATGTTTAATTGAAAATGCCTGCTATGTTCTGTTAAACTGAGTATTATAGAAACTCCTATCTATCTATCTATCTATCTATCTATCTATCTATCTATCTATCTATCTATCTATCTATCTATCTATCTATCTATCTATCTATCTATCTATCTATCTATCTATCTCTATCCTAATCTAATCTATCTTTCTTAAAAAAAATCATGGACATGTGGCAGTGTTGTGTGAATGGACCCTTATCCTATGTTCACATGGAGAAATTTTTTTGTGGTAGATTCCGTTGCAAAACTCTGCCTCCTATTCATTTCAATGGGAGGCGAATTATTCTTCTTCCCGCTGACTGATTATTTTCAACTATTAGACAAAAGAAGTGTCCTGCCCAATCTTCGGGCGGATTCCGCCCAAACCTCCCATTGAAGTGAATGGCAGTAGGAATCTTCCTGCTGATGGCAGTAATAATTTTACGGCGGATTTTGCGGCAGGACCCGCCAAGCAAAATCCGCAGTTTGAACATAGCCTAAGGGCACCCACACACATACCGGATTTGTTGCAGATTTTCCGAATCGTTTCAGTAGGGATTCTGAGGCAAAATCCGCAGCATGCTCTGATTTCCGTGCGAAAAATCTTCAGCAACAGGTGGATGATATTTTCTAAATCTCACCCACTTGCCGGCAACATTCTTCCTCTGTGGATTTTCGGAAAGCCGATGTAGCGGTGTACGGGCTCATAGACTTTCTATTGAGCCTGTACACCGCTACATCGATTTCCGGAAAAGCGCTTCTGTCGCTTTGTTTTAGCGATTGGTGGGGGTCTCAGTGCTCGAGCCCCCACCAATCAAATCTTCTGACATGTCACTATGACATTTCAGAAGTTTGTTGAACGTTTAGTTACCCTTTAAGTGCTTGTCCACACCTAACAGAATTGCTGCAGAAAAAGGTGCGTATTTTGCCGCGTTTTCCTCAGTGTTGGGAGATGGTGACGTCTCCTCTGAAAAATGCCGCAATTCTGTCCACTTTCCGCAGCAGGAATTGACATGCTGCGGTACGAAAAATACGCACCGTAGGTCAATTTCTGGTCGGAAATTTTACGCAGCGTGTGGATGAGATTTGTTAAATCTCATCCACTTTACTGCCACTGTATTCTGCTGCGTATATTCTGTCCGCAATTCTGGACGGAAAATACGCAGCAATTCCGTTACGCGAGGACGAGCCCTAAGGCTGGGTTTACACGACCTATTTTCAGACGTTATGGAGGCGTTTTACGCCTCGAAATACGTCTGAAAAAAAGCCTCGAATATGTCGGCAAACACCTGCCCATTCATTTCAATGGGTCTTACGATGTTCTGTGCCGACGACCTGTAATTTTACGCGTCGCTGTCAAAAGACGGCGCGTGAAATCACAGCCTCGTCAAAGAAGTGCAGGACACTTCTTGGGACGTAATTGGAGCCGTTTTTCATTGAATCCAATGAAGAACAGCTCCAAATTACGTCCGTAATGGACGCCCCGCAAAACGCGAGTACGAGCAATTACGTCTGAAATGCAGGAGCTGTTTTCTCCTGAAAACAGCTCCGTAATTTCAGACGTAAATGCAGTTATCGTGTGCACATACTGCCTTTCCAGCAATTTTCTGGGCTGATCTGTAGCTCCGCAGCCCCTGTGACCGGACATCTACCTGTTCTTATTTCTTCCCAATCCTTTATAAGATGTGATTTTCCTGCTGGTGTGGATCTGGTGTCTTTCTCAATACTGCAGAGATTGCCGGCTGAATCTCATTTCTTATCTGCAGGCTAATAAATAGCAGATCCAGGCACAGTACGCTCGCTGCTCCTGCTGCGGTGATGTGAGGCTGCGGCTGCATCACCGCTGAATAATAAATTAGAGGACGCAGCACACACAGTTACACCTACATTCAATAAAATGCGTGGGAGGCCACTGACTTTATATCAGAAGCAAATGGCTCTTCCCCAAAAGAAAGACACAGCAAAGCCAATGCATATTTCTCTTATAGGTCCCTAATCTGTACTAAATATTCCAGGAACGCCTCAAATATTGAATTTTGTGTGGGGTAGTGCCCCTCTCCCTGCCCCCGCTGCTGTGTTGGCCGCATTTTTAACATAAAACAACGTATTTTCCTGCAAGGAGGGAAGAGGTATAAATTATACATAATATACTGTATCAGCATTTAACCCCTTCCCGATATGACATACAGATGTAGCCATCTTTATCTTGACTTTTAACATATTAAATACACAGTGGCAAGAACTTTAACTTGACTTTTTCAATGACTTTTCAATGGTTTTTGTTGTGTGATCTCACGCTGCAGCAAGTTATCAGAGTCAAGATAAATTTGGCTACATCTGTTTAGTTACGTCATAGCCGGGTAGGGAAAGTATGGAGCGGGCTGACGGGCTGAGAATGCTACATACAACGCGGGTGTCGGCTGTCTGATACAGCCGACACTTCACTGTAACGAGCGGGATCACTCTCGATCGCAATCCCGCTATTTTAATCCTTTAGATTCTGGTAGTCAATCGTTAACGCAGCATCTAAAGCGTTAAATGCCGACAGCCCATCAGCCCCCCGCAACGCGATATCGAGGCGCCGATGGTTGTTATGGCAGCCTGGGGGCCAAAATGAAGACCCCCAGGTCTGTCATCTTTGCGCCCCCAGGTCTGTCATCTTTGCACTCCTGCGGCAGGGCTTAATAGGAGAAAGTCAGTATAGCGATATACTGTAATACATTGGTATTGCAAATATGTCATGCAAGCGATCCAACGATCACTGGTTCAATTCCCCTAGGAGGACTAATAAAAAATCAGTAAAACAAGTCTTTATTTATGTACAAAAAAAATATTAAAAGTAAAAAAAAACACCTTTTCTCATTTTCCACCTAAGGCATTGTAAAAAAAAAAAGAAGTAATAAACATAATTGGTATCGCCGCATCCGTAAACGTCTGATCCATTTACAATATATCATTATTTAACCCGCACGGTGTACGTCATAGCTGGTCCCGCCAAAAATAAGCCCTCATACCGCACAATCGTCGGAAAAATAAAAAAGTTATGGCTCTCAGAATTTGGTGACACAAAATAAATTTGATTGTTTACAGTTAGTTTTTTCCATGTAAAGGTAGTAAAATATAAAAATATATATATATATATAAATTGGCATTGTTGTAATCGTATTGACCGGCAAAATAAAGTTAACATGAAATTTTAACTGCACAATGCAATCCGTAAAAACAAAGCGCAAAAAACAATGGAGGAATTGCTGCTTTTTTTCATTTTCCACCCCACAAAGATTTTTTTCCCCGTTTCCTAGTACATTATATGGTACAATAAATGGTGCAATAAAAAAACACAACTCGTCCCGCAAAATCAAGCCCTCATAGGGCTATATCGACGAAAAAATAAAAAAGTTATGGCTTTTGGAAGAAAAAATTAAAGTAAAAATCTGAAAAATGGCTGCGCCGGGAAGGGGGTTGAACAAACATGTTAGGCAGATCTGATAAACTGTATTATGTGTATTGCAAGGCCTGAAGGAGAAAAAGAAAACCTGTGTCATGCACCGCCCCCTCAGACCCTGCCCTCGGCATAACACAGGACCCCAATTTTGCCTGACATGTTCCTTTATTATTACTACTTCTGCTTGTCCGTAATGGCTCTCATTAAAGTGACCCTCCAGTCAAAATTAAAAATGTTACTATATATGGCAAATATGTGGTTAATACCCTCGTTCCTCCTCATGAACGAATCTGCCATCGTTCTTGCACTCTGGTGCTCAATTTTACCTTTGCTAAATGACATAGTCTGAGAAACACCATCCCTCCTTCAGCGCCCTCCGATGGACCTGCGCCAATGACTCAGATCGCCGAGTTTGTCAGGCCCCATGCACACTACCGTGCCCCATAATACGGTCCGACAGTCATCCGCATTTGCGGCCCGTTCTCCCTTTATGAACTATAGGAGCACGGTCCGTAAAATAAAAATAAAAATAAAAAAATAGGACATTTTTTACTGAAGGTTTCTACGGTCCGGACTCCTTCCCGTAAATATAATAGGTGTCCGTCAGCCATAGAAATGAATGGGTCTGTAATTACTGACGAAATCTGCAGTCGGGTACATGGGGCCTTATACGTTTGCCAAGTTTAGTCAAATTTTCACTGGAGAGCCGCTTTAACTTTTTACTAGTTCACAACAATGCATGAGAATTTTCTTGTATATGGTTTGAAAAATTTCTGTTTGAGATCCAATTTTAATTATTATTAACCTGTTGACAAGTAAAAACTGATGTCAATTTTATTGGGGTTGTCTCATCACAACAACCCCTGTCCATATACCCTATGAACGGGACCCCCTCTATGAGACAGAACAGAGAGCTCCTCCTCTGGCAGACTCAAGCCATCCATGTATTACATGGACAGCCATTCATCTAATACTACCTTCCCCTGGCAAAATCAGCTGTTTAGCTGGTGGTCCATGGAGCCGGACCCGCAGTGATCAGCTGATCGCTGCAGCACTTCTTATCTGAAGGGAGGTGTCTCTGATGAGACAAACCCTTTAAGGTCTTACTACATTTACAGTTCTGCTGGTATCTATTGGTAACAGTCAATGTTGACAGACACACCCCTACCATCTGAGCTAATATAAAACAGTGGAACAGAAAGTTTTCCTTACATCTGATTACTGTACTGTACCTAGTGTAAAAATGAAACTTCCCAGAATGCAAATCACCAAAAAAAGAAGCGGTACAGAGATTGAGTTAGTAAGGAATGGAAGATTTCAGCTCTGAAGCCTGCAGAATTATGAGTGGAGCTCTAGACTAGGACAGACTATAATTTAGGATCAGTAAAAGATAAATGTATTTACAAAGTTACTCAACTTTTTATGTAGATTCATTTCAAATGTATAAAATGGTGTTTAAAGGCAAACCCGCACTTTAAGCCCCAAAGGTCTGGCAAAGGCAATCATTTTTTTTTTGGTGGGTTTGTTGTTTGGCTTTTTGCATATTTTTAAGGCTGTGAATTAATTGCTAACAAACATCCCTCTGGAAATTAATTAGTTAATTGTGTGCTCTGCAATACGGCATCATCCGGGCTCTCTCATGGGCACCCCTTATTTGCTGCTTGTTTTTGTGGCTCTTTTCTTAGACTCCCGCCCTTTTCTTTATTCTTTGAATCGCTGCCTGTTCCGACATTCTTTGCAATACAAAATAAACTTTAGAGACCGTTTTTGCATCACCAGCGGGTATCATGTAGATTCTACTAATTTGCTTACACAGAGATGATCCACTAGTTGATTATTTTTGGTTTCTCCTCTGCAAAATGCCTACTGGTCGTCACTGATTCCAGAACTCAAAGTCGGGTTTGCTTTTTGTTTTAATTTGGCTACAATAACAGTCCTTCAATCCGATTTCCAATAGTCCAGAAATTCCAATAGTCCAGCGCTTGCGTCTAAAAAAATCAATGCAATAATAACTAATTAGGAAACGTCTCTAGTTACAGCGTTAGGGCTGATGCACACTGGTCGTCGCTTTAGTACGACACCATACGGCCTACATTCACTGCCCTACCGGCTCCGTCGGACTCCGTGTGTACGGCGATATTCCTCCCTAGAAGCAAGCCATGATTTTTTTTTCTGTCTGATCTGCAAAAACTCTCCATGCCTCCATATGAATATGGAGGTCCGATGACATGGAGGACTCATGCACCATGGAAGCCCTATTACTCTAAACAGAGCCGTAATATAGCCGTGTGCATGAGGCCTTATAGTGGCATCATTAATTGTCACATTTTTGGGGGCTGCTGCCTTTACAAAAAAAAATGTGATATTTTTCTATGTCAATTTGGTAATCCAGAATATTTAATAATCTGGCAACTATTAAATCTAAGTAATCCTGAATAAAAGGAATATGTGTAAAGGATCTGCCAGGCACTGCGGGGTTAACTCCCAGAACTAATCAGTCAGCACCTGAGAATACATCCCTGAGACTGACTCCTGCTTCCACCATTCAGGCTGGCAGGCTTAGGAGTGGGAGAGCCTATCGTAACCTGGCCAGACTCAGCTAGCTCCCGCCCTCGGTCTATTTAAGCCTGCACTTCCTGTCCCTCGGTGCTTGTTATTGCTTTTGTTTCCTTCCTTGTGGTTCCTGGCCCAGCTACAGCTCCTGCTATTTTTGATCCTGCTCCATACCGACCCTGGCTTACCGACTACTCTTCTGCTTTTCGTTTTGTACCTCGCACACTCCTGGCTTGACTCGGCTCGTTCACCACTCTGGTTGCTCACGGTGTTGCCGTGGGCAACGGCCCCTTTTCCTTGCTTGTGTTCCTTGTATGTTTGTCGTGTTTGTCGTGCACTTACTGAGCGCAGGGACCGCCGCCCAGTTGTACCCCGTCGCCTAGGGCGGGTCGTTGCAAGTAGGCAGGGACAGAGTGGCGGGTAGATTAGGGCTCACTTGTCCGTCTCCCTACCCCCTGCCGTTACATAATAACAAGCCCATACCTAGTCTACCCCTGGTCCCTGACACCACTATGGATCCCCGTGAGACCCTGGCTCAGCAAATGCAGGGTCTCTCCCTACAGGTCCAGGCCCTGGCTCAGAGGGTCAACCAGCCTGATGCTACCCTGGTAGTTCCCCGCACCGCACCTCTTGAACCCCACCTCAAGTTGCCCGACCGGTTCTCAGGGGACCGGAGGACTTTTCTCTCCTTTCGGGAGAGTTGTAGGCTTTACTTTCGTTTAAAGCCTCATTCCTCAGGTTCTGAGAGCCAGCGGGTGGGTATAATTATGTCCCGGCTCCAGGAAGGGCCCCAAGAGTGGGCCTTCTCCTTGGCTCCTGACGCCCCTGAACTTTCCTCCGTTGATTGTTTCTTTTCTGCTCTCGGACTTATTTATGACGAGACTGACAGGACTGCCTTTGCCGAGAGTCAGCTGGTGACCTTAAGTCAGGGTAAGAGACCTGTTGAGGAGTATTGCTCTGACTTTCGGAAGTGGTGCGTAGCTTCTCGGTGGAATGACCCTGCCTTAAGGTGCCAGTTTAGGTTGGGTCTGTCGAATGCCCTGAAAGACCTGCTAGTTAGCTATCCCTCTTCTGACTCCCTAGACCAGGTTATGGCTTTAGCGATACGACTTGACCGACGTCTCAGGGAACGACAACGTGAACGTTTATGTGTTTTCTCCTCCGACTCCCCCATGATGCCTCCCGAAGCTCCGTTGCTTCGTTCCTCCCCGAAAGATTCAGAGATACCTATGCAACTCGGGGCCTCCGTGTCCCCCCAACAACGTAGAGAATTCCGCAGGAAGAATGGTCTCTGCTTCTACTGTGGGGACGACAAGCATCAAGTGAACAACTGTCCTAAGCGTAAGGTTGCAGCCAGAGAACTTCCGCGTCTAAGTGATCATCGGGGAGGTCACTTGGGCGCACAGGTATTTCCCGTAAATATGAAACGTACTAAGATCTTGCTTCCCTTTCAGGTCTCTTTTGGTGGTAGGTCTGCTACCGGCAGTGCTTTCGTGGATTCAGGGTCCTCTACTAATATCATGTCTGTGGAATTTGCTATGTCCCTTGCTATGCCTCTTATTGATTTGCCTAAACCTGTCCCGGTAGTGGGTATCGACGCCACTCCTCTTGCTAATGGTTATTTTACACAGCATACCCCTGTTTTTGAACTCCTTGTTGGCTCCATGCATTTGGAGCAATGCTCTGTACTGTTGATGCAGGGATTATCGTACGATTTGGTGCTAGGTCTTCCCTGGTTGCAGTTGCATAATCCTACGTTTGACTGGAATACTGGGGAGCTAACCAAATGGGGTAATGAATGTTGTACGTCATGTTTTTCTGTTAATTCTATTTCTCCCCCTAAGGAGGCGAATACGCTACCCGAGTTTGTTCAGGACTTCGCTGATGTTTTCTCTAGGGAGGCCTCCGAAGTGTTACCTCCTCATAGAGAATACGATTGCGCTATCGAATTGGTACCAGGAGCTAAGCTTCCTAAGGGTAGGATATTTAATCTTTCTTGTCCCGAACGTGAAGCTATGAGAGTGTATATCCAGGAATCCCTTGCCAAGGGTTACATTCGTCCCTCTTCTTCTCCGGTAGGTGCTGGCTTCTTCTTCGTGGGGAAGAAGGATGGTGGTCTTAGGCCATGCATTGACTACCGTAGCCTGAATAAGGTCACGGTAAGGAACCAGTATCCCCTTCCTTTGATTCCTGATCTCTTTAATCAGGTTCAGGGGGCCCAATGGTTTTCTAAATTGGATCTACGGGGGGCGTATAACCTTATTCGCATCAAAGAGGGGGATGAGTGGAAGACTGCGTTTAACACGCCCGAAGGCCATTTCGAATACCTCGTCATGCCCTTTGGGTTGTGTAATGCCCGTGCGGTCTTCCAGAATTTCATAAATGAGATTTTGAGAAATTACCTGGGGATTTTTCTGGTAGTGTACCTTGATGACATACTGGTGTTTTCCAAGGACTGGTCCTCCCACGTGGAGCATGTCAGGAAGGTGCTCCAGGTCCTTCGGGAAAATAAACTGTTTGCCAAAACCGAAAAATGTGTGTTTGGGGTACAGGAGATTCCATTTTTGGGTCAAATCCTCACTCCTCATGAATTCCGCATGGACCCCGCCAAGGTTCAGGCTGTGGCGGAATGGGTCCAACCTGCCTCCCTGAAGGCGTTACAGTGTTTTTTGGGGTTTGCTAATTATTACAGGAGATTTATTGCTAACTTCTCGGTCATCGCTAAGCCCCTTACGGACCTCACTCGCAAAGGTGCTGATCTCCTCCACTGGCCTCCTGAGGCTGTCCAGGCTTTTGAGGTCCTTAAGAAGTGCTTTGTCTCGGCCCCGGTGCTGGTTCAGCCCAACCAAATGGAGCCATTTATCGTGGAAGTTGACGCATCTGAGGTGGGAGTGGGGGCTGTGTTGTCCCAGGGTACCAGGTCCCTCACCCATCTCCGCCCCTGTGCCTACTTCTCCAGGAAGTTTTCGCCAACTGAAAGTAACTATGATATTGGCAACCGCGAACTCTTAGCCATTAAATGGGCATTTGAAGAGTGGCGCCACGTCCTGGAGGGGGCTAGGCACCAGGTAACGGTCCTTACCGACCACAAGAATCTGGTGTTCCTAGAATCTGCCCGGAGGCTAAACCCGAGACAAGCTCGATGGGCGTTATTTTTTACCAGATTCAATTTTTTGGTTACCTATAGGGCTGGGTCTAAAAATATTAAGGCTGATGCACTGTCGCGTAGCTTCATGGCCAGCCCTCCTTCGGAGGAAGATCCTGCTTGTATTTTGCCTCCAGGTATAATCATTTCCTCGATCGATTCTGATTTAGTCTCTGAAATTGCTGCTGATCAAGGTGCAGCTCCCGGGAACCTTCCTGAGAACAAGCTGTTTGTTCCCCTGCAATTCCGGCTAAGGGTACTTAGGGAAAATCATGACTCCGCACTATCTGGCCATCCAGGCATCCTGGGTACCAAACACCTCATTACCAGAAATTATTGGTGGCCTGGGTTGCCTAAAGACGTTAAGGCCTACGTCGCCGCTTGTGAGGTTTGTGCTAGGTCCAAGACTCCCAGGTCCCGACCAGCGGGCTTACTGCGTTCGTTGCCCATTCCCCAGAGACCTTGGACACATATCTCCATGGATTTTATCACCGATTTGCCTCCATCCCAAGGCAAGTCGGTGGTGTGGGTGGTGGTGGACCGCTTCAGTAAGATGTGCCACTTTGTGCCCCTCAAGAAACTACCCAACGCCAAAACGTTGGCTACCTTGTTTGTCAAACACATCCTGCGCCTCCATGGGGTCCCTGTCAATATTGTTTCGGACAGAGGGGTACAATTTGTTTCATTGTTTTGGAGAGCCTTCTGTATGAAGTTGGGGATTGATCTGTCCTTCTCCTCTGCCTTCCATCCTGAAACCAATGGCCAAACGGAGAGGACTAATCAGTCTCTAGAACAATACTTAAGGTGTTTTGTCTCTGACTGTCAATTTGATTGGGTCTCTTTCATTCCCCTCGCCGAATTTTCCCTTAATAACCGGGTCAGTAACTCGTCTGGGGTCTCTCCTTTTTTTTGTAATTTTGGGTTTAATCCACGGTTCTCCTCCGTTTCACCTGGTAGTTCCAACAATCCTGAGGTAGAGGTCGTTCATCGGGAACTGTGCACAGTCTGGGCCCAGGTTCAGAAAAACCTAGAGGTGTCCCAGAGCGTACAAAAAACTCAGGCTGATAAAAAACGTTCTGCTAACCCCCTGTTTATGGTCGGGGATCTGGTGTGGTTGTCGTCTAGGAACTTGCGTCTCAAGGTTCCGTCCAAGAAGTTTGCTCCCCGGTTTATTGGGCCGTATAAGGTCATTGAGGTCCTCAATCCTGTCTCCTTCCGGCTGGAGTTACCCCCGTCTTTTCGGATACACGACGTGTTTCATGCCTCCCTCCTCAAACGCTGCTCCCCGTCCTTGGCTCCCTCGAGGAGACCTCCTGTTCCCATCCTCACCCCGGAGGGGGTGGAATTCGAGGTGGCCAGGATTGTGGACAGCAAGATGGTCCAAGGCTCCCTCCAGTACCTGGTCCATTGGAGAGGATACGGGCCCGAGGAGAGGACTTGGGTACCCGCCCGGGATGTTCACGCTGGGGTATTGGTCAGGAGGTTCCACCTGCGTTTCCCCAGTAAGCCAGGTCCACTTAGAAAGGGTCCGGTGGCCCCTCATAAAACGGGGGGTACTGTAAAGGATCTGCCAGGCACTGCGGGGTTAACTCCCAGAACTAATCAGTCAGCACCTGAGAATACATCCCTGAGACTGACTCCTGCTTCCACCATTCAGGCTGGCAGGCTTAGGAGTGGGAGAGCCTATCGTAACCTGGCCAGACTCAGCTAGCTCCCGCCCTCGGTCTATTTAAGCCTGCACTTCCTGTCCCTCGGTGCTTGTTATTGCTTTTGTTTCCTTCCTTGTGGTTCCTGGCCCAGCTACAGCTCCTGCTATTTTTGATCCTGCTCCATACCGACCCTGGCTTACCGACTACTCTTCTGCTTTTCGTTTTGTACCTCGCACACTCCTGGCTTGACTCGGCTCGTTCACCACTCTGGTTGCTCACGGTGTTGCCGTGGGCAACGGCCCCTTTTCCTTGCTTGTGTTCCTTGTATGTTTGTCGTGTTTGTCGTGCACTTACTGAGCGCAGGGACCGCCGCCCAGTTGTACCCCGTCGCCTAGGGCGGGTCGTTGCAAGTAGGCAGGGACAGAGTGGCGGGTAGATTAGGGCTCACTTGTCCGTCTCCCTACCCCCTGCCGTTACAATATGACTTTATTTAATTGCAAAATATTTTTTTTTATTACGTATTCAATCCGTAATGCAGCCGCGTGCATGAGACCTTAGTCAAACACCTGCGTAGAATTGTCAGAAGTTAGTTCTTCATATTACTCGCAGTTTCCACGGTAACTCCGTGATTGTCCATTTTGGCTTTATGTATCGGTTGACTTGTTTAGAATACCTAGATTGCATTAGTAGAGTATTAGGTTTTTCTTGCCAATTAATTTCTGGTTGAGAAATGGCCGCAGAACCCAAGGCTGGCGTACACTGAGTAGGAGCTGCATTCAATTAGACAGTGCTTTATTCAACCATGTCTTTGAATCGCTTTAGGCTAAACCCAGTGATAATATTGAGCAACTCATTTGGTAATTTTTGTTATTAATCATTAAGTAGTAAAGGTTTTTGTACACAGCCGGATTAGTGATGTATTATGTTCAGGAGGTCTAGAAAAAAAATAAAAAATAGAAAAACTTGGTATTTGGACCCTCCCATGATTCACTTAGCCACACCCCTGCTTAACAAAATACATTCTCACAAATACTTCAGCCAATCACAGATCCTTGAAATTATTATTAAAAAGGCCATTTTTTCCCATTGCAGCATTTTACAGCAGCAGCCAAGTGCCCGCCATGCATGAATGTAAATGTATGAATTACCACTCACACATTGGTAGAGATTTGTCAAAAGTGTCGTAGGATGCATCAATTTTCAAGACGGTAAAATAATGCCAATTTTGTCACAGTGGGTTACTCACGTGGCTTGATAAATTTGGTGCAACTCGTTAAGCATGTTACACTTCTCTTTTATTATGCCACCTAATGGCTACAGTACATGAAGCGCAGTCCTTTGTGTCAAATATGCCACACGTTTTTAATACATTTGGTGCATTTTGTGACTCCTTTTAGTTATGTCCTTTTTCTACACAGCTTTCAAAACTGTTGAGGTGGGTTTAAAAAGTTTCCAAAACACTTAAGAAATTTGGTGAATCCCACATACAAAACTGGCTCAGGAAAACTCCTCTTTAAAAAAAAAAAAAAAAGGCACCAGCCAGCAGGGGGTGACAAAGATCACAGGAAAAAAACTCTGCCTAAGACCTCATGCACATGGCCGTGCCTGATTGTGGGCGCAGCCGGCCGCCGACGGCCATGGACAACTGCCCGCATTCTCGGCCCGTTCTCTCGTACAAAGTATGGGAGCACGGCCCGTAAAACGCAAAAGATAGGACATGCCCTGTCTTTTGCGGTACACTTATATGGCCCGGACACCTTCCTGTAAATAAACGGGAAGGTGTCCGTAGACAATAGAAGTGAATAGGTCCGCAATTATGGACGATTTTTACGTTCGTGTGCATGGGGCCTCAAGGGAATCTGAGCTTGATCCTAAGCACTGATGGGAAGGACGTCCAGAATCCAAATCCCATAATGTAAATGTCGCTTATGTAACGTTGATGTTTAAAGCGAATGTGACTGGAGCTGCTCTTAAACTAATCCTGTCTGAGATGTTACATGCGCGCTGGGTGTGTCCTGTTTATTCCAATGTCAGTCTCTGTGATCAGCCACACTTGTGACATGAAGATTATTGCAGCCATATGTTGGATATTTCACTCTCAACTAAATATTTTGAGATAACAGCTTGAGGAACCCGTTCGCTATAAATCAACTGATTTATTATGTGTGTTGTGATCTGCCTTTCTTAGGACCGTGATGCCTTGTTTTTTTTTGGCATTGTCAGTGACTGCCATATGTTATCCGCCTAAGTTAAAAAAAATATCTATTTGCAGAACATTAAACTTCGCCAACCTAATTTTTTTTAAATCTTCTCAACAACTGTGCCGTATATGAAAAATCTCCTATTGATAAAAGGACACTATCAGCAAGTAGGCTGGCTGCTGCTAACTGTAACGCCGGCACTCGTTGGCGTACTACGTCTCCCAGCAAGCACAGCTGCCAGGTTACTTTTCGTACACGCTGTACGGTTCCTCAATCTCCACACTACCGTGCCACAGTGCCCTCTGTAGATAATGCCACTGTGCCCTCTGTAGATAGTGCCATAGTGCCCTCTGTAGATAGTGCCACCGTGCCCTCTGTAGATAGTGCCACACACACACACCCTTGTACATAGTGCCACACACCCCCTTATAGGTAGTGCTACAAACACCCCCTTGTAGGTAGTGCCACACGCACACCCCTGTAGATAGTGCAATACCCCCTCCCCCTGTGGATAGCACCAGTCTAAAAGTGAAATCCCCAGCCAGAGCATTGCCTACGCTCTGGCCTGGCATTCCTCTCCTGATGGAACCTCTGACATCAGGGGCTTCTACAGGAGCGGAATCCCCGCAATGCTCTGGCAGGGGATTCAGCTTTAGGAGGTGCCCCTGACGTCACTGTCCATATATGGACAGTGACGTCAGTGGCTCCTCCTGAAGCGGAATCCCCGGCTAGAGCGTTGATGGGGATTCCGCTAAGGCTCCCTCTAGGAGCAGAGTCTCCGGGCAGAGCATCAGCAATGCTCTGGGGGGATTCTGCTCCTAGACGGGGGTTCCCTCTTGGAGCGGAATCCCTGGCCAGAGCGTCAGCAACGCTCTAGTCTGGGATTCCGCTCCTGGAGGAGCTATGACGGCAGCATAAAGCACTCACTTCCTGCACCTTATAGGGCCAGCGTGCACAGCCAAATCCATCCCCAGCCTGTCCCTGTCAATTACCAGGTATATTAGTCTGCTTCACTGGACACACCCGTCCTGAAAATTTTTCTAAAAACCTAGAGATATCCAGCAAAAGTTCCTGTATGCACCTGATCCTGTCTGCTATTGCTATCAGTTATCAGCCTGTAACCAGTGGTTCGTTGCCAGCTTATATTCTGTCTGCTATTACTATCCACTACCAGCCTGCATCCAGTAATCCACTACCAGCCTCCATCCAGTAATCCGCTACCAGCCTGCATCCAGTAATCCAGCCTCCATCCAGTAATCCAGCCTCCATCCAGTAATCCATTACCAGCCTCCATTCAGTAAAATCCAGCCTGCATCCAGTAATGCATACCAGCCGGCATCCAGTAATTTGCTACCAGCCTGCATCCGGTAATTTGCTACCAGCCTGCATCCAGTAATCCGCTACCAGCCTGCATCCAGTAATCCGCTACCAACCTGCATCCAGTAATCCGCTACCAACCTGCATCCAGTAATCCATTACCAGCCTCCATCCAGTAATCCAGCCTGCATTCAGTATTACGCTACCAGCCTGCGTCCAGTAATCTGCTACTAGCCTCCATCCAGTAATCCACTACCAGCCTCCATCCAGTAATCCACTACTAGCCTGCATCCAGTAATCCGCTAGCAATCTCCATTCAGTAATCCGCTACCAGCCTCCATCCATTAATCCACTACCAGCCTCCATCCAGTAATCCACTACCAGCCTGCATCGAGTTACCTACTGTCCTGCTACATGTCTGTATCCTGTTATCCGCTGCCAGCCGCTACTCTCACAAGTGGAGTAGCCCAGTGGGTCCACAACTCGCTGGTCATTACATTAACAGGTTATATTATTCTTATTTGACATATGTATTTAGTACTTTGAGTGCACATGGGTTCACTTTTCTGAATGGATGTGAATCTGATTAACTCATTAATACCCTATACTGCATCTGATGCAGCCAACTTTATCGATATCGGGCTGCAATAGGAATGAAGAGGTTGTCTGGTTCTCACAACCTCTTTATTTCTATATGCCCCCCATCAGCTGATTACGTGGATCCTATTGCTCAGAGCCCATGTCATCGATGGGTGAACCTGTTCCCAATTCTTGTTCCACCCCAGCAATCTATAGTCCTCACGGGTTCTTCACAGATAGAGAAGCTCTATGAAGTGACTCTCCTTTATGGCATTAATAAACTAGACATATCCATATCCCATTTAGAATAGTACACCTCTGTGTACTCAAAGTACTAAGTAGAGATAAATAATTAGAATAATAAGATCTGTTAATAGCAGACATGCTTGTTGACAGTTTCCAGGTTTCAACAATAAATTTAAGATAAGACACAATATGATTAATCTAGGTACTTTATAGAGGCACAGGATTTCATTTTAAAGTAAAGTTCCTATTTGGAGCCACTTTATATTTTATAGTGAGGAATTGCATCATTGCGTATGAGTATGCGTTATCTTATAAGCGGAAATAATTCTCATAATAGAATCTGGTAGTGGGATGTTCCCAGCTTCTCTGGAGCAACCTGTATTTTGTAAGAAGGGCTATCACAATGTAATACATTACAATACAGTTATGTCTCAGTTCACATTAGTGTTTTTCCGTTACCGTCAGATGTCAAGAATAGCGTAGTCTGCTGCACAGTTCATGCTGTAAAAAAATACCGGAACCCCGATGAAAACCTGATGGTCACCATTATAAGTGAATGGGATTGTGGATTCTTCATAGCTGTCATGACTCTATTATAAACAGAAGCCATGACGCTAGTGTGAACAGGACCTAAGTAAAGTAGATGCTGCCCTTAGAGGAACTATCGTATCTGTAAACCATATTACTCAGCTTCTTTGAAATCCAAAACTTCCTCATGAAAATGTGAAAACTTCAGCAGATCCACAACCGTAACAGAGGAGAAGGTGACTACACCAGGCATTCCTGCGGTGTTCTGATAATCTGTAATGTGGAGATAGATTTCGGAGTTTCATGGGGTTGCCTTCCATCTGTTTATCTGGTTTGTGTAAGCTGTGAAATGAGTCTCTCAGAAATATGTCTTAACATTAAAGAGGCTCTGTCACCACATTATAAGCGGCCTATCTTGTACATATTGTGATCGGCGCTGTAATGTAGATCACAGCAGTGTTTTTTTATTTAGAAAAACTATCGTTTTTGACGGAGTTATGACCTATTTTAGCTTTATGCTAATGACTTTCTTAATGGACAACTGGACGTGTTTTACTTTTTGACCAAGTGGGCGTTGTGGAGAGAAGTGTATGACGCTGACCAATCAGTGACCAATCAGCGTCATACACTTCTCTCCATTCATTTACACAGCACATAGTGATCTAGCTAGATGACTATGTGCAGCCACATACACACACATTATCATTACTCAAGTGTCCTGACAATGAATAGGCATCACTACCAGCCAGGACGTGATGTCTATTCAGAATCCTGACACATCGGTAATGTTTCTGTGAGATTTACAGCAAGGCAAGCGTAATCTCGTTTTAAATGACAGTTTACAGCGTAATCTTGCGAGATTACGCTTGCCTTGCTGTAAATCTCACACAAACGTTAGCGAAGTGTCAGGATTCTGAATAGACATCACGTCCTGGCTGGAGGTAATGTCTATTCATTGTCAGGACACTTGAGTAACGTTAGTGTATGTGTATGTGGCTGCACATAGTGATCTAGTAAGATTACTATATGATGTCTAAATGAATGGGGAGAAGTGTATGACGCTGATTGGTCACTGATTGGTCAGCGTCATACACTTCTCTCCACAACGCCCACTTGGTCAAAAAGTAAAACACGCCCAGTTGTCAATTAAGAAAGTCATTAGCATAAATCTAAAATAGGTCATAACTCCGACAAAAATGATTGTTTTCTAAATAAAAACACTGCTGTAATCTACATTACAGCGCCGATCACATCATGTACAAGATAGGGCACTTATAGTGTGGTGACAGAGCCTCTTTAAGGAATGGAGAGGTAGCAATTGCACCTGGGCCCTAGTTCCTGAGGAGACCCAAAGGTTTCTCTGCCACATAAGAAGACCCCACATGGCACATGGTAGGTAGGGTGGCCCTACTACAGATTTTACATTAAGGGCCCAGGAGCTTAAAGATACGCCTCTGCTGAAATCTGATTGGTTGTTATGTTCAATACTACCTTCTTTTCTCGGGACTAAATAAAGGTATCTGTCATCAAGAACAGCTCCTATTAGACTAGGACATCTTTTCAGTGCCCTATTCAGTCTAAAGGCACAAGTATGGATGTAACATCGATGGGTAATGTATTTAATTTCTATACCATAACAAGCGTTACCAGTCTAATCTAAAAAAAAATCATTAATAAATAAAAGTTCTTAAAACGGTTGACCTATCTGGACAAGCCCCTCCCTAAAGGAAGACCTACTGATGATCAGCTGATCACTGGGGATTCAGCAGCTGAAATCAATGGTGATCAGTTGTCTTCTGGAGAAGCTGCTGGCGGCCGCTCATGCAGTATTATATGGCACCCACCTTTCCAAAAAACAGATATAATTAAAAGAAGAAAAAATGCTGAATAGACTGTTTAACAAGAGTATGACTCAAGGACCCATCATTCATTTATACTTTAATGGAAAGCAGCACTTACGCTTGGCCTGCTCTCTCCTACCTTTTTTGGCAGCCGCCGGCCACTTTGGCTTACCAAACGGGGGTCGCAACAGGCCACGCCTGACTACCTATGACAGCCTCTTATGCGCATGGCCCTCTTCATAACTGTATGGGAGCTGTGGAGATAAATGAGACACCTACTAAACTGGCCATACATCAGGGATTTCTTACAGTTGTTTTCTAAACAACTTGCCAGTCACGGTTGGTCGTTGAATGTTGTCGTTCTGGACAACCAAATCATAAGTTAAAATGGTAAATCATCGATCGATCTCTGCCTTGATCTGTGGCCTGGCTTCTATCAGTGGGATGCAGATCTGTCATACAGCATGAATGACTTTCAAAGGCTGCACTCGTCAACGGCCGAAAAAATCCACTACGACTAGTCAACTTTTCCACAATATCTGTCTTAGGTTGGCGTCTTTCATGCTTGTTCGTGCCAACTATTGGCAGAAAATCAGACTTTTCAGATGTCTAAAATCTCTAGTGTATGGCCAGCTTTACTTAGTCTATAAAAAAAAAATAACAACCATCATGCATTGCCCCCTCTTCTTGGCTGTATAGGGTCAACAAATGGATATCAGGGGACCAGCCTTTTTCTCAAGAGGAGGGAGTCTCCGAGGTGAGCAATGTATACACTACCCATATAAATAAATAGACCACCAGGGGCATGACTAGAAAATGCTGCACTGAGCAGATCAGAAGGTCTAGCCTGGACAGGAATGGTGGTTGTGGGGTCAACAATGTGATGAAGGGCCCACGGGTCAAATTCCCTGTGTGCCTTGCCTATAATGGACCCTGAGATATAGATACATCATCTACCTTCAGTTTTCACTGCAATAAACGTGTTATGATCTACAATATTCTTCCCAATCTCGCACTTTTCTCCAAGGCCCATTTAAAATTCTCACGTTGACAAAGTTCAAGTAACTTTTTTTTATTTTCTAAATTCTTGGCTGAAAAGACACAGGCTTTTGTACAAATACAATGAAGGTCCATTTTGTGCTGTTTTAAGCGCTCCTGGTACAGTAATGAACGCTCGGAGACAGTAGTTGTTGCCATAGTAACACCGACCAAGAAATAATCAACAGATGAAAAAACTCAATACAAATGTTTTATAGGCAGCGAAAACAATATATAGAGAGAGCGCATCCATAGAACGAGCCTTGCGTACAACATGTCATCTCAGGACATTTTATATGGATTTTTTATTTTTTTTAAAGGGCAACTCCAATCAATATTCCCACACTTGTTCAGATCCACATTCATATCTATAGGGGGCAGTAATACCAAAATGGCGGTCGTTAACACACTGGTAAAGTCATACTGCTTAGCTTGTCATGCCAAAGATTGATTGAGCTTCAAAGTGACAACCACTGCCCGGAGTGGTTGTCACTTCCTTTCTATCATCTCCCTTGGCTGCTCATACAAACATTATTCAGCAGACATTGTGGCGACATTGAACACAAAAAAGCTGCTCCCATTGTAAAAAGAAATCTATTCTCCACCCTGAGGCATTGTGGGAGTAAATTTCAGATGTGTTTAGCAAAATCTATTTAACGGGGTTGTCCATATGCCCTATTGGTGCATTGGTTTAATAATATATATATTGGGGAGCTCTATTTTTCGCACTTGAAAGTTATATACCTTACCTTTTTCTCTTACCTTAACATATCCTGATATGTGATGCGAGATGACCAGCTTTGGAAAAAAAAATATCACAGGTTGTCTAATTTTTGTGTCTATGTGTGGCCACCAAGTGGTTGTGATGTGAATTGCGGCCTGTCAAGGGTTTTGCTAGCATGTCGTGATATTGTATTGAATTGGTTTCATGAGATATTAAAGTTCTTAAAAGTTGTTTTTTTATCATTTAGCCCACTTGATCAAGGATAACGGGGTTTTTTAAAACTTATATTTAAAAAAAATCCTTTCCCTCCCTGCCTACAACACCCACAGAACTGAGAACAGCTGCATATAAACTTTGCAGCGGAGCTCGAGCCGGTACATGATCCTTACCCTCCCTCCCATCCTATACATTGAACAGGTAGGATGTACCAGCTGCGGCCATGTCACATACTATTGATATTTATTCTGGACGACCCCTTTAACCAATTTCAAGCAAAAGTAAGGGCTGACACATATGTAATTTTGACTGCATGCAGCCGCGAATGGGGGAGCAAACTGCATATGGATTTATACAGCTAGTATTGAACTCAATGACAGCTGTATAATTCTGTATGCAGTGAGCTCCATCTAGTGGCAGCTGCAGTTAGCTGCTATTACAGTGTCACAGCAAGAAAAGAAAGCCGATCAGTGCTGGGCCCCCAACCACCATGGGCCTCATAATAGATGTGTGTCCTGGCTTTAGCATGTAGTTCTGGAAGACTTACTCCACCATTGATAATAAAGTGACCCTCCAGTATCCACGAAAAAAAAAAAAACAACAATAGTAGAAGTGTCCATTCCGTTGGTTCTTTTGTATCCGTTGTCTCATTCTCGATCCCCGTTGTCTTCCATCCATCTTGGCCGCCGCTGTCTCACACTTCTACTATTCTACTATTGTAATGTCCATTAAGTCTAGAAGACACAAAGGCAATGTACTGTTATTTTTTATTATTCTTAGATATAGTTTTTTTGGGATGAAGTGTTTCAGTAAGACATGTTTTATTTATCTACAGGTGACCTGGTGTCTCGGGCAATGCATCACCTCCAGCCGCTCAATATAAAGCAGCATGGTAATGGCACCCCAATGCACAACAAGCAAGGACCACTGTATTGGGAGCCGGAGGCCTTGTACACTCTCTGTTACTTCATGCACTGCCCCCAGATGGAGTGGGAGAACCCCAACGTGGAACCATCCAAAGTGACACTACAGACAGAACGGTAACGCTTTCATATTTGGATACCTCTTATTTTTTTTAAATGTTTGGATCTATTATGTGTTCACTGTAGAGCAGTTATTGTGAAGGTTCTGTAGGGCAGTATTATGTGGGCAGTGTATTCTTGGTACTGAATGGTGCCATTATTTCAACACAGCATGGCACTGATATTTGGGAAGAAGATTACCACAGTGGTAACCGTCCAACTTTCCTAATGTTCTGAATGGTAAATCTACAATAGTAGGTGTACAGCGAGACATCCCCTGTCCCAGAGGTTGACAGAAGACGATGCCGCTTGAACTCTGTCATCCAGCAGTCCTATCCCCGATCCAGCTGTTTCTTATCTACTGTATTCCAAAACATATTCTAGAAATTCCAGAATCCAATAACAATTTTCCAAGACACGTTTCACCTTATAAAATGTTATTCTATTATAAATAACCAAATATACAGCTCAGTAACTTGCCAATGGGAAACTGCACGACTTCTAAAATATTGGAATCCACAAATGTAATGTCACGATCCGTGGGTATGTGGACCCACTAGGCCGTACCGCCGTAGCGGAGTAGCAGCTGGTCAAACAACAATGTACCAAGTCTCTGCAAAGTCCAAGCACAAGGGTACCTGCAATAGTCCAGAGAGTAGCAGCGGCTAGGCAGAGATGGTACTTTGACGACAGGTGATGCAAAACGTGGCAGGAGGTACCAGGCGTGGCAGATGACACCAGACGTGGTGTAAGACAGCAGGCGTAGCAGGCGGCACAACACGACTCCAACACTAGTGAGGGCACAGGAACAAATACAGCACAGGATACAGGTAGCACGGGAACACTGGCAACAGGATACGACTAAGGGACCATTTGCAAGACTAACATAGGAATACAAACAATGCTCAGGCAAGGAGTGAAAGGGCAGGGCCCCTCTTATAGTCCAGGGTGATCTGGGGATAATTAGTTAATTCTTTACATGTGTGCGCGCTGGCCCTTTAAGGCCGGAACGAGCTTGCGCGCACACCCTAGTGGTCACTGCAGGGCGGGACGGCCGCATGTGTTGGCATCTCTAGGGAGGGAGACGTCGGCAGGATGAGAGGGTACTGCGGTCGCGGTCGTAAGCAGATTAGGGGAGGCGGCGGTCCGCGACCGCAGCCATTACGTGTAATATAATCAAAAAAAGCTCAAGTCCCACCAGACTTATAATAATTCACTGAATTATTGAGATAAATTGTGAATATTACTCCAGAACTCATTTGTCTCCTATCTATCTATCTATCTATCTATCTATCTATCTATCTATCTATCTATCTATCTATCTATCTATCTATCTCATATCTATCTATCTATCTATCTATCTATCTATCTATCTATCTATCTATCTATCTATCTATCTATCTATCTATCTATCTATCTATCTATCTATCTATCTATCTATCTATCTATCTATCTATCTCTCCAGGGCCGGCTCCAGGTTTATGTGGGCGACACAGACTTAGTGGGCCCCTTTGCGGGGGAACTCACGGCAGCAGTAAAATTCCAAAAATCGTCACTTTGTGCCCCCATATAGACGTAAGGCCCTGTTTATGCCCATATATAGAAGTTAGGCCCCCAGTTTGTACCCCCATAAATTGAGTGCCCTCTGTAGATAGTGCCACACAGCCCCCCTCCCAGGTAGTGCCACACAGCCCCCTCCTCCCAGGTAGTGCTACACAGCCCATGACGTCACTGTTCATATATGGACAGTGTTGTCAGGGGAAACTCCAGTCATAGTCTGGGGCAGGTCACTACTAGCACTCTGCCTGGGTGTGGCATAGCTAAAGGCTCATGGGCCCAGGTGCAAGAATTCAGCTTGGACCCCCTTACTCCTCCCTAACACCACCAGACCCCTGAGCATGCTTATGCCCAGCTGCCTTGCCCGAGAGACCCCATGAATGCCCCCATAGCTGCCCCCACAGTATAATGCCCCCCATAGCTGCAACCCACACAGTATAATATCCCCATAGCTGCCCCCCACAAAGTATAATGCCCCCATAGCTGACCATCACTGTATAATGCTCCCCGTAGCTGCCTCCACACAGTATAATGCCCCCATAGCTGCCCCCACAGTATAATGCCCAATAGCTGCCCCCATAGTATAATGCCACCATAGATGCCCCTCATTGTAATGCCCCTATAGCTGCCCCCACAGTATAGTGCCCTACATAGCTGTCCCCACAATATAATAGCCCCCATAGCTGCCCCACACAGTATAATGCCCCCATTGCTGCCCCATATGGTATAATGCCCCCATAGCTGCCCCATATCGTATAATGCCCCCCATAGCTGTCCCATACAGTACAATACACCCCATACAGTATAATGCCCCCATAGCTGCCCCATACATTAAAATGCCCCCATAGCTGCCCCATACAGTATTATACCCCCATACCATATAATGCCCCCCATAGATGTCCCATACAGTATAATGCCCCCTCAGCAGCTACAATATGACCCCCATCCCATACCCAGTATAATGCCCCCATATGTACCTAATAGAAAAATAATACCATAATTACCTATCCGCGTTCCCACGACGTGTGGAGGATCCTTCTCCTCCTCTGCACTGTGAGTGACTCATCACAGACAGGCACGATGACGTCACTACATCACGCCTGCCTGTGCCGAGCCACTCGCGGCACAGTGAATGCTGGAGCAAGGCTCCAGCATTGAACCCAGATTCAGCGCTGGGAACGCATATTCAGTTGGAAGCGGGACCAGCGCGGTCAGCACTGTGTGGCTATCTATCTATCTATCTATCTATCTATCTATCTATCTATCTATCTATCTATCTATCTATCTATCTATCTATCTATCTATCTATCTATCTATCTATCCATCTCATATCTATCTATCTATCTATCTATCTATCTATCTATCTATCTATCTATCTATCTATCTATCTATCTATCTATCTATCTATCTATCTATCTATCTATCTATCTATCTATCTATCTATCTATCTATCTATCTATCTATCTATCTATCTATCTATCTATCTATCTATCCTATTTCTTGTATCTTTCTCTATTCATATACATATCTGCTTTTACATTTCTGCTGGTTGGCCATGGAAATAGACAGCAGTTTAGCTCCACAATGGGGCAGATTTACTAATACTGTCTTAAATTCAGACTAGATTAGAATTAGACTAGATGCCCCAAATTTATCACAGTGGTTCCTGCTGGATGATAAATTTGGCACATTTATGTTTGAAATATACCAAGGTTGGTTTATTTTAGTCCACTTTTTTTGGGCAAAAATTTTGGCACATTTTAAGCCACACTCCCTTGGCGTGGCATCACAGACATCTGTTCTTTTTTACGCATTTTATTGATAAGTTTGTCTAAAATAATTTGCGCCAAGAAGAAGGTGCAATTTAGGCCATAATTCTGGTGTAACACCGATAGTAAATCTGCCCCAGTGTTTTTGGATAGCAGCGGTACCTCCCCAGTTAATCGGGGTATCTGATCAATTAAAGTGATAAACACTTAGCCTCATGTACAAGGCCGGACCCATAATCATGTCCCGCAATTGCGGGCACAGCCGGCCGCTGACACCCATTTTCACATTACAAAGTATGGGAGCAAGGCCCGTAAAATCAAAAAAGTAGGACGTATTTCCCGGCACGGACACCTATCCGTAGCGCTACGGAAAGATGTCCGCGGCCAATAGAACTGGGCGGGTCCAATTACGAAGTTTTTTTTACGGTCGTGTGCATGGGGCCTTAAAGAGAATCAGAACTTGACAGAAGAGGAAAAATATAATTAATTGCTTAGTTTAGAAGAAAATCCTCTGGAACTAAAGTTGGAATTCCCCTTTAAGTATTTATGAACTTTCAATATCGTTATTTCTCCGAATTTACTTTGCCAAGCCTGAAAATTAGTTTTTTCCAGATCTTCACATAAACCTTGCAGTTTGCAGAAAATATTAACATCTCCATAAATCAGTCAGTATCATAAATTCAAGCCTCCCGCTAAAAGTGACGGTGAGAGACGGAGCTGGAAGAGTGGACATTTACATATTAATACACTCTGCCCTTCAACGGGCACCCTTCCCCTAGCGCCACCTATAGGCACAGGCGATAAATCCGGCCCGGTATTCAGCACTGGATGCTGGAGCGTCTCACAAACATAAACATTACATTTTGCTGGTTTTCTTATGGCGCCTCCTAGAAATCCCTTGACAGCGGAATGCTAATTGGTTCAAGATGAATGCTTGTTCATGTGTCCTGAGCCGTGTTCTCAAAAAGTAATGAAATATTTCAAACTGAGCTAAAGCCCGGGGTCACTCCTTCTTCTTTATACATGAGTCATATTGTGGATACAGATGCAAGCGACACTTTTCAAGGAATCACTTGCTGCGGATGCTCACTTGATAGAAGAAAATGCTTTGGCTAACCATTTTTTACGTTTCCCATATCAATTGTTCATGCTATGTCGTAAATAGTTAGTTTTAATGATCTTGTGCTGATTTTGAGTTACATAATTAATTATCCTCCATTCACATCCAAAGCTAAATTTGATAAATCTACTTCAGACAGCAGTGCATGGTAGGGCAGATACACAGAACTAAGCTGTTAGGTCACAGGACTGTGTGCAGAGTGAAGATAAAGGAAGCCAGAAGGGGAATGTTGACTCTTGCTTTAGATGTGAACAGAGAAATGCCTATGATATCAATCAAAAACAGCAGAATTTATAACATTTGCAAAGTTACTTAACTTGGCTGTATTTTGAGTGGTTAAATGGGGAACGTATACGTTGCATCCCAGCTGGCACCACTACATGAAGACTGGAGCGGAAGCGGGGGCCGGGCATATAAGGTAATGCAGGTACATGGGCAATGGGTGACACCACGGTTTTGCATTTCTCTAATTTTTATCCGACATCTACTTTAAGCGCAAGCGCTTTACTCAATATGAACCCAAAAATCTTTTATGACTGTAGACCAGTGGTCTCTAAACTATGGCTCTCCAGCAAAACTACAACTCTCTGTCTGCCCGTGACTGTCTGGGCATGCTGGGAGTCGTAGTTTTGCAAACAGTTAGAGAACCACAGGTTGGAGGTCACTCCCATAGCCTATGGGTCATTTCGAAATCTTAATTGGCATAAACGGCAGACTGTTGTCATTATCCGGACGTGTTCAAATCGCCTGAAATTTTAGAAAAGTGGAAAACTAAATTGTGGGACCAGACAGATCATTAACAAAATTGCCGCTGATTAGTGTATAGGACGTTATGGCACTGTGAATGAATTGACAACAGAAGCAAAGTGACTTCATCCACATTATATCTTCATAAGCATTAGTGATTCTATATAGTAAAGTAATGATGTTAAGGGTGCGTTCACACTTAGTGGTCAATTTGCATTTTTTGGAGCATATTTTCCGTAAAACTGTAGCAAAATGGCACAGATACGCCGCAATTTAGCCAGTGGGTTCAGCTTCTGAAAATGAAGATCATCTTTATTTGCCAGAAGTTTTGGTCAGCCATGCATTTCCCCTGCAGCGGCCGCTACAGGAGAAATGTAGTATTAAATTTCAGCCATTCAACTAAATGGGCGATCATGTAACATGGACTTTGTTAGTGGCTCTCCAACCTGGCTCATAGAGAAGGGAACCCCTTCTAAAAAAGTCCATTTGCCCCTAATAGGCATATGAGAAGGGGTTGTATTTATAAATTCCCACATACTCTTTGGCTCCCATTCTCCCCTCAGCTCTCTGTTTAAAGAGGACCAGTCATGGTAGCAAACCTTTCTAAATTTGGGCATTTGATGTCCTAATTAAAAAAAAGCTCGAAATTTCTACAGCCACCCTAAACACCCGGCACTTGGGTGCCTCAAGACCCGGCACCATATGCTGATTAGCGCAGCGCACTATCACTTGGTCACATTTACGGCACCTTAGCAAAAAAAACAAAAACGAATATGCGCACACTTTTATCGGCCACTGTATCTGGAAGGTGTCCTAAATGCAGATGTCCCAATGTCACGCATCCAAAAGGGCCACTGATGATAATGGAGGGGAAGACAGTGAGAAAAGGGGCCTATTACCTAAAGTAAAGAGCAGCTACAAAGAGCGTCTCCCACTCTGGAGGACCCCACACGTCCATGCATTAGATGGACAACCCAATGATTTCGTTACTTCAGCCTTTCTTTTTAGGAATATTTTTGAAAACATTTTTTTTTCTTTTTGTGTAGTTTCCAGGCGTCCATGCAGCGCAATAATATAACAAGTCAATTTTCTACTTAGAGCAAAAATTGCAGTTTGATTATTGTAGTTTCACAAGGTGTCTCAGTACTATTATCCAGCCCAGGGTAAAACCAGCTTTCAGTGTGATTTTATTGTCCTGCCATATCCATTTTCTTGCCAGCAAGATGCGACCTTCCCATGATGAGAGGCAGGGAATCCTTTTATTCTGTAATATAACAATGTCACCTTCATATGGATTTCTCATCAAATTACAGGCCGGTCTGTCCTCTTCTCGTATTCCGCTGTAATAGCAGACATTTTATTTTTGTATGAACAAACCTGGGAATACATGGAAGGTAAAATAGGGATGCATGAAAGGCCCTGGGTAAAAATATTGTGTGTGTGGGGGAGGCTCCTATGTCTTTTTCTTACAAAGAGAGAAACAGAATAGTTTAGAAAATGTGCCTAATATCACTACTATAGGGTTCCCAAATAATACTATCATAGTGGGGTTCAAATAATATTGCCCTATTATAACTAGGTCCAAATCAGCTGTCAAGTTACTCAGCCAACAGAGTTAATCATTCCTCAACTGTGAGGAATGATGTTATTCGGCACTGTCTTTGGACACTGTATGGTGATATTATTTTGGAGCTGTGTGTCAGCATTATGTAGGCTCCATAGGGCAGTAATTCTTGGGCAATGTATAGCACTATGATTAGTTTTGCAGATGGTGTAACGGCAGTGAGATAAGTCACTTACTAATGTGCTGTCTGTAGCTGAAATGTCTCTGTAAGCCAGTCACATGACGGTGCTCCTGATGTTTATCTCCAGCATGTGTGACCTCCTGTACTCTGAGCGCGTGGTTATCTACCCCATCTGGCACTTTCGGGGGCCATTGACCTTGTTTTTTTGAAAAGTTCCCTTGAAGAGCTTGACTAAATAAAACTGGGGTCATATATATAGGGTGCATTACACAAGTATATAGTGAAAATTGATTTAGAGGTGCAGAAGACTGTTGATTATCGTGTAGGGAATAGCTCTGCTACAAGGCCCCGAAACAGGAAAGCTTATAGCAAACATCCCTCCCTCAAGCTTCATAATGGTGACTGTGTACAGGGGAGTACGTAGAAAACATAGGACCCCATAGCAAAACTCAGAATGGGTCTCACTCCCCAATGAGAGCTTTGCCAAATCTACTATGCCTAAAATTCTATACAAAGGATAGGTCATCAGTATATGATCGGCAGGGGTCCGACACCCGGACATTGCACCGATCAGCTGTTCTGGATGTTATGCAATGGTCGTTGCCGGAAGCAGATATCTTTGTACACTGTATAGCGGCCGTGCTATAGTACATCAACTCTGCTCCTATTCACTTGAAAAGGAGCAGAGCTGCAGCACGGCCGCTATACTGTGACCAGAGGTATCTGCTTCCGGCATGGACATCTGCCGCCCGGAGGCAGCCGGAACAGCTGATCGGTGTGGGTTCCGGGTGTCTGTCCCCCACTGATCATATACTGATAACCTGTCCTGTGAATAGGTCATCAGTATGAAAAACCGCCCCGTGCCCGGACAACCCCATTTAGATGAACAAAAGTGTATGCAGTGAGCTCCCCCTAGTGGTATGGAGCTGTCTTTATAGATCACATCAGTGACACTGTGTTTGTAAAATTGAGCAGCAGGAATTGAAGCCCTCTGCCGTACAGAATTTCTCTACAAATGTTATTTTTATTTCACTTGAGGCAAATAGAAGCAAAGTGTCAATCACTGAAAAATATGTTTAATATCCTTGGTGAGGTCTCAGATTTCAGAAGAGGGATTTATTCTATAAGCTAATTAATGACATAACTCATGTCTGCAATGTAATATACACACGAAAAGCTGCTATTGTACATTCACAGATGGCGCAAGGAAAAAAAAACAAACAGAAACATGAAAATCTGGTTTTAATGATGTTTCTACAATAATGTTTTTTTTTGTCTCCTCTTAATGTGACTTACAACATATTTATCTCCTTATCTTAAAGGGAATTATATCTATCACGGCAATTCTATGTCGCTCTAGGATTTAGTTGAATTCAGGCGACAGCCATATGTAATCTTGTCTTCGTTTCTGCCATGGCTACAGTGAGCACCCCCTAGTGGAGGATTCAAGTAGCCGCTATAATAGAAAGTGCCCCATAACTGTTGCATTCCCCGCCTCCATGGCAGTAATATCACTGACTGGGTGGTTAAATTTCAGTGCCCAACACGTTTTCCTGTCTCTTGGGGGATGTGCACCACTGCTTGTGATCTTCAATGATTCTAATGCTGTCTCCTTTCCTGACGCCGTTTACAATAACCCATCCCTCCCTACATTTAAATCCAGATTTGAAGAAGATTTTTAAGCCCCATCCATGATCTGCCCACGAATACCCACAAACATTTCTGGGCATGCTTGCTTTGGGGCACATTTGCCAACTTTTCTTTTTTTTAAACTTGTTTTATTAAGATCTGTTGCAGTAACAAGTATAAAATCAGTCACATATCTCATTGTATAATACATCACATTGGATCAAGAAAATTTACATACAGCTAGTCAAGTAAAGATAACATCAGGGGCGGACATACCGCATGTGCAGCCGGTGCAGCTGCACAAGGGCCCCGCGTGGGAAGGGGGCCCGTTCCTCTGCTGGCCGACTCAGTTCTCAGCTGCGCGATGCTGAGGACTGAGACAGAGGCCCGTGGACCACTGGCGTAGCTATAGGGGTCGCAGCGGTCGCAATTGCGACCGGGCCCCGAAGCCAGGGGGGCCCACGGCCCCCCGCACCACATCAATAAAAAGTTACTATAGTAACTCGGGCCGCGGGCCCCTGTTACTATAGTAACATACTTTACTTACCTTCCTGGTTCCGGATCGCAGCGGAGGTCCTGACGTCAGGCGCTGTGCGCAGCACATGACGTCACAGCGCTATGCGCCGCGCACAGCATCGAGACGACAGAACTCCCGCCGCGGCCGAAGAGGAAGGTAAGATAGCCCTGACTGGCGGGGTCCGACTCCTGGGACCCGCCAATCAGCTGTTTTGAAGGGGCCGCAGCACTCGTACGAGAGCTGCTCCCCTTCATTCCTGTCACTTCATTCCGGTCACACTGTGAATCGGTTTCGGCGATTCACAGTGTGGGCGAGTAGTGAAATGAAGGGGAAGCAGCTCTCGTACGAGTGCTGCGGCCCCTTCAAAACAGCTGATTGGCGGGTCCCGGGCGACACATCAGCTATTGATGGCCTATCCTGAGGATAGGCCATCAATGTTTAGGGACTGCACAACCCCTAAGCCTACGATGTATCAGGCTTAGGGGGCCCATGAGACAGGATCACAGATTGTGTGATGCTGTCTGCTGGGCCCTGTATCTAAGCCAATCACATGGTAGGCTTAGATACATGGCCCATGCGTGATCCTGTCTGCTGGGCCCTGTATCTAAGCCTACCACACTGTAGGTTTAGATACAGGGCCCCAGCACACAGTAATCTTATACTGTATAAGATTACTGTCTGCTGGACCCTGTATCTAAGCCTACCTTGTGGTAGGCTTAGATACAGGGTCCCACAGACAGTATCACACATGGGCCCTGTATCTAAGCCTTAGGGTATGTGCACAGACACTAATTACGTCCGTAAGTGACGGATGTATTTCGGCCGCAAGTACCGGACCGAACACACTGCAGGGAGCCGGGCTCCTAGCGTCGTACTTATGTACGACGCTAGGAGTCCCTGCCTCTCTGTGGGACAACTGTCCTGTACTGTAATCATGTTTTCAGTACCGGACAGTTGTCCGGCAGCGAGGCAGGGACTCCTAGCGTCGTACATAACTATGATGCTAGGAGCCCGGCTCCCTGCAGTGTGTTCGGTCCGGTACTTGCGGCCGAAATACGTCCGTCAATTCCGGACGTAATTAGTGTGTGTGCACATACCCTAACACATGTGTTACTAATCATTTTTTGTGTGTTTTCTTACAGGTTCGGTCGTTGGACTACGGCGGATTCCAGGACTACTTCGATGACAGCTTTTTTTTTTATTAATAAAATGGTTAATGAGGGTTGTGTTTTTTTTTTTTATTTCAATAAAATATTTTTTCTATGTCTTTGTGGTTTTTTTTAAACTATATTACTACCGCCTTAGTAATGTCCGCCGGCTGATTGACAGCATCCATTGCTAAGGCAGGGCTTAGTGTTAGCCGGTGCAGAGGCTAACACTAACCCCCTTTATTACCCCGGTACCCACCGCCACCAGGGGTGCTGGGAAGAGCCGGGTACGATCCAGTACCTGACCATCTGTAGTGATGGTCGGCCACTGGGGTGGCCGCAGGCTGGTATTATCAGGAGGGGAAAGGCCAGATACAGTGGCCCTTCCTACCCTGGTGATGCTAGGCTGCTGCTGCTTTATTGTATCTGGCTGGTTATGAAAATGGGGGGGACGCCACGTCATTTAAAAAATAATTGGAAAGAACGATGTCGGGTCCCCCCCAATTTTCATAACCAGCCAGATACAACACAGCAGCAGCAGGCAGCATTACAAGGGTGGGAAGGGCCACTGTTTTTGGCCTTCCCCAGCCTAATACTACCAGCCTGCGGCCACCCCGGTGCCTGCCCGTCACTACAGCTGGTCGGGTACTGGTTTGTACCCGGCTCTTCCCAGTACCCCTGGTGGCGGTGGGTACCGGGGTAATAATGGGGGTTAGTGTAGACTCTGCACCGGCTAACATTAAGCCTCGCCTTAGTAATGGAGGTTGTCAATCAGCCAGCGGCCATTACTAAGGCGGTGATAATAAAGTTTAAAAAGATACAAGCACATAGAAATTTTTTTTATTGAAATAAAAACACAACCCTCATTAACCATTTTATTGAGAATAAAAAAAACGCCGTCATTGAAGTCCTCGTATCCGAAGTCCAACAACCGAACCTGTAAAAAAAAACACAAACACACAAAAATAATCAGTAACACATAAAGAAGCAAAATTATTATTCTTACCTTTCCTGGGTCCAGCGCTGGAGCCGCAATGTCAGCGAGCTGGGCCCTGTATCTAATCCTATCATGTGTGATACAGTCTGCTGAGCTGTGTATCTAATCCAATCATGTATGATACTGTGCTGGGCCCTATATCTAATCCGATCATGTGTGATACTGTCTGCTGAGCCACTGTATCTAATCCTATCATGTGTGATACTGTCTGCTGAGCCACTGTATCTAATCCTATAATGTGTGGTACTGTCTGCTGAGCCACTGTATCTAATCCTATCATGTGTGATACTGTCTGCTGAGCCACTGTATCTAATCCTATCATGTGTGGTACTGTCTGCTGAGCCACTGTATCTAATCCTATCATGTGTGGTACTGTCTGCTGAGCCACTGTATCTAATCCTATCATGTGTGATACTGTCTGCTGGGCCACTGTATCTAATCCTATCATGTGTGATACTGTCTGCTGAGCTGTGTATCTAATCCTATCATGTGTGATACTGCCTTCTGAGCCACTGTATCTAATCCTATCATGTGTGATACTGTCTGCTCAGCCACTGTATCTAATCCTATCCATAGTTTATAGGGTCGTAGTGCTATAGATATGCTATGCTGTCTCCTATACACACACTTTTTTTTGGGGCGGACACATATGTATTGGGGCTATTTCCCGGACATTTTAAGCCCTGAGGGTATGTTCACACGGCAGCGTCTGTTACGGCTGAAATTACTGTGCTGTTTTCAGGAGAAAACAGCACCGTAATTTCAGCCGTAATGGCATGTGCAGGCGTCTTTTGCTGCGTCCACTACGGAAGTAATTGAAGCTGGTTTTCCATGGAGTCCATGGAAAACGGCTCCATTTACATCTGAAGAAGTGACAGGCAGTTTTTTACGCGCCGCCTTTCGACAGCGGCGCGTAAAAAAAAATGACCATCGGCACAGAACATCGTAAGACCCATTCAAATGAATGGGCAGATGTTTTCCGACGCTTTTGAGCTGCATTTTCGGATGTAATTCAATGCTAAAACGCCCAAATTACGTCCGTAAATAGTGTGTGTGTGAACCCAGCCTTAGTGACGCCCCGGCTGCTAGTGCTGCATTGTTGGGTCACTTAGGAGACCCAGCGATGCAGCTGAAAGCGGACCGTCGGCCATGAGAAGTTTGCGGGGTGGGGGGGGGGGGGGCCCTGGCACATTATCTGCACAGGGGCCTTTTGCAGTCTGTGTCCGCCACTGGATAACATACAGAACATTCCAGGAATTTAATATGCCATAAACAATGGCGCTTAGACTGGTTTACCTTGACGTATGTAAGACTATTATAATAAAAGGACAAAAAACAAGAACAGAAATAAAAGAAAACAAAACAGCCTAGGACCCATGTCACCCACGAGCATCTAATAAATCAGGCACAGCAAGTTCAAGGAGATACATAATAAAAATGCGGGTCATTTGTGTTAGGGTATGTTCACACGAGGGCGTCCGTTACGGCTGAAATTACGGGGATGTTTCAGCCTGAAAACATCCCCGTAATTTCAGCCGTACCGGCATGTGCAGGCGCTTGAACGCCGCGTCAATTACGGCCGTAATTAGCGCTGCTATTCATTGGAGTCAATGAATAACGGCTCTAATTACGGCCAAAGAAGTGACAGGTCACTTCTTCTACGCGGGCGTCTATTTACGCGCCGTCATTTGACAGCGGCGCGTAAATATACGCCTCGTGTGAACAGACAAACGTCTGCCCATTGCTTTCAATGGGCAGATGTTTGTCAGCGCTATTGAGGCGCTATTTTCGGGCGTAATTCGGGGCAAAAACGCCCGATTTACGTCCGTAAATAGGCCGTGTGAACATACCCTTACTGTCTCACAGTGTCTGTTGATACAGCAGAGGGGCTGACTGTCAAGGGGGAGTTGTTCCAAATATCCCAAACGTTAGAAAACCACGATTCAGAAATACTACCTTCTCGAAAGGTATTACAGAACTTACCAGTCCCTTCCAATGACCAATGGATGGAAGTCGATCATTCATCCAATGCTGTGCTATAGTTTTTCGTGCTAGAAACAGAGTCTCTCTCAAAAAAATTCTAGTGTGGTGATTCCATGTCTCCCCTTCCAGTATACCAAATAAACATATCTTAGGACATAAAGAGATACATACATGTAATAAGGACGATAACAGGGATAGTATGTCATTCCAAAAGTCCCTAATGATGGTACATGACCATATCATATGCCAAAAATCTGCCTCCGGTACATGGCATCTCTGATAGTCTGAAGAAGGCATTCGTCCCATTTTGAATATCCTAACCGGGGTCAAATATGCCTGGTGTATTATACATAACTGGATCATTTTATTACTTGCGGATGGGGAAACCTGAAGATAGGACTACAAAATATCAATCCAATCATCTGTCTGAATTGTAGGAATCCATCGTTTCCATCTACTCTCTATAGCAAGTGGTGTGGAATTCACCGTGATGGATAACAAATGGGTATAGAGAGCGGATATCAGGCCTCGTGGACCCTGGGAGTTAAGAATCCCTATCAGTGGGAAGGAAGAGATTATTAAGTTCTTTCTCAAGTGATGGAAATGGGTTTGTAAAATATGTCGGGTCTGTAGATACCTATGAAAACGGCTGCGTGGTATGTCATACTTAGTCTGCAACTGAGTGAATGAAAGTAGGACATTATCCTCATATAGGTCCCCTATAGTTCCAATAGCTGGAGATAACCGTGGGGGCATTAAAGGAAAGTAAGAAGCATTGTTCCATAAAGGCATTTCAGACACAATATCATTGTAACCCAGCTGCCTTTTCGCTTGTCTCCAAACCACACGGGCCAGCTTGTGTAAGGGCAAGGGTTTAATATGAGCAGGGAGAGAATTTACTTCAAGGGAACCGAGCAGACATTGACTCCCTAGTACATGAGCCAAATGGTGCTCTGAGTTGGGAAGATCCTTGTCAGGCATCCGAGAACTTAAGGTTTTCAGCTGACTCGCTAAATAATATAAAAATAAATCTGGTAGAGCCGTCCCTGCCAGTGCCTTAGGCCTTTGGGGCGTGGATAACCTGAGTTTATGTCGAGAATTTCCCCATATAAACGGTGAGAACAAGGAGTTGAGCTGTTTAAAGGAGGATTTGGGTACGACAACCGGACTGTGCTGAAGGGCATATAAAAATTTAGGCAACAAAATAATTTTAACCAGGTTCATACGGCCAGATACCGATAAAGGCAGTTTACCCCATGCGTGAAATTTAGAACGGGATTTGCCAACCTTTCTGCTCCTCATCTGACCTGTTTTTTTCCTTCCTTATAACCTTCTCTTACACATGATTATTAGACTTCTCTAGAGCTGCTCCACTCCTCTGGAACTCTCTTTCTCACTCTGTTTAGGAAGAACCATCACAATCACATACATTTTTGAGGGATACAGGAACTTTAGAATATGGGTCGTAATAAAACGGTGCTCCTCCAAAAGTTGTTATTTATATCCAGATTGCTATAGCCTTTTTTGGAGTAGATTAACAAAAATAATGCAAAGGAGAATGAGAGAGTTGTGCACAGGAACCAATCAGGTCAATACTTTAATTTCCAAATCTGTCCTACAAATACAAAAATGGCTGTAATTTGATTGGTTGTTATGTTTTTGTATTTTTTTTCAATAGAGCACATGTTTCTTTTACAAGTTATTATTCATATCTTAGAATTTGTTGAGAAAAGCCACTGTGGGATGTGGTTGGTTACAGAGTAAGCACTTCTTTTTTTTTTTTTCATTCCTCTTAAACCTGTGGTTTATTTTGGAAAGAGCTGAGATTTGTTCGGGTTACGCTGTAAAATGTGCACATATGCAAGTCAACACACGAGAAAATAAAAAAGTTGTTGGAGTCGTGCCCAGACAGATTTAAATTGTGCTCTGTACTGTGACAGAGGTTGCCATGCAACATTCAGCCCCTGTCACAGCGGAGGTAGAGAATATTTGGGACATCTCTTAACTTAGTTTGAACACTGGTTGTTTAGAAAAAAAATTGTTACAAAAAAAGCAGTCCGTCTCGGAGAAGATATGAAATATGTGCTCCATTGTTGCATCATGGAAGTGACATTTAGAATAAAAGTTTGTGACACTTGGAAGAAAATTTGAAAAAAAAAAAAAAAGGTTCCTATCCATATATCACGTCACCATTCCGCCCCTGCTTACTGCTGTCCAAATGCCATATCCGGTGTCTCCAGTGCCTGCTCCGTGACATGGTGGACTTTCGATGTCATGATGGTTTGTGGAGGAACAGAAGTACCGAGTCAGAGACGATGCAGTCACATAATTATGTCACACGATCAGAAGGACGATAAATAAATGTGTAGGCAATGTTTATAGTACATCGGAGCAAATTTGAGCCAAGTACTTATATATACCTTATTTTTAGGAAAATATTGGCTATTCGTACCTATGGCCATTACCAATTACCAACCTCAGTTTTCCTCTAGTAACCAATGTCTGTCGCAACTTATCTCCTAAAGACCCAGTATCCTTTCTGCCTCGTTTGGTCCTCTCCTGTTTGCTCCCATGCCTGCTGACATCTTCCAACCATTCTAGCTACCATCCACTTTCTTGATATCTTCCTTGTATGGACGTTACATTGTCAAGACATAAGATTAAAAAAACACATGCCCAAAAATGTGCAGCTCCCCCACGTGCCACCAAAACATCTCTGGCTCATCGGCGCATGGACTTCACAATACCTCTGAACGTGTCTTGTGGTATCTAGCACCAAGACGTTAGCAGCAGAGTCTTTAAATCCTGTAAGTTGTGAGGAGCGGCCTTCATGGATCGGACTTGTTTTTCTAGCAGATCCCACTTATGTGCGATCAGATTGAGATTTTGGGAATTTGGAGGCCCAGTCAACACCTCAAACTCTTTGTCACGTTCCTTAAACCATTCCTTAACAATTTTTGCAGTATGGCAGGGAGCATTATCCTGCTGTTAGACGCCACTGACATTAGGAAATACCATTACCATGAAAGGGTGTAATTGGTCTGTAGAAATGTTTAGGTAGGTGGTACGTGTCAAAGTAACATCCACATGAATGGCAGAACTTCCGGTTTCCCAGCAGAACATTGCCCAGAGCATCACAGTGCCTCCGCCGGCTTGTCTTCTTCCCATAGTGCATCCTGGTGCCATCTCTTCACCAGGTAAGTGATGTACACGTACCGGGACGTTCTCATGATGTAAAATAATACGTTATATATCAGACCAGGCACCTTCTTCTATTGCTCTATGGTTCAGTTATTATCACGTACCCATTGTAGGCACTTTTGGCGGTAGACAACTTTCTTTCATAGCCAGTATTAACTTGTTCAGTAATTTGTGCTACAGTAGCTCTTCTGTGGGATCGGAACCAACGCGCATCAATGAGCCGGGGACACCCATGACCTTGTCGCTGGTTCACCGATTGTCCTACCTTGGACCACTTTTGGTAGATACTAACCACTCTATACCAGGAACACCCCACAAGACCTGCCGTTTTGGAAATGCTCTCACCCAGTCGTCTAGTCATCACAATTTGGCCCTTGTAAAAGTCGATCAGATCCTTACATTTGCCCATTTTTCCTGCTTCCAACTCATCAACTTCAAGAACTGACTGTTCACTTGCTGCCTAATATATCCTACACCTTGACAGGCGCCATTGTAACCAGTTTATCAATGTTATTCACTTCGCCGTCAGTGGTTTTAATGTTATGGCTGATCGGTGTATATAATATTGTCCTTAGTGTTCTGTTGTGACCGTCATATATTGTCCTCCTTAGTCAACTTTAGATTACTTCTTTACCTAGTCCTCTGTCCCATTCCCTTTGATCTTTGACAGTCCTTTCATGCTTAAGGGGGTTTTACACTGGGCGATTATCGGGCAGTCGAGCATTCATATAACGCTCATTGCCGATAATTGCCCTGTGTAAAAAGGGCAGCGATCAGCAGATGAACGAGCAAACGCTCAAACATCTGCTGGTTGCATTGTTTTAAAAAAGTCAAATATTATCATTGTCAGCAACACATCTCCCGGTGTAAACAGTGGGACACGCTGCCGACATGATAATAATGTATGGGGACGAGCGATCAGAGTAACGACCGCTCGTCCCCATCCATAGCTCCGTGTGACAGGAGCAAACGAGCGCCGATCAACGATGTCTCGTTGATCGGCGCTCGCTGCACCGGCCGAGTGTTGGCCGATGTAAAAGGGCCTTGGTGTCAATTCAATTTTGTAGATTCATGGGACACTATTTAGGTAAAAATAAGCACTACTTCAAGTACTATCAAAGGAGACCATGTCAAAGGAGCAAGGTCACGCGAACAAAAGCAACTACAGGAACGTACACACAGAGCCATGGAAAGAATCCTGAAATTCGTCTTTGTGTTCATTATATATCAATTTCAATGCTGTTTATCTGGCAATGTCGCTCTTGTCAGGTGTCCAAACCTTAGAGATAAGGAGTGAATGGCAGCAAGATACGGCCAGTGAATAGCTACTTGAGTTGAAGTAGGTGTTTTCTGTCCTTTTGACAAAGCCACATTCACCATCGTACAGCCGCTGTTGGCGGGAGGTATCTGACAGAGCTATCATTGAAGATAAAAACGTCCTTTATTCTTTAATGCCGCTATTGTATTATTAACCTGGTGTCCTAAAATTAGTTGCATCGCTGACATGGACTCTTTACTTTCATTGATTTCTAACAATACAACAGCCAGTAAGGTTAGTAGGACTGAGATTTCAAAAGGCTGTGTGGAGCACATGTAGAGGTTACGATCACTAATATGAACTGGTAAAATATGGTCCTCAAGACTTGATCGGTGTATGATATATAGATGACATACATGGCATAGGTCTGTCATGGTGAGCACCTTGGAATCAACCCTCTACCCCGTATAGGTCATGTAGTATGGACTATCTGGTTCTCAAGCTCTTCTTCCGAAAAGTATATCTACTATTCTATATGTATAGAGGTTGTAATTTCCCATCTTCCATATTGACAGAGAGCAACCCTCAGACTGTGCTGATTTAGGTGGTTCAGTACTGACTTAGTTTCGTGTAAATCAAGTGGTGCTACTTGTACCATGTTCTTCAAAAATGTACAAAAATTTGCTGAAGTGAAGAAACAAAAAGGACAACAGAAGCTCTATAAGCTTTCGGCGTTCCAAAGCGACACCTTTCTCCAGTGTTTCCCAACCTGTGGCTCTCCAGCTGTCTACATGGTGGGAGTTGTAGTTTTTGAACAGCTGGCGAGCCGCTGGTTAGGGATCAGCACATTACAACCAGAAGCCTGAGGCTTCAGAAGTCAGCGGGTCTGAGAACCTGAAGTTCAGAGTGCCCTAAGGTTACTGCTCTTCTGGCTCTCCTATGGGGCACAGTTTGCCAATTATGGGGATACCATGGCAATTAAAAGGGTGCAGGTTTTTGACACTTATGGGGACACTTTTTCTAGCAATTATCGGGGCGTTGTGGCTGACACTTATAAAGATACTAGGGGAAATTTATTACAGGGTAACTAAACGTTCAACAAACTTCTGACATGTCATAGTGACATGTCAGAAGTTTTGATTGGTGGGGGTCCGAGCACTGAGACCTCCACGATCGCTAAAACGAAGCGGCAGATGTGTTTGTGTGAGCCCTTAGCTGCTTCATTTCTGTTTGGCTTTTTCCGGAAAGCCGATATATCGGAGCACGGGCCCAAAGACTTTCTATTGAGCCCATACTCTCATACATTGGTTTCCGGAAAAAGCCGTACAGACACGAAGCGGCTGAGCGTTCACACGAGCAGTTCTGCCACTTCGTTTTAGCGATTAGTGGGGGTCTCAGTGCTCAGACCCCCACCAATCAAAACTTCTGACATGTCACTATGATAAAATTAGCAAAAAAGGCCGGCAACAATTGGAAGATACAACCCCCTCCCTCCGCCCGCCCTGATCCCATTCCCTAGTTTGTGTCTTTATCGCTCTGGCCAAGGTCATAATTGTCCCAGTGAGATTTCCCTTGCCTGCGAGCGTGCCCATTATATAATCTGTCTCTGATTTGAAGCATATAGAACGCATTTCTGCTTGTGCGTGTAATATATATGTCGCTCCTGAATATTTCAGCAAGGTTGCCTTGAAGGTGTCGTTAACTGATCTGCAATATACATCAATGATGGCTAAAACATTGGTTTTCCTGGGCAGGAGAATAAAGTGATGGGGCGTTAAATACTATGGAGTGGTTTAGTATTGACCTGTGTAATTCAATCACCGTCTCTACTTCTCTCTGGTAATGAAGGACAAAGGTGTAATAAATATTTAAGGGTTATCTCATACTAAGAAAGGATTCATAGATCTTAAGGAATTATTTCCAGTAAACCACTGATATTATTGAGGGATATTTAAGAAGAATACTTATGGATTATTTGTAGGCCAATCAGTGGTGAAAAACAAATACACATGGGTATTGCTTACAGTAAGTTTCCTAGGACCCCGGGGGCAGCCCCTGGAGAAAAAAACTTCAGACCTTTCGGCACCCTTTAGTGTCTCGGGACGGGTTTTTTTGCTTGACTACTGGAAACCATTAAAGGGGTTCTCCATGAAATGCTACACAAATGCTTTTGAAACTATTGGGAGCTGTAAGAATTCACCATATGTAAAGGTAAAATAAAATAATATATCAAATAGAACATTCCCGTACATTTTCAGAAAAAAAAAATCATCCTCTCCCGTCAAGTCGTTAAAAAAATCTGGGAAAATGGGTGTTAATGAATTTGCCCAACATTGCAGGACTTGTCATCGAGATCAGGGTTGAGCATAGAAATCGCAGGGTCCTATAGCAAAAGTCAAATTTGCCCCTTTTCCCAAAAAAACAACTCGTCTTCTCAGACTGAAATCGTTTCCGTTATCTTTCCACTGCATCTGGCCCCGACCACCATCAATGCTTCTTCTAACTACGACTTGCCTGCTCATACTCCCAATATTGTTCCTACTACTGCCCACGATATTATGTCTGCTGTGCTGTCCCAGACGCCTCCTAGGGGTGCAGTAAGACATGACATATTTGCCTGCACAATTTCCAATGGGGAAAATATTTTGCAGAGCAAGAAATTGAGTTTAATATTTTTCCCACCGTTAAACATTGCAAATACGGCAGGTGTGACTACCTAGTATTGTGCATGCTGTGCCCCACTGTATTGTGCCGGCTGTGCCCCCTTATACTGTGTACGGCCCCATGCACACGACCGTATTTTTCATCCGTCATTACGCACCAAGTCATTTCTATTGGCCACGGACACCTTTCCGTATTTTTCCGGATGAGTGTGCCTGCTGAAAAAATTATAGAACCTGTCCTATTCTTGTCCGTAATTACGGCCCAGATTCTCCCATAGAAGCCTACGGTCGCTTCTGTAAATATGGACAGCTACGGATACGTAAACTGTCCGTATTTACGGAAGCTTTGCTATGCAACATGTTGGTGACATCATGTGCAGCTTCCCTCTTTTTTTTACGGATCCGTATATACGGATCAAATATGAATACATTACGGACCCTATTTGCGGATACCATTTCGTATATACGGATAAAATACGGATGACTACGGATCCGTATTTACGGATAGATGAAAATACGGTCGTGTGCATTGTGCCTAACTTTGTACTGTGTCAGCTGTTCTTGTATTGTGTGTCCGGCCATTCAATATATTCTGCCAGCAGTGTCCTTATGTATTGTGCCTGCGGTGCCCTCATGTTTTGTGCCTGTTGTGCCGTCTTGTGCTTTGCCGGCTGTCCCAACTTAAAAAAGAATCCCCTTCACGGCCAGTTCAATGCCGTCCCGCTCCTTCAAGGTCCAGCCCCACATGCTGTACTGTTTTTAATTCTATCTGCATCAGATAGAGTTGAATATATTGTGGCCACCGAGCCCCCAATAACCCGTGGGCCCCAGAGCAGGTACGTGGCCTGTCTCTATTGGAGGTACGCCACTGATCAGGATTTCCTGATGATCAATACCCCGCTCTAGTGTTGCTGCATTACAAAGTTTTTGTTTTCTTAAAAATGTTACATTCGTTTTATTCTATAAGGAAAATGTACGTGACAATGTGTGTGAAGTCGATACCTCCAAACTGCTAATACCCAAGTCCATATCTGTATTGAATTAAGTCATGACATCATCACATATGATCGCTGATTTCAGGAGGGGATTAACAAAAATCCAAGTTGATCTGTATTAATATCAAATTGTATGAGCCACAAAGCGACGTCTACTGAGACCATGTGCATTGAGTTACAGTACTGAGGAATAAGCGCATTCTGTACACAGGTTGTCAGGCATCTTGTCAGCTGGAAATGACCCAGGATGCATTGCAGTATGGGATCGCTGCCAGACCCAAGAGGCGCGCCAGATGAGATCAATTTCTTTTTGACATCTAAAAGAGACCTGGGATTATTGGTGTTAGAATATTCTAGGATATAACTAACCACCTCCTGTTTTCTCTACTATAACAGGCCGTTCCTGATGCTCCCACCTCTAATGGAATGGATCCGTGTTGCTGTAGCACATGCTGGATACCGCCGCAGTTTCTCGGTAGATAGCGACGATGTGCGACAGGCTGCCCGCCTTCTACTACCCGGTGTGGACTGCGAGCCACGGCAGCTAAAGTATGTGCATTAATGCAAAGTCACATTCTTAAAGGGGTTCTCTTGTTTTTACATCTCTTCCTCACATAGCAGGTTCTTCACTGGTAAATTGATTCTGGGAGGGGCCTTTGGCGGACACCGCCCCTTTCCCCATCAATTGCCTGCTGTCTGCTTTCAATGGAGGCCTAATGGAGTGGACCTCCTTTAAAGGGAACCTGTCACATGGTACAAGCTTTCCAATCTGCGGGCAGCATGTTATAGAGCAGGATGAGCTGAGCAGAATGATATATCGTTTTGGGAGAAAAGATTCAGGATAACCTTGAATTTTTTTCGTTAAATCTCTGATCAGACTGGGCTAAAGAGTCTAGTGGGTGGTCTCAAATGTTGATTGACAGCCTTCCCTGCATGAGTGTGAATACAGAAATAGCTGAGTAGGACCACCCACCGGACTCTTTATTCCACAGTGAGCAGAGATTTAAATGAATAAATTACAGGTTATACTGAATCTTTTCCCACAAAACAATATATTAATCTGCTGATCGTATTGTTTTAAAAAAGTCAAATATTATCGCTGTCGGCAGCACATCTTGGTGTAAACCGGGAGACGCGCTGCCGACATGATAACAATGTATGAGGACGAGCGATCGGAGTAACGACTGCTCATCCCCATCCATAGCTCCTTCTGACAGGAGCAAATGAGCGCTGATCAACGATGTTTCATTGATCGGCGCTCGCTGAACCGGCTTATTGTCGGCCGGTGTAAAAAGCCCTTTACTTGGAACTATCCATTATTAGCCAAAGGGGGACTGCAAAAATTTGCTTTTGTTCTAGAGGCCATACTCTTATCTTGGAAATTGAAGTACAATATATGCACTTCCTATGTAATGTCTGAATAAAAATAGGTCCTAAGATTAAAAAACGGGTCATAACTAATGGCAAAGAGCATATTTGCCTTCCCTACCGATCTGTCAGGGAGTCTCTCAAAATAGATGAGAAATCTCCTAGCAAAGCAAGCAAATCTCCTGCAAAGGGTGCTGAGAATTGCCACTAGGGGGAGCTAACTGCATATGTATTTATACTGCCCCCATGTACATTAAAGGGAGCCTTGTAAATATGTAAAGTGAGCACTTTTAGTAAAATGTAATCATTGAATTCTATGACTGCATGAAGGTAGGTACTATGCTGGCACTGTGAGTGGGCACTTTGCTGGCAGTAATGTTTATATTAGGGCACTCTTCTTGCACTGTTTTAAATGAGAGTATTCTGCAATGGGCATTATTTTTCTGGGCACTCTGTTGCCACTGTTTATAGGGGCACCCTCTGGCACTGTTGGATGCTAATAATGGAGTCACTTTTGCTGTTGTTACGGGGCGTTGCCTGTATTTATAGGTGAGGTTTACACCACATCAAGTCCCCCTGAAATTAATTCTTAAAAGTATGTATGGCAAAGAGACGCTAGTATGGCAAATAGAAATAAAGAATTCATCAAAAGTGATCTCAGAATGTCTCCCTGATATGACAAGTACCTGAATTACTACTCATGAATTAATAGGTTCAAAAAATTAGACCAGAGAATATGGATATAACACATTCAACCTCAGCCGCCATGTAACCCTATAGATGAATATATCATCCTATAGATTAGGGACCTATATGACTCATGATAACTACCAGACATGAAGGAACTTTTCTTTCAAAGAGGATGAATGTCTGGTTGTTTTAGTACACACTTGTATGAAAATAACAATTCTGGAACATTTCTTTTTGGAACTCTGTATTGTGCTGTTCCTCTGTTATTCCGCTGGTAAATATTTAAATGTATGAATAAATTGTCAACTGGGCGTTACCATTCCCCTTTTCAGTAGGGTGTGTCCTTATACTGTCCAATCAGTGCTGACGGTGCCAGACTGTGCAGGAACACACCCTATTGACAAAGGCAATGGTAAAACCCAGTTGTTAATTTATTCATACATTTCCAGGAGGAATAACAGAGGAATGGCACAACAGAGTTCTTAGAAAAGATGCTCCAGAATTTTCATTGCATGGGCCCAGCTGTCGACTTGCATTCTGGGGAACAGGGTGCATCTGCTACATATGACAGGGCTGTTACATGGTGCATTTTAATTATTCTTTTTCTGATTAAATCTGTCTTTGTTCTCTCCAGGGCCGATGACTGTTTTTGTGCATCTCGCAAACTAGACGCAGTTGCCACAGAAGCAAAGTTTAAACAAGATCTTGGATTTCGGATGCTCAACTGTGGTAGGACAGACCTGGTCAAGCAAGCAGTGACTTTGCTCGGTCCTGAAGGAATCAACAGCATGAGCGAACAAGTAAGTAGGACGCCATCTCCTGGACATAAACTATATGACATGTCCTGATGTATAATGAATAGCTCTTCTCCAGAAGGAAGAAAACTGTCTCTCTAGTGCCACAAGAGGAGAGCTATTTTGCATAATTTTCCCAGGGAGCATTGCCCTCAAGACTCCCTACCTGCTGGATCTCCGCAAGGAGAATCAGCACCTTCCATGTGTTGATGTATGCTGTAACTGAACTGCAGGGAGATCCAGGAATTTTGGGGCTCCCTTAGATCAAAATGGAGAAAGAGGGGGGTGTGGTGTACCCACCATCTTGGCATCTGTGCAACAAGGTTCCCCACAGCTGTAGTTTTTTTAGGGTAGCGTGTTCCTGAGGTGTAACTTAAAGCTTCTGGGCCCCAATGCCCCCGACCTACTATGAACCATTTATTATACTGGTGTCTTCTTATATGGCAGATTGGGCTTTGTGCATCCCCTGTGACTTCAATGATTGTCTAAAATAATTACATATCCAGTATAATAAATCTGAAAATGCCAAATTTTAAAAGTAACAACACTTGCCGCTTTTCTAGGGGATGACTCCGCTGATGTACGCGTGTGTCAGGGGAGATGAAGCTATGGTACAGATGCTCCTGGATGCGGGTGCCGAACTCAATGTTGAGGTAAGAAAGTGTAAATGAATAATAAAAAGTATAATAATTGTTCCACAGAAGATATCTACTGGTGTCAATAAGGTCCGTCACCCACATAGACAATTGAGACAACCATTGTGACCGTCTAAGGCTCTGTTCACACTTGCACTGGTATTTTTGATGGCATGTTTAGTGAAGTCTGCAGTTTAATATGCTGAAAATGTAAGAAAATAAAGTTATATACTTACCTTATTGATTCTGAACTGTTCCTGCGCCGCTGATCCCTGATGCTCCTTCTAATTTATGACCGGTACATAATGATGTACATCTCGTTGGCCAACTGAGGCTTGCTGTATGCTGCAGTGACGTTTAATTTGCTGTGATTGCCCACCGCAGTCACATGATGTGGTGTTACATGTACAATATATAAACAATAAGGACCAAGCATGACGGAGATCAGCGGCGTAGGATCTGAACAGAATCAATTAGGTAAGCGTATTATAATTTTTTTTACATTTTCAGCATATAAAATTAGATGGTTTATATCCCGGATTCCCAGGTCCACTAATCCCGTTCTCAGAAGCGGACAACAATTTGGCAAATATGTATACTCCTTGCTGCATAATTTATGGTTGCTGTGATGGTCTGGAGTTAGAAAAAAAGGATTTGCTATTTTCCCAGAAACAGCGCCACCCCTTCCATTGGCTATGTCTGGTATTGCATTCACTTGAATGGTAAAGGGGCTGAGTTGCAATACCATACACAGTCCATGGACAAGGGTGGCGCTGTTTCTGGGAAAATAGCAGATCCTTTTTTCTACTCTCAGACCAACCCTTCATAAGCATTCAGCTTGTCCTCTGATAATGTATACAAGTGTGTGATTTTTAATACATAAACCAAGTTTCTGCCTGTTCAATCTAAGGAAAGATGTAATTACAGAATGACAGGGATCATTTATTTAATATCTCATTTTTATTGCAGGTCCCGAGCACAGCTCATAAATTTCCATCTGTCCACCCTGAGACCCGTCACTGGACTGCACTGACATTTGCTGTCCTCCAGGGCCATATTCCTGTTGTACAGGTATATTATAATTGAGGCTAATTGACTTTATATATCATCAAAAAAGAAATAATTATAATGCTCGCAATTACTGACTCATTTGTATTTCTTGATAAATAGACATGAGAGGTGGATAGACAGAATGAGAGATGAGATGAGATAGATAGATAGATAGATAGATAGATAGATAGATAGATAGATAGATAGATAGATAGATAGATAGATAGATAGATAGATAGATAGATAGATGATAGATAGATAGATAGATAGATAGATAGATAGATAGATAGATAGATAGATAGATAGATAGATAGACAGATAATAGATGGATGGATGGATGGATGGATGGATGGATAGATACGAGATAGATACGAGATAGATACGAGATAGATAGATAGATAGATAGATACGAGATAGATAGATACGAGATAGATAGATAGATACGAGATAGATAGATAGATACGAGATAGATAGATAGATAGATAGATAGATAGATAGATAGATAGATAGATAGATAGATAGATAGATAGATAGATAGATAGATAGATAGATACGAGATAGATAGATACGAGATAGATAGATACGAGATAGATAGATACGAGATAGATAGATACGAGATAGATAGATACGAGATAGATAGATACGAGATAGATAGATAGATAGATAGATAGATAGATAGATAGATAGATAGATAGATAGATAGATAGATAGATAGATTGATAGATAGATATGAGAGATAGATATGAGAGATAGATATGAGAGATAGATAGATAGATAGATAGATAGATAGATAGATAGATAGATAGATAGATAGATAGATAGATAGATAGATAGATAGATATTAGATAGATAGATAGATATGAGATAGATAGATAGATAGATAGATAGATAGATAGATAGATAGATAGATAGATAGATAGATATGAGATAGATAGATATGAGATAGATAGATATGAGATAGATAGATAGATATGAGATAGATAGATAGATATGAGAGAGAGATAGATAGATAGATATGAGATAGATAGATATGAGATAGATAGATATGAGATAGATAGATAGATAGATAGATAGATAGATAGATAGATAGATAGATAGATAGATAGATAGATAGATATGAGACAGATACCTTATAATGGGTGGGTATAATGCCCTCTCTCCTCCATATTCGGTACCCCCTAGTTATACACAATCAGAACATATAAGATCATGCATGTGTTTCCGTGTATGATGTATGTGCTTCTTTCTCCAGTTGCTTTTGGACGCAGGCGCTAATGTAGAGGGATCTTTAGACACGGGAGAAGAAAATTACTCAGAAACTCCATTACAACTGGCAGCAGCTGCAGGCAAGTATTTTACTTGGCAAAATTATTTACTATGAATACGTATTAATCTTTGGCCATGTTTATAGTGTTTTCTGAAGAAACTTCTATAAAGATTTAATAATCATTAGCATACCGCCCAATATTTACATTTTAAGCCCCACCCTTGATCTGTACAGAAATGGCCACAGAATGTAAATTTTTGGACACATTTGCATAAAACCCACCCATTTTGAGGTCCGTCTCACAGTATAAATCTGCAAAAAACAGGAATGTTTGGGAAGTTTACATTAGCAATTTGCTTCTGGTGCCTTCTTGAATTCACATACGGGGGGAGATTTACTTGTGATTGGTCAGAAAAAAACAGTAACTTCCATAGTGTACATATGAGTGACTGGGCATGTGTGGCCACCTCGAGAATGGGCAATGGGAACCCCATGGCATATGGAAAATATTCATGTCTGAACTGTGTGATCCGGCACTGCATATATCTGGTGGATCGGTAATATGATGGTTGAAGGGTCTCAGTGTTTTGGTGTCACACAAGGACATACACACCATGGAGGCCTAGTGGCTGATGGTATGAGCCAACACATCTAAGGGGTCCCCTTAGAAATGTCATTATAGGTCTCTTCTTTTCTATGTACACCCCACGTGTCACAATGGTTTTCCTCTACTTCTTACACGTCTCTTATTTGCTTAATAACTTTTCTTAAACTCTATCTGTCCATAGGAAACTTTGAGCTTGTGAGTTTGCTGCTGGAACGAGGAGGCGATCCCATGATAGGAACAATGTACAGAAATGGAATTTCTACGGCACCTCAAGGAGACATGAATTCTTTCAGCCAGGCTGCTGCACACGGGCACAGGTAATTTATATACACACTGCCTTTCCGTCTCTTACACATAATGTTCGTCGTTCACCAAATGCTTAGAGAAGTATTTCCTGCCAAGGAGAAGATCGGGGCTGAGAAAAAGGATGTTGTGGATGTAGACTTCTTTTCTGCACCAAAAATGCTATACAAGATCCTTCACAGCCGAATTTCCTATATAATTTTCCTATAGTGCATCACCTGTGGATTCAGCACTTCCTAGGTTCTTCTCAAGTTTTTGGGTCAAGTAGATAAAGCAGTGAGAGAGAGCTCAAGTTTTAGAGAAGATGCTCCCATTCCACTGTCCTACCTACTTGACCCAAAACTTGAGCAGAAACAAGACAAAATCACTTTAAAGAAGTCATCCGGTTTAGAAATCCCAATTTTAAATATCCTATTTGGGAATTCTGAGTTAATAGTGTGTCCCCCATTTAGGACTCAGCTATTAGCCAGTGTGTAAAGTGTCTGCAAAAAGCATCTCATGCTCTGGAAGACCAGGCATATCCATGTATTACATGGGTGGCCCATTGATTTCAATGAGATATGTGTAATTCTTCATTTCCCCTGCAGGGGGAAACTTCTAACAAAAAGGATAAGTCAAAGTGGACAACCCTTTTAAGTAAGATGTTAGTAACAGGGGCGGGACTGTGACAACCTCCCAATCACTTTTAGGAAAGTGTTTGTCATACCTAATACATGCAATAATATAACTGATATGTGAGCATAGGTTGGTAGGACTTATCAATAAGCACATTTTAGCTCAAAATAGCTAATTTAATGCACGGGTAAACCAAACATGGGCTGTAAGTAAAATATTTTTTAAAGAGAACCTGTCACCTCTCCTGACATGTCTGTTTTAGTAAATAAATGTATTTCTCCTTAAATAAAAATTCTGGAACATCTTTTCTTAGAACTCTACGTTGTGTAGTTTCTCTGTTATTCCTCTTAGAAATCTATTAATATATTGACAACTGGGTGTTACCAGTTGGAGGTGTGTCCTCACACAGACTGACACTGTCCAATCAGAGCTGACAGAGTGAGAAATTGTAGGGACACGCCCCTTTGAAAAGTGAATGGTAACACCCAGTTATCAATTTATTCATACGTTTGTAGTAGGAATAACAGAGGAATGGCACAACACAGAATTATGGGAGGTCAGGAAAGGTAATTGGTCCTCTTTAAGAATTTTGGAAGATATTTTTTGTAATGTAATTAATATGCACGTTATATATTATTTAAGAAATGTATTTCGGAAGCTGCTGTCCCAACCTGAGAAGGAGAAGAGTGACATTTTATCTCTGGAAGAAATTCTAGCTGAAGGGACAGATTTGGCCAAAACGACCAATACTCCATTGTGTCCAAGTCGTAACAGCAAAGCTAAACTGAAGGCACTAAAAGAGGCCATGTATCACAGCGCCGAACACGGATATGTGGATATAACTATTGACATAAGAAGTTTAGGTGAGTTCATTTCTTATTTCTTGCATTTAAAGGGTTCTTAACCTCCCCAATATTTCCCGACACAGGTAGGACGTACACAGAGGTCATAGGGGCACTTAGGAAAACCCCGAAATGGGCTATATCCAAAAAGGGAATAAAGGCAAAAAAGTTAAAGTGTGCTATGGCAATGACAAATGTATAAGATAAAAAAAAAAGACAGATAAGATTCTGGCTGCCGGCATTTACCACTAGATGGAGCTCACTGCATAAGGATTTATACAACTCAAAATGAACTTCTTGAGAGCTGTATAAATAGATATGCAATGAGCTCCCCCTGGTGGAAGCTGTAGGTAAACAGAATTTTATCATTTTACTCTGACCATGCTCCATGCCAGTCACCTCGGGCATCATAACAGTGTTGTAGTCTACTGCTTTACGCCACTGTTCACAGGTTACATCTAGACCTTTACGAGTTTAAATGTTATTCATGGCATTTGATAGACTACCACAAGTAGTTTCATAGCTCTGGGTGGACCCCGCAACCTTCCTATAATAGATCACTATAATGCATTTATAATCTTTACAGGCGCCAACTTTATAGGGTGCAACAGCATGTATATCTGCAGTAATAAATCCAGCTCATGACAGGTTGTAATCATATATCTGCGTATAAAATATCTATACAGCTATAAGGTCCCTTGATGTATATTATAGGGCTATTAGTAGTCACTGCGGAGTTCATTATCACCCACTTGGGGCATCACTGTAAACATGTATCATCTGTATTTAACTCAACTATTTCTGCAGGTCAGACAACAAATCCATAGTGTGTTCAGCGGTTACACTACAAGAACGTGAGTCCCAGACTTCCACCTTCACTAGGAAACATGGGCTTATGTTACATAAATTCAATGTGACAGCAGAATGGATCCAATTCAGTAATACCCTGAAACAAAATAACCATTTCATTCCCTGATTCCAAAAACATCATAAAAGTTCCTACATTGCAATGACGTGCCTCCCTGCACATACACTGCGCCCCTTCCAGCAACTAATGAGCCATATGTTTCATATGCCACCTGGGGGCCTTAAAGACCAGCAGTGCTCAGGAGGAAGTATGCTGCTGGCGCTAGCTTCTACTTTTGCCTTTTAGGGTCCATTTATTAATCATCTTTATATAGAAAAAAGAACAAAGAGCCGAATGTCGAAAGCAGAAAGTTTGCCTCATTTACTACTACGGTGAACCATAGTACAAATTGCTCAACATTTATTTATCTGTTTTCTTCTATATTGCACCAACATGCAAAGTAAGATTTGTTATAATAGGTCAGGAGCAGGGGCGTAACTATAGGGGGTGCAGAGGTAGGAGCCGCCCCCGGGCTGTGGAGTTTGAGGGGGCCAAAAAGTCCCCTCAAGTTACTCATCTGGACAGGAGAATCAAAATGTAGAGGTAGTGGCAGCAGCCGGACTTGGGCCCACTAGAGGAAATGACTGTGGGGCCCCAACTTCCACCCTTCCTATTAGGAAGTGATTGGCTCCAAATGGGGTTGTCTTCTGCTGGACCTTTGGGACACTGTTATAGTTAGGATCCATTATTGCGTCAGAGCCTGGACCCACTGATGGATCCTCTGGTGGGACAATCAGACCCCAGGTAGTGGAGAATAGGGAGAGCCATTATAAACCATTTAATAAGGCACCCCATGTTTACTGCGGATGAATCGTGTATAGCATTTTAAAGGGTTACACTGGTGTCCAGTTCTCCATCTCAACTGGTTCCAGATCCATCTACAAAATGAGGTTTTATTCTGAACGTCATTCCCAACATCCTTCAGGATGGAGAACACACACATATTATACTTATTTACCCCTAGAGGTGCTTTCTCGTGTGCTCATCATCATCTCCGTCTAATTATTGCATCCTGTTCGGACGGACAGGGTGATTTGGACCCCCAACCACTATAGTCATGGCTAACTTGGTTTGGGTAAATAAATTACATTTGAGAAACACTTAGGCTACATGCAGATGTTGCGTAATTGGATGCGGAAAATCCGCACCAAAATCGCAGGTGTATGCATGTAATTTTGCAGCTAAAACTGCTCCAAATGGTGTGTTTTTTCATGCGTTTTTAGGTGCGGTATGTACATATTGATGCGGAAATAGGTGCGGTTTCAGGCTGCGTATTTTGGTGGGTTTTCTTTAAAACTGGTCAGATACAATTCGCAAGCGGAAACGCAGGATAAATTGACATGCTGCGGATTTTAAAATATGCACCGCAGGTCAATTTACGTGCAGAAAAACTCTGCACCGTGTAGATGAGATTAGCCGCATGAAAATCCGCGTGGCAAATCCGCAAGTCATACGCATTGACACTTAGGCTGGGTTCACACGACCATGTTACGTCCGTAATGTACGGAACGTATTTCGGCCGGAAGACACGGACCGAACACAGTGCAGGGAGCAGGGCTCCTAGCATCATAGTGATGTACGACGCTAGGAGTCCCTGCCTCGCTGCAGGACAACTGTCCCGTACTGTAATGATTACAGTACGGGACAGTTGTCCTGCAGCGAGGCAGGGACTGCTAGTATCGTACATCACTATGATGCTAGGAGCCCGGCTCCCTGCACTGTGTTCGGTCCGGGTCTTCTGGCCGAAATACGTTCCGTACATTACGGACGTAACATGGTCGTGTGAACCCAGCCTAACTGTATCACTGAGTTAGAACTGAATATGAAGCCATCGGCCCTCTCTGGCCATGGGTTCTCAGGACCTGCCCTAATCATCAGTCTGCACCTAATGACCTGCTAACGGGATTGAGGGAAGGGAAAAAAGTTCATAATCTTGTAAAATGAACGAAAGCAAATCGTGCGACAAGCTTGGTCCTACTCCTTTGGTATTATAATCAGTGGCGGATTAAGTAGACCATAGGCCCAGGGCTGTTACCCAAACCCGGACCCCCCTTCTCTACCGCCGCCCTGTAACTATTGTTAACACTTCCTTTTTGTCCAGGCATTAACAAATGGGTGTTACTACTCCCCTTGTCAAAAGGCTGTGTCCCCACATACTGACAGTCTCCAACCATCGCTGACAGTATCGCACCGTGTAGGGACACATTCTCCTGACAAGGGGAATAGTAACACTTATTTGTCTATCAGTCCTGGACTGCACAAAGACTTTGTGAAATACAAGGATTTCCTATAATAAACATGTCAGTAGAGATGACAGATTGTCTATAAATCTAGTGACTCACAGGTGACGACGTCGTTTTTTTCCTCTTTTCTTCTGCATACAGTCCAGACTTCATGACGACTTTTCCCGGCCATGACCCATTTCTGCAGAATTTGCCACTCAGATGTCTTTGGCTCCTCACTTTTCCAACATTTCCACACCTATAAACAAAGATAATATTATCATGGTGCCACACACTGTGCCCCTAAATATAATAGCACCAAACACTGCGCCCCTGAATAAAATAGTACCAAACGCTGGGCCCGTAAATATTATAGCACCATAGACTGTGCCCCTGAATATAATTGTGTCAAACACTGTAGATAGCACCACACACAGCCCCCTGTAGATAGCGCTACACAGTCCTCCCCCTCTGTAAATAGAGTCACATAGCCCTCCCCCTCTTATATATAGTGCTACACAGTAATCCCCCTTAGATATAGTGATACACAGCGCTCCCTTCTATATAGTGCTATACAACAATCCCCCCTTGTATATAGTGCTACACAGCGTCTCCCCCCTTGGTCCTGCAGCTCTTGTAATTGCTCAGTATAATGCCCCCATAGCTGCCCCCACAGTATATTGCCACCCATAGCTGCCCCATACAGTATAATGCCCTCCATAGCTGCCTCTACACAGTATAATTTTCCCCTTAGCTGACCCTACACAGTATAATGCCCCCATAGCTGCGACACAGTATAATACCCCATAGCTGCGACACAGTATAATACCCCCATAGCTGCGACACAGTATAATACCCCATAGCTGCGACACAGTATAATACCCCTATAGCTGCGACACAGTATAATGCCCCATAGCTGTGACACAGTAAAATGCCTCCATAGCTGCTACACAGTATAATGCCTCCATAGCTGCGACACAGTATAATGCCCCCATAGCTGCGACACAGTATATTGCCTCCATAGCTGCAACACAGTATAATGCCCCCATAGCTGCGACACAGTATAATGCCCCCATAGCTGTCCTATACATATTATAATGCCCCCATAGCTGCGACACAGTATAATACCCCCATAGCTGCGACACAGTATAATGCCTCCATAGCTGCGACACAGTATAATGCCTCCATAGCTGTGACACAGTATAATGCCTCCATAGCTGCTACACAGTATAATGCCTCCATAGCTGCTACACAGTATAATGTCTCCATAGCTGCGACACAGTATAATGCCTCATAGCTGTGACACAGTATAATGCCCCCATAGCTGCTAGAGTATAATGCCTCCATAGATGTGACACAGTATAATGCCTCCATAGCTGTCCTATACACAGTAAAATGCCTCCATAGCTGCTACACAGAATAATGCCTCCATAGCTGTGACACAGTATAATGCCTCCATAGCTGTGACACAGTATAATGCCTCCATAGCTGCTACACAGTATAATGCCTCCATAGCTGCGGCACAGTATAATGCCTCCATAGCTGCTACACAGTATAATACCCCCATAGCTGCGACACAGTATAATGCCTCCATAGCTGCAACACAGTATAATGCCCCCATAGCTGCGACACAGTATAATGGCCCCATATCTGCTACACAGTATAATGCCTCCATAGCTGCGGCACAGTATAATGCCTCCATAGCTGCTACACAGTATAATGCCCCCATAGCTGTGACACAGTATAATGCCCCCATAGCTGCTACACAGTATAATGCCTCCATAGCTGCTACACAGTATAATGCCCCCATAGCTGTGACACAGTATAATGCCCCCATAGCTGCTACACAGTATAATGCCTCCATAGCTGCTACACAGTATAATGCCTCCATAGCTGTGACACAGTATAATGCCCCCATAGCTGCTACACAGTATAATGCCTCCATAGCTGTGACACAGTATAATGCCCCCATAGCTGCTACAGAGTATAATGCCTCCATAGATGTGACACAGTATAATGCCTCCATAGCTGTCCTATACACAGTATAATGCCTCCATAGCTGCTACATAGTATAATGCCTCCATAGCTGTGACACAGTATAATGCCCCCATAGCTGTGAGGGTATGTTCACACGGCCAAATTTCAGACGTATACGAGGAGTATTATGCCTCGTTTTACGTCTGAAAATACGGCTCCAATACGTCGGCAAACATCTGCCCATTCATTTGAATGGGTTTGCCGACGTACTGTGCAGACGACCTGTCATTTACGTGTCGTCGTTTGACAGCTGTCAAACGACGACGCGTAAAAATACAGCCTCGTCAAAAGAAGTGCAGGACACTTCTTTGGACGTTTTTGGAGCTGTTTTCTCATAGACTCCAATGAAAACAGCTCCAAAAACGGACGTAAAAAACGCCGCTAAAACGGCGCGAAAACGCCGCGAAAAATGCGAGTTGGTAAAAAAACGTCTGAAAAGCAGGGTCTGTTTTCCCTTGAAAACAGCTCTGGATTTTCAGACGTTTTGGTTGACTACGTGTGAACATACCCTGACAGTATAATGCCCCCATAGCTGTCCTATACACAGTATAATGTCTCCATAGCTGTCCTATACACAGTATAATGCCTCCATAGCTGTGACACAGTATAATGCCTCCATAGCTGCGACACAGTATAATGCCCCCATAGCTGCTACAGAGTATAATGCCTCCATAGATGTGACACAGTATAATGCCTCCATAGCTGTCCTATACACAGTATAATGCCTCCATAGCTGCTACACAGTATAATGCCCCCATAGCTGTGACAGTATAATGCCCCCATAGCTGTCCTATACACAGTATAATGTCTCCATAGCTGTCCTATACACAGTATAATGTCTCCATAGCTGTCCTATACACAGTATAATGCCTCCATAGCTGCTACACAGTATAATGCCTCCATAGCTGTGACAGTATAATGCCCCCATAGCTGTCCTATACACAGTATAATGTCTCCATAGCTGTCCTATACACAGTATAATGTCTCCATAGCTGTCCTATACACAGTATAATGCCTCCATAGCTGTGACACAGTATAATGCCCCATAGCTGTCCTATACACAGTATAATGTCTCCATAGCTGCGACACAGTATAATGCCTCCATAGCTGTGACACAGTATAATGCCCCCATAGCTGTCCTATACACAGTATAATGCCTCCATAGCTGCTACACAGTATAATGCCCCCATAGCTGTGACACAGTATAATGCCCCCATAGCTGCTACACAGTATAATGCCCCATAGCTGCTACACAGTATAATGCCCCATAGCTGCTACACAGTATAATGCCTCCATAGCTGTCCTATACACAGTATAATGCTCCATAGCTGCTACACAGTATAATGCCCCCATAGCTGTGACACAGTATAATGCCTCCATAGCTGTGACACTGTATAATGTCTCAATAGCTGCGACACAGTATAATGCCCCCATAGCTGCTACACAGTATAATGTCCCCATAGCTGCTACACAGTATAATGCCCCCATAGCTGCGACACAGTATAATCCCCCCATAGCTGCTACACAGTATAATGCCTCCATAGCTGCTACACAGTATAATGCCTCCATAGCTGCTACACAGTATAATGCCCCCATAGCTGCAACACAGTATAATGCCCCCATAGCTGCGACACAGTATAATGTCCCCATAGCTGCTACACAGTATAATGCCTCCATAGCTGTCCTACACAGTATAATGCCCCATAGCTGCTACACAGTATAATGCCTCCATAGCTGTCCTACACAGTATAATGCCTCCATAGCTGCGACACAGTATAATGCCCCCATAGCTGCGACACAGTATAATGCCTCCATAGCTGTGACACAGTATAATGCCTCCATAGCTGTGACACAGTATAATGCCCCCATAGCTGCTACACAGTATAATGTCTCCATATCTACGTACCTAATAAAAAACCAAACATAATTACTTACCTATCCCGGTTCCCACGATGGTGGGGGATGCTTCTCCTCTTCTGCACTGTCCCATGAGTGACTCTGTGCTGACAGGCGCGATGACGTCACTACATCGCGCCTGCCTGCGCCGAGCCGCTCACGGCAGAGTGAATGCTGGAGCGAGGCTCCAGCATTCAACCCAATTGAATCTGCGTCCTGCGAACGCAGATTCAGTTGGAAGCGGGACAGTGCGGCAGTTAGCAGCGCTATAGCGCTGCATAGTTTTTTAAGATTGTGTGCGGTTCGGGCCCCCTGGGAGCCTCGGGCCCCGGGCGGCCGCCCGAACCGCCCATATGATAATCCGCCATTGATTATAATGATTATTTTGAATCTCATATTTATACTGCAGCTCTGCTTGTTCTGATTGGCTGCTGTTTATAAGCAGAAGCCCAGCACAAGATCATCAGCATCTCAGTCCATGGAGAGCTTATTTCCATAAAAGTAAGGGTCGCCTGATCATATACTTTCAAGAAACTACACCAGAGGAGAAATAATTTTTCTACAGGGGGCTCCCCTTTAAGTAAAGCCTGTTTTTCTCCAACACATGCGTTATATATTTTTATGCCAGTGAAAAAAGGGAGGCAGCACTGTCATCCAGGCCTTAATAATGGTTAATGAGGCGATTCCTTATAATTTAATTACATTTATCGTTTCAAATCTCCTCGCTAGATGTAAATTGCTTTTTTAGTATAATCTACAAACCCTCGTAATTGAAGGTTTCAGAATTAAAAGAAAACCAGAGCTGGTGTCACAGGTGTTTACTTCGACTCCCCGATGTGCCGAAAGAGAACTTCATGGAGGAGGATAAGACATTTTCTTTGACATCGGTATCACAAGACATAATAAAGAGCAGAATACTGTGAATGGTTTAATGCTTTGGTTTAGTTAAAGGGTTTCTTTAGCTAAAAATACAATTTCAGACACACAACTTTGGTGGGGGTCAAGTAGGCCACTTCACGCTGCTCTTGGTATCCTGCGAAGGACAGCACTTGATAGCCAGTGTGTTACCTAAACCTTTAAATGATAGGGTATAGCTCCTCTAAATAATGCAAGGCATCACCTCTTTTCATTTTGCTGTATAGGAAAACTTTCCTGCTGCTAATGGGTGGGCAAAAGGGGCAGATGGCCAGGATACCTCTGACACCTCTGGCTCTGCTTATCTCCCTGTTGAACAAGGACTTGTATATGTTAACAGCAGATGCTTGGAGACAGTGGGGGATGCCCCATACAATGCCAGATTGGGGTTTCTTGGGCCCAACAGTGGAGATGATCATGGGGACCCACCCTCCATCTATACAGAACATGTACACATCCACTTTTAGTTGCATAGTAATCTTTGTTGTTATCATTGTACACACAGGACGTATCACCAGTAAGATCTAATGGGTAATTACTAAATCATCTCATAAGTAATAGACCCTAGTGGCAAGTGATTGGCTCAAGTCATCTCCAAATGGGGTTGTCTTTTGCTGAATCATTGGGGCCTATTATTATATCCAAGCCAGGGCCCATCGTGAATACCCTGATGAGCCAGTCCGACCCTGGCCCCATACACATTAGATTGTCATAGGGTCTTGTTAACAATCATTTAATGTTCAGCCACACATTATATGACGCAGTTCCCAAGGGGGTGGCCCTTAGTCAATTTTTTGCCTATGGGTCTCCAAAAACCTTGATCGGGTCCTAAACCAATGAAATTCTGCAGGAGTCCCAGGCAGAGGGGAGTCCCACTCAGTGGGCAATCTTTTGTGGGCGTTCTCCTGCTGATCGAGGGGTGGGCTTAAAAGTGTTGCATGAATCGGGGTGCAAATGTTAAGAGGTATGGGTCATATGAGTTTTTTTCTACGTCATCTATGTTGTGTCTTGTCAAATATTAAGTAGTGGGTTGTGGTGGGGGTAAGTAAATGCATCAGATGTCCACCTATTGTATAACATGCTTATATTTTATGATGTTTCCTCGTAGGCGTCCCGTGGACCCTTCACACATGGCTGGAGTCCCTGCGCATCTCATTTCACCAACATAGACGTCCCCTGATTCAATGTTTACTGAAAGAGTTCAAGTCAATTCAAGAGGAGGAATATACGGAAGAGCTGATTACACAGGGTCTTCCACTGATGTTTGAGATTCTTAAAGCTAGCAAGGTATTTATGTCCACTTTACTTAGGTTTTTTAAGGACAATCATCATGGATGATATAGCAGATAAAGGGGTTGTCCACTACTGGACAACTGATGACCTATCTAACCAACCAACACCAGGACCTCGCACCGTTAAACCGCTCCGGCTGCCTCCGGTTACCGGACGTACCAGAAGCAGTTGGCTTGTGAATAGAATAAGAGCTGCAGTTGGGCAGCACGGCCACTATGCTATGTGCAGAGCCAACTGTTTCCAGCTCCGTACATTGCATAATGGGCCATAACGTCCGGTGCCCGGAGATAGCCGTAACGGCTTAACGGTGGGGGGTCCGGGTGTCGGAACCACACCGATGATATACTGATGACCTATCCGGTGGATAGGACATCAGTTGTTCAGTAGTGGAAAACCGCTATAAATATAGCTATAAATATAGAAGAAGACTATATAAGGCCATCGAAGGTGTCTTTCTGCAACTTTCTAATATACTTTGTGTACCAATTCTTTATTCATTTTAAGATCTCTACTTGCTTTCTTTGAATGGGAACATTCCTGTTTATATCCACAGAAAACCGTACACATCAATAACTTCTCACAGCTGAGAATTCGCGACAATTACTTTAAGACTAGGCAATCAAAAGAGGAGAGATTTGTGTTTCTGTATTTAGCTCACAGAGGATTGCTTAAACTGGATAGCGACCACCAGTAGCGGACTGAATTTTACAGCGTATACATTCCTACAACAAAACTTCAAGGTTTTATTTGGGACTATTATATTGATGTTCAATCCTTAAGATAGGCCATCAATATCAGAGGGGCAGGAGTCCGACTACCGGAACGCATCCCCTTCATTGTTTACCGCACAGCATGGTACATTTGGTAGTGGCTGTGCCTGGTATTGCAATTCGGTCCCGTTCACTTGAATGGAACTGAGCTACAGTGAGCTGCAGTACCAGTCACAGCCACTACCAAATATACGGCGCAGTGCTGGCACACAATGAAGGGGATAGGGATAGACTATCAATATTATAGTCCCAGAAAACCCCTTTAATTTATCATTATAACTAATGAGTCCTTCAGACCTTCTAATGAATCATTTCTTCAGGTACTTTATTTGCTAAGCAGAGCTCGAATATCTTACGGGTGTTGCCTAGCAACAGTTGATGCAGTCAGTATGTGACTACTCTGCACCTCTATGTTCCTGTGGATAACTTTTTATTCCCCAGCCAGTCTACAGAAGCAATGTTGCTGCTTATGGACGACCCACTACCAGAGCTTAGGATTTCACCTAGGATTTCCAACGGGAACATGGCCATCAGTCCACAGTTCTGGAGGGGGAATATAGCAGACATATCATTTCAAAAACAATTTAACCTGAAACTTAGAAATCCCATTCTTGATCATTTATTGCTTTTGTTCTTGACTCGCTTTTTAAACGGTCTTCTAAAAGTGTTCATCAATTATCTTCTCATACTTTCAATGGACATTTGTGCTTGACTCCAGTTTGACCACCTGATAATTTAGCGGGATTTTGTACCAGGAGGACTCGCCAAGTAAAATATTTCTAGTGCGTTTGAAAGAAATGGCTGAGCTCGTAACGCATATGGTTCCACCTGATCACACAACCAAGTCCCTTGCCACTGATTAAAAATGACTTAGGTGCCACCTTCATGACCAACTAATGAAGTGGGAAGTTCTCTGCTGCGGGTGCGCTTCATAAATCTTTCTGATAATTGCTTTATGTGCTGACCTGGCGCTGCACAAGGTAACGTGACTCTGTAAATGAAGACAAGTGGCCGTGCACGGTAATACAGCGTTCTATGTGCTGATAATTAATTGTTTAAGAACACTTGACTGGATCTACAGTAATAGTGAAAATTGGAAGACCTGCTGAGGAATCATGCGAGGCATTAGGACTGTCCATGGTGTTGCGTTAGGTTTAGAGTTGAGGACACAGCACCACGGAGACTCTTCAACAGTGTAAAAAAGTTGCTGTAGATTTATTCAAACAGGTGCATCAAAAAAACCTACCTATGTCAAGCCTATCTATCTATCTATCTATCTATCTATCTATCTATCTATCTATCTATCTCATATCTATCTATCTATCTATCTATCTATCTATCTATCTATCTATCTATCTCATATCTATCTATCTATCTATCTATCTATCTAATCTATCCTGGCCCCATCAGTAACTTGAACATATTTGGGCCACTGCTGTTAGCTGTCTCCAAACTTGGTTCCTGCACTGGAATGTCACCCACCTTGCTGACCCCCTTAACCTACAGATGTAGCCGTCTTTACCTTGACTTTTAACACATTAAATACACAGTGGCAAGATCCTTTATCTTGACCTATTCAGTCACTTTTTCAATGTCAAGATAAAGATGGCTACATCTGTATGATGTCACCTCTGGGTGACTTGGCTCTAGGGCTTCCAAGATGTCAGCTTCGTTATAGATATTATGATAGTTCTGTCTTATCCCATTTTTTAAAACGTAAGTAGGTAGTGACCTAATGCAGAACTCACCCCACTGTATATGGGCAAGGATTGAATGGCATTGAATAGAACACAGATGTATCTCCAACAAAGAATTGAATTCACTGATCATGATCTTGCACTGCTCCAATCCCGTCATCTCTGCAATCGTATCATTACAGGCCTCCAAGGACGTAACTTTTCCTCTCGCCCAGGGTTTCCCAAAGTTCACTTCACAGCTGTGATTTTAAATGCAATTTCCAACTTTATTCTTGGCAGTTCTCCCAGCGTTTAGTCTGATGGGGCCTTTTATTCTTTCCTTCATTTCATTCCGGTCTACTGAGGAAAAGCCTTCATCTACTCTAAAAAAAAACAAATCTTTTGTAGATCAGTTTCATACCGCAGATCTCAGACCTCAGAGCTGCTGATTGTTTTTAATTACACCGACCACAGTGGTAACAAGTACCAGTACTCTGGAATGAAATGTAATCAGTTTTACTATAGCTGACAATGAGCAGTACACCAGAGAGTCCTAGGCTGCTGTGAAGGAGCTTAAGTATTTGGGAGACGTAGAAAGCTTCATCAGTTTCATTGCTTCAGTGGGTTGGAAAATATAAATGAATAAAAGTTTACTTGGGCTGTCAATAACATAGGAAGGAATAAAGACAACAGATAAAATAGGCAGTTGTTTTACACAATTTGTTGAGGATCTCAAAGAGTTGGGCTGAGGTACCTTGGGTCCTTCACAATAAATGATACTGTAGGCCGACCAGAAGAATTGATACTGAAGGCCGACCAGAAGAATTGATACTGAAGGCCCACCAGAAGAAATGATACTGAAGGCCCACCAGAAGAAATGATACTGAAGGTCCACCAGATGAAATGATACTGAAGGTCCACCAGATGAAATGATACTGAAGGCCCACCAGAAGAAATGATACTGAAGGCCCACTAGAAGAAATGATACTGAAGGACCACAAGGGAAAATCATACTGAAGGTCCACGAGGGTAAATGATACTTAAGGTCCACCAGGTGAAATGACACTGAAGGTCCACCAGAAGAAATGATACTGGAGGCCTACAAGAGAAAATGATACTGAAGGTCCACCAGGGGAAATGATACTGAAGGTCCACCAGGGGAAATGATACTGAAGGTCCACATACTGGAAGCCCACAAGAGGAAATGATACTGAAGACCTACCAGCAGAAATTATACTGAAGGTCCACTCTTCATCATAACAGGAAAAGTATATTTTGTTGTAAACTCTTCTATCGCAGAGCTATTTTCTCAATATGGACTAATGTTTTTTTTTAAAGAAACCAAAAAGATATAAACCCCAGTGTTCTACTCCATTGACTGCTTTAGATTGTCCACTGATAGACCTCAAGTCAGAGCCTGAGTCCACTGGAGAACCCTTCTTTCCTCTGGTGGGCCAGACCGACCCTCAGAACTCAGCACACTGGCCAAACAGGGTGTATGTGGTAGGGAATCATATGGGAAGTGAGTGGAAGTACACTTCAATTTCCTAAAATCAATCTTTTGTATAATCTTTTCACAGTAGCGTTTATCTATTCGTTTCTTAAAGCGTAACTCTGGATTAAGGTTGATATCTCAGCTGGCATAATGTTACATACTTCGGGATCCCACAATTAAGGTGCTTCCCATCTGCTTTGTTTGAATCAACCCACCTCTTCACTTGCAAGAGAAGGTGTCGTGTCCATTTATAAAAATACACATTTTGCAAAATATTACAGGATCCATCAGAGGGAGAATTTTTTTATACAGATGATGGAGAAGATTATGAGATCTCTCTGTGTAGGTGATCAATGTGTCGTGATGAAGGAGGCGGAGAGGTCCAACTGGTTGACTTCAGTTGAACATAAGTTTTTGGGAGTCACAAGATCAACCTTAACTGGGATGAACGCTAAATTCTAGTTACAATTTAATATCTACATGTAAAAAAAAAGACGTAATAATAGGTATTTATGTCATATTATCACGTCATAAGGGCTAAACATCATAAACAGCATGTCTCCATAGACCCTCTCCAGGAGATGGCATTGGTGGGGGTCCATGAGCTGAACAAATGGGCTCTGGTGGCATTCCTATCCCTCCACAATCAACATTAGTTGAGAGATCTCTGAGCTCAAATCCAAAGGGGCTTATGAAGTGGGAGTTTCAGTTTACGGACCCCCATCAATGATATCTTCTGACATGTCAAAACGTAAAATAAAACCAGAAGATCAGGATGTGACTCACATTTGTATAACAGAACTTGTCTTCTCTTCATTACAGAATGAGGTCATCAGCCAACAATTGGCCGTCATATTCAGCCAGTGCTATGGTCCTTACCCCATCCCAAAGCTGATCGAGATAAAGCGCAAGCAGACGTCTCGGCTGGGTAAGTGTTCACAAATGTCACATTGAAATTATAGCGTCTTCATGTTTCTTGTGCATTGTTACACTAGAAATGAAAGCCATGCAAACACCGGTGAACCGGCGGCTCCTTGAAGCTCATTAGTAGTCGAGACCATGAGTAATATGTCTCTGTACTTTCATATCTTGCCTGCTTTACCCAGCTGGAACATTTGCTTTACAATGCAGGTCTCATTTATATTGATAAGCAGCTTTTTCAAGATTCTCACAATGTCAGGTGCAATAGAATTGATGTTTAAGGGCTGCATTTACTAACCGGCAGAAACCAGCTCTAGAAACATTGGCCGAATCTAGAAAGATCTTCCATAGATATTTAGGTCTTGCTCGTCCATCCATATCCAGGGACTCTGAAGTGTTCTGCAGCTCATGCAAATGTCACAATTATTGATCTGGTACTTGCACAGCTGTACCACTGTAAGGCTACGTTCACACAGCGTGGATACGCTGGGTAAGAAGCACACAGCGTATTCACCCTGGTGGGCACTTGGGATTCTGGCTGAAAAACCGCACCACATTGTGGTGCAGTTTTTCGCTTGGAATGTGCGCTGCGAAAAACAAAAGAGGAAAATAAAAAACGCGCATACTGGGATGGCGTTAAATCTCATGTGACCGCTGCAGCCAGTGATTGGCTGCAGCAGTCACATGGGATGAAACGTCATCCCAGGTGGCCGGCCTGGACAAAGAAGCACAGAATCGTAAGGAGGTATAAGGCCTTATTTACACGAGCGTGTGCATTTTGCGCGCGCAAAAAACGCTGTGTTTTGCGTGCGCTAAATGGCACTTGACAGCTCCGTGTGTCATCCATGTATGATGCGCGGCTGCGTGATTTTCGCGCAGCCGCCATCATAGAGATGAGGCTAGTCCACGTCAGTCACTGTCCATGGTGCTGAAAGAGTTAACTGATCGGCAGTAACTCTTTCAGCACCCTCGACAGTGCATTCCGATCACCATATCGAGTAACCTGTTTAAAAAAAAAGAGGTTCGTACTTACCGAGAACTTCCCGGCCGTTGCCTTGGTGACGCGCCCTTGGTGACGCGCCTCTCTTGACATCTGGCCCCTCCTCCCTGGATGACGCGGCAGTCCATGTGACAGCTGCAGCCTGTGCTTGGCTTGTGATTGGCTGCAGCTGTCACTTGGACTGAATTGTCATCCCGGGAGGTCAGACTGGAGGAAGAAGCCGGGAGTTATCGGTAAGTCAGAACTTTTTTTTTTTTTACACGTTCACGTATATTGGAATCGGAAGTCACTGTCCAGGGTGCTGAACCAGTTTAACTCTTTCAGCACCCTGCACAGTGACTGTTTCCTGCCGGGTTCGGTCAAAACGAGTTCGGCCGAACCCGGTAAAGTTCGGTTCGCTCATGTCTAAGACACTCCGTTCGGATGTTTGTAAACAGAAAAGCACGTGGTGCTTTTCTGTTTACATTCAGTTTGACAGCTCTTGCGCGAATCACGCAGTTCGCACGGAAGTGCTTCCGTGCGACCTTCGTGGTTTTCACGCACCCATTGACTTCAATGGGTGCGTGATGCGCGAAAAACGCACGATTATAGAACATGTCGTGAGTTTTACGCAACGCACTCGTGCTGCGCAAAATTCACGCATCGTCTGCACTGCCCCATAGAGTAATATAGGTGCGTACGACACGCGTGAAAAGCACGCGCGTCGCACGCGCGTATATTACGCTCGTGTAAATGAGGCCTAAGACTTATTCTTTTTCCGAGTTGCGATTTTTGCTGCGGAATCGCAGCTTTTCTGCTGCCAAAATCTCAAGCAGCAATTACACAAATACAATTGACATTAAAAAAACGCACCGCATGTCAATTTTTGAAGGTTTTTCCGCTTATTTACGCAGCGCGTGGATTAGATTTCAAATCTCATTCACTCTGCTGCTACTGTATTATGCTGCAGATTTTCCACAACGAAATCCGGAAAATCCACAGTGTGACCTCACCCCCGAAGAATAAGACACCATCCAGGCGCGAAACTTTCACGTATGAGTAAAGTGCTAATAAAGGTTTTTTATTGTATAAATAAAAGTCCCTAAAGTACTTTAGAGACTTTTATTTGTATAATAAAAAACCTTTATCATTTATTTATTCCCGGGCGAGTACGGCACGTGACGCCCAAGGGAAAACGACACCGGCAGCATCCTACTACTACTATGCTCTGTAATAGCGTTGTGCCTATCCATGCACAAGATTTTAAGGTGAGCCACCATTCTCCTTGCTCAACATAGGACGCTAATCTCAACCTGACGTACTCACCCTATGTAGCGCCTTTTATTTGTTCCAGCCATTTTACACAACATGAAATTCCTAGCTGCTGAGCTCGTGGGCACAGTTGCCTGCTGTAGTTTTAGGTGATGTCTAGTAGTAATATGCCACTTCCAAATCCTTCCAAAGCATGCTGCTTTATATTATGGCTCCCGGTTACCCCTTGAGTCTTTCTCAGGCATTCAGTAGTGAAAAGAGGACTCACTTGATGGCCACATATGCGTCTTAGCTCATTTTCTGGACCTCTGACTTTGAGGTTCATTAGTGGGTGCAGTTGTTTCCGCTGATTAACTTCGCCATCTCTTCAATACCAGTATGGCATCTTTGCAATGTCCTAATTTAAAGGGGCACAGATGTACTTTGAAAACCGAATCGCCATGATTGCACAGGTAAGAGACTCAGATCTTGCCTTCATGGATTCATCACTATTGTCTTATGTGCTACAACACCTTTGGGTGAATTCCCTTTCTCAGGCCCCATGCACACGACCGTGCCCGCAATCACGGCCCGCGATTGCGGGCACGGACGGCCGCTGACTGACAGCCGCATTTTCGGGCCGTGCTCCCATACAAAGTATGGGAGCACGGCCCGCAAAATGCGAAAAAGAACGGACATGTTCCATAATTCCCGGAACATTTCCACAGCACTGACACCCTTCCGTAGTGCTACGGAAAGGTGTCAGTGTTCAATGAAAGTCAATGGCTCCGTTGCTGTCGTGTGCATGGGGCCTCAATGCTCATTGGGTCCGAACGGAAGGATCACACCGTTTTTTCCAACACGTATATTATTACGTGCTTCGGTTTTTCCAATACAGGGCTCACTACTAGGGAAGTCTGGGGAAGTCTTCTTATTAGGCCTTATTCAGACGAACGGGAAATACGTCCGTGCAACGCGCGTGATATTAACGCGCGTCGCACGGACCTATGTTACTCTATCGGGCCGTGCAGACATGTGCGTGATTATTACTCAGCGTGAGTCCGCTGAAAAAAAGTCACGACATGTCCGTTCTTTGGGCGTTTTTCGCACATCACGCACCCATTGAAGTCAATGGGTGCGTGAAAACCACGCATGTCACACGAAAGCACTTCCGTGCGAACAGCGTGATTCACGCAACAGCAGTGAAAAGGATGAATGAAAACAGAAAAGCACCACGTGCTTTTCTGTTTGCAAACATCCAAACGGAGTGTCATAATGACGGCGGCTGCGCGAAAAGCACGCAGCCGCGCATCATATACGGAGGCCACACGGAGCTCTTAAGTGCCTTTTGCGCAGGCAAAATGCCACGTTTTTGCGTGCGCAAAAACGCCATGCTCGTGTGGTTCCAGCCTTAGGCCTCATTTACACGAGCGTATTATACTATAATAGTCTATGGGGCTGTTTAGACGATGCGTGAATTTTGCGCTGCGTGAGTGCGTTGCGTAAAACTCACGACATGTTCTATATTCTTGCGTTTTTCACGCAACACGCACCCATTGACTTCAATGGGTGCGTGAAAACAACGCATGCCACACGGACGGTCCTGCGTTGCATGCGCGAAAATCACGCAAGAGCTGTCAAAAGGATGAATGTAAACAGAAAAGCACCACGTGCTTTTCTGGTTACAAACATCCAAACGGAGTGTCAAATTAGAGATGAGCGCACCGAACTTCACCGGGTTCGGCCGAACTCGTTTTGACCGAACCCGGCAAAAAATGTTCGGGTACGCGACGTCAGGAGACAGTCACTGCCCACGGTGCTCAAAGACTTAAACTGTTTCAGCACCATGGACAGTGACTTTCGATCACAATATACATATACGTGTAAAAAAAAACTGAAGTTCGGACTTACCGATAAGTCCCGGCTCCTTCCTCCAGTCCGACCTCCCGGGATGACAATTCAGGCCAAGTGACAGCTGCAGCCAATCACAGGCCAAGCACAGGCTGCAGCCAATCACAGGCTGCAGCGGTCTCATGGCCTGCCGCGTCATCCTGGGAGGTGGGGCCGGATGACAAGAGAGGGACGCGTCACCAAGGCAACGGCCGGGAGACCGGACTGGAGGAAGCAGGCAGTTCATGGTAAGTTTGAACGTCTTTTTTTATTCACAGGTTGGTGTATATTGTGATCGGCATTCACTGTCGAGGGTGCTGAAAGAGTTACTGCCGATCAGTTAGCTCTTTCAGCACCTTGGACAGTGACGGGCGTCGACTACCTCATCTCTATGATGGCGGCTGCGCGAAAATCACGCAGCCGCGCATCATACACGGATGACACACGGAGCTGTCAATTGCCTTTTGCGCACGCAAAACGCAGCGTTTTTTTGCGCGCGCAAAACGCACACGCTCGTGTAAATGAGGCCTCAGGAACATAAAATCCGAAGTGTTAGGGTATGTTCACACGGCGGGGGTCCGTAACGGCTGAAATTACGGGGATGTTTCAGCCTGAAAACATCCCCGTAATTTCAGCCGTACCGGCATGTGCAGGCGCTTGAACGCCGCGTCAATTACGGCCGTAATTAGCGCTGCTATTCATTGGAGTCAATGAATAGCGGCTCCAATTACGACCAAAGAAGTGACAGGTCACTTCTTCTACGCGGGCGTCTATTTACGCGCCGTCATTTGACAGCGGCGCGTAAATATACGCCTCGTGTGAACAGACAAACGTCTGCCCATTGCTTTCAATGGGCAGATGTTTGTCAGCGCTATTGAGGCGCTATTTTCAGACGTAATTCGGGGCAAAAACGCCCGAATTACGTCCGTAAATAGGCCGTGTGAACATACCCTTAGCAGACATTGATTAGACCTTTGGTCAGATTTCAATAGTCCTTGTCCATGCTTGTGGGAAACAAACTCTTAGGGTATGTTCACACGTAGAGTCAAAAACGTCTCAAAATACAGAGCTGTTTTCAAGGGAAAATAGCCCCTGATTTTCAGACGTTTTTTGAGCAACTCGCGTTTTTTTGCGGCGTTTTTCGCAGCGTTTTTTACGGCCGTTTTTGGAGCTGTTTTCATTGGAGTCTATGAGAAAACTGCTCCAAAAACGTCCCAAGAAGTGTCCTGCACTTCTTTTGACGAGGCTGTAATTTTACGAGCCGTCTTTTGACAGCGACGCGTAAAATGACAGGTCAGTAATGGGCAGATGTTTGCCGACGTATTGGAGGCGTTATTTCAGACGTAATTCGAGGCGTAAAACGCCTCCAATACGTCTGAAAATAGGTCGTGTGAACCCAGCCTTAGGGTATGTGCACACGATAACGACCATTACGTCTGAAATTACGGAGCTGCTTTCAGGAGTTTTGCGAGGCGTCAATTACGGCCGTAATTTGGAGCTGTTTTTCATTGGAATCAATGAAAATCGGCTCAAATTACGTCCCAAGAAGTGTCCTGCACTTCTTTTGACGAGCCGTCTTTTTTACGCGTCGTCAATTGACAGCGACGCGTAAATGACAGGTCGTCGGCACAGAACGTTGGCAAACCCATTCAAATGAATGGGCAGATGTTTGCCGACGTATTTGAACGGTATTTTCAGACGTAAATCAAAAATAAGCTTTTTTTCCAGAAACAGCGCCCCTCATGTCCATGGGCAGTGTCTAGTATTGCATGTCATTTCCATTCAAGTGAACAAGGCTGACATGCAATACCAAACACAGCCCGTGAACAAGAGGGGCGCTGTTTCTGGCAAAAAAAGCCGATTTTTTTTCTAATTCTGAACAACTCCTTCAAGTCCGAGCTCAAATATGTTAAATATCACCTTATATGCCATAAAGATTAACATTATCTTCTTGCTTCTTTGTAGATCCTCATTTCCTCAACAACAAAGAAATGTCGGATGTCACCTTTATTGTTGAAGGAAGACCTTTTTATGCACACAAAGTATTGTTATTCACAGCATCTCCAAGGTACATATGTGAAATGTCTAAGGTGAAATGATGTTATACAAGGCAGCGGTTCACCAATATCATACAGTAATAAGGGGGCTCAAAACTAATATAAAACACCCTGTAAAAATGTGCCAGTGAGATTACAGAGGCCTGGGGTTGAGGATTTGCTTACATGAACTAATTCCCTTCGCATTTAGCACACAGTAGCAAGTTACATAAGCAAGAAATAGCGTCAGGGTAACTAACAGCGCCCCCTATGGGTTGGGGATTATAGTAAAGTATTAAAAATTCAACACCTTTTCCTTTAAAATGTTTGTTAAAGGAATATACATAACATAAACACTGTGTTAGTGCAGGGCCAGAGGGGGCGGTGCATGACACAGGGATTCTCTTTGGTGTCCTTTAAATCCCTGTGTCATGCACCGCCCCCTCAGGTCCTGCACGAATCATATCAGTGTATCAGTTTTGCACAGAGGCTTCTTTTATTCATTTATTTTTTAACTATATTTGTATAATGAAATATAATAGCAAATATTAAAATAATATAATAGGAAAATCAAAGGTGCAAATAAACCTTGCTTTACTAGTGATTCAATACAAGCTCCTTTGACTTTTGACTATGAAACGTAGTTGTAACTGCCTACGACTCTGTACAGACTCAGAACCAGCATGGAGATGTGATGTCCTACTTTAACTTTGAATGCAGCTTGGGATGTGATTGGAGTATAAAACATGATTTAACACACTGGAGCAATAACTGATCAATCATATGTAATAAAAAAACAGTAAACTGTTCCATTTTTGAGCATTATTGAATATTCATGTATAATATACTGTCCTTACCGGTGAATATACACGGTCTTGCCGCCGTTATGTACTTTGTGAGTCCATAGTTTCTAATGACATAACTTTTTAATTGTTTTTGAAGGTTTAAAGCTCTCCTCACAAACAAATCTGCTGCAGAAAACAGCTGCATAGAAATCAATTATGTGAAATATCACATCTTCCAGGTATGTGTATATGTGTTAAATTATTTATTTTCTACATATGCAGACAGGGGCATACACAAAGATCATGGGGCATTATAACAAAACTCACAATAGGCTCCACCCCCAAAGAGGGGGGGGCATGCTATAGCAACTAAAACTGGATATACAGCCACCCCTAGGGGGAGCTCACTACATATAAATGTATCCTATTGAACTCACTGCGAGTTGTATGAATCTGTATGTGGTTAGCTCCACCTAGTGGCTGCTACAGGTAACCAGAATTTTATTATGAAGGGAAGCAATGGGAGAAGTTTAGTGCAGTGCCCCCTCTCACCATGGGACCTATAGCAGTGCAGTGCCATGGTCTGCCTCTATTTTTATATATATATATATATATATATATATATATATATACATGTATATACACATTTTCAAAGGTGTACATAGCCTTTAACGCAAGCCGCAATATCCATACACATTTCAACAAATTGAAGTTAAGTGAAAAGTACTGGGGCAGACTAACCATTGGAGGATGAGGGCAGTGCCAGAACCACAGCCCCTCAGTGAGTTACAATACTCCAAACCAAGTGTATTATGGCTATAGTGGTTGGTAAGGCGCCCAGGGGTCCAGATCACTCTCAGTATGAGAACACTCACGGCTGTGCATTGGATTAATCTATATTTGGCAGAGTTTTATTGTTTAGAACGTTTTGACATTTTAATGTAAGATTTACTTTAATATAATTTGACATATCAGGTTACAATGGTTTATGAATTATGCACATCATATTAATAATACCACATAGGCTAAGCAGCAGGCATAAATTATGTACTATGCAATCTCCCTACTGAAGACTGGGATTAATGCAACCATCCTTACACAATCCATGCTCCTTGAGTTTATTTAAACACATAGGGCCCCTATTCCCATCTATGCGGGGGTACGTTTATACTACCATGGACCCTGCTCAAGTTAAAGAGAACCTTTCACCTCCCCATACATGTGCAGCTGAGTGCAGCATTTAATGGAGAGGGCTGCACAAACCCTGGGGCACTTTACATTTTTTTTTCTACCCTCCTCCGTTATTTAGATATCAGTGGCATTATACTTGGTGCCCGATATTTAAATAACTCCCTGAACTGTCAATGGGGCGTGTAATGGCAAGGGGGCGTGTTACTATGGCTGTGACACTGTCCAATCAGATACGGACAGTGTTACAGCAAGAGCGAGGATAGAGAGTGTGCGCGCGCGCCCACGCTCTCAATCTTCAGCTGTCAAGATCAGTCTTCTGCCGAACTGGGAAGGGGGCGTGTCACTGCTACGGACATTGTAAGAGCTGGCGAGAGGGGAGCGCGCATGCGCATTTTCCTCTCTTCAGCTCTTGCGAGAGATCAGTCTTGTGCTTTGTCTGCCGAACTGGCAAGGGGGCTACGGACAGTGCATGCGCGCTCTCATCTCTCCAGCTCTTACACTGTCTGTAGCAGTGACACGCCCCCTTGCCAGTTCGGCAGAAGACTGATCTTGACAGCTGAAGAGTGAGAGCGTTGGCGCGTGCACACACACTCTCTCCTCTACCTTCGCTCATGCTGTAACACTGTCCGTATCTGATTGGACAGTGTCACAGCCATAGTAACACGCCCCCTTGCCATTACACGCCCCATTGACAGTTCAAGGGGTTATTTAAATATCGGGCGCCAAATATAACGGCACCGATATAAAAAATGTAAAGTGCCCCAGAGTTTGTGCAGCCTTGCCCATTACATGCTGCACATGTATGGGGAGTTGAAAGGTTCTCTTTAAGGGTCTTCAATTTGTAAAGTCTGATAACACATATTATTGGATATCTCTCTTACAATAAAAGTCCTATGCAGGGTCGTACACAGAAATCATAGGGCCCCATAGCAAAACTCAGAATGGGCCCCATCCCTACGCAGTGCTCCACCATATGTACTACACTCTTCGTAAAGTCTAAAGTTCTGTGCAGATTTAGTTCATAATATATCTGTGTAGGCAAACTCTGACTTGATAAATTACATAATTCTGGCTCTCTGCACCCACCACTAGGGGGTGCTAACTGCATATGGATTTATACTGCGATTGCGCTATTCCTGGCCGTTTAACCCCTCAAATGCAGCGGTCAATCGCGACCGCAACATCTGAAGCGTTGAAAAGAGGGGAGCGGCCCCCTCCGACAGCTCATCGGTGCCCCACACCATGTTCGGGGGCTCCGGTGGTTGTCATGGCAGCCCAGGGGCCTAATGAAGGCCCCCAGAGCTGCTTTTTGTCTGCCTCTGTTAAGCCGGGTCTCTGGCACGGCTCAACAGAAGACTGTGAAAATGACGATATACTGCAATACATTAGTATTGCATTATATTGTACCAGCAATCTAATGATCGCTGGTTTAAGTCCCCTAGGGGGACTAATAAATTGTGTAAAAAATAATGTAAAAAACTTTTCCCATTTTTCCTCTAAAGTAATGTAAAAAAAAATAAACAAAATTGGTATTGCTGCGTCCATAAAAGTCTGAACTATTACAATATACCATTATTTAACTTGCACGGTGAACGCAGTAAAAAATTTAAAACGGCAAAAGTTTTTTGGTCATATTAGCTCACAAAAAAAAATGTAATACAAAGTGATCAAAAAGTTGTACGTAGCAAAAGTTTGTACCAATAAAAATTACAGCTCGTCCTGCAAAAAATGAGCCCTCACACCGCTCAATCCACGAAAAAGTAAAAAAGTTCTGGCTCTCAGAATGTGATTAAACAAAACAATTTTTTTTTAACAAAAAGGATTTTGCTTTTTTCAAGTAATAAAATATATAAAAAAAACTATATAAATTTGGTATCACTGTAATCGTATTGAGCAGCAAAATAAAGTTGTCGCTTTTACCGCACAGTGAAAGCCGTTAAAACGAAAACCAAAAAACAATGTAGGAATCGCAGTTATTTCCAATTTTAGCCCGCAAATAATTTTTTTGCAGTTTCCCAGTACATTATATGGTACTTTAAATGGTGCCATTAGAAACGACAACTCCTCCTCCAAACAATAAGCCCTCACACCACCCTATTGAAGGAAAAATAAAAAAGTTATGGTTCTTTGAACGTGGGGAGTGGAAAATGAAAAGTGGCTCGGTCCTTAAGGGGTTAAACTTAATTGTAGATGAATGAACCAGTGAGCTCCCCCTAGTTGTGGATGTAGGTAGCCACAATGACTGTGTCACAGCAAGTAAAAGATGCAGGTCAGTGCTAGCTCCATCCCACCATGGCTCTTATAGCAGTCGCATGCCCTGTCTGTATGGTAGGGACCTCACTGGTCCTATGTGAAGTACATTTTTAAAGAGGACCTGTCACCTCTCCAGATATGTCTGTTTTAGTAAATTCTTGGACTTCCTATAAAATTATAATTCTGAAGCATCTTTTTTTAGAACTCTGTGTTGGGATGTTCCTCTGTTATTCCTCCTGGAAATCTTTTAATAAATTGACAGCCGGTACCTTGTCAATGGGGCGTGTCCCTACACAGTCTGACAATGTCCAATCAGTTCTGACAGTATCAGTCTGTATAAGGACACACCCTATTGACAATAGAATAGTAACCCCTACTTGTCAATTTATTCATAGATTTCCAGGAAGAATAATAGAGAAACAACACAAAGTAAAGTACTAAGAAAAGTTAATCCACAAATGTTATTTCATGGGGAATACAAGTATTTACTAAAATAGACACGTCAGATGGACCCCCAAAGTCGCTATGTAGAAACACCACCCGTTTAAGGTCCAGCACTGTCTTGTGGAAATAGGGAAAGTTGAGAGGTCTGCTGAACATATATTGTGTTCACCTTAGTATTGCGAAGACAGCAAATGCTATTCATTAAAGGGGGTTCTCTACTTTGGATAATCCCTACTTGTTAAAAAGGTCATCTGGCAATAGGCTGATAACAAAGTGTCCCCCTTTTGGGATCCACAGCGATCAGTTGTGATCTGTGAGGAAACCTGGCAGTAAGTGTTCACTTTCCCTGCAGTGCCTCCACAGGAGAAATTCAGCATTACACAGTGCCCATTCAAATGAATACGTTTTCTGTGTAATGCAGGACAGGGTAAATATTCAAGAACTATAGACACTCTTTGTAGCTGCACTGCACTTTGGCCAAAAGAGGAGAATACTGAACAGGGGACCCCATCTATTATCTCAGAATTCCCTAATAGGGTGTATGAAAATGTTTTTTCTGAACTGGACAACCCATATAAGGTCGCATGAAGGAGGCACCCCATAAATGATGATAAATCACTCTCATACACCTTTCTATCCACACTACAGGTTGGCTTAATTACCATGACTTCTACATAGATCTACCTTTGTTACAATGTATCCGTTTCTTTTTCTCTAGCTGGTCATGCAGTACCTATACTGTGGCGGCACGGAATCACTTCTCATTAAAACGAATGAAATCATGGAGGTAAGATGCGCATTGTGGAAGGAAGTCTTCAATGAATGAGATCCTCCAGCTTAACCAGCCGCAGATGTTTAGAAGAGAAACCATTTACTCGCTGCTAACGATAAGACAGACGCTTTACTGCAATGCCAATTTCCTAATGATTGATAATCCGATATTGACGGCATATTTACAGTGTTTAGTCTCAGTCCCGTTGCATGAGATTAGTGTATTAATGCTGGTATTACCTCTCCCATCATGATTTCATTCTCCTCTGCACCTTTCTCTCTCTCTTGCAGCTGTTGTCCGCCAGCAAGTTTTTTCACCTGGAAGCTCTGCAACGCCACTGTGAAATTATCTGTGCAAAAAGCATTAACACGGAAAACTGTGTGGATATTTATAACCATGCCAAGGTACTGGTATTAGACCACAAGGAGGGCATTGATATGAGAAGGCTGAAAAAAAATGCAGATTTACCTTAAAGGAGTTTTCCAGGAGTATAATATTGACGGCTTATCCTTAGGATTGGTCATCAATATCAGATGAGTGGCAGTGCAACTCCCGTCTCCCCCGCCGATCAGCTTACTGATAGGCCACATCATTGTTTACCAGACAGCGCCATGCATTTGTTAGTGGCTGTGCCTGGTACTGCAGCTACGTTCCTTTCAAGTGCTGCAATACCTAGCACAGCCACTACCAATGAATGGCGCTGCCTGGTAAACAATGACATGGCACCTTCAGTCAGATGATCAGTGGGATTGCTGGGAGTCAGATCCCCCCTCCCTACACCAAGCTCCACATTAAACAGACTGCTGCTATAAGGGGAGCTCCAGACTACACAGCCAGACTGCTGTAATAGGGGGAGCTATAGACTACACAGCCAGACTGCTGTAATATTGGATGCTACAGACTAAACAGTCAGACTGCTGTTATAGGTGATGTTCCAGACTACACATCCAGACAGCTGTGATAGGGGGCGCTCCAGATTACACAAGTCTGATGTTATAGGAGTCTTTATAGACTGCACAACCAAACTGCTGTTATAGGGGTTGCTCCAGACCACACAGCCAGACAGCTGATATAGAGGGTGCTCCAAATTATACACACAGATTGCTGTTATAGGGGGCGCTCCAGGCTACACAGCCAGACTACTGTTATAGAGGGCGCTGCAGACTACACAGCCAGACTGCTGTTATAGGGATGCTGTACACTATACAGTCAGTATGCTGTTACATGGGTCGCTGCAGACTACACTGCCAGTCTGCTGCTATAGGGGGCGCTTCAGACTACGCAGCCTGACTGCAATATTTGCCAGACACCAGAATGACATTGCAGATTTTGCTTAAAATAAATGCACTAATCTCTACTTTCTGTAAAACACATGAAGATTATTCTGATAGTTTAGGCAGTGTTCATGTAGCAGCTGCTTGTTATTTCCCAGACCAGTCATACAAATAATAGTTAAACAGGTTTATATCTGTTTTGGTTCAGTACAAACACATGTATTTCTACAAAATCAGAGGTTTTAAAGAGGCCCGTCTACGTTAGAACATTTTATTTTTTAAAAGGGTTCCCTGGCAATAAATTAATTACAGGGTGTCCTGCTGCTTAGTCCCCCAGCGATCTGGTGTAATTTGTGGGGAAGCTATCAGTAAGTGTCCAATTTCCCTGCAGCGCCACCACAGATTAAATAAAGTATTACACAGTTCTTGAAATCAGTGGACTGTCCATGTAATGCATGGACATATTGGGTCCTCCAGAGTGAAAGACGCTCTTTGTAGCCCCTTTACACCCTTTACACTGAAAGGGGAACGCTGCTCTTACTAATTCAGGATTCCCTAATAGTTGAAAAAGTTCCTAAATTGCAAATTTCTAAACCAGGCAACCTCTTTAAAATAATTTTTCCCCAATTTACATAATGATTTTTAAAATGAAAAATGAAGCCAACATGGGTCTAGTGTTATCGGTGGGGACTCCAGAAGACCAATTTACTAGATTTAAAAAACATTTAATTAGTTTAATTAATATTTTGAGGAAAATGTAGATTTTGTTTTAATCCATTCACCAAAAATATTTTTTTACACATTTATGCTGTCCCCATAACTGTAAATATAAGATGTACAATAAATCCATACTATTAGGTGTTATTCATTGCAAAAATTGTGTTTGGATATTTTTTTTTCCCCCACAATTTTTTTTTTAAGTCTCGTTAAGGGATTTGAATTTATCATCTTAATTTTTCACACTGTTATGTTCAGGTATATCTGTACACTGGTATATTACCCTATGTATTGACAAATACACAGGCTATGTTCACATCTGCAACGGAGATGAGGCATTACTATTTTTCTTGTCAAAACTACGGGTATCACGATGGAAACAAGAATGCAGTGCTGTATCCGTCAGATGACCGATCCGGCACTGCGTCCTGGTCACTATTATAAACAGAAACTAGGGCGCAGAAGTGAACATAGCTTTAGCAATGTGAGTATATAAGGTAAAAAAAAACTAATTTGGGGGACTGTTTATTTATAGGCTTTGTACACCTTTAAAAACGTTTTTGTTTGTTTTTTTAATAAAAATGTGTATCAGTGTGATTGGTTCAACTTTGTAATTATATTTTATGAAACATTTTTTTTACTTTTTGAGATACAGCTGCTTTGCATCCTGTATACATGGCAGTTGTATCTAGTGCTGAAACCTGTATCCATCAGGTCAGCAGCACTGAGGGGTTCAGTGACAGCACAGGGTCCACCTGTTATCGATCACATCTAAGTGCCGCTGACTTGGCGGATTCAGGTCTCAGCGCAAGATACAGCTGCTCTGTATACAGGATACAAAGCAGCTGTATCTCAAAAAGTAAAAATATTTTTTAATAAAATGCAATCACAAAGTTGTAGCAATCACACAGATACACATTTTTTTACTAAAAAAAACAAACTTTTCAAAGACTGTGTCTTTAATCTTGCGACTAATGTGATTTTGTCCTCTCACTCGTTATATCTCTGTGTCAGCAGTTTCTTGGTGTCCCTGAGTTATCGTCTTACTGTGAAGGCTACTTCTTGAAAAATATGATGCTCCTGATCGAAAATGAAGCCTTTAAACAACTATTGTATGATAAGAACTGCGAGACATCGGGCCAGGATGTTCTGGGTGACTTACAAAGGACGTTGGCGACACGGATACAGTCTATCCATCTATCCTCTTCCAAAGGATCTATAGTATAGAATCGGTGGCCGTCAGGGTGGACAGTGTTCAGTGTTTACTCGCAAAGGCTTATATGAAGATAAAAGGCTTTTCACTTTACCGGATTTCTTATTTTTCTGACAGCTTAAGGCAAAGATTCTGGATCTTCCTAACTTGGAAAATAAATATAAAAATAAAATTCTTATTTTTGTTAAAAAGAAATAGACATTTAATTAAAAAAAAGGATTTCTCTACATTTTCCAAAGGAAGTCATGACGGCTTCAACATATCAACGAGCAGTGGATGCTACGTAGCAAGAAAATATACAACAAAAGATTCCTAAATTGTAAATGATGTTCCTAGATGTCAAACTAAATGCCCTATTTAAAAGTGATATTTTTGATTTTCTCAGCTTTACACAACTCTTCTTCAATGTGCATTACTGGGAAAGGAAAAAGATATAGAACTATATTGATAGAGGAAGATGGGACTATTAATAAAATAATTCATTACAACTGCACCGTCCGATGGAATTGAGCTGGAAGATTTTTAAGAGTATATGACTTTTTAAACATTTCTAAATAAAATAAAAAAAATTTGGGGTGGCCTTGTAGGTTAAAAAAAACAAAGACTTTTCTTATCTTTCCTTTCTCAAAAAGTAACATGTCCGCCAGTGACTTTATTTTTCCTGTAATAATTTCTGTGAACTCTGCAAAGTCTGAAACATTCTCCTTTTATTCAGGTTGCCGCCTTTACCCGGGATGGAGCAGATGGCAAAAACAGGTGTTGTTAAGGAAATATTTTTGAAAAATTTTAGAAAATTGGCATGTCAATAGTTACTTTGAACAAATTAAGCAAACTCAGATTTGCATGTTGTTATTGTGTATCATTTTGCCAAGAATTCTGCAGTTTAATTGTTCCGAGCCCATTTGTGAAGTACCAAAAAGACAACACAAAAAATTCAGTTTCACTGTGAATATGTTAAGTTAATTGTAGGTATTAGTTTTTACATCACATAGTAAAAATGGTGCAAAATTTTTGTTTTTTTCCCTCCGTTTTTGTAATATAAGGTCATTACTTTCGACAGCATTGTAGAGATACCAATGTGTCGCGGTGTTTGGGTATGGAAAGCCATAAATATCATCAACGCATTTATCTCTTGTTAATCAGTTCTCGTAGGATGGCATCTTAGATGACAGAAAAATACCCCGTCTTAACATGTATGTTTTGTTGTATGTGTCAAAAACTTACTTTAGTGTATGCAGCAATCACACACATTTGTTACGTGCCACATTTTCCACGACTCTTTTTGCTTCACAATCAATTTGCATGGCAAAATAAATGTACAAAAAAAGTAAAAACAAAAAAAGGCAAAAAAATAATTGTGAGACAAAGGTTAATAAAATACCAATTTTTGATTCCTAAGTCAAAACGAATAGGAGATTGTTTATTTAGAGCAGCATGCCAGTTCCCACTAAGACATTGATGACTGGTAGATGTAGATATCCTGACAATGCAATGTCATTTTTATGTACATTGTTCAAGGTCTAATGATGTTTCATGTCTACGTCTTTTTCAAATATTCAAGTCTCACAGGTATTAAAGAGAACCTTTCACCTGCCCGTACATGTGCAGCGGAGTGCAACATGTTATAGGAAAGGCTTCACAAACACTGTCTCACGTAAAATAATTTTTCTAACTTCCTTCATTATTTATATATCGGTGCCGTTATATTTGGGGCCCGATATGTAAATACGCCCCTGAACTGTCAATGGGGCGTTTCTATCTAACCAAATGGCAATGGGGCATTATACTCTTCGCTCAAATCAGCTACAGACAGTGTCAGGGCGGCTTGCGCTGTGATCCCTCCCGCGAGATCACACACAGACTGGTGGTTCTGCAGAAACCTGGATGTAAGTAGATCTTCTCTTCATCTCTTCTTCTCCTCCTTGTCTCTTCTTCTCCTCCTTGTCTCTTCTTATCCTCCTCGTCTCTTCTTCTCCTCCTCCTCGTCTCTTCTTGTTCTCCTCGTTTCTTCTCCTCTTTGTCTCTTCTCGTTCCGTGGTAGGCGGGAGTATCGCCGGGAGCGGCTGTGAGCGCATGCATGAGGGTGCGCGCACGCACGATCTCTGTAGAACCACCAGTCTGTGTGTGTTCTCGTGGGAGAGAAGACAGCTCAAGCCGCCCAGATGCTGTCCAAGGCTGATTGGACAGTCTCAGAGCGAAGAGTATAACGCCCCATTCCCATTTAGTTAGATAGAAATGCCCCATTGACTGTTCAGGGGCTTATTTACATATTGGGCGCCAAAAATAATGGCACTGATATGTAAATAACGGAGGAAGAAAAATTATTTTACGTGAGACAGTGTTTGTGAAGCCTTCCACATTACATACTGTAGATGTATGGGCAGGTGAAAGGTTCTCTTTAAGCTTTTCTATGGCTTTGGCCAGTAAGGTCAGGTTTACATTGTAGGCGTTTTTGTGCAAAATAGGGTTCTCCAACCATGGTTCAATCCTACATGGTCAAACATGAATAGATAAACTATATTGAAAGACTGAATCATCAATAAAATGCAATTTAATGGCAAAGTTGGAGATACCCAGGTTATGGTGATCTTAAATTGCCAGACCTTATAGGCCCATGTTATGCGTACCCAATGATAAACTGACACACCCGATTCTGAACATGGTTTTACCACTTTTTGTTGACTATCCGATAGATGACAAATAACTGCCTACCATAAATTCTATTTATAATGAATATATTAAAACAATCTAAATAAATTTAGCATGATAACTTAACAATAAATGATTGTATAGAAGATTTGTTACCATCCGGTTATGTCCTAATATTTTGTCTGAAGTGTTTGACCAATTGACGTTGTTTGTAAATATTGTACATTGCTTTCGAGTCTGGGGTCGAATGTGATTTTAGGCTGAAGACGAACATTCGATTGTTGAATAAGTAACTGGTCTGGTGTGTTTTTCATCCATTTTTGAGAAGAAAAAAAAAAGATTCCCATTTGTTATTTGTTCTATAATCTGTTACTAGAATGGAAAAACAAACGAAAGGGAAATTTCAAATGGAAAAACAAAAAACGAATTCCAGCATGAAATTATATTTATTTGGGAAAAAATCAATGTCCATTAAAATAAATTTCAGCTAAAAGATAAGCTGCTTTTGTATGTATTTTGAAATATAAAGAAAGAAAATTTTGTTTACAGGATGGAATCTTATCTATCTATCTATCTATCTATCTATCTATCTATCTCATATCTATCTATCTATCTATCCATCTATCCATCTCATATCTATCTATCTCATATCTATCCATCTATCTATCTCATATCTATCTATCTCATATCTATCTATCTCATATCTATCTATCTCATATCTATCCATCTATCTATCTCATATCTATCTATCTATCTATCTATCTATCTATCTATCTATCTATCTATCTATCTATCTATCTATCTATCTATCTATCTATCTCATATCTATCTATCTCATATCTATCTATCTATCTATCTATCTATCTATCTATCTATCTATCTATCTATCTATCTATCTATCTATCTATCTATCTATCTATCTATCTATCTATCTATCTATCTATCTATCTATCCATCCATCCATCCATCCATCCATCTAATCTATCAGGCTGCGGCTTAGATTCTCAGCCCTGGCATTTGAAAGCACAGAGGTCTACTTGCTGTGTGGTGAATACTAAATATGTTTGTGCGCTTGTAGGTTATGTGAAGGTGTGGTGAGTGCAGCATGACTATACAGTATATCATATGCATATGCGGGCCAGATTTAGAGTTTCTATTGTAGTCATCAGTCCATTTATGGGGGCCCTAACTAACGTGAGGCCCTCCTCCACCACATACGGGGGACAGTTGGAGTCTGCAGTGTAGCGTGCACCGTATCACCAAACAAGAAGCATAGATGATGGGGAATATGCAGTAGACTAATGGACAGCACATTGTCAGTTTGCACATACAGAGCATAATTCATCTCCACTTTAACATACAAGAGATGAGAAACCTACATATTTCACACTTAGTATTAGTAGAAATACATATAGCTACGCCGTCCTGACAGCTGTATTTGTTAAAAATGAATCTATTATATTTATATTTTAGAAGAAATCCGCTGCTTATCGTCCACTTTACCAAAACTTCCAAATTCCTTTGAGAAGAAAAAGTAACAGTAATGTGTGGTGCAGGGAGGACAGAACTTATGTGTACCCTGCACAGCCGTACAGGGATATCAGTGGGTAAAGGGTTAAAATCAGCCTCCTACTATTTCTTACATTGCATGTAAGGGACTAAGCGAAAGTATTTCAAAACTGTTTTAGTTGTCTGCTATAAATACATAGAAAAAAATGGTGATCTGATGTTTTCCAAGTAGCGTACAGTTGGCGGGGCTTTAGAGTCGTGCAGAGTGTTATTTTTTTCTTAGAAAATTGTTGAAAATTGTGCTACCAGACAATTTTAGCTTAAAGAGGCTCTGTCACCACATTATAAGTGCCCTATCTCCTACATAAGGAGATCGGCGCTGTAATGTAGGTGACAGTAATGCTTTTTATTTAAAAAAAACGATCTTTTTTCACCACGTTAGGAGCGATTTAAGTTTATGCTAATGAGCTTTCTTAATGCCCAAGTGGGCGTACTTTTACTTTCGACCAAGTGGTCGTTGTACAGAGGAGTGTATGACGCTGACCAATCGGCATCATGCACTCCTCTCCATTCATTTACACTGCACTAGCGATATAGATATATCACTATGTGCAGCCTCATATACAAGCCCTAACATTACTACAGTGTCCTGATAATGAATACACGTGACCATCCAGCCTGGACGTCATGTGTACTCAGAATCCTGACACTTCTGAATCTTTTTTGTGAGATTCCGGCAAGTGACACCAAATCTCGTTTAGCTCCGAGATCTCGCGAGATTTCGTATCCGTTGCTGGAATCTCACAAAAAAAGATTCAGAAGTGTCAGGATTGTGAGTACACATGACGTCCAGGCTGGATGGTCATGTGTATTCATTATCAGGACACTGTAGTAATGTTAGGGCTTGTATATGAGGCTGCACATAGTGATATATCTATATCGCTAGTGCAGTGTAAATGAATGGAGAGAAGTGTATGACGCTGATTGGTCACTGATTGGTCAGCGTCATGCACTCCTCTGTACAACGCCCACTTGGTCGAAAGTAAAAGTACGCCCACTTGGGCATTAAGAAAGCTCATTAGCATAAACTTAAATCGCTCCTAACTTTGTGAAAAAAGATAGTTTTTTTTAAATAAAAAGCATTACTGTGACCTCCCCTAAAGAACAGAACCCATTTACTTTTTACGCCGTTATCTATTTGATTCATCTAATAGATAACAGCTGGTAATACTCTCCTTGCTTCTCTTTAGCTCCAGGCTCCACCATCTTTCTAGGTCCTGAGGCTGTCCAGCATAAAGGTGTAAGGAGAGGTGAGTATATAGAGGGGTCTTTCTTGAGGTCTGATTATTTAACCCCTTCCTGCACACGGGCGTGACTGTCTTCCAAATACAAAGTGCTTTCCCGCACACGGGCGTACAGTCACGCCCTGTAGATAAAGCGAGCACAGGAGCTGTGCGCGCTTTATCTTCAGCGGCTGTCAGCTGTTATACACAGCTGACATGCCGCTGCAATGGCTGTTACCGCCGATCGCAGCCTTTTAACCCCTTCAATGTGGTTGTCAATGACGTCCGCCGCATTGAATTGTTGCTATGGCAACCAGCAAGCCGTTGCTAGGCTTCCTGGTTGCCCAGGTACGGAAGCCTATTAGGTCCTGCCCGAGGCAGGACCTAATAGGCTAACTGTCAGATGATGAATGACACTTACAATACACTGCACTACTACATAAGTACATACATAAGTAGTGCAGTGTATTGTACCGGGGATCAGAAGACCAGATCTTCATGTCCCCAGATCAGTGTAAAAGAAAAAGTAAAAAATGTAAAAAAAAATGTGAAAGAAAAATAAATGAATAACTAAATAAATAAATAATAAAAACAACACTTGCCCTGTTTCCCTGATCAACTCCTTTATTATTAGAAAAAAAATGAAAACATGAAAAAAAACTATACATAATAGGTATCGCCGCGTTCGGAACGGCCTGATCTATAAAAATGTACATTATTTTTACTGCACGGTGAACACCGTCAAATTTTTTAATAAAAAACAATGACATCATTTTATTTTTTGGTCATCTTGTCTCAAAAAAAATTTAATAAAAAGTGATCAAAAAGTTGCAAGTAACGCAAAATGTTACCAATAGAAACTACAGTTTGTCACGCATAAAACAAGCCGTCCCGCAGCGATATCAGTTAAAAAATAAAAAAGTTATGGCTGTCAGAAAATGGCGACAGTAAAACATGATTTTTTTTAGAAAAGAGTATTTTTGTTGTGGGAACGTAGTGAAACGTAAAAAAACGATATAAATTTGGTGTCGCTGTAATCGTATCGCTCCGCAGAATAAAGTTAACATGTTGTTTATACTGCACGGTGAACACTGTTAAAAAAAACAAAAAAACGTGCTAGAATGCCTGTTTTTTGGTTTCCTCATCTCCCAAAAAATGGAATAAATAGTGATAAAAAAAAATTACATGTACCCCAAAATGGAACCAATAAAAATTACAGCTTTTCCACAAAAGACGCACCCTCACACAGCTCCGTCACCGGAAAAATAACACGTTATGACTCTCAATGATGCAAAATGATTCTAAATGACGGCCCAGACTCATTTTTAGGTAGAATTTCACTAAACACCCCACATCGTCATTTGCTGGACCCCCCAGGTGGACCCCGTAGATGCAGCGGAGATGAGGAAACTTTAGGGCCTTGTGCGGCTTATAGGGCTAGTGAAGAAGTCAAAGATTAGGCAACACTGGAGCGCAGATATTTTGTATAATACCCAATAAACTCGGCCTGTGCATAAAGGATTGGTTCCAAGCGACCACACCAATCCATGGATTATTCATTCACCCCATTATTACATCATCCTATTATGACCTGATGAACTCCGCACAGTGTACATATGTCCTGGTGTACTCCGCCCAGCTTACATATACCCTGATGTACTCCGCCCAGTTTACATATACCCTGATGTACTCCGCCCAGTTTACATATGCCTTGATGTACTCCTCACAGATTACATATACCCTGATGTACTCCGCCCAGTTTACATATGCCTTGATGTACTCCGCCCAGCTTACATATACCCTGATGTACTCCGCCCAGTTTACATATGCCTTGATGTACTCCTCACAGATTACATATACCCTGATGTACTCCTCACATCTTACATATACCGATGTACTCCACCCAGATTACATATACCCTGATGTTCTCCGCACAGATTACATATACCCTGATGTACTTCGCACAGCTTACATATACCCTGATGTACTCCGCCCAGTTTACATATACCCTGATGTACTCCACCCAGCTTACATATATCCTGATGTACTCCGCCAAGCTTACATATACCCTGATGTACTCCGCACAGCTTACATATACCCTGATGTACTCCGCCAAGCTTACATATGCCCTGATGTACTCCGCCCAGATTACATATACCCTGATGTACTCCGCCCAGCTTACATATACCCTGATGTACTCCGCACAGCTTACATATACCCTGATGTACTCCGCCCAGCTTACATATACCCTGATGTACTCCGCCCAGATTACATATACCCTGATGTACTCCGCCCAGTTTACATATACCCTGATGTACTCCGCCCAGTTTACATATGCCCCCACATTATAAGCTGAAATACCAGTAAAACACCAAGCAATATCTGCGCTTCAAAAGCCAAATGGTGGTCCAACTGCGCCTGGTAGTGTGCCCAAACAGCAGTTTATGACCGCATATGGGGTATTACTGTACTCTGGAGAACTGCTTAACAATTTATGGGATGTGTGTCTACGGTGGTACAAGCTGGGCACAACACATTGGGCACTGAAATGGCATATCTGTGGAAAACGTCAATTTTCAATCTGCATCATCTATTGTTTACTCATTTTTGCAAAACACTTGTGCGGTCAAAATGCTCACTACACCCCTAGATAAATTCTTTGAGGGATCTAGTTTCCAAAACGGGGTAATTTATCGGGGGTACCACTGTACTGGTACTATAGCTCAATGCAACATGGGGTCAAAAAACGAATCTTATAAAATCTCCACTCCAAATACTAAATGGCTCTCCTTCCCTTTAGAGCCTTGCTCTGTGTCCAAATAGCTGTTTATGACCACATGTGGGGTATTTCCGTACTCTGAAGAAGTTGCTTTACAAATGTTATGGTGCTTTTTCTCCTTTATTTGTTGAGAAAATGAAAAATTTTGAACTAATGCTACGTCTTATTGTAAAAAAAAAATATTTTAAATTTTTACTGCACAATTCTAATGAAATCTATGAAACACCTGGGGGGTCAAAATGCTCACTACACCCCTAGTTGAATTCCTCTAGTGGTGTAGTTTCCCAAACGGAGTCACTTTTTGGGGGTTACCACTGTACTGGTACCTTAGGAGCTTTACAAATGAGACATGGTGCCGAGAAATCAAACCAGCAAAATCTGTACTCCAAAAGCTCATTTCCACTGCCCAATTCTAATGAAATCTATGAAATACCTGTGTGGTCAAAATGATCACTACACCCCTAGATGAATTCCTCTAGGTGTGTAGTTTCCCAAATGGAGTCACTTTTGGGGGGTTTCCTTTGTTTTTGCACCACAAGACCTCTTCTAACCTGACATGGTGCCTTAAATATAATTTAAGAAAAGGAAGGCCGAAAAATCCACTAGGTGCTCCTTTGCTTCTGGGGCTTTTGTTTCAGGCCCGTAGCACACTAGGGCCACATGTGGGATATTTCTAAAAACTGCAGAATCAGGGCAATAAATATTCAGTTGTGTTTCTCTGGTAAAAACCGTCTTACAGGAAAAAATTGATTAAAATGGAATTTCTGCAAAAAAAATGAAATTTGCAAATTTCCCTTCCAGTTTGCTTTAATTCCTGTGAAACGCATAAAGGGTTAAGAAACGTTTTAAAAGCTGTTTTGAATACTTTAAGGGGTGCAGTTTTTAAAATGGGGTGATTTGTGGGGGTTCCTAATACATAAGGCCCTCAAAGCCACTTCAGAACTGAACTGGTCCTTGACAAAATAGCCTTTTGAAATTTTCTTGAAAATATGAGAATTGCTGCTAAACTTATAAGCCTTGTAACGTCCTAGAAAAATAAAAGGATGTTCAAAAAATGATGCAAACATAAAGTAGACATATGGGAAATGTTAACTAGTGACTATTTTGTGTGGTATAACCATCTGTCTTACAAGCAGATACATTTGAATTTAGAATAATGCTAATTTTTTCAAATTTTCTCAAAATGTTGGTGTTTCTCACAAATAAATATTGAATTTATCGACCAAATTTTTTCACTAACATAAAGTACAATATGTCACGAGAAAACAATCTCAGAATCGCTCGGATAGGTAAAAGAATTCTGGAGTTATTACCACATAAAGTGACACATGTCAGATTTAAAAAATGAGGCTGTGTCATATGGTCCAAAAGTGGCTGCGTCCTTAAGGGGTTTGGTCTGGTGTCTGAATTAATTTAGGGTTCTGATCTGGGGTCTAAAGTAATGTCGAGGTCTGGGCTGGGGTAGGGGGCTGGTCTGGAGTTGGAATTAATGAAGGGGTCTGATCTTAAGTCTGAGGTAATTTAAGGGTCTGGTCTAAGGTCTTCATTAATTTAGGCGTCTGGTCTGAAATCGTAATTAATTTAGGAGTCTGGTGTCTTACGTAATACAGTCGTTTAGGGCGGATTTACATGAACGTGATATATGTCCGTGCAACGCGCGTGCTTTTCATGCGCGTCACCGGACCTATGTTAGTCTATGGGGCCGTGCAGACAGTCCATGATTTTTGTGCAGCGTGAGTCTGCTGCGTAAAACATGTCCTATATTTCTGCGTTTTTTGCACATCACGCACCCATTGAAGTCAATAAGTGCGTGAAAATCACGCGCAGCACTCGGAAGCACTTCCGTGGGACGTGCGTGATTCGCGCAACAGCAGTAAAACTATGAATGTAAACAGAAAAGCGCCACGTGCTTTTCTGTTTACAAACATACAGAGTGTCATAATGATGGCGGCTGCGTGAAAATCACGCAGCCACTCATCATATGGTGAGGACACAGGGAGCTGTTAAGTGCCTTTTGCACGCGCAAAACGCACACGCTCGTGTAAATCCGGCCTTAAAGTATTAATTCATTTTAGGGTCTGGTCTTGGGTCTAAATTAGTTTGAGGGTGTTTGTTAATTTATATATGGGTTTAGTGTCTGGATTTATTTATGGGTCTGGTCTGGAGTCTCAATCTGTGTTGGTATAGAGGGTGGGGATGGGCTGCAGAAGTGAGGGGCCAAAGATTTCGACAATGTGTCGAAAATGTGTCTTACATATTTAAAGGCGTAATGAGGAGCGTGACCGAACAAAGCAAAATTCCGCATGCCACACTGCTTTTTTTCAGCCACTCCCTAGATTTTTATACTGAATCCGCTACGGATTCTGTTTCATGACTTTCAGCAACATTTCACTATACCTTTATAGTAATCTAGAATGTGTGGTAAACCAGCATGTTTCAGGGTACAGACTGTTTTCTATAGTAATTTTCTACTTATATAATAAAACACTATGTTTAGATGTTCATATTTTTATTGAAATAGCATGACTACAACATTTTTTCCAAAAAGTTGGCATACATCTATCAATAGTCTAAATTATACAACAGAACCAGGAAGGTTGGAACCAGCGCTGGGAGTGTAGTTTCAATAAAAACGGAAATCAAGTTTCCAAGTTTAATTAGTCTCGGTTAAAATCGAAGCACAGGGGCTACGAAAGAATAAAGTGACGGGTAGGTACAGTCCAGAGTACAGAGAGAAGGAGAGAAAAGGCGGTAGCCTACGCGTTTCAGACCTTCGCTAGGTCCTTAGTCATGGCTTATGATGAGTCTAAATTATGTAAGGTGTAACCAGTAGCAGTCATGAAAATGCCAGTCTTAAAAATCCTACTTTCATCTGGAGACGGTTTGTAACTACAGTCTCTTCTGTTGGTAATGGTGATGAAGGGTATTCAAATTTTTCACCGAGTAATGTTGATAGCTGGCACAAATCGGTGACAGGTGGCACTTATGTCCAAGATGGCACTGTGACTCAGCCGAGCCACAGGCAGAGACAATTGTCATTTTTAATGATGTTAAGCACTATGACTCAGCCGAGCCATAGGCAGAGACAATTGTCATTTTTTGTGAAGTTTAGCACTGTGACTCAGCCGATTAGTCTTTCCTTGTGAGTTTATTTCACAAAGACTCCGGTTATATGGATCTATAGTCCAAAGATTGGTCAAGTCCAAGTTGGCACTGTGACTCAGCCGAGCCACAGGCACAGAAAAAAAATCCTTTGAGGTGGACCTAGGTTTGCTAGTACTCTTTTCTCCAAAAGAGACGCATGCTAATTCCATGGGATGCTTTTCTGAGGAAGAGGTCACAGGAAATTCATTTGACTTAGTCTGTGAGGTTGGTCTTGTTTTCTTTCTCAATGCAAGCTTTGGAATTGCAGAAACTCCAGGTCCAGTTTCCTCAATTATCGGTGTAGAGCTATGATGTTTGAACCACTGAAATCAGTAACAGGGTAGGTCATGGCAGAGTTGTAATTATGACCATCACTGCATGCAAAAGTTTGTGGTTGTTTCGAAACATTATAGCTATGTCTTGAGCAAAGCAGAGTCCTGCTGCTCATTGCGGTGAAAGTCTCAAAAGCTTCGAAGTATTGACACATTTGTTTAGTTCATATTTGCCTTGTGTGAAAATTAAGGCCAGGATCCTTTGTTCTCTATAACCAGTGCAGTCATGGACAATTCAAGATGACGTCTTATGGTGTTGAGAAGTGGTTATGTCTATTATAATGTCCATGGCGTCATTCTGTTGTTGAGATAAAACAAAATGAGAAGCTTAATGAGGTATAAATACATTATCAGATCATTCACATTTTATACCGTTCTACTTTATAACATTGGACGGTCAATAACAGGAATAGTTACAGATTGTGAACTATTAAAGTCACCCATGAGCCTCAAATATCAAAACTCTAACATAAAATCTGACCTTATTGCCCATAGAAACCAATCAGTGCTCAGATTTTCATCTTAAAGGCTATGGATTCCTTTGCAGGATTTTCTCATTGCACTGAATGTATTTTATTAAATGAAAGATATTTGCAATTGGTTTTAATGAAAACATTTTGGACGATCTTACTGGCGGCTCATTCTCCAGCCCCTCTGCTCTCTTGAACACTAATCTAAGCTGACAACTGAGATTAAAGGAGTTTTGCAGTGAGAAGAAATTGATCATTAATATTTGATCACTGGGAATACGACTCTCGGCACCCCCTCCGATCAGTTGTTTTGAGGTGGCCACGGAGCTCCTGCAAGTCTTGCTTCCCCCATCATTCTTGTCACTGCTTTTTACTGTGAAACATTAACACACTTGTAGCGACAGTTTACAGTATTAATGCCTTTTCCCAATAAAGTAAATGGGAAAAGGCTGTAAAAAACTTGGAACCGCAGCTACAAGAGTGTTAATGTTTCACAGTATGGAGCAGTAAAGGGAAATTGGCGGGGGTTCTGAGATTCGGACACCCACTGATCAAATAATGATGGCCTATTCTGTGGAACTTTCAGGGGAGCAGAGAGATGGGCTGGAGACTGACGAGACAGTAAGTTCATCTGACAGGATGAGCAGTGAACGGCATCCAGCAGTTTGTATTGTATTGTAAGACATACAAGCTGCGGAGGACAAACAGTGCCAATTTTTTAAGTAGAAAATGTTTTATTTAATAGAATACATATGATGCAAAAAAACAAAAAGTCTGCAAAGGTGTCTCTTTTGCAGGAAGGCACTTTAGTAGCCAAGGACACATCTGATACGTCCATGCCACTAAAAGCTCCAGCTGTCATCTAGTCTGAGTTACTGCAGGTTTAAGTGGAAGAGGATAAACGGCAATTTTGATTTGCAAAAGTTTTGAGCATCAAATAAGGTTTTGTTGGTTGCATTGCTGCTCCACCTGCTGCGATAATCCGGATCATAGTCACCATCCTCATCCTCGTTCTCACCATTACATATGCAGTCTGAAGACTTACATACTTCACATTGGATAAAACGACGATGGACACAACAAGGTGTCAGAAGACGGAGTGATAACGTTACTTCACCTGCATTGTATGTTGTGAGCCGAGTACAACTGGAATTAGCAGCACAGCGAGGAGTGATCTATGTACATGGCCATAGATTATAATGAGCGGGGCAGCCGGGGGATTCTACAGTTCGCTGCTCCTTCACTGCCCCCCATCAGGACACTGTAGATATTATAACTATGGTCTATCTCCCATTGCAGAATACAGGACACAGTAAGTGGCAGTCTGTAACTAGATGACCACATCTCAGGACAACCATAAAGTTTACAAAGAGGTTTATGGAGATCTAAGAAACTCTCACATTCTTACCTTCTTTTTATTTGGGAGAAGATGCAGCTTTTTCGAAATATGCCAGAAGATGTTTGTGTAATTCCTGCATTGGTGAAGAATAACTGGCGCTCTCTGTAAACGTGTTGGTCTTAGAGGCGTTAAATCCAACTCCTTCCTTATTCTGCCCAAGATGTTTCTCAGCACTTGGAAGATGTTGGAGATGTTCTTTGTCCTCTTGTTGTTCTGTAAAACACACGCATTCTATAAGATCAGCTGTTACTATAATGGACATTGTTCCTACTCCACCGTCAGCCTGGGGAGCGAGATTCATAAAATATTAGGAAATGGCGTAAGCAACAACTCCCTAATATATTGTCACCAATGACACGGCCGACAGGTTTTTATCCGCACAATGTAAACTAGAACAAGTGCTGCTACTTCTTATAATAACAATCAGTCTCTTTATCATATGAAGAATGGAAAATTCTCGCTCCTTACAATTCATCATCACCAGTGATCAGTAATATCGCACCTGCCAAACATCCTGTTTTTGCTGGATTTTCCCACTATACGCGTCCTGATTTCTCTGAAATGTCCCATGGAATGGACCTTAAAAGGGGTGGGGCTTATGCAAATATAATCCCAAATTGGGCAGTTCTGTGGGTGATCCTCATAATGGGGGCGTGGTTTAGTAATTTCCCATGAATAAGGGTTAAAATGTTGGGAGGTATCAGTAATGTGATGTGATAGGCTAGGACTATAAAGAGGATGATACACAGATCTAAATTATTAACATAAATTAGTCACAGATACTGGCTGGTGACCGGTTCATGCAGCTTTACGTGTACTACCCTATTTAGCATAAGATATGGCTGAACCAAAACAGCACTTTTAACTTTTTGTGTCATCCGTATTTTCTCATAGATTGTAATATCTTCTGAGCACGGCCCTCAATCCTCTTGTTTGATTTGTTAATTTGTGTAATACTATGTAATTTTATTAGTAATATTGGGTAATATTATAAGGCTAAATTAAAAGATAAAAGCCCTGAGAACTTACTTTCAGAGGTTGTGTCCACATGATATGGGCTGATATTGGTGGTTACATCATTGGATCCAGGCATGGAGATCTTAGTGTCTTCAATGATGTCTATGTTTTCAGCCCGTCCATGAGAAGCATCATCGGTTATAATGTCAGAGGCGGTGTCCACATCCTCTGGGCTGATATTGATGGTTATATTTTTGGATCCAGGCATGGAGATCTTAGTGTCTTCAATGAGATCTCTGGTTTCAGCCAGTCCATGATGAGCCTCATCGGTTGTAATATCGGTGGCGATGTCTACCTCCTCTGGGCTGATGTTGATCATTACGTCATTGGACCCAGGCATGGAGATCTTAGTGTCTTTAATGAGATCTCCGTTTTCAGCCAGTCCATGAGGAGCATCATCAGTTATATTATCAGAAGCCATGTCCACGTCATCTGGACTGACATTGATGGTAACATCATTGGATTCAGGCATGGAGATCTTAGTGTCTTCAATGATATCTCTGTTTTCAGCCCGTTCATAAGGAGAATTATCGGTTATATCAGAGGTGGTGTCCACGTCCTCTGGACTGATATTGAAGGAAACATCATTAGATCCAGGCATGGAGATCTTAGAATCCTCAATAAGATCTCTGTTTTCAGCTGGTCCATAAGAAGCATCATCGGTTGTAATATCAGAGTCAGTGTCCACATCCTCTGGGCTGATGTTGATGGAAACATCATTGGGTCCAGGCATAGAGATCTTAGAGTCTTCAATGAGATCTCTGTTTTCAGCCAGGCCATGAGAAGCATCAACGGTTGTAATATCAGAGGTGGTGTCCACGTCCTCTGGGCTGATGTTGATGGTTTCATCATTGGGTCCAGGCATAGAGATCTTAGTGTCTTCTTTGATCTCTATGTTCTCAGCCAGTCCTTGAGAAGCATCATCGGTTATAATATTAATTTTGTCCTGATGTTTTTCTGCAACACAGAACATTGAAATCAGAAATGATAAAATGAAATCTTATATATGTTCAGTGTATTTTATTAACCATTTACAGGTATTTGAAACCCCCTGAGTGGCACATTAATCCACGAGAATAAAAAAACACAATCTCTGAAGCTGCCTCTACATCTAGGATTCCTTCACTTTTCTTTGTCGACATGACGGATCCCCCCAGTTTCCCTGTATAACCATGTTCCCGGATTAATGATCATGGCAGCGAGATAGAGAAACGATCAAATACACAATCGTGGACCAGCGGTTATATTGAGTGTTGTGTTGAATAATCTATAAAATGGAGGATTTTTCTGTAAAGTGAAGCTGCACTTTTACCTCTGGTGGATGTGGGAATAACTGTATGTGATGGTGTGTAGTGTTATGTCACAAGACGGCAGATCGTTACAGAGAACGGCTCCGGAGGGTGTGAGGAGCGGGAATACTCCGTCCTCGCCAATAAGAGGCGTTCATTGGGAAATACATTGAGATATAGTGCGCAGTTGTGATGACTCCGGTGACGTTACTGAAAATGTTCATAGATTAGGTTGTTGTTTTGTTTTTTAGTAAAAACATTTCATTTAATGAAAGAGACGAACCAGAAAATTCCCAGTGTCCAAGTGATAGAAAACCCCCCTATAAATGGTTCTATGTAGATAGATATTAATAAGTCACATTGTTATACCGTATTTACCGTTGATTTGGTCGCTACTCTCTCTACTTTCATCGATGGTACATTGGGTCTCAACATCTCTCTTGGATTTTTTCTTCATCGATTTTCTATATAATTGTAATAAGGGAAGTCATATTGTGGATTAGTGACATGAATCATCTCTGTTTTCTGTAGAATGTGATAAAGCTTCATATGTTTCTTCATTTTATCTATTTCTATCTGTAGAATCATTACCCCCAAGTCATTTTACATCTGTGAGAATCAGCAATACTTTATATTATGTACATAGAGGTGTAATGTGCCCCCATTAGACCACCAGGGGCGCACAACTCCAGAGTGACATGTTCATGAGCCACAGGAAGTCTACATTGTAATATTCCCATTACTGGGTCATGTTATAACTAGAGGAGGTGGTACAGTATTTCCTATATAGACTCCGGTGTAGAACATATATATGGCACTGAGGAGTTATGTGCTGGAGGAACCTGGAAGGAGAACACAATTACATACCCTCCAATATCCAGAAGTGCGAATACATCCCAGCGTCATAGAGAAATATAATATGCTGTTTATTCCATTATATCCATATAATAGTGCCACGTCATGGGAAACATTGCCCTGTTATATGGATATAATGGAATAAGCAGAATTTTATTTGCACCAAGAAGATCCTGAGATGTTGAGATGTATTTGCATTTATGGATGGTGTAGAATTGGCACCCCAAGGATCACGGGCAGAGCAGGACTGAACCCCAGTGGTGACTCTTTTACCTAAAAACCTCCAATATTCAGATATAAAAATAATTACACCAGTAACAGTCGCCCCCATAAGAACCTACCACAGGTGACCCCATAAAGGATCGGCATGTTTGATTTCTACATGCCCGATCCTTTGTTCCCGCGGGAGATGTAACAAGTGTTCGCCTGACCGCTATATAAAGTGTATGGGTGGCTTAAGACTTTCGGCGTAAGATGGCTCCGTCACATGTCAGGGCTTTGCACTTCAGAGAATTTGGACTCCACTGTTCTAATACAACATGAAATCCGGGCAAATCTCAGACAGATATTTTGCCGTTATCCTTCTGTTCTTCTATATAGAGAAGAGAGTGAAAGGAACTGCAGAATATTCTTGTGAAATCTCTGGTTTGTGAGTAGACGGCTGGGCATGGAAGTCAGTATGGTAAAAGCAGGACACGAAATCATTATTTACAATACTTACTTATATCTGATGTAATGGATGAGAGAAAAAAACATTCCAAGGATGAAGATGGCGACAACAGAACCGGCAGCAGCCGCAACGTATTTATTTTTAAGTAGAGAGATGACGGTAGAAGCTGCAGAAGTCACAATGAATTTATTCCAAAACGGTATTGGAGGCGCAGGAGTAGTGGTATGTACTGGAGAAGAAGGAGAAGCGATAAGTGATCAGATAACTTGTCTACTATAATTAATTATTATTATTACTATTACTATCATTATTATTATTACTATTATTATTATAACTATTATTTTTATTATTATAACTATTATTATTATTATTATTATTATTATTATTACTATCATCATTATTATAACTATTATTATTACTATTATTATTATTACGATCATTATTATTATTACTATTATTATTATAACTATTATTTTTATTATTATAACTATTATTATTATTATTATTATTATTATTATTACTATTATTATTATTACGATCATTATTATTATTATTATTATTATTATTATAACTATTATTATTATTAATAATAATAATAATAATAATATCCCTTTGATACACATTTTTAATCCAAAATTAATGTCCCCAAGATTGTCAGGAAATGTCATTGTTCTTGTTTGTATGGGATGTAACCACAGTGTAGTGTCGGTGATGTCAGCATTGGATATGAATTAGCAGTGGCTGGATATTTACCACATAACCGGACCCTACATAGATATAGTGGGGGGGATTTATTAGGACTGGAGTATCAGATGGCAGTCTTAATGTAAAGAGCGCTGGTCTTACTAAATTAGGCGCATCTCTGATTGTCCGTGTGCCAGGAAGTCAAATCTACTTAAACTTGAGCTGGAGTAGATTTGTGCTATGATTTACGCCTCTTCCTGTGGTAAATTGCAGTAAATTTGTCGGGTCGTGGTAGGCTCTGCCCTTTCTGTGGGGCCCCATCCACTTTTTATTAAAGTGGCATGAGTGGCGCTAATGTCTTAAAAGTCATATTTTTTTGTGCAAGTTGCGATTTTTAAACCATTTGCGATATGTCCACGCTAGAAAACTGGTAAAGGTCAAATAATAAATTGCCCTTTGTATTGAGTTTTGGGCACTAGTATATAAGAAAGACATAGCAGAGCTGGAGCGGGTTCACAAGTGGGTAACAAATACATTGAATGGTTGCACTGCAGTACCCAGTAATACTATTAAATATGGGGGTTTTAGTTTGGAAAGATAAACAGTTTAGGGGTGACCTAATAACTATGTATAATATATATTAATGGACAGTACAGAGATCTGTCTAGTTGTCTTTTTATATCCAGGCCTGTAAATAAGGGGTATCCACTACGTCTAGAGGAAGGAAGGTCTCACTATCATCATATACGCGGATTCTTTACTGTAAGAGCAGTGAGACCATGGGACTCCTCGCCACAGGATGTTAATTCATTGAAAGATTCTAGAAGTGGCCTGGATGCTTTTCCTGAAAGATCTAATATTATAAGGGATCTCTGTACTGGATTGCTGGGGATGGGGCATTAATCCTTGAATTTATTCTCATCGCCATATTTGGAGGGGGAAGGAAAATTGTCTCCGGCCTCATAGGGGTTGTTTTTAATAAGAACCTTGCAGGATATTAGGCTGATCTAGATGGATTTATGTTTTTTCAATCTTACTCGCTATGTAACTATGTCACTTACCCCCACAATCCTGAGGTCCTTGGCACTGCTCCATGCGGAAGAAACATTTGTCTTTTTGGTCGGGGCAGCCTTTGGTGACATAGACCACCCGAATACCAATGCCTGGCAAAAGGAAACATCAATTAGTTGTGTGAAAACACGGAAACGTCTCCTAATCTATCAGTGTAATTCCCTGTAGTCTTCTAGTGGAAGAGACGTATCCATAAGAGATCTCAGAAATGTCGCTCTACTAACATATACATTGTATACGGCGCCTCATTGATTTATTCCCATAGGATCATTTCCTCTGATCATGTGACTGTGACAATAGAAAGATAGAAAATCCAATCACGTGCGGGAAATTCTGCAATGATCATAAATGACCCCCCCAGGAATGAATATAATCCCATGTATGATCATCACCGCCACAAGTCATCGCTATTATTCCTTGCGGGGCAGGAATCACATTCCGCCGGGTTATGAGAACCTGGAATAGGGAAAACATAATGGGGGTCACATGCCGAAATTACCGGCAACTCACGTGAAAAATCGCCCGTTCTATTTATCATGTGACTTATTAATAATCCACGGTCACTTTACAAGTGTGACATAACAGTGATAACCTGTTATCTGTAATGAGGCGGGTCTGACCCTCATGAAAGGACTTGGACCCTATTAGACCTCGTTCACACACTACAATAAGCCCAGTAGGATGACTACACCGCACATCCGGTCATAGTACACAGAATAACACGTGCGCCGCGCTGAAAACCCAGCAAAATACAAGAAGGAGACCACCAAGCAACCGCTGAGTATATATTAAGCCCCCAGACCAGAAAATGATGATAAGATAAGTCAGATCTCAGTTTTGTGTTACTTACCGCATGTCTTTGAGCAGGGACCATATAGAAGATCTCCTCTGATGTCTAGAAAGTAAAAAGAGACATTAAAGAACAACTCTACTGAGAAAAGGAGAACCTCCATCTATTCCCTATATCTCTTCTGTACACCGCGCCAATGCTCTCCTGCTATATCTATTAGAGAGTGTATCCGGCATGGACAGGACAGTATTAGGCGGAATTCACACACACTTGTTATTCAGCTTATTAAAACTCGTGTAAAAGTAACCGGTTGTTTCAAGCCTTAGTGGCGATTTGAAATGCATTTTTAGTGGTAATTTTTTATTTTGTGACATTTGTAAGATTTTTCTGGTGTTTTTGAAGTCCTAGAGAGAAGTCTATGGGATAAAACACCAGAAAAACAAAAAACAAAACTAGAGCACGCTGTGCTTTGAAAATATGTGTGAATCCAGCCTTAGACTTCCATGTGTAATCTATAGGTTATTGGACTGAACACTGGATCAGTCCTCTCAGATTATTTACCTGTCCCTACTAGCATTAGGCCTTATTCAGACAAGCGTATATGAAAATGAATGGAGCTATTCACACATGCTGTTGTTTTTCACGCAGCGTGTGTTTCCGTTGAATAAAACTCACTGCATGTCCTATTTTGGTGCGTATTTGCGCACCACGCCGCGCCATTGAAGACAATGGGTGTGTGAAAAAAACGGACAGCACGCGGGCGACATACGTGTGCTGTCCGTGATTCACACAACAGGTGCAAGACAAATTATGAGAAAAAAACGGATGTCAAACGGAACTGCAACGCAAGAAAAACGCTACATTTTTTATGCGCGCAAAACAGACACGCTCGTGTAAATCTAGCCTTAACCCCATATTCAGTGTATATCTGGTGTTGCTCTTACCTGTGCTTATCCTATTCCTCGCACCTGAGTCATATCTGCGGATATCGATAGGAGCGCCTTCCACAGACGCTAATAGCACATTCACAATGAGAAGCAGTCGAAACAGCATTTTGTCCTGGAGTATATCTCTTCGTGTGTATATCCAGACTAAGTCTCCCACTGTAACACCGTGTAATTTTCCTACAGATTCCGTGACATCACAATTGTACACACATCACGGGGAGCAGCATACAGCAGTGATGTCACAATGCGGTGATGTCACATTTGTACACACATCACGGGGAGCAGCATACAGCAGTGATGTCACAATGTGGTGATGTCACATTTGTACACACATCACGGGGAGCAGTATACAGTAGTGATGTCACAATTGTACACACATCACGGGGAGCAGTATACAGCAGTGATGTCACAATCGGGGACCAAGACAACCACTAACAAGAAGAAGCTTCATCCATCTTTGTCTGTGTAATATTACTAGTCTCTGAATCACGGATCATAATAAAACATTACACAGGTTTCAGGCTGTAATATGAGCATCATCAGGGGCAGGGGCGTAGTTAAAGTGTAGCTAAACGTTCGACAAACTTCTGACATGTCATAGTGACATGTCAGAAGTTTGGATTGGTGGGGGTCCAAGCACTGAGACCCCCACCAATCGCTAGAACGAAGCAGCTGAAGCCCTCGTGTGAGCGCTCAGCTGCTTTGTGTCAGTTCGGCTTTTTTTGGAAAGCCGATTTATCGGAGTACGAGCCCATAGACTTTGTATTAAGTCCGTACACCGACACATTTCTTTACATTTATTTATTTATTTACATTTACACTTCGGAAACATTTGTGTGAGATTTACAGCAAGGCAAGCGTAATCTCGTTTTAAATGACAGTTGCCTTGCTGTAAATCTCACACAAACGTTTCCGAAGTGTCAGGATTCTGAATATACATCACGTCCTGGCTGGAGGTGATACCTATTCATTGTCAGGACACTTCAGTAACGTTAGTGTGTGTGTAAGTGGCTGCACATAGTGATCTAGTAAGATTACTATGTGCTGTGTAAATGAATGGAGAGAAGTGTATGACGCTGATTGGTCAGCGTCATAAACTTCTCTCCACAACGCCCACTTGGTCATATAGTAAAACACACCCAGTTGTCCATTAAGAAAGTCATTAGCATAAATCTAAAATAGGTCATAACTCCGTCAAAAATTATCGTTTTTCTAAATAAAAAACACTGCTGTAATCTACATTACAGCGCCAATCACATTATGTAGAAGATAGGGCACTTATAATGTGGTGACAGAGCCTCTTTAAATCTTGTATCAGTGCTGCATTGTCCTAAAGAGCTCGTCCTGGCTGGATTGATAGTTCACCCCTATTGCGGACATACATTGCACCATATTTTTTGTTCTTTTCCTCAGTACAAATAATAGCATCATCCTTCTGTGACATCTTCCTCTTTACTATACAAGAGGAACAAGAGGTCGTCTACAAAACACACACAGAGCCCAGACTGAGATCACAGGAGAGAGCGGCCCGTCTGACAGCAGAAATCCTCAAGGTTAATCTGGGCATACTAATATTTGATCTTGAGATGTAAGTCGGGAGGTTTTCTCATCCTCACTAAGCTTCACTTAACATTCCTTCACCATCTTTGAACATCTTCCTTTTCATCTTGGCTTGTAAACTACATTTAAAGAGTTTCTGTCTGTAATGAACAAGTGACGGAAAAACAGAAAAGAATAACGATACACCTGCTACAGCCAATAATTCTGATAGCGGCTATCGTCACATGGTCTCAAAGTGATCTCGAAATATTTTCTGGTCCTAATGGGTGTGTATACTTTTGCAAGCCATTTTCTAATTGCTCCGATGCAATTCAACAAAAAATTAAGCAACTTTACAAACAGTCTTATTCTTTCAGGTCTTCAGCACCGGCAGGGCCAGACTACGCGAGGTTTGTTTGTAGTCTGTAATCATGGCGACACATACGTCTGCATGTACGTGTCTCCATGGTTGCAGACTACAAACAAACCCTGTGTAGTCTGATCTTGCAGTCCTGCTCCCTTTCATCTCTCCTCTTCTTATTAATAACATACATTCTGTGTAGTTCAGAAGAAAATAGTGTACAGATGGAAGGGATTTTTTTGTAGTCTGTAACCATGGAGACACATAGATCTGCATAGGAGCTGAAGATGTATAACGGTAAGAGAGTTAAAGCAACAACAAACAATTGGTTGCGATGGTGGACTTTCTCTTTACATACCTATTTGAGCAGCCCCCATAAATTGCCGGATACAGATGCAACATTACTTAGTGATAATAATGACATATTATTCACAAAATCTTCCTATTATTAAAAACTTACTTTATCTGCATTGTCTTTTTGCCATTTCTGTATCTGTATAGTATTTCTCATCCTGAGCTTCCTGGTTAATTAGAGCATAATCCTAGAACTACATTGTAGACTGGCACGTCTCACCTGCCACATTCCTGTTTTGGGGGGGTTTATACAAATATGAAAAAAGGGGCATTTCTATGCAGTTTGGGGGGCATTTCCAGGTGGAACGTAGCCGGCTTATATTGTCCCACGATTTGTAGTTCAAATCTTGAGAAGTATGTGTACACAGGCAGAGCAGTAAGTGGAAAGTGCCCCTGCTTTTTGGGAGAGTGAACAGCCCCTCTTATGGGAGAGGCAGCTACACCCTATGTGGCTGCCTTCCTGTGGGTCCTAGGGCGCACAGTAGTAAAAACACGCCAGCCGCCAGTCAGGCATTACTAACAAAAAATCTGCTACTGTCAGTCGGTCTTGTGTTACCAGTCACCTCCTATCACTGTTCCGTCTTTAGCGTTTGGTTTTGTAAAATTCCAGATTATGCTTCGGTTTTGCTATAGAAATTGTTGCCAGACTATCAGGTTACTAAAAGTTACAATGGTTTAGAAAATAGAAGGAATCTTCCCCATAGTCCATCTTATATTAGACACTATTGAATTTCTGCTTCACTCCTGCTAATCAATCCCTTCTCCCTACCGTATCGTTGCGGCCCTGTCATTCTTAGGATCGGTAGTGGTCCCAGAACTTTGATCCCCTCCGATCAGAATATTATGGTGAATACTAGCAATATGCCATAACATTCAATGATGGGAAAACCCCTTTAAGAATAAACTTCAAGGAGACTTGAAATTAGGGGCATCACTTGATGCTCCAGGGCCCCAATTCAAAATTTGTAACAGGGTCGTCATCCCCTTCCATGTGCCATTAATAATACTGGTTCCTTCTTATGTGACAGAGGGGCCTTTGGACCCAATAAGGCAACAGGTCCCGTTTCCTGTAAAACCCCCGCCTATAAGTATAGGCCACACCTCCATAACAAGGCCATCAGAGGGACCCCATAGACACAGTAAGCTTACTGTATGCCCATAAATAACACTGTGAGCAGAGTGCTGCCAGTAAGCAATACTGGCAGCAGAGTACCCCCAATAAACAGTGCCAGTTCATAATCAATACAGTCAGCAGAGTGCCCCATTAAAAAAGTACTGCCAACAGAGTGCCCTCTATAAACAGTGACAACACAGTGTCCCTCATAAACAATACTACCAGACGAGGGACCCCAATAAACAATACTGCCAACAGTGTCCCACATAAACAGTGCCAGTAGAATGTCCCTAATAAACAACACCACTAGCAGAGTGCCCCTTTACAGACAGTGCCAGCAGAGTGCCTCCCTCCAAGCAGCCATAGAATATAATACAAATGTTATGGGAGATTTGCCTGCTCGGCTATCCAGGGAATCTCTTCTATTTCAGGACACTCATGGACAGTCTGGAAGGATAGACAAGTATTTATAAAAGATGATGTGTCTGCTGACAGGCTACTGAGAAGACACCGGGAATTTGACTTGCCCACTGCAGCCCTTTTATATTAACAGAAAGCATATAAGGACTTTGCTATATAAGCTGTTTTATATGTACAAGCCTGGAGAACTTTTTTATTTTTGCGGATGAATTGCGGACACAAAAACACGTTCGTGTGGATGAGGCCTTAGTGTTTGCTTTCCGGGTGGTCTAGGGTAGTGGGAAGAAGGAAAGTCTATCTTATCCAGTTGTTAAACTCCATCTTTTCCTTAGTCAGGGTAAGGCCACACGTAGCGGCCCCAGCACGGTCGTGACGAGGCCAACAACCACGCCGGCACAATGTTCGGCGCGGCTGTCAAATACCCTGTTAATGGCCACGCGTTATTGAACATAAAATGGCCCTTTACCTGCAAACTTGTGCGGCCATAAAGGGTGTATTAATTAATGGCCGCAGGATTTTTCAGATAAAGGGACGTTTTACCCGCATTAACGCGTGTCCATTAACAGGGTATTTGACAGCTACGACCAACATGGTGTCCGCGCGGTTGTTGGTCGCATTGTGACCGTGTCAGGGCCGCTCCTTGTGGCCTTACCTTTATACCTGTCTCTGGGAAAGCTGGTTGACAACGAATATGGTGGCCATAACAGCTCTCATATTTCAGTTTCCAAGAGCTCTGAATATCAACTCTGCATAGCAGTGAAGCATCTCCCATTTTCTGACTAGGCAGACTTGCCATTCAGTACTCTGGGAAAGCTGTGTGACAAACCTTGTGGGAGCTGTGAGGCTGGTCATCACTCAGCTTTCCCAGCAACTGGTAAACTATGGAACAGCAGAATAGACTAATACTTTGGGTGTGTCGGAGTGTGATGTCATCTTTACTGCTCCGTAGTGATTTATGCACCGGGACAAATTTGCATCGGGATAATTCTATCCTTTGTTTTCTTTTCCAGCACCGGAAACAACTGTGCCGCTCGGCCTATGAATCGCTGCCAACATGGTGGATGCAAGTGAAATCCCAGCCCTCTGTGATTGTGATACATTTGCCATTAATGACATATTTCAGCATGTGGTACATTCCTATCGCCTTACTTAGTGGAATATTATATGGATTATACATTAAAGAAATAATAGCCCATCAGTCCTATCACCCATAATCCCAAAGGTAACCCGGGGTCAGATATTTCATGAATAGGCAAATGTCTTATAGTCAATGCATGATTTATTAAAACAGAAGTCTGGCCGGAAAACAAAACTTCTGCTGCCGCCTCCTCCTTCCCCTTCCCTGGTGCTATAAAAAACGAAAGACAGAAATCCGCACTCTGGTGTAGGGGACATCTGTCATCTTCTCAGTGAGAGTGACCATACCGCCCAAAATTGCAGTATCGCAAAGAGGGACGACCGATGCGGCCCGCGTAACTTTTTCCTTTTAAGGCTCACCTCTAACCCCCCCAAACACACCCGATTCAGACCACACAGTATCATGCTCCCATAGTGCCTCCCCACAGTATAATTCCCCAGAGAACCTCCCCACACAGTATAATGCCCCTTTAGCTGCCTCCCACACAGTATAATACCCCATAGTGCCTCCCACACAGTATAATGACAATTAGCTGCCCCAACACAGTATAATGTCCCAATAGTTGCCCCATACAGTATAATGCCCACACAAATACCCCCATACAGTAAAATGCCCCATAGCTGCCCCATACAGCATAATACCCCATAGCTGCTACCATACAGTATATTGCCCCCTTAGCTTCCCCATCCTAAGGACGCACATACAGATGACACCGGGTCATACCACCGGCTGCCCGGGACAGCGGGACACAGCCTGGAATCCGGGCCTGTCCTGCTGAACCAGGGATGGTTGGGAGGTATGAGAGTGACATGTTGTTGGGGGGTTTCAAAACACATCATGAACTCTTGTGTCAAGGTCTGAAGATTCGGAGTCTAGTGGATGAAACAATCTGAACGGAGGGTGATAGTAAGAGTAGTAAAATAGCAGTACAGGTTCCGTCCACAGATAAGCGGCAGGAATTTCTAGCGTAAGGCAGAGACGTGGTCAGGAAACAATCCAAATTCGGTTCACATATAAGGGACCACTGTTTGCATTGTAAGAAAGGGACGTGGTCAGGAAACAATCCAAGTTTGTAGAGTAAAGCAGCAGTGAACTAGACTACAGGCAGGAGGCTCTATAGTCTGACAAAGAGTAAATGCAAGGGCCAAGCTTATATACAAAGCTAAAAGGGCGAGACCAAATGAGCCAGGAATCAAGAGAACCTAGACAATAGATTCAGCTTTAGAGCTGTCCAGCAACACCAGTAGCTCAAAAAGCAGAGATGCTGATTGGGACACAGGTGTTTCTGGGTTTTAATCCTGAGACCTTGTGCTAAAAAGAATGTGACAACCACAGAGTGAGGCATCTGTCTCTAGTGGGTAAAGAGGTAGCAGTCGTACCCAGGCACTGGTGCCTGAGGGGGCTCAAAGGCCCCTCTGCCATATAAGAAAATAACAGTGTTATAAATGACACATGGCAGTAGGAGTGGCCGGTTATGGATTTTGCACTGGAGCCCTGGAGTTTCAAGTTACACTTCTGGTGTAAAGATTAAATAGGTGAAGTCTGACTGAAGACTGAGGGAGAGACTACAGCAGAATCCCCCTCCTCTCCTTCCTCGTATTCCTCCATTTACTGTCCTAAACTAGATTGATTTTTTTGTGACTAATGAGGTTTCTGAACATTTAGGCTGGGTTCACACGTGGCGGAATTTCACTTAAATTCCGCTGCGGACACTCCGCAGCGTTAATCCGCAGCGGAGCCGTTTGTCCATTGACTTACACTTTAATTTAGCAGTGTTCGTTTAGACGAGGCGTAAAATTCCGCTGCGGTGCATAGGCTGCGGAGCGGAATTTGGTGTCCGCAGCATGCTCTGTCTGTTGCGGAGCAGTGGCGGACTCATGGCGGAATTTCTCCATTGACTTCAATGGAGATTCTAATTTCCGCAATGAAGTCCGCAGCTGTCATGCACATGTTATGTGTGCTGCGGATCCGTCTTGCTTTTTTAACTTGACATTTCTTCATTCTGGCTGGACCTATGTATTTCTAGGTCTACAGCCAGACTGAGGAAGTCAATGGGGCTCCCGTAATTACGGGAGCGTTGCTAGGAGACGTCAGTAAATAGTCACTGTCCAGGGTGCTGAAAGAGTTAAGCGATCGGCAGTAACTGTTTCTGCACCCGGGACAGTGACTACCGATCCCAATATACATGTATCTGTAAAAAAAATGAAGTTCATACTTACCGAGAACTCCCTGCTTCTGTCTCCAGTCCGGCCTCCCAGGATGACGTTTCAGTCTAAGTGACGGCTGCAGCCAATCACAGGCTAATAACAGGCTGCAGCGGTCACATGGACTGCCGCGTCATCCAGGGAGATCGGGCTGGATGCCGAAGGAGGGACGCGTCACCAAGACAACGGGCGGTAAGTATGAATTTCTTTGACTTTCACAAGGGAAAGTGCTGTCCCTTCTCTCTATCCTGCACTGATAGGGAGAAGGGAAGTACTTTTACCGCAGTCCGCAGCAGCTAGTCCGCATCAATTTACTGCACATTTTGTGCAGATCCGCAGCAGAATCTGCAACGCAGATTCTGTGCGGCATTGATGCGGACAGTTGCGGAGGAAATCCGCCACGTGTGGTCATGCCCGTACAGAGTTCCTTCAGGCAGGAAAAGGGGAAGTATAGGCTGCTGGAAGCTTGGGAAGATGCCACTTCCCCGTAATGACATATATTTTAATGTTTCACGTATTTACATAGACAATAGGTACGCTTTTATTAATTTCAAATAAGATTTTTCACAATTAATAGTGCATTTTCCTCTGAGAGGTTGCCTGGAAAAATGTTACAAAATGCTACTTCTTCCATTGGCCTTAGGGTATGTTCACACGGCAGCGTCCGTTACGGCTGAAATTACGGGGCTGTTTTCAGGAGAAAACAGCTCTGTAATTTCAGCCGTAATGGCATGTTGAGGCGCTTTTCGCTGCGTCCATTACGGACGTAAATGGAGCTGTTTTTCCATGGAGTCAATGGAAAACGGCTCCATTTACGTCTGAAGAAGTGACAGATACTTCTTTGACGCGGCCGTCTTTTTTACGACCCGCCTTTTGACAGCGGAGCGTAAAAAAATGACCGTCGGCACAGAACATCGTAAGACCCATTCAAATGAATGGGCAGATGATTGCCGACGCTATTGAGCCGCATTTTCGGACGTAATTTGGGGCTAAAACGCCTGAATTACGTCCGTAAATAGTGTGTGTGAACCCAGCCTTAGTGTCAATACGTTATGTTCGGGAGTGGAGCGATTGTCATGCGAGAAAGGAGTGGTAAGTAACTGCGGGTCTGGTCTAGAGTCTGAATACACTTTAAATCTGGGGTCTGAATTAATTTTGGGGTGTGATGAAAAAGTAATATGCACTACTTAGGCTTTAGATCGGGGCGGGGCATTTCTAACATGGGCGGGGCATATGTTAAAACTTTTGCATGGCGTGATGCCTGTACCGCTTATCACACAACTTCTAGCAATCTCCTTGATGCCACTACTTAAAAGAAGGCAGGTAAATATTAGAATAGCACTGAAGGGCACGTTCTAGAGCAGCACAGATAATGTTACAGTCTGGTCTGGGGGTCTATATTTGTTCTGGGGTCTGAATTCCTTTTGGGGTCTAAGTCTGGGGTCTGAATTAATTTTGCAGCGTGATAAAAAGGTCATATGCACTACTTTTGATTCAAAGACATTAGGTTGGGTGAATGTATGATGTAAAAAAATGGTGTGGTGGGCTACCGGCACCGCTTATCACAACACTTCTCGTAGTCTCCCCAATGTAAATGCTCAAAAGTGGGCAGCAATTTCCTAGAATAGCATTAAAGGGCCACACGTAGCTGGCAGTATGTTCTAGAACAGATAAAGACAATGTTACAGCATGAGATGACGACCCCCCCACCCCCACACACCTCCTCTTTGTTGTATTAGGCACCAGGATCTGTAGATCTAGTTGGAATCACTTGCAGATGTCAGCTCCAGTGAGTCACAAACAGCTTCGATTTCCCCGTTTCAGACACATACACTTTTCCAATAACACAATTCGTGTCATCCTCCCACACACTGGCACTGCCCCCCATCACCCCATCTCCGACTAGAGAAAATAGCAATGTTTCCTTATGTGAATCCAGTAGTGCAGAATGTTTACTGGAGTGGGAAGTGGCATGATGCCATGTCTAGCTATGATACATTCACTTAAAGGGTAACTAAACTTTCAACAAACTTCTGACATGCCATAGTGACATGTCAGAAGTTTTGATTGGTGGGGGTCCGAGCACTGAGACCGCCACCAATCTCTAAAACTAAGCGTCAGAAGTGCTCGTGTGAGTCCGTTCACCGCTACATCGGCTTTCTGGAAAAAGCCATACAGAAACGAAGCGGCTCTGCGCTCACCTGCGGCCTTCTGCAGCTTAGTTTTAGCGATTGGTGGGGCTCTCAGTGCTCGGACGACCATCAATCAAGACTTCTGACACGTTTGTTTAATTACCATTTCACAGATTTATAATCTCTGTCTCATAAAATGTTATCATTTGTGCTGCTTATGTTACTGGAGCACGGGTCTGATACGACGGAGGACGTCTACCATGTGGGCAGAAACATGCATACACCTAAGGCGCTGTTCACACAGAGTTTTTTTGCAGGCAAAAAAAATCTACCTTAGAATTCCGTCAGGAATTTTGAGGCAGACTTTAAACTGCCTGCACGAATTAATCTGTGCTTTTTCGCTGCGTTTCTTCCCCTGCAGCCATTGAAGCTAATGCAAGGACCGCGAGCAATAAATTCCGCGAAAAACACTCATAAACGAGCGCCGCAGGTTTTTTCTGCCTCCAATTGATTTCAATGGGAGGTCAGAGGCGGAAACCACAACAAGAAAGGACATACTGCTTTTTTTTTCCGCGCGCGGTCAAAAGTCCCCCAGAAATGCCTCTGCCTCCTATTGAAATTAATTGTGTGGGGGGGGGGGGGGGGGAATTTCGGAAGTTTTTTGTCACTGATTCCGACGCGGTTTCCGTGTCAAAATCAGCACCAAAAAACTCCAGCCCAGTTGTAGATGTACAACTTTTCACCTTTGCTAAACTTTCCAGCTAAAATACATTTGGTAATTGCTTAAAGGGGCCCTACACTTTTTGCAGATGGTATAATAGCAGTCGCAGTCAGCCCCTGATGCCTCAGGGGGCCACAGTCCCTCTGCCACATAAAAAGACGCCAGAATTATAAATGGCACATTATGGTTGTCTAGCGAATATGTCCCCGATCCCCTTGGCAGGTGCTATTGGCTCCTTGCCCCACCACTTTGTAAGCCACAAACCTTGATTGGCCAGCGGGCTACATAGCACTGTTTTCTGCTTTCAGTGCCCAATGAAATACTATAGATAAATGCTAAATAAAATAACTCATCTAAAGAAAATGCTGCTACTTGTTGATGGTTTCCATTTAGCACCAGAATATATTTGGCAAATTGAAGAGGTTCTAATTCCCAACTGCATATGATCTCCAAATAATGTGTGGCCACTAGGCACTTCCTGGTCACAAGTAATAACTTTACTACAGTTTAGACTTTTATAATTCTATAGAAAAATAAGGATATTTCATTAGGTGATGTCATCACTGATGTCATGATGTCATCCATATGTGGTAAAACATTTATTTTTTAAATGTCCCAGGAAGGATCAATTGTGTCACACCCCCCTTCTCACAGACCTTCAATCCAATCAATGAACACTTTTAGCTAAACTCCACAATTTAATTATCTCCAGCTAAAATCGAAGGGATTGTCGGAAGCAATAAACCCCTCTAAGGGTATGTTCACACGAGGGCGTCCGTAACGGCTGAAATTACGGGGATGTTTCAGCCTGAAAACATCCCCGTAATATCAGCCGTAACGGCATGTGCAGGCGCTTGAACGCCGCGTCAATTACGGGCGTAATTGGCGCTGCTATTCATTGGAGTCAATGAATAACGGCTCCAATTACGGCCAAAGAAGTGACAGGTCACTTCTTTGACGCGGGCGTCTATTTACGCGCCGTCTTTTGACAGCGGCGTGTAAATTACGCCTCGTGTGAACAGACAAACGTCTGCCCATTGCTTTCAATGGGCAGATGTTTGTCAGCGCTATTGAGGCGCTATTTTCGGACGTAATTCGGGGCAAAAACGCCCGAATTACGTCCGTAAATAGGCCGTGTGAACATACCCTTAAGTTTGTTAGATTTCTGTGAATTTCAAAAACGTGTAAATGCCTAAAGACTGACAGATAAGTGGTTATTTATTTTATTCATTCATTTCTAAATTTAGTGTACTATTACATTTATGTTTCATATTACTCCAGTTGATTGTTTTTAATCAATGACAATATCGCCATCTCCTGGTGGAAAATGTGTATTGCTGAGGATTTTTAGCAAATTGTTACATAGTTACAGTTAGGCCCCATGCACACGACTGTAAAAATCGTCTCAAATTGTGGATTGTAATTATGGACCCATTCACTTCTATTGTCCACGGACACCTTCCGGTATATTCACGGGAAGGTGTCCGTACCATAGAAAGCCGCCACAAAATATAGGACATGTCCTATCTCTTGGTTTTTACGGGCCGTGCTCCCAAACTTTGTATGGGATCACGGGCCGAAAATGCGGGTGGCTGTCCGCGGCCGCCTATGCCCGCAATCACGGGCAGTGATTACAGGCACGGTCATGTGCATGAGGCTTACCATAGTTGATAAGGTTGAAAAAAGACACAGGTCCATCAAGTCCAACTGTAAAAAATAAAAATCATGTTCACTATTAATTTCTAAGAAATTTGAAAATTTGAGCACCAGAATAAAAACTCATGCATATGAGCATGGCACCTGTACGGTGGCTTCATATTAATTTGCCACCTGTATGGTCCTTTCATATGGCACCGTATTATGGAAATATTCTCTCCTAGAAGTAATGCTTCTAGTGCTGTGCAGCTCCATAATATGGTGTCCAATGGGACATGGCTTTACTTTCTCCTGTTGCATTCATATGGAGTTCAATAGAAAAAAGCCTCCATATGAAATTGGAGGCATACAGAGATACAGTTGGGCATCAAAAACTTCTATAGGTGCCATATTAAGGCTCCATATAACTAGGAGGTTGTACAGAGTGGTAATACAGCTGTTTCCAGTAGGCCTAATATTGATCCAGAGTCCAAATCCCCTGCATACACATAGAGATACCAAAAAACACATTTTGGCTAGCTGCAGTCACCACTAGGGGGCGCTTACTGCATACTATTATCGAATACAATGTATAACAGTATGCAGTAAGCTCCCCCTAGTGGTGGCTGCAGGATGTTATGTTTTAAATCTATGATTATAGGGGATCTAGAGCTCTATATCAGAAAACAGGGCTCTGACTGCTATAAGGATATATTAATTGGTACAGATTTTTGAACTTCTTTAGATTATTTTAAAAATGGTGTTCCAAGGTGTATTTTAAGTTTATGGTTGGAGTAATTTACTATATTGCACTGCATTCTTTTATTTGACACATTCAGATAAGCTTGTCTCCTATGACCAAATTCACACGTACAGTTTTTGATCCAAACACAGAAGTGGATACAAAAGAAAGAAATATAAGTCCTTCTTTTATACATTGGTTTTAAAAAACAAAAACGAAAAAAAAAACTGCATCGGAAACTGCATGTGTGAAGGCAACCTTACAAATTATGAAATTGTACAGTTGCATTACCTTCTTCCTACATGTGGTGGCGCTGTAGGATAATTGTTGCAATTCTTCCACCTGGTAAACAAAACAAAACAAAAAAAAAAAGAACTTTTTCAGCAAACTATGGAAAATCAAAGTAAAAGTAATAAAGCCTTCATTTGATATTCCCATCTAGGAACTTCCATACATTGCACTATTATGGCTTATATATGGAAAACAGGTTTATCGGCTTAAAGAGGCTCTGTCACCAGATTTTCCAACCCCTATCTTCTATTGCAGCAGATCGGCGCTGCAATGTAGATTACAGTAACGTTTTTATTTTTAAAAAACGAGCATTTTTGGCCAAGTTATGACCATTTTTGTATTTATGCAAATGAGGCTTGCAAAAGTCCAAGTGGGCGTGTTTAAAGTAAAAGTCCAAGTGGGCGTGTATTATGTGCGTACATCGGGGCGTGTTTACTACTTTTACTAGCTGGGCGTTCTGACGAGAAGTATCATCCACTTCTCTTCAGAACGCCCAGCTTCTGGCAGTGCAGACACACAGCGTGTTCTCGAGAGATCACGCTGTGTCGTCACTCACTTCCTGCCCCAGGTCCTGCATCGTGTCGGACGAGCGAGGACACATCGGCACCAGAGGCTACAGTTGATTCTGCAGCAGCATCGGCATTTGCAGGTAAGTCGATGTAGCTACTTACCTGCAAACGCTGATGCAGAATCAACTGTAGCCTCTGGTGCCGATGTGGCCGACACGATGCAGGACCTGGGGCAGGAAGTGAGTGACGTCACAGCGTGATCACTCGAGAACACGCTGTGTCTGCACTGCCAGAAGCTGGGCGTTCTGAAGAGAAGTGGATGATGCTGATTCGTCAGCATCATACACTCCCATTCCTAACGCCCAGCTAGTAAAAGTAGTAAAAACGCCCCGATGTACGCACATAATACACGCCCACTTGGACTTTTGCAAGCCTCATTTGCATAAATACAAAAATGGTCATAACTTGGCCAAAAATGCTCGTTTTTTAAAAATAAAAACGTTACTGTAATCTACATTGCAGCGCCGATCTGCTGCAATAGCAGATAGGGGTTGCAAAATCTGGTGACAGAGCCTCTTTAAGTTAGGTGGGTAAGGTCTAAGCTGTGGCCTATATATAAAATCTGTATTGTTCACCTGGTATAACCTTAATCGGCTGCAACTACAACTATGCATTAATCTCCTGCCAGGGGCGTAGGTATAGGACGTAGCAGTCACACCCGGTCCTATAGTCCGCAGCGGAGATTTCCGCAACGCCTGCACGAAGATAACTAAAAAGGTGTGGAAACCAATGGACAATCTGTCTGCAAAGGATTTCCACTGCGGACTGTCCGCAGCGGAATTCCACAGTAATTCTGCCACGTCTGAATATGCCCTAAGAGGGTGGAGCTGCTGGGCCTAACAAAACCGTAGCAGCTCAGATTGTGATAAGCGTGGCTGCGTTTAGGTTACAAGCAGTTGTAACAGTGCAGGATGTCGCCACATCATCACCACAGAGCAAAAAAATTCTACAAATGTTTTTTTTTTTTACATATTTATAATTGTAAACACAGTTGCTAGAAGAAATGATTTTGGCGCTATTTTTGTGGTACTGTAATAATGAAAATTTCTGCCGTCCCATTTCCATGTGTATCAGTGTACCAATATCTAACCATTAATCCCAATATCAAAACGGTCAGTGACAGCTATTTCCTCCATAAACCTACATGCTTGGATCAGCCCATCATGCTTGTTTACTGCCATAGGAAGTTGAAGTGAGCTGATGCCAGGCACCTCTGACCTGATAAACATTTGATTTTTTGCCAATGTGTATGGCCAGATTCACACTACTGGCCCATTGTCGTTGAACCTAAAAAACACAGATACTCTATAAAAAAATAGTAATATAAAACCGTAAAATAAGCAAAAACAACAATTATAGTATATTTTTCCAGGGTTTGTGTGTCAGGGTGTACAATATTACCTTACAACTATGTCCCAGTCTGCCATCCATGTATATTCTATAGTAACCCAAGTAGGAAGAAAATTTAGCTACTTTCTCACTTAGTGATGTCATCATGAAACTGCCCTACCAAGCATTCTGTGTTTTCCAACTTTTTCAAATTAAAATTGCACAATGCCTGCTAACTTTAATGGTTCAGGGTGTACAATATTATCTTGAAATTATTTCCCAGGCTGCCACCGACGTATGTTCCTTACAAACCCAAGAAGAAAGAGAAGTTAGCTACTTCCTCCCTCACTTATGTCATCATTAACTACACTTTCCAGCATTCTATGTTTTCAAACTTTTTAAAAATAAAACACACAATACCTGGTAACGTTAATGGCTATAAATTAGAGTTGAAACTTTGGTCCATCGGTCTTTTTGAAGGACATTAGATCACTTATACCAGATAATATATTGATTCAATCTATCTCATCACTGTCCAGCATGTCTTCTAGACAGCGAGAGTTTTGTAACTGCTTTCCGGAAATTTATTTTCAAGAAAGTTTCAAATTTATGCTGAATTCTTTGAGTAACGATAGTGTCACATGCACAAATATTGCCCCAAATTATACCCAACTCATTCCAGACAACGGCCACTTGAAGTGGCGGTCACCTAGACAATTACTTCCTAAATTGCAAATATTAAACTGATGTTTACAGTCCATTACACATGGAAGCCTTACACTACCAGAAGACCTTTATTCATTTCAGATGATAACTTCCCCTTTAAACAGTACTTTGCCAACCATTGTCACACCTTTAAAGGAATGCTTCATGAAACAAAACTGCTACAACCATTGTCGGACATTTTGAAGGGCATGGAGACATGTCTATAGTCACCCAGTCACTCCTTGGTTTTTTTGGGAGCGAAAAACTGAAACATTGTGCAATGTCTTGGGTTGAACATAAGGGGGCGGAACAAGACTCTAGTCATGCACTGCCCAATCAAGCCCTGCATTAGTTTTGTCTGGAGTGTTCCTTTAAGACACTTACCAATATAATAGGGCAGGTTTATCAAAACTAGTGCAAAGGAAAAGTGATCGGATTTCCGCTCTCACTTTTTTCTAAGCTTCACTATTTTTTTGCACTAGTTTTGATTCATTTCCCCAATATTCGTTACTGGAATAATGCAGCCGCTCCCCAGCAGATATACCTGCACAATCACCCTGACGTATACACCTGTCCTGGTGTGGCAAGTACTCAGCTTCCATGATACTAATTCAGGAAGGGGTTAAAATGTGTTAAGAGAAGGAGACGCACAGAACTTTTCACTTCTTAGATGTCACTCATGATACAAAATGTTCTCAGCTTCTCCAACTTCATTAAAATACAACATTAAGGTCGAACGCTCTCCAAGTTGCAATATAATGAAATTATTGAGCAGCTGAAATACTGTGATGTATTATTGATAAAGAAATGTTCAAAAATGAACTTTATATTCAAATCACATTGAACGCAAAATCTCCTGATCCTGGTTTATTAAAGGGAGAGATGATATTACCACAAAAAGGAATTTGAGACACAGCATTTATGGAAAAACAAGAAGCAAACACGAATCTATTATTCACAACAGCAAACTGAATAAAAGGTATATACACCGCTCAGCCATAGCATTAAAACCGCCCGTCTGATATTGTGTAGGTCCCTCGTGCCACCAAAACTGCTCTGACCTGTCGAGGCCGGGACTCCACAAGACCTCTGAAGGTTCCTGTGGTATCTGGCACCAAGATGTTAGCAGCTGATCCATTTAGTCCTGTAAGTTGTGAGGTAGGGTCTCCATGGATCGGACTAGTTTTCCAGATAATACCATGGATTGATATCTGGGGAATTTGGAGGCCAAGTCAACACCTTAAACTCTTTGTCATGTTACTCAAACCATTCCTGAAAAATTTTTGCAGTGTGGCAGGGCGCATTATCCTGCTGAAAGAGGCCACTGCCATTAGGCAATACCTGTAACGCCAGCGGCCACTGACCGCCGAGGTTCCGCTCCTGCTGGCGCTCACGGCCGCCAGCTGGGCTGTGTTCACCAGTGACCGCCTCCTCCGGGACGCCGGCGAGCTCTGAGCTGTATCAGGCAGATAGCACGTAAAAGTGTACCCGGCCTATCCCTGCATACCCTGGACTATAAAAGGAACTCTGCCCACTATCCCAGTGCCTGTGCAACGTTGTAATAACCTAGTGTTAGCCTGCAAAGTTTCTGTACCCTGCGTTACCAGTCAGTATCCTGAGTCCTCTGTTCGTGACCAGTCCTGTATCCTGTGTCCGTAATCAGTCCTGTATCCTGAGTCCTGTGTCAGTAATCCGTCCTGTATTCTGAGTCGTGTGTCCGTAATCAGTCCTGTATCCTGAGTCCTGTGTCCGTGACCAGTCTTGTATTCTGAGTACTGTGTACGTGACCAGTCCTGTATCCTGAGTACTGTGTACGTGACCAGTCCTGTATCCTGAGTCCTGTGTCCGTAATCAGTCCTGTATTCTGAGTCCTGTGTCCGTAATCAGTCCTGTATTCTGAGTCCTGTGTCCGTAATCAGTCCTGTATCCTGAGTCCTGTGTCCGTGACCAGTCCTGTATTCTGAGTCCTGTGTCCGTGACCAGTCCTGTGTCCTGAGTATTCTGTTCGTGACCTGTCCTGTATCCTGAGTCCTATGTTCGTGACCAGTCCTGTATCCTAAGTCCTGTGTAAGTGACCAGTTCTGTATTCTGAGTCCTGTGTCCGTAATCAGTCCTGTATCCTGAGTCCTGTGTCTGTGACCAGTCCTGTATCCTGAGTCCTGTGTCTGTGACCAGTCCTGTATTCTGAGTACTGTGTACGTGACCAGTCCTGTATCCTGAGTCCTGTGTCTCCGTAATCAGTCCTGTATCCTGAGTCCTGTTTCCGTGAACAGTCCTGTATCCTGAGTCCGTGACCAGTCCTGTATCCTGAGTCCTGTGTCCATTACCAGTTGGTATACTGCATCCTGTATCCTGGGCCTGCTTCCAGTAATCCGGCACCAACTTGTATCCGCGACCTGCAATCTCACTGCATCCAGCTGCCACCAAGGTCCCATCTTCCTGTGACTGTTTAACACCTGTCTGGCCAACAGCTACTCCGTTACGGCGGAGTAACCCAGTGGATCCACAACCCCATGACTAGCCTAAGTAGAGTCATGTGCTGATTAAACACTTTACCTTTATTCCCCTTCTTTCGCCTTCCCAATAAAGACCCGTGACAACCGAGGTTGGATGTGAAATGGCCACAGCAGCCGTTTATTTATTTAACATAAATTAAATGCAATTTAATCCGAAACATTCGGATAACTCTTTTAGGAATTAGACCAGAGAATTCCTACTATAATTCACATGACCCAACGTGGGTCAATTAACACTAAACAGAGCAGGGGAAGTCCTTGAAGCCATTTTTCCGATTTCCTTTAAATTAGCCATCTGCACACCACCACCAACTATTTACCTCCAGCCGTAAACCAGCTCGGAAGCACCGCTCACCCCTGCAGATGGCTCCAACCACCAGAAGACCACTTCAAAGGGATAACACCCTATGAAGTCTTCAAATGATCTACCATTTTTGGGGGACGCATACCCCCGATGCGACCCCCCAACCATTTTGTACTGACCAACCTCAAGGACTCCCCCCGCCACAGCGAAACAGGCCTTGACCACCTCAAGCCTGTGAGTCCCTCCAAACCACCACCGCCCTCTCAATTCCTTCTGCTAAAGCCAGGCTCCACATATCAATTCCAACCTCGGTCAAATGTACCCCATCACTCCTCCAATAATTACCGACTCCTGACTCCAAATCCTTGTGTCGAACACAAATGCCCCCGTTTATAGCAACAAAACGTGACACCGCCCGGTTTACCTTAATACGGGCTTTATTAACCCTCTCGACCGATCTTGCCAAACGCCAAAACTTCCTCGGAACGATGTCCGACCACACAATCACCAGGCGAGGATAAGCTGCCCGTAGACACAATATATCATGTTTAATATCCCGCACTAACTCGCGAAACGGGCGCACCCCCAGATCATTCCCCCCCGCGTGTAACACCAGAACCTCCGGAACCCTATCTAACTGAGAGTATGTCTGAAACTCAGCAAGTACCCGGCTCAACAACATACCTCGGAAGCCCAGCCAGTGTACAACCGCATCGTGCCGCGGAATGCGAAGCTGGCGGCCATGTGGGCAAACGTCCGCCCGCAATGCCCCCCAGTGCACAAAAGAATGTCCTAAAATCCACACTAAGCAAGGGTGATGATCTGAAACGAAAACAAAATCGCACGTGTCAAACAATCAAAGCCACCTTACCGGCTCACAACAAATGAGGGCGCACGTAAGTCCGAAACCTATTGGACTCCCACCGGCCGATCCGCCGCACGCCCTCGTCGTCCAACCCCCAACGCCCCGCTTCAGTAGCAGCGCCGATCCTGAACGAGTGAGACGAGTAATACCCCTGCCCCACCCCAACCGCGGCCAAGCATTTTTTAAACACCGCACCAAATTGATACCTGGACAGAAACGAGCCATTCTCATGACGGAGCAATGGCGCCTCCGGCCCACCAACAAGTGGCTTAAAAGCCACCATACAAGCAACTGGACACATCGCCGACCCTGGGAGGGCAAACAACACTATCCGCTTACCCCGGCCCGCCTGATACGTCTTGGACCGCCGCAAAAACAACTCTAGTCTGTCCTCATATAGACCCACATCAGCCTGCCGCAGTCCCCCAGCCCTAGCCGCACTAGGAGAAACCAACTCCCCAATTCTGAGTGCTCCGAAAAACGCAAGGGAAAAAGCCAAACAGAACAACACTACCTCCTCAGGTGAATTACCAACAGCCCCCAGCGATGCACCCAACGACCCGAGTAGGGAAAAAGAAACGGGTCGCCTCCGGTCTGCTACCGCCCTGCCCCGACGTAGACCTTTTAGAGCTTGCCGTACTAAAAAATGTTTGGACACATCCTGAAAACCCCGTAATTTGAAACCAAACGCCAAACCTGCAACGAAACGATTCACTTTTGCCGGGGAAAACCCCGCCTCCCAAGCATCCCCCAACCAGTACAATAACGCCACCAACCTGTCTTGCGCCGTGTTGACGTTACCCAACACTCTTACCCACTCATCCCACTGCTGCCAACACGCCGAATAAGCGCTCCACGTCGCGCTCGCCAACGACCTTTCGATCAACCGTTCCACGGGACCGAAATCAGACCCCAGAGATGTTCCAGGCAAGCCAAACCGACCAGCTCCGCTCCCGGTGCCATTTGACGAAAACGATCCCACTGCGAGCGAGAAAGAGCATCAGCAATACAATTGGAAACCCCAGGTACAGGCACCGCAACCACCCACGTGTTTAACGACAAGCACACCAAAACTAGATGACGCAACAACTGAACCACCGGTGGAGAAGATGCTGACAAGTTGTTAATTGCTAACACCACCCCCATGTTATCGCAGTGGACACGTACCTTTTTATCCCTGAGCCTGTCCCCCCAAATGGTCACCGCCACCACGATGGGGAACAGCTCGAGCAGGGCCAGATTTCGCGTAAGACCACCCGTCACCCAGCTGTCCGGCCAGTTCCCCGCACACCATTGTCCTCCTGCATACGCGCCAAAACCACCTGACCCTGCCGCGTCAGTAAACAGCTCCAACTCGCCCATCTCCTGTACCTGCGACATCCACAATGATCTACCATTATACTGCCCGAGGAACTCGTCCCATACCTGCAGATCCGCCCTGTGCTCCCCACCAATCCTCACAAAATGATGGGGCGCCCGGATACCCGCCGTCGCCGACGCCAACCTCCTACTAAAAATTCACAAAAATCATCCAGATAATGTATTAAGGAATGGACCCCTGCTACACCCTTCGTCACCCATTCCACTAAACTACTAAACGCCTCGAAGTATGCGCAAGAAAGGGAGCACCCCATTGGCAGACACCTATCAACATAAAACCCCCCACTCCAGAAGCAACCCAACAGCCGTTGGCTTTCTGGATGTACCGGCAGCAAGCGAAAAGCCGCCTCAATGTCAGTCTTTGCCAACAACGCACCGGGCCCCGCCTCCCGCACTAACGCCACCGCTTTGTCGAATGAAGTGTAAACAACCGAACATAAGTCGTGATCTATCCCATCGTTCACAGACGCACCCCTTGGGAAACGACAAATGCTGGATCAAACGGAATTTGTGAGGCTCCCGCTTTGGCACAACTCCCAAGGGTGATACCACTAAATTATCAATCGGTGGCTCTGCAAAAGGACCAGACATCCGGCCCAAAGACACTTCTTTCAAAAGCTTTTCCGAAACGACCGCCGCGTGCAGTTAAGCCGACTTAAGGTTGCGCCGTGTAACCGGAACCTCATATGGAGGGGGGGGGGAATAACAAAACCAAACGAAAACCCCTCATAAATTAACTTGGCCGCAACCCTATCCGGATATTCACTTAGATACGGGGGCATCCTTTCCACCCTCACCGGCGACCGCCCCTTGACCAATTGAAGCGGACTGAGGGCCTGACCGCCTACCTTTCCGCATACATTTTGAGGCCCCGTGCGAGGAGCCATTGCACTCTGAACAGACATGCTTAAATTTACAGGTGGCCCCGAACTTACACTGGCCCTCGTTGAATTGCCAGCAGAAACCCAGTTTTGACCCGGAACCTTGCCCGGGTTGACTAGACTGGCCCCCTTGGCCAACGCTCCCGGGAAAGGACTGCTTAACCGGCGCCGTAACCCGCAACCACAACGCAATATCCTTTTGGTCCCACCGGATCACCGTCTGGACCGCCTTTCGCTGGCAAAATTGCTCGTCGTACCGCAACCACGCCTGGCCCCCGTACGCCCGGTAGGCCTCCCCGATGGCATCAAAATAACAAAACAACGCCAAGCAATTTTGCGGCACCTTTTCCCCGATCACGCTTGTCAAAATAGCGAAAGCTTGCGACCAGTTAGCGAACGTCTGCGGGATAAGCCTATACCGCCGACGTTCTTCCTCCTCTTTCTTACTCTCATCCCGCTTGCCCTTATCCAAATTGAACTTTGCAAGCGGCAGAAGAGAAAATATCTCCACGTATTCAGCCCTTCCAAATCCGTTCCCGTACCTCTTGCTTAAGATGAGCCCCTAAAGGGCCCTCGAAACAGACGTACACCTCGCCGCGAGCGCGATCATCAAGCCGAATCCTATCCCCATCCTTCTGCGCCTCGGTTTGGACAGACAATGCTACCGCTTCTTTTACCACCCCCGGGACCTCCCCAACCGTGGACCGCGACTATACATCACGAGGACCTTCCCAAACCACCACCGGAGACCCCGCCGGCACTACAGGCGCCGCTGCCCTATCCAAGCGCCCGACTAGCTCGCGCAAACAACCCACTAAATCTGTTAAGCCATCGCGCCCGGCAACGCCACTACCGCCCGTCGCTACCCCGCTCGCTGACCCACCCCCAACACCCGACATGAAAATTGCTGGATACGGTAACGTAGGAGTTACACACTCACCAGGCTGCCTAGGCGCTGTATTCCCGCCAGCCAGAAAATCCTGACCGCGATGTTCTCCATCTTCCAAATCCTCTCTCGCCGCCGACTGGTACTCACACCGACATCTACGACACGGGGATCCAAGCACGCTGACAGATGGGCCGACAACCTGCCGCCCGACCGCAGGGATCCAGACTTCCGACCGGACCTGTTGCCTCGTCGTCGCTGATCTTGGCATCCTCAACGATGCTCTCGAGGAAGCCTGCCCCCTGGCCGAAACATCACCATGCGGGGCGGCCGTATACTGCCCTCCAAACACAGGATCTGAAGGCGGGGGTGTGACAGGGAGCCCAGTCTGCGACTCCCTGTTGACCGCCGAGCCCCGTCGCCGGCTGGGGATTCCTGCCAGGACGCAGGCCCTGGGAGGAGGCGCCCGTCCCAGCAGCCTGGCCTGCAGCGTCCCTAGAGGGGCTCCCCCTGCGACGCCGGGCCCGCGGGGCCACGTCCGGACTAAGACGCTCTGGTGGGCGAGTCCTATGGGAGCGGCGGGGTGACCTAGCCTGGGCAGCCGCCGCTCCCCTCTGCTTTATTTCAGCAGGGGCAGACATTAACAGTTCTCCCCCCACCGCCATATCCCCAGCGTCTGAGAGGGGGGTGGGGGAGGGGAGCGCATCAGCGCGGGCTGCCGACCCAGACAACGGGCCCGCCTGAGTGATCCGGGCCAGCGACGCTACAGTCTCCTCTAGCCAGCCCGGATCGTGATAAGCAGCTGCTGCCTGCAGCTGCTCGAGAAGCAAGACCTCGGACGCCATTGCGGTAAGCCGACCTCTCTAACCTGACCGCAGCTAAGATTTCCCTGTCTCTCCTCCCGCTGCTTCCGGCTCAATGCCGAAAACAGCGGGAAAAGCAGTTACCACACCCCGGCTCCTCCCATCTCTCCCTCCCCCTCACCTACCTGCTTTCCTATTGGCTGAACCCTCCCTCCTACGGCAGTCATGGAGGCTTCCCGTTAAGCCCTCCGTGCTGCCGTCCAGCCTCTGCTTTAAAAGTTACAATACCGTTACCATGAAGGGGAGTACTTGGTCTGCAACAATGTTCAGGTAGGTGATACCTGTCAAAGTAACATCAATACGACTGCCAGGAGCCAGGGTATCCCAGCAGAACATTACTCAGAGAATAACACTGCCTCTGCCAGCTTGTCTTCTACCCATAGTGCATCCTGGTGTTATCTCCTCCCCAGGTAAGTGACGCACACGCACCCGGCCGTCCACATGATGTAAAAGAAAACGTGATTTATCAGACCAGGCACCTTCTTCCATTGCTCCATGGTCCAGTTCTGATGATCACGTGCCCATGGTAGGTGCTTTCAGGGGTGGACAGGGGTCAGCATGGGCACTCTGACTGGTCTGCGGCTACAAAGTCCCAAAATGCAGTAAGCTAGGATACTCTCTTTGTTCTGACACTTTTCTATCATAGCCAGCAGTAATTTTTTCAGCAATTTGTGCTACAGTAGCTCTTCTGTTGGATCGGACAAGACGGGCTCGCCTTCACTCCCCACGTGCATTTACTGCATTGGGCTTGTTTCTTTAGCTGCAGCTGTTTTCATTTTATCCCACAAACGGGATATTGGGAGATCACTTGGTATAGTCCATGGTGTGCACTACATTTGAGACTGCCCTGAAAAAAAAACAATCTGGAGAAGCGATCTGTTGTTGATTGCTCCCTAATCTCTAATGTCATGACTTTTTACAGACAGAAAGATACATCATGGAAATCTCTGCTCTGTTCACACTTGTTAGGGGCTTTCTATCAGTCATCAGTATTTTTTGCAGAAAGAATAATGCAATAATGCACCTAGCATAGATGTTATGGCTCCGTTATAAACACAAGCCATACCACCATTGTGAACAGAGCCTTGGAGGACATCAGTACTAAAGTAAAGAGGACTAAACAGGGGAAATATGGAAATATTTGGGCATTTTATATTATATATGAATACTGCAAAATGTTGATTGATGAAATGGACAAAAGTTGACCAAAGTGAAGCAGTCCCCAACAACTGCCCATTACATACACGGTGTGGGAACCATGCGTATCTAGACAGTTAACATTAAATTCAGTAGCAGACCTGTCAACAGAGCTCGGAGATCCAAAGATCTTTGAGCCAAACACTAAAGGGGCCCTTTAATCTAGTGACCAATTTTGGGGATCAGCAGGAACTGCTAACAGCCCTGAGGTCAATACTATTAATGCACTGACAAATTATTTGTTCTCCAGTAAATGGGGGCTATATGCTGAAGATGTAGTGGGTGCCCAATGGATGAGCTACTCCAAAAATCCTACATTTTTGCTGAAAACGACAAAAAAAAAAACGACAAAAAAAAAATCAACAATTCTAGCAATCTTTTCAGTCCACATTTTCAACCATTTTTTTTTTATTAATCCAATATATTTAAAATTAAAAATGAAGCACCTTTGCACATAGTCTTTAGTAAAAATCTATCATTCTATGTTTACAGCTCCTGTAAAGACGTATGTGTCTCCATGGTAACAGACTACAAACTCTGTGTAGTCTGATCCTGCAATCATACTCTCTTCCATCCCTCCCCTACTTCTTGCTAACCTACTGAATGTACAATAAGTTAGTAAGGCTGCTTTTAGGCGGCTTTGTGTTAGAACATTGTAGCGTCTGTATTATGGCCGAAACACCTGGACCTCTATGATTTAGTTGAAGCAAATTTAGAAAATCATAAAACCCTATGGTGATTTATGTTCAGTTAAAGCACAAGAAGCCTAAATATAGCGGTCAACAACAAACCTAAGAAGTAGATGATGCACGGAAGAGAGCATGACTGAAGGAGAAGACTTTAAAGGGACTCTTTACCATGGAGACGCATTGGGCTGCATGGGAGCTGTAGACACAAATTGGTAGAATATTTTTAATCAAGACGATGTAAAGCTGCTTCATTTTTTATTTTAGATACATTGGGACAATAAAAAGTAAGACTGCTATACTCAATCATTTCCAATAGGTGGTGCTATGCACTATGTAATCCAATCAACAAATAAGTAAAAATGACTTAAAAGCAGCATATTTATAATGTGTAGTTAATAAAAAAAAAAAGAAGAAAAGTCTATTGATTTATAAACCACAAAACACACGATAAGGAGAATAACGGCTGTCCCTTGAGTTTGGCAACTATATATTAATACCACAGACAGGCACATAAATAGACGGCTCCTGCGTAAATCTTGTTATCCGCAGTCTTATTTAATCTGACGCTGCATTTTCTTTACCTATTTGCCAGTGTTTATAAGGTAAATTAATCACCATCAGCGTATTCTTAACTAGAACATAACTATAATTAAGAATGGATTAATCCCATTAAGTCAGACGTTATGAAGGTGAATGCATTTTAATGGCCTGAACACCTACGTAAAATAAAGATAATGTATGAACAGTTCCCATATCTGCATATAAACAAGATCCTACATCGCCTAAATGTCATCACGTTGCCACATATAATCAATCTCCGGTTACGTCTCTAAATGACATAATGTTGACAGCGCTGCCGCCCGCTGCCGTTCATATATTATGTACATACATATCTATGACCTAAGTAGTAGCTGCCTTATCACCAAAGGAGGGTTTTAGTTAGAGTTTATATATATTAATTATACTTTCATTTCCTGCAACATTTGAAAATGGTAAAGAGGTACTACACCCCAGAGCGAAATAAATGCACTTAGTGCGCCTCATGTTTAGATGCCCCAATCTGTATCACAGATAACCCGTCAGAAACCAGTGCCACAAATTTCACCCCCTTAGTTCCTCATTAGTGCCTGTCATAGAAGTCCCTTCCCGTTAGTGTATGTCATAGATGTCCCTCCCCATTAGTGCCTGTCATACAAGTCCCTCCCTATTAATGTCTGTAACAGATGTCCCTTCCCGTTAGTGTATGTCATAGATGTCCCTCCCCATTAGTGCCTGTCACATATGTCCCTAACCATTAGTGCCTGTCATAGATGTCCCTCCCTATTAGTGCCTGTCATAGATGTCCCTCTTTATTGGTGCATGTCATAGATGTCCCTCCCTATTAGTGCCTGTCATAGATGTCCCTCACCATTAGTGCCTGTCACAGATGTCCCTAACCGTTAGTGCCTGTCATAGATGTCCCTCCCTATTAGTGCCTGTCATAGATGTCCCTCTTTATTGGTGCATGTCATAGATGTCCCTCCCTATTAGTGCCTGTCATAGATGTCCCTCACCATTAGTGCCTGTCACAGATGTCCCTAACCGTTAGTGCCTGTCATAGATGTCCCTCCCTATTAGTGCCTGTCATAGATGTCCCTCCTCATTAGTGCCGGTCAAAGATGTCGCTCCCCATTACTGAATGCCTCAACTGCCCCTTTAGTTTTCTCAGATGCTGCTTTCCATAGATGCCCTTAACCAGTGCCTGCCCCAAAAGGCACCCAATCAGACCCGCCACACACAAACCCCATCAATGTCTGTCACAGATGCCCCCATCAGTCCCTGTTACACAAGTCCCTATCTGTGCATGGCACAGATACCCACATCAGTACCTACACAGATGCCCCTCCATGAGTGGCTGCATTTTCTTTACCCATTTGCCAGTGTTTATAAGGTAAATTAATCACCATCAGCGTATTCTTAACTAGAACATAACTATAATTAAGCATGGATTAATCCCATTAAGTCAGACGTTATGAAGGTGAATGCATTTTAATGGCCTGAACACCTACGTAAAATAAAGATAATGTATGAACAGTTCCCATATCTGCATATAAACAAGATCCTACATCGCCTAAATGTCATCACGTTGCCACATATAATCAATCTCCGGTTACGTCTCTAAATGACATAATGTTGACAGCGCTGCCGCCCGCTGCCGTTCATATATTATTTACATACGTTAATATGTTATATAAATATGGTAAACAGTTACTACCTCCCAGAGCGAAATAAATGAACATAGTGCGCCTCATGTTTGGATGCCCCCATCTGTACCACAGATGAACCGTCAGAAACCAGTGACTCAAATTTCACCCCCTCTGTTTCTCATTAGTGCCTGTCATAGATGTCCCTCCCCATTAGTGCCTGTCATAGATGTCCTTCCCTATTAGTGCCTGTCATAAATGCCCCTCCACATTAGTGCCTGTCATAGATGTCCCTCCACATTAGTGCCTGTCATAGATGTCCCTCCCTATTAGTGCCTGTCATAGATGTCCCTCCCTATTAGTGCCTGTCATAGATGTCTCTCCTCATTAGTGCCTGTCATAGATGTCTCTCCTCATTAGTGCCTGTCATAGATGTCTTTCCCCATTAGTGCCTGTCATAGATGTCCCTCCCCATTAGTGCCTGTCATAGATTTTCCTCCTCATTAGTGCCTTTCATAAATGTTGCCCTCCATTACTGCATGCCTCAATTGCCCATTTAGTGTCCTCAGATGCTCCCCCATTACTGCTTTCCATAGATGCCCCTAACCAGTGCCTGCCACAAAAGACACCCAATCAGACCCGCCACACACAAACCCCATCAATGTCTGTCACAGGCATCCCCATAAGTCCCTGTTACACAAGTCAATATTAGTGCCTGTCATAGATGTCCCTCCCCATTAGTGCCTGTTATAGATGTCCCTCCCCATTAGTGCCTGTCATAGATGTACCTCCCCATCAGGCCACAGGGGGATTCCGCTGCTTCAGGGAACTACATTGCCGCTATCTACAGGAAAGGGGGTGCTATCTACAAGGCGGCTCTGTGGCACTACCTGCAAGGGGGCTGTGTGGCACTACCGACCAGGGGGCTGTGTGGCACTACCTACCAGGGGGCTGTGTGGCACTACCTACCAGGGGGCTGTGTGGCACAACCTACAAGGGGGCTGTGTGGCACAACCTACAAGGGGGCTGTGTGGCACTACCTACCAGGGGGCTGTGTGGCACTACCTACCAGGGGGCTGTGTGGCACTACCTACAAGGGGCTGTGTGGCACTACCTACAAGGGGGCTGTGTGGCACTACCTACAAGGGGGCTGTGTGGCACTATCTACAGGGGGAATCTGTGAGTGAAAAAAGGTCAAACAATGATGTCAGTTCCTGAAGGAATTTTGAGGCAGATTTTTTTTGCCTTCTAAAAACGCTGTGTGAACATACCCTACGAGTGTAGTGATTGTTTTTAGCCGTTTTCTGTCTTTCTCTAAACAAGTTTTGGTAGGAGGGCCCTGAGGAAATTTTCGTTTTCCAGTGGTGCCTCGAGTCCGAAAATGTTGGGTAACTCTGTACTAGGCTACAGGATCACCCCGGCCGATGCAAGGATCCCGTGTGTAGCAGCTCAGTTCATCGTGGGAACGGGGCCTAGGTGAGTACAATTTTTTTTTGTTTGGGGGCACTGTCTACAAGGGGTAGGTGGGGGGATGTATGGCACGATCTACAAGGGGAGGTGGGGGCTGTATGGCACTGTCTACATGAGGGAGGTGGGGGACTGTATGGCACAATCTACAAGGGGAGGTGGGAGGCTGTATGGCACTGTCTACAAGGGGGAGGTGTGGGGCTGTATGGCAATGTCTACAAGGGGGAGGTGTGGGGCTGTATGGCAATGTCTACAAGGAGGAGGTGTGGGGCTGTATGGCACTGTCTACAAGGGGGAGGTGGGGGGGGGCTGTATAGCACTGTCTACAAGGAGGAGGTGTGGGGCTGTAAGGCACTGCCTACAAGGGGGAGGTGTGGGGCTGTATGGCACTGTCAACAAGGAGGAAGTGGGGGCTGCATGGCACTGTCTACAAGGGGGAGGTGGGGGGCTGTATGGCACTGTCTACAAGGAGGAGGTGTGGGTCTGTATGGCACTGTCTACAAGGAGGAAGTGGGGGCTGCATGACACTGTCTACAAGGGGGAGGTGTGGGGCTGTATAGCACGGTCTGCAAGGAGGAGGTGGGGGCTGTATGGCACTGTCTACAAGGGGGAGGTGTGGGAGGCTGTATGGCACTGTCTACAAGGGGGAGGTGTGGGGCTGTATCGCAATGTCTACAAGGAGGAGGTGTGGGGCTGTATGGCACTGTCTACAAGGGGGAGGTGGGGGGGCTGTATAGCACTGTCTACAAGGAGGAGGTGTGGGGCTGTAAGGCACTGTCTACAAGGGGGAGGTGTGGGGCTGTATAGCACGGTCTGCAAGGAGGAGGTGGGGGCTGCATGGCACTGTCTACAAGGGGGAGGTGTGGGGCTGTATGGCACTGTCTACAAGGAGGAGGTGTGGGGCTGTATGGCACTGTCTACAAGGGGGAGGTGTGGGGCTGTAGGACACTGTCTACAAGGAGGATGTGGGGGCTGTATGGCACTGCCTACAAGGGGGAGGTGTGGGACTGTATGGCACTGTCTACATGAGGGAGGTGGGGGGCTGTATGGCACGATCTACAAGGCGGAGGTGGGGGATGTATGGCACTGTCTACAAGGCGGAGGTGGGGGATGTATGGCACTGTCTACAAAGGGGAGGTGGGGGGTTATGGCACTATCTAAAGGAAGGCTGTATGGCACAATCTACAGAGGGGTACTATATACAGGGGGGGCTGTGTGTGGCAGCCAGGGGAGGGGGCATTATACTGTGGAGGACACTACGGACATTATACTGTGTAGGGGGTACTACAAGGGGCAATATACTGTGTGTGGCAGCCAGGGGAGTGGGCATTATACTGTGTGGGCACAATTAGAGGACAAAATACTGTGTCCTTGAAGGGATTATAATATATTATGATTATACTGTATGGGGGGAACTAAAGGGGCATTATACTTTTTTTATGGGGCTTTTTTTTATGATGGGGTGCGGCGCAGAAAGATAATTTTGCACAGGGTGCCGTCTATCCTAAGGCCGGCCCTGTCACTACCCACCACAGGTTTGAAGGCTATGTAAACCTTTGAATGTGGTTTTTGTTGTTTTACCAGTTTGTTTGGTGCTACTTTGTAAATACTTTTTATTAAAAATGATTTTTACTTTATCAGATACAGCTTCTTTGTATCCTGTATACAGAGCAGCTGTATCATGCACTGAAACCTTTATCTGTCAGGTCAGCGGGACTGACAGGTTCAGTGTCAGCGGGTCCTGCGCGTCCCTGTTCATAATTTAAATTTTATTGATAACAGGTGGATCCTGACCTGCCGACACTGAACCCGTCAGTCCCCAGACCTGACGGATACAGGTCTCAGCACACGATACAGCTGCTCTGTATACAGGATACAAAGCAGCTGTATCTCCAAAAGTAAAAATTATTTTTAATAAAAAGTATTTACAAAGTTTCATAACACACACTAATAAACTTTTTTTTGTATAAAAAAGAGGTGTACATAGCCTTAAAGATCTTTCCCCCTCCCGCATGTATCATTTCTTCTTCCTCTGGCCCTCTCTTCAGATATCCTCTTTTCCCCCAGTTATCATCCCCCTAGTATAATGTCTCCTTCAGTGTCATCCACCCTCCATTATTATCTCCTCCCCACTACACCATCATCTCCCTGTCCCCATGGTCATCTAACCCCCCCCCCCCCCCTTCCACCCCTCCATAGAAAGCAAGTGTCTTACCAAGGTCTGTATGATCCTCCGGACACTGAAGCACAGCATTGTATCACTAGCAGCGACGGCTCTTATCTCCTGTGTTGCGGGACAATAAGCCTGTCTTGTCCCTCTGCTACACAGCCCGGGAGATAAGAGGGAAGAACTGGATAAGAAGAACTGCTGCTAGGGATACAAGGCCGTGAAGCAGAGCTGAGAGTGTATAGTGTTATATGGGTAACATAGATTTTTATTCGGGGGATGTGATGTGAGGAGGCACTGGGCAGCAGCAGCCTGACAGACATTACATACTGACACAGACATCACGTACTGTACTCACTGTGTCAGGAGTCTTCTGCTGCTGCTGCTTGACGCCTCCACTGCATTCAAACCTCCCGCTGCCTTCATGACCTCTCCCTCCTTGTCTCCTCCACACGCGTGTAGGAGGAACTACCGCGGTAGAAATGAAATGCACACGACACACCTCCTGTTGGGCAAGTTCTTTACTGTAGCGAGCAAATAACAAATTCTTCTCTATGGAGCAGACAGGAATCCTGAGGTTGGGGACTTCGATCCCGCTGGAAGTCCCCCGGAGAGAGGTTGTGCCTGAGCCCACGTTGCCGGCTTGGCTAAGGATACGCCGCTGTCAGTCACGGCGGGAGCTACCCACTACTGACAGCCTATTCTAGGGTAAGAGTCACACTCTCGGCCCACGGATCGCGTCGTGGGAATCAGCGACTAACGTACCTACTAGCACCGTCACGGGTCCTTGCGGAGCTATCCGGTACCTTTCATGACAACCCTCTCTCTCCTCAGTCGGTAGTCCAAACGATGGACCCCTAGGACGCAACTGAACTGGCGGGCTGACGCTAAGGGTTACACGAAGTCCAGCTAATAGTCCATCAAAGTCCCGTCAACCCGACCGTTCCTTCTGTCTGCTCCTATTCCAACAAGATTCATAAACAACAGTTCCATGCAAGGGTTACATGCGGTGCTTTATCTATAACAGTTCCATGCAAGGGTTACATGCGGTGCTTTATCTATAACAGTTCCATGCAAGGGTTACAGGCGGTGCTTTATCTATAACAGTTCCATGCAAGGGTTGTTTGTCCCCTTTTTAGACTATTCTCTTGGGAGTAAAGTGGCGGTAGTTAGTGAGGGACGGGCCCTTTGGTTATGGCGGAAATCTAGTTCTTTGTCAGGGGCCTTAAGGTCTGGGCACGGTACCTGTGGCGGTTGGCACACTCCTTGTGCTTTGGCCGGTCCTCTATCCTCCTCCAGGCTTTCCTTTGAAACCCACGTGTTGTCGTTCTTTCTCTTATCCTCAGGCTGCAGCTGCTAGCCCACGTGCTGGCAGGCTCCTGCCTTCCTTATTCCGGTGCCTTTCCTGCACCTCTCACTTTCCACTTTCTTGTTCGTCCCTGTTCCTCCCCGTCCTCTCCTCTGTCCTCCTGCTATCACACCCCACTCTTCTCCTCTCACTCCTCTGACTCTTTCTCTGCGCGCCGCTGCTGACTCCGCCCCCTGCTATTTCGCGCCCTCTCTTCTCTTCCTGCCGAGTCCCTCCTCCTTGTCCCGCCGTGCAGACCTCGCCTTCCTCGCCGTCGGGCGCATGCGTCATGGCTCTCGGCGGTGCGGCCGTTGCCATGACGCCACAGACGCTCCTTCCTCCTGAGCCGCCACCTCTTCAGCGCCCGCCAAGCCCGCGCTCCTGCGCTGTCCTCCGAGAGGGGTAAGTCCCGTTGCAACCCTCACACTTCCCCCCTTGTTAACAAGTGCAGTCCTCTGCACTAAACTTCATAGTCTTGTAAATAGGCCGGTTGCCGGTTGCGAGTGCACCTCTGTGGGTAACACAGTACACGATTCAATTCCGTTGCAGGTGTCTCTCCACACTCCGTTTGGTTCTCCGTCCCTGTTGGTCGTGACGCCCAGGACACACTAGGGTCGTCTGATGGAACCACCAACAACCAATCTCCGTCAATATTTGTCGGTGGAGCACCCTGCGGTTCTTCTGGCCTCGCGGGCGTGACTGGTTCTGGTGTCAGGAATGTACACGGCCGCAGCAGGTTGCGATGCAGCCTTCTGCTCGGTCCCTGATCACCCTCTGGTCTCACTTCATACACAGGAAGCCTGGGATCGACGCGTTTTACCACCACATATGGTTTCCTCTCCCATCGGGACTCCAGCTTACGGCCACGTGCTGCCCTGCGATTTCGCACCAGCACCCGATCCCCCGTATGAAAGGCCTGCTGCCGTTCTTCTACGACGGGTAGGCTCTCTGTGGGCCGAGCTCTCTCCATTTCGTCTTTTGCTGCGCTCATTCGTCGTTGGTGTTCCTGTATCCATTGTGACGGGGATCGATTGCTCCCTACCTCCGGCGTCTCTAACAGAAGATCCAAAAGAACTCGGCTTGGTCGGCCGAACATCAATTGATATGGGGTATACCCGGTAGCTCGATGCACAGTGTTGTTATAGGCCCACACCAGGTCGTCCACATACTCGGGCCACCGTTCTTGCCGTTCGTCCCCGATGGTTTTTAATAGGCCGAGTAAGGTGCGATTGAATCGTTCACAAGCCCCATTCCCTTGGGGGTGATAGGGGGTCGTTCTGGATTTCCGAATTCCGTGTAAGATACACAGCTCTTGAAAGAGATCCGACTCAAAATTCGGTCCTTGATCCGACAAGATGCACCTGGGGCACCCGTACGGACGGATGACATACCTCCACAATGCAGTCGCGGTAGTTGTCGCAGTCTGGTCCCTCGTAGGAATCACCACGGCAAATTTCGAAAAATGGTCCAAGCATACTAACGCATATCGGTGCCCCGAGGTGACTTCTTGGACTGTTAAGAAGTCTACCGTCAGTAGTTCTAATGGTTCACCCGTCACAATGGTCATGGGCTTTTCTGCCTGTTCCGTCGCCTTGTGTAAGACACACTCTGTGCATTCCTTGTAGACACCTCTCATTATTTCTTCCAGGTGTGAAGCATAGAAGTGATTCCTGATGCTCTGTACAGTCTTTTCCACTGCAAAATGACCTCGGTTCTCGTGCATCCACTTGCACACGGGTTTGACGTCGGCGATGGGCAATACCAACTGCCATATATCGCGCGATTCCCGTGGTGCCCACACTCTTCGGTACAATACCCCATCATGGTGTTCTAGTCGCTTCAATTGCCGAACCAATGCTTTAGCTGGCGCTGACAGCCTGCTTCGCTCCTCTGCCGTGGGTCTTTCCTGCCGCCGCACCCATTTGTCGATGGCTTGGAGGTCTTGCTGCTGCCGCTTCTTCCACTCGGCCCTATCATACATCTCAGTAAGATCCTCAATCCCTTGTATTGCGGTCACTACCCGCTGTTGCTGCATTGGGGGATGCACCACGCGCAGTGGGGGTATCTCTACCTCTTCTTGCTCCTCGTCCACCTCTCCGACCGGGGTCTCACACGGCTGTCGGGAGAGTGCATCGGCGTTGGTATGGTTCTTACCGGGCTTGTAGCGGATGGTATAGTTGAATCGAGCCAGTCGGACTATCCATCGCCCCCAATTTTGCAGTCCCAAGGTACGCCAGGGGGTTGTTATCCGTGTAGATTTCCACTTGACTTCCGACCAGGTGTTCGGCAAACCGTTCGGTAACAGCCCACACGATGGCCAATAACTCGAGCCTGAATGAGCTGTAATTGGTTGGATTGCGTTCTGACGGTCGCAGACTACGACTACCATAGGCGATGACGCGCTCTACGTCTCCTTGCTGCTGGACCAGGACCGCTCCCAGTCCCTTCAGGCTGGCGTCGGTGTACAGCCGGAATGGCTGGGCGAAGTCTGCAAACGCGAGGATGCGTGCGGTCACCAGTCGTGCCTTCAGTGCTGCCAATGCCGCTTGTTGTGGCTCCTGCCATTGTTCCACTACACTGGGGCTTCGGCTCCCCTTCTTTTGGGTGGGCTGTCCACAGAGGAGCTGATTCAGAGGACTTGCAATTTTTGAGAAGTCTCGGATGTACCTCCGATAGTAACCGACCAATCCAAGATAGGCTCGTACTTCCGTTGTGTTCTGGGGAATGGCCCACTCCTGTATGGCTTTAATCTTATCTGGGTCAGGTGCAATTCCTGTTGCATTCACGACATGGCCCAAGTACTTGATCTGCCGGCGGCCCAATCGGCATTTGCTGGGTTTTAGTTTGAGTCCATACCTTCCCAATCGTTCCAACACGACCTGTAGATGCTGCAGGTGTTCTGGGAAGGTCTTTGAAAAAATGACAATATCGTCCAGATAGATCAAGACTGACTCATAATTTAGATCTCCCAAACAATGCTCCATTAGCCGTTGGAAAGTACTGGGCGCATTTGTTAGCCCGAACGGCATCCGGTTGAATTCGAACAAGCCTGAGGGAGTGATGAACGCCGTCTTCTCCTTATCCGCTTCCTTCATGGGTACTTGCCAGTACCCATTTGCTAAATCGAGCGTCGTGTAGTACCGAGCCTCCTGCATGGCGGTTAGTGATTCTTCCACTCGGGGCAGTGGGTAAGCATCCCTATGAGTACAGGCGTTCAATTTGCGGTAATCCACACAAAACCGGAGCGACCCATCCTTCTTCCTTACCAGCACAATCGGGGCTGCCCAGGGGCTCTGACTCTCTCGAATCACCTGTCCGTCTAGCATCTTCTGGAGGAGCTCTTTTACCTCTCGATACAGCGCGGGGGGATATTGCGATATCGCTCTCGGATGGGCGGCGCCGCATCCGTGTGAATCCCATGTTCGATGGTAGTGGTGCACCCAAAGTCCTCCTCATGCTGAGCGAAAACCCATCTGAAGCGTTGCAGAAGCGTCCTCAGTTGCTCTTCTGACTTGGTATCCGGGGCTATCCCGTCCAGTTCAAGTTGGCGCCACAGTCGATCAGTCTGCTCGTTCACGTCGGCCTCACTTCCTTCATCTCTCGGCGATGTCTCTTTTAAAGTTTCGACCATGGCCGGGTCCGTCACGTCCTCTGGCCTAACCATCTCAACAGTAGCTAGCACTGTGCCGGCCGGTATCTCGACCACCCTTTGGGTCGGATTCAGCACCCTGACGGTCACCATTCCTTTGGTTATCCGACACACCGTTCTTCCTACCACCCAGGGTGGCGTGCTTTTGAGACTTCGCATGGGTTCCACCATGACCATGGCATCCCTTAGGCGATGATGAGTCCCTACGGAGAGGGGAATGGCTACTTCCTGTAGAGGTGGTACTTGCAGCACCGCTTTACCTGGTGCCCTCACCGACCCCACTCGCCCCCATAGCGTCTTCAAGTCAGCCTGTCGTTGGCAGATTTGATGCACATGAAACAAAGCTTGCCGGGCGGTTCCATCGGTTGCCAGCTCTTCCCATCGGGCACCGCTCGTCTCGTTAAACATCATGCCATGTATTTCCTGCAACACATTCATACCAATTATAACAGGTATACCCGGCCTTGCACAATTATGTACTACCACAATACCAGCACGGGGAAAATTACGGTTAAACACTTCTAATTCTAACCATGTCACACCGGCAATGGGAATTGGCAGGCTATTAGCCGCCGTAAGTTCAATCCAAGGGGCTTCTAGAGTCTGGTGACCTTGGAATTGTTCATGGAACAACTGATAAGTCATGGTGGTTACCTCCGACCCAGTGTCAATAAGGCAAGGAACGTTAACCCCCCCGATCTTGGCTGTCACTACAGGGCATTTTCCGGTCAAAAGTTCCACCCTTCCTTTTGGGCCTGTCGATGGAATGCCCGCAGCTTGGCCCTCAGCGGCGGGGTACCTTAGTTTAAAGGTGGCTGCTCTCGTCTTGGGTAGCGTCTCATCCTGCAATCTCTGGCGAAATGACCCGGCTGGTCACACTGCCAACAGCGTCGAGGCCCTCCTTGTGTCGATCGGGGTGGACGAAGAAGGGGTTCCGGTCGATCGGCCATTACTCTTAATTGCGCCACATCGGTCTTCAATTCCCGAATAGCCTCCTTGACATCCCGGGCGAATTCGGTGAACACTGCTTCTGGCCGTCCGGTCGCCCTTGAAGATGGTTCGGGTGTACCCACATTCTGCAGGGCCATACTCGCTTCTCCCAACTCCTCTCGGTGAACTTCGAGTGTTTCTCGCAACACCTCACTCATCGTGGCGGCGGGGGTGCTCCGGACGAGGTCTCTCGCGGCGCGCCTCAGGGTCTGACTGTCTAGCCCGGATACAAACTGGTCTCGCACTATTCGGTCCGGCTCTGTTAAGGCCGCACATCCCGCGGGATCCTTCCATACCAGTCGACTCCACATTCCTTGTAATCCTACCGCGAATTGCTGGAGTGATTCCCCGTTCCTCTGTACCCGGGTATAAAATTTCTTCCGGAGGTCAGCGGCTGAAGTGACGTCTCCATATAGGGACTCTAATCGGCTGATGATTGCTTCTAGCGTGTCGCGGTGTTCTAGCGATAAAACCAAGACAGCTTGTCTCGCGTCCCCTTCGAGTGAGTTGAAGGCCAGGTCGGCTTGGTGGGTCACCGGTACCTGGAATAACCGGGCCGCAGTACGAACTCGTTCCGTCCAGTCCGCAATCGATACATTCTTTCCGTCAAATTTGGGAATGTTCATTAGGACGGCCCCCATGGGTATCATGACGGTCGGGGTCGGTGGTAAGGTCCCGCTGCTGGACGGTTCCATCGCGTCGAGGTTTCGGATCCTGCCGACTACGCCAATTTATGTAGGAGGAACTACCGCGGTAGAAATTAAATGCACACGACACACCTCCTGTTGTGCAACTTCTTTACTGTAGCGAGCAAATAACAAATTCTTCTCTATGGAGCAGACAGGAATCCTGAGGTTGGGGACTTCGATCCCTCTGGAAGTCCCCCGGAGAGAGGTTGTGCCTGACCCCACGTTGCCGGCTTGGCTAAGGATACGCCGCTGTCAGTCACGGCGGGAGCTACCCACTACTGACAGCCTATCCTAGGGTAAGAGTCGCACTCTCGGCCCACGGATCGCGTCGTGGGAATCAGCGACTAACGTACCTACTAGCACCGTCACGGGTCCTTGCGGAGCTATCCGCTACCTTTCATGAAAACCCTCTCTCTCCTTAGTCGGTAGTCCAAACGATGGACCCCTAGGACGCAACTGAACTGGCCGGCTGACGCTAAGGGTTACACGAAGTCCAGCTAATAGTCCATCAAAGTCCCGTCAACCCGACCGTTCCTTCTGTCTGCTCCTATTCCAACAAGATTCATAAACAACAGTTCCATGCAAGGGTTACATGCGGTGCTTTATCTATAACAGTTCCATGCAAGGGTTACATGCGGTGCTTTATCTATAACAGTTCCATGCAAGGGTTACAGACGGTGCTTTATCTATAACAGTTCCATGCAAGGGTTGTTTGTCCCCTTTTTAGACTATTCTCTTGGGAGTAAAGTGGCGGTAGTTAGTGAGGGATGTCACGGCAGGAACGGTCACGGACTAGGACACGGGCCCTTTGGTTATGGCGGGAATCTAGTTCTTTGTCAGGGGCCTTAAGGTCTGGGCACGGTACCTGTGGCGGTTGGCACACTCCTTGTGCTTTGGCCGGTCCTCTATCCTCCTCCAGGCTTTCCTTTGAAACCCACGTGTTGTCCTTCTTTCTCTTATCCTCAGGCTGCAGCTGCTAGCCCACGTGCTGGCAGGCTCCTGCCTTCCTTATTCCGGTGCCTTTCCTGCACCTCTCACTTTCCACTTTCTTGTTCTTCCCTGTTCCTCCCCGTCCTCTCCTCTGTCCTCCTGCTATCACACCGCACTCTTCTCCTCTCACTCCTCTGACTCTTTCTCTGCGCGCCGCTGCTGACTCCGCCCCCTGCTATTTCGCGCCACCTCTTCTCTTCCTGCCGAGTCCCTCTTCCTTGTCCCGCCGTGCAGACCTCGCCCTCCTCGCCGTCGGGCGCATGCGTCATGGCTCTCGGCGGTGCGGCCGTTGCCATGACGCCACAGACGCTCCTTCCTCCTGAGCCGCTACCTCTTCAGCGCCCGCCAAGCCCGCGCTCCTGCGCCGTCCTCCGAGAGGGGTAAGTCCCGTTGCAACCCTCACATGCGCTGTCACACTGCTGTGGAGGAGGGGGAGAGGCGTGCTCTATGTGAATAGCGGGTCCTTATGATTTTACTTTGATGCAAAGAACGGGGCCTGACTCTGTAATGGGACCTGTTCCTTTCACCAAAGTGAAATCATAAGGGCCCGTGAGCAAATGAATTCCAGCAGTGGAGCCCCCGTTTTTTCACATTTATGACCGGGCCCCTGACGGCAGTACCGCCAGTACTGCCCTGATGGCGGCCATGCCGATACCCGATACTACACTGCTACTTTTCTTCTCAACATTCCTTCTCATTAGTGCCTGTCATAGATGTTGTGTAATATCGGGGTAGGGAGACAGACAGGTGAGCCCTAATCTACCCACCACTCAGTCCCTGCCTACTTGCACGGCCCATCCTAGGCGACGGCGTACAACTGGGCGACGGTCCCTACGCTCAAATAACTGCACGACAGACAAACAGACAAGGGTACACAGAAGCTAAGGGAAATGGGGCAGTTGCCCACGGCAACATCGTGAGCAACAAGAGTAGTGAACGAGTCGAGTCAAACCAGGAGTGTACGAGGTACCAAACGCAGAGCAGGAGCGTAGTCAGTAAAGCCAGGGTCAATTTGAAGCAGAGGTCAATAGTACTAGCAAGAACAGCAGAGCCAGGAAACCAGACAGAATCACAGGCAAAAGGAAGAGCAGGAAATGAAGGTATAAATAGACCGAGGGCAGGAGCTAGCTCCGTCTGGTCAGGCTGTGATAGGTTCTCCCACTACTCAGCCTACCAGCTTGAGTGGTAGCAGATCGAGTCACTCTATCAGACCTAGGAGCAGATGCAGACTGATTAACGACGGGCGTCGACACAGAAGCTGTGTCTGGCAGATCCTTTACATGTTGCTCCCTATTACTGCATGCCTCAACTGCCCCATCATTGCCCTCAGATTCTCTCCCATTACTGCTTTCCATAGATGCCACTGACTAGTGCCGGTCACAAAAGGCACCCAATCAGACCCTAGAGGGAGCTACACTGGGGGATTCACTTGTTGAGAAGGATCTGGGTGTACTTGTAAATCATAAACTAAATAACAGCATGCAATGTCAATCAGCTGCTTCAAAAGCCAGCAAGATATTGTCGTGTATTAAAAGAGGCATGGACTCGCGGGACAGGGATGTAATATTACCACCTTACAAAGCATTAGTGAGGCCTCATCTAGAATATGGAGTTCAGTTCTGGGCTCCAGTTCATAGAAAGGATGCCCTGGAGTTGGAAAAAATACAAAGAAGAGCATCGAAGCTAATAAGGGGCATGGAGAATCTAAGTTATGAGGAAAGAGTAAAAGAATTAAACCTATTTAGCCTTGAAAAGACGACTAAGGGGGGACATGATTAATTTATATAAATATATGAATGGCACATACAAAAAATATGGTGAAATCCTGTTCCATGTAAAACCCCCTCAAAAAACAAGGGGGCACTCCCTCCGTCTGGAAAAAGAAAGGTTCAACCTGCAGAGGCAACAAGCCTTCTTTACTGTGAGAACTGTGAATCTATGGAATAGTCACCGCAGGAGCCGTCACAGCAAGGACAGGAGATGGTTGCAAAAATGGCTTAGATCATTTCCTAGAACAAAAAAATATCAGCTCCTATGTGTAGAAATTTTTACCTTCCCTTTTCCCGTCCCTTGATTGAACTTGATGGACATGTGTCTTTTTTCAACCGTACTATGTAAGGGTGAGTTCACACGGAGTTTTTTGCAGGAGGAAAATCTGCCTCAAAATTCCGGTTGGAATTCTGAGGCAGATTTTCCTCTGCCTGCACGCCGATTTTCGCTGCGTTTTTCGCCCGTGGCCATTGAGCTCCGCAGGCATAAAACGCAGCAAAATACGCTCTCTCTGCCTCCCATTGATGTCAATGGGAGATCAGAAGCGTAAATGCCCGAAGATAGGGCATGTCCCTTCTTTTTCCGCTCGCAGGAAAAAAACGCCTCCGCCTCCCATTGAAATCAATGGTAGGCATTTTTGCCCGTTTTTTGGCACGTTTTCCACGTAAAAAAACTCAGTGTGAACTCACCCTAACTATATAAAGGACCCGCCACACAAAAATCCCATCAATGTCTGTCACAGATGCCCCCATCAGTCCCTGTTACACAAGTCCCTATCTGTGCATGGCAAGATACCAACATCAGTACCAACAGAGATGCCGCTACATGAGTGACTGCAACAGATGCCCCCCCCCCATCAATGCTACAGATGACTCTCCATCAGTGCCTGTCACAAATTTGCACAACCCCACCCACGCTTACCATTTATGCTGGAGTTGACCCATCAAATTACGTCAACACTTTTCTGTCCATTAACTCCCATTCATTACATCTGACATAAAGCACACATTCTGTTGCACTGTCTATATACCAACGATACAGAAAAGAAGTGTGAGCCTCCAAAATGTCCGCCTTCAGAACAATAAAAGGGTAACTAAACTTTCATAAAACTTTTGACATGTCATAGTGATGTCAGAAGTTTTGATCAGTGGGGGTCTGAGAGCTGACACCTCTACTAATCGCTAAAACGAAGCGGAAGAAGCCCTCAGGTGAGCGCTGTGCCGCTTTTCTTTTGATCGACTCTGCTCAGTTTTACTCGGAGCGAGCGGTGTACGGACTCATAGACTTTCTATTGAGCCCATACACTGTTTGCTCGGCTTTCCGAGAGCTGAGCAAAGCCGATCAGAAATGAAGCAGCACAGCGCTTGGGGACTAGGAGCTTCAAGTTACTCCTTTGCCCCGGTCTAAAGCTGTGCTCCTTATTTTTGGTTCTTGCACAAGCGACTACAGCAAAGTATATACTTTTTATGATGATATTACAAGATTAAAAAAAATAAAAGACTTATTGGCAGGATTCTACGAGAAGGACTTCCTAAGTCGGTGGCTTTTAGTATCAATTTTGTGTGTCAGTCACAACTGTTCCTGTTTGACCCGGGAGGCGCTTGGACTTAATTCACCGTATATATAACACAGATCCATTGAAAAGATAGAATCGTTTTCTTTACTGGAATGCTTTATTAAATCTGTCTGGGGCTTTGGATTGCTTCCCTATATCATTTTTACCACCTGCCAGAAGGAGCCGTATTTTTTTTCGGCAGAGATACAATCTGACTGTATTTGTATTCTGGTGCCGTTCGCCTCTGCTGTCCCGTTCTTTGCTGCTGCGTCTGGAGATTGAATATTTCATCTGTTGCATTATTTTTCCAAAAATATTTGTCTAAACATTTTTGATAAATAAGCAATGATTTGCCTGTAGTGTACTCTGTGTGGCTGGTAATATGTTCCATTTCTAATTTTAAGGATGAAAGATGCAAGCACTTCCAACATATTTTATTCCTTCTATAGAGATATTATATGGTGAACCGATGTTCTGATACTATTGTATCTAGAAGATAGTCGTTTTGTGTTTTACACATGCAATTAAAGTGACAGATATATGAAGGAAAAGGAAGAGTACGGCTAAAAAGGAAATGTATTTAGTAAAAGATTTAAAAGGAAGCTCCATTTTTACTTAAAGAGAAAGTCAAGCCATTGTTGCTTAAAGGAACACTCCATGAAAAAGTGATACACTGTGTTATGTCTAGTGCAAGGCCTGAGGGGGCGGAGCATGACACAGGGATTCTCTGTTGGGTGTTCCTTGAATCCCTGTGTCATGCACCGCCCCCTATAGGCATAAGGCATAACACAGAATATCCGTTTTGCCTGAAGCATTCCTCATTATGACTACCCTTGTGCATGTCATAAAGGGGGTTTGCCCCCAATGGTTCAATTGGGAAAAAAAAACGTCGCTGTGTCTAGATATTGCTATAACATACTTGTTATGGCGCCCCCAGTTGTCCGGTGATTGCCTCTCAGGACGTCCACCTAATGTGTCCCGTGACGGTGGACTAACATGCCCTGTAATTCAGTCCCACTCATCCGTATCCTCTTGTACATGGGAGGTGGAGTGATTACAGCTATTGTGCAGGGCAGCTAATAAGAATCGAGAAATATAAAATGTAATTTTCGGACTACCTCTGTACCTACTCAGGAGCTGGAGGCCCCTTCTAGCCAGGGGACCCTTTGCCACTGACCTAATTGCCAAATGATAAGTTCACCCCTGAGAGTTAGGCTTTAAAAATATTCAATGTCTTAAATCAATATTATTATATCTTTTTTAGAGTACCAGGTCTGCATGCGCCAAGTTGCTGATTGATATGTGCTGACCGGAGACGTAGGAATACAGCAGCAAACAACATAATGAAGAATCAAAATATGTGGTGGTATCTGCACCATGCGTCTGTGCAGACATACAGGCATTTCTCAAAAAAACAAAACCCATGTAATGAATTGCTGTAATATATCCCTTATAGGAAGATCATTCACCTCTCTAGGGACAAGATACAATATTATAATTCACTAGCTTTTATACCCGGCGTTGCTCGGGAGGTTGACTTACGGTATAGCTAGAGTAAAAGCTCATTATTTAAATACCCAATTTTGTGTTGTAAGTAGAGATGAGCGAACTTATGAAAAGTTCGGTTCGGCTAGTTCGCGGAATTTCACGAAAAAGTTTGATTCGGACCAAACTAGTTCTGACCGAACCTGTAATTTCCGTGCACCGAGCATGGTACTGTCCAGGGTGCTGAAAGAGTTAATGGGCTGCACTAACTCTTGCAGCAACCTTGACAGTACATGCTCGGCGCGCGGAAAATACCATTTTAATGTAATAATAAAAAAAAAATAATACGTTCATACTTACATTCCTCCTGTCCAGCCTCGAGCGATGACGTTTCATCCATGTCGCCGCTCGCTGCAGCCAATCACAGGCTGTAGTGGCGGCCTCTGCAGCCAATCACAGGCTGCCGCGGCCTCTGCAGCCAATCACACGCTCCTCTCCTGAAATATTCTGTGCTGCTGTGAACTCTGCTCTTACCATTACGTAGCTCTCAGTCTGTTACCTCTCCTCCACTCCTGTGCTCAATAACACCTTCACATGATTGGCAAGTCACCACCCCGCACAAGATCCGCACCCTCATCTCCTGAAATACTCTGTGCTGCTGTGAACTCTGCTCTTACCATTACGTGGTGACTTGCCAATCATGTGAAGACACGTGTTATTGAGGACAGGAGTGGAGGAGAGGTAACAGACTGAGAGCTACGTAATGGTAAGAGCAGAGTTCACAGCAGCACAGAGTATTTCAGGAGATGAGCGTGCGGATCTTGTGCGGGGTGGTGACTTGCCAATCATGTGAAGGTGTTATTGAGGACAGGAGTGGAGGAGAGGACGAAGGAAGCGAAACGCGCGTCGAGGTGGTCCTCGGATCGGAGTGTGTTCTTTTCACTATGTCCACTTCAGGCACTTCAGAAAAGATTCAGAAGTGTCAGGATTCTGAGTACACATGACGTCCAGGCTGGATGGTCATGTGTATTCATTATCAGGACACTGCAGTAACGTTAATCTCTGTGTATGTGGCTGCACATCGCTGCTGTGTAAATCAATGGAGATGAGTGTATGATGCGGACAGGTCACTGATTGGTCAGCATCATACACGTAAACACGCCCAGTTAAAAACACAATACACGCCCAGTTGGACATAACTAAAAAGAAACGCCCAGTTGTCCATTTCAAACCTCATTTGCATATATATAAAATAGCTCATAACTTGGCCAAAAATTAACGTTTTTAAAAATAAAAAAAAAGTTACTGTTATCTACATTGCAGCGCCGATCCCATGCAATAGGAGATAGGGATTTCAGAATCTGGTGACCGAGCCTCTTTAAAAAACTGGAATGTGTACAATTATGGAAAATTGAAAAGACAACAGAGTAAAATCTGTGGAAATTGCACAAGGCGATGCTCAGCTGATCGTGAATTATTGTATAACACAGTCTGTTCCACCATGTAAAATGTCTGGATATGGTGGATTTCCCATGAAGAATCACATAAGTGTAGTAAATAACATGGCTTTTTTTCATAAATAGGGTAAAAATGGCAATTAATGCATTATTTCGTGACAGATGCTTCATTGGTAAACTGTCCTTAAAGAGGCTCTGTCACCACATTATAAGTGGCCTATCTTCTACATAATGTGATCGGCGCTGTAATGTAGATTACAGCAGTGTATTTTATTTAGAAAACCAATCAATTTTTATGGAGTTAAGACCTATTTTAGATTTATGCTAATGAGTTTCTTAATAGACAACTGGGCGTGTTTTTACTTTTGACCAAGTGTGCGTTGTGGAGAGAAGTGTATGACGATGACCAATCAGCATCATACACTTCTCTCCATTCATTTATTCAGCACATAGTGATCTTGCTAGATCATGATGTGCATCCACATACACACACACTAACGTTACTGAAGTGTCTTGAAAGTAAATAGACATCACCTCCAGCCAGGACGCGATGTCTATTCACAATCCCGATTGGTCAGCGTCATACACTTCTCTTTACAACGCCCACTTGATCAAAAAGTAAAAACATGCACAGTTGTCTATTAAGAAACTTATTAGCATAAATCTAAAATAGGTCATAACTTGGTCAAAATTGATTTTTTTCTAAATAAAAAAAACACTCTTGTTATCTACATTACAGCGCCAATCACATTATGTAGAAGATAGGGCACTTATAATGTGGTGACAGAGCCTCTGTAAGAGTTAAGATAACTATCTTCCCTGACTCCAAAGACATATTTCTATGAAGGGACGGAGATAAGCGGTAGCCAGGCACACCTGGCACTACTTATCTTGGGTAAAGCAAAGAATTTGACTGGTAAAGATCCAACCTATCAGATGTCTGTTGGGGGGCAGTTGGGTTGTGCCCACAGACACTGGTGGATTTTCCAACAAAAACTTTCTGCTGCACGTGTAGGTAACCTAAAACTTATCAACTAGAGGATTTGATGTGAAGACACTACAGCTGAAGGCTAAAGTGGTAAAATACAGTAGAATGCCCTATATGCAGGAAGGAAGACAGCACTAGGGCACAGTTATGCCAGTCACTAGTGTTACAATTGCATGTGGTGACTTAACAGGGATCTCCAGGAAAAAACATTGATGGCCTATTCTTATGAAAGGCCATAAATGTGTGAATGGTTAGGGTCTGACCCATTGAACCTCCATCTCTGGAGCATCACAGCCACTTCATTGTTTTTCCAGGCATAGGGGCCCTTCCGAAGGTGTGGCTGTGCCTGGTACATCAAAGCATTTAATCTGTGACCCATTCATTCTGCTGATCGGTGGAGATCCCGAGGGCCAGACCCCTATGATCACACATTGATGGCCCATCCTAAATTTAGGCCCTTAAGATTATGCTCTGGAAAATCCTTTATCCTACTTATTAAAGTAGAACAATCATTTTTGCTTTGAAAAATACTAAAATTAGGCTCTGTTCACATCTGCGTTCTTCATTCCATCATAGGAGCAGAACAAGGAAAATTACGCCAGTGACGGATCCGTCGCATGACGAACACCAACGGCCCCCGACTGACCCCATTGACTATAATGAATTCCGTTGGGTTATCGTCATGGTCTCTGTTACTTTATCGGACAAAATATTGCAGCATGCCGCGCTATTTTGTCTGCCATTCTTGACCGGATCTGTGACTGAGGCTCCAAATGAAAGTGGACAAAACCTAGGACTTATTTTACGAGAGAGGTAAAAGCATTATCAGTCTTCTATAATTGATTCTTGCTTAAAGGGGTATTCCGATTTCAGCAAATTTATATTGTTTTTTTTTGTCTGTAAAAAGTTATACAATTTTCCTATATGCTTTCTGTATTAATTCCTCACGGTTTTCAGGATCTCTGCTTGTTGTTATTCGGTAGGAACATTCAGACTTTACTTCCATGGGTTAAAATTCTGTCCACGGTCATGTGATGGACACACAGGTGCTCAGATCGTTAGAAGACACAGCTCCGATACACATAATGTAACTGTAACGAGCCGTGCACCTGTGTGTCCATCACATGACCATGGACAGAACTTTATCCACTGGAAGTAAACAATGAATATTCCTACTGAATAACAACAAGCAGAGATTTTGAAAACCATGAGGAATTAATACAGAAAGTATACTGGAAAATTTTATAACTTTTAATTATACAAAAAAAAATAACATTAATTTGCAGAAACCGGACAACGTCTTTAAAGAAAAAAAAATGGCTAAAGTTTTGATTTTGGAATGTTGCTCAGGCCAGTGGGACTAGATTTGTGGCTGCTGTAATTATTGAGGTAGAGGAAAGGTGATGATGAGCAGAAAAAGTCATGTACTAATGTGTTTACAGGGCTATTCACTATACTGGAGAGAGAAATCGGTGTAAAAGGTCCTTATTTCTACTGTGCTGAGAATTGTAAAATAATATTAAGCAAAAAGCAGCCTTCATAAGTATGATGTGAGAATTCACTTAAAATGTATTGAGGAACACCTAGGGGTATATGTATGAAAAACTTCATAAGGGCATCATGCAAGGGTGTACTTACCATCAAGGCAGCCCATTCCAGGTTGGTGATAAGAATGGGTTTTGAGAACCTGTGTAATGTATGGGAACCAGGTCCCCAAGTACAGTGGGGACAATTGTATTAGTCTGATTATACTCGAATGTTCCCAGGGCCAATATGTGTCATGTAGTTATTTAACTGGTACTGTGCCTTTAAGAACCCTTCTTTTTGCGGTCTTGCATTTCTGTTGTTGTGGTCGTAGTCTTTACCTTCCACTAGAGGTGGGACTTGTACCATGGTGAACTGACCATGGTCTGACAAAGAAGGGAAAAGACATGCTGTGTGCAGAAGAAAGGTGGGGAGGGGAAAGTAATAGAGACGTGTCCCAAGACGGTCTAGAAGAGGGTTTACTGGTCAGTATCCAGGACTGTGTATGTGCAAGGGGAGAGTCGGTCCACATGGAGGCCTATATAGGCCTGTAGAGTAAGCAGTGAGCCACCATCATTACAAGGGGTGCTAGACCCAAATTACACAGATGCAGCCAAAATTTTGAGGCCTACTAAGCCCAAGCAGATAATTTTCGTGTCGAGGAGGGGTGCCCTGAACCATAAGTCTGCCAGTCATACAGAACCACAAGCCAGCCATCTCGCCAACCTGCTTTGTAAATACTAGCTGTGCCTCCCACACTGGGAAGTATGGATATAATATTTGTGGCCGAGTGTACCATCAGCGCCGGCAAAATGACTGTACGTATCATAAAATGCAAAGTAAAAGACAAAGTTGGCACACTAACTACTTGTTTTGTTTCATCTCTTTCCGTGGCGTTCCTGACGAGGTTTCACCATCACACCTCACCCTTACACCTACACGGGATGTGATGGTGCTTCAGAGTCTGGTGGTTTCAAGCAGCACCTGAAATGGGCCTAATTGTTATCTTTACTACAGGGTCCCCCTCATCTTTGTACATCTCATGAACACAACCATATTACAGAACGGTTATGGCCCATACTGAACAGCTTTGCCATGATCCCTAAGGCCTCAGGCTCACGGCCGTGCCTGTAATCACGGTTCGCGGACAGCCATCCGCATTTTCGGCCCGTGCTCCCATATAAAGTATGGGAGCACGGTCCGTAAAAAGCAAAAGGTAGGACATGAACTATCTTTTGCGGAGGCTTTCTACGGCCCGGACACCTTCCCGCAAATATACGGGAAGGTGTCCGTGGTCAATAGAAATGAATGGGGCAATTTATGATACTGAAAAAATTTTGTCGTTAAATTCAATATTTATTTGTAAAAAACACCAAAATTTAGAGAAAATGTGCAAAAATCTGCATTTTTCTAAATTGTAATGTATCTGCTTGTAAAACAGATAGTTATACCACACAAAATAGTTACTAGTTAACATTTGCCATATGTCTACTTTATGTTTGCATCGTTTTTTGAACGTGCTTTTATTTTTCTATGACATCACAAGGCTTAGAACTTTAGCTGCAATTTCTCGCATTTTCAAGAAAATTTCAAAAGGCTATTTTTTTAGGGACCAGTTCAGTTCTGAAGTGGCTTTGAGGGCCTTATATATTAGAAACCCCCTATAAAACACCCCATTTTAAAAACTGCACCCCTCAAAGTTTTCAAAACAGCATTCAGAAATTATTTTAACCCTTTAGGCATTTCACAAGAAATAAAGCAAAGTAGAGGTGAAATTTACAAATTTCTATTTTGTTTTACGAAATTCATTTGTAATACAGTTTTTTCTGTACCACAGAAGTTTTTACCAGAGAAATGCAACTCAATATTTATTGCCCATATTCTGCAATTTTTAGAAATATCCCACATGTGGCCCTAGTGCGGTAAAGGACCGAAACACCGGCCTCAGAAGCAAAGGAGCACCTAGTGGATTTTGGGGCCTCTATTTTATTAGAATATATTTTAGGCACCATGTCAGGTTTGAAGAGGTCTTGTGGTGCCAAAACAGTGGAAACTCCCCAAAAGTGACCCCATCTTGGAAACTACACCCCTCAAGGAATTTTTCTAGGGGTATAGTTAGCATTTTTAGCCCACAGGTTTTTTGCTAAATTTATTGGAACTTGTCTGTGAAAATGAAAATCTACTTTTTTTCTGAAAAAACATACGATCTTTTCATTTTTACAAGCAATAAAGGAGAAAAAGCACCCCAACATTTGTAAAGCAATGTCTCCCGATTACGGCAATACCCCATATGTGGTAATAAACTGCTGTTTGGACCCACGGCAGGGCTCAGAAGGGAACGAGGGCCATTTGGATTTTGGAGCGCAGAATTGTTTTCGGTGCCATGTCGTGTTTGCAAAGCCCTGGAGGGATCATAACAGTGGAAACTCCCCAAAAGTGACCCCATTTTGGAAACTACACCCCTCAAGGAATTTTTCTAGGGGTATAGTTAGCATTTTGACCCTACACGGTTTTTGCTGAATCTATGGGAATTATGGCGTGAAATTGAAAATCTAAATTTTTCTAACAAAATGTAGTTTTAGCTCAGATTTTTTCATTTTTACAACAGATAAAGGAGAAAAAACACCCCAATATTTGTAAAGCAAACTCTTCTGAGCACAGCAATACCCCATATGTGGTAATAAACTGCTGTTTGGACACATGGCGGAAGTTAGAAAGGATGGAGCACCATTTGACTTTTGGAGCTCAAGTTTTGCTGGAATGGTTTGCGGCCCCATGTCACATTTGCAAAGCCACTGAGGGGCCAAAATAGTACAAACCCGGCAAAAGTGACCCCATTTGGGAAACTATACCCCTCATGGAATTTATCTAGCGGTATAGTGAGCATTTTGACCCCACAGTTTTTTTGCTGAATTATTGGGATTATACAGTGAAAATGAAAATCTACATTCTTTCCACTAAAATGTTGAATTGTTTTTATTTTCATAAGGAATAAAGGAGAAAAAGCGCCCCAATAATTGTAAAGCAATTTCTCCCGAGTACGGCAATACCCCATATGTGGTTATAAACTGCTGCTTGGATACACCGCAGGGCTCAGAATGGCAGGAGTGCTACTTGGCATGTAGATTTTGGTTGATTGTTTTTTGGGCGCGATGTCGCATTTGCAGAGCCCCTGAGGTACCCGTACAGTAGAAATCCCTGAGAAGTGACTCCATTTTGGAAACGTTACCCTTCAGGGTAATCATCTAGGGGTGTTCTGAGCATTTTGATCCCACAGGTGTTTCATAGATTGTATTAGAATCAGGCAGTGAAAATGAAAAAAAAAATGTTTTCCCAAAAATATGTTGTTTTGCAACCAATTTTTTTCCCCACAAGGGGTAATAGGAGAAAAAACAACACATAATTTGTTACCCAATTTCTCCCGAGTACGGCAATACCCAATGTGAGGCCCTAAACTGCTGTTTGGGCAAATGGCAGAGCTCAAAATGGAAGGAGCGCCATTTGGCTTTTAGAGCACAGATTTTGCTGGACTGGTGTAGGGGCGCCATGTCACATTTGCAGAGCTTCCTTAGGTACCAGAGTAGAGTGTAAAACCCTGAGAAGTGACCCCATTTGGTAAACTACACCCCTCAAGGCATTTATCATTTGCCTGGACATATGACAGGGCTTAGGAGTGAAAGGCGCATGTGAGACCTATTTTGGTGATTTTCGCAGCATTAGCCCACAACGGCAGGGCTCTGGGGTCAAATAGTAAAACAAACCCGCAAGTAGTGACCCCCATTTTGGAAACTGCATCCCTGAAGGCATTTTATTAACTGGTGTAGTGAGCATTTTGACCACACAGGTTTTGTTTTTTTTATATTAGAAATGAATGCTCAGAGGATGGTGCAAAGTGAAAATTGCAAATTTCCACAGGTATATGCCATTTTAGTGCACAATATTTAGTGCCCAGTTCGTGCCACTGAAGACAAATACCTCAAACTGTTAAGCGGGTTCTCCCGGGTATGGCGATGCCATATATGTGGACGTCCACTGCTGCTTGGGCACGCTGCAGGGCGCACCATTTGGCTTTTGGAGCGTGGATTTTGCTCGCTAGTTGTTCTGTTTGGGGTATTACTGGTATTTCAGTTTATTATGTGGGGGCATATGTAATCTGTGCGGAGAACATCAGGGTATAATAAGAGGGTATAATAATGGGGTAAATAAATAATTATCCACAGATGTGTGGCCGGTGTCACACTGATAAATGGCACCTAATCTTATCCGCTTTTGGACACTTTGCATCGCCACATTCTGAGAGCCAAAATGTCTTTATTTTTTCTCCACCGGAGCTGCGTGAGGGCTTATTTGTTGCGGGACAATCTGTAGATTTCATTGGTACCATTTTGGGGTACATGCGATTTTTTGATCACTTTGTATTTCATTTTTTTGGCAAGCCTAGTGACCAAAAACCTGCAATTCTGATGACTTTTATTATTTATTTTTTTACGGCGTTCGCCATAAGCTATGAATGACAATTTTACGTTATTCTGCGGGTCGGTACGATTGCGGTGATACCAGATGTATATAGTTTTTCTTATGTTTTGCAGCGTCTGCACGATAAAATCACTTTTGTTTCAAATAATTTATTTTTGGTGTCCCCATATTTTGAGAGCCATAACTTTTTTATTTTTCCGTCAAAAAAGCGGTGGGAGGGCTTGTTTTTTGCGGGACGGGCTGCGTTTTTTAATGGTATAATTTTGGGGTACATGCAACTTTTATATCCCTTTTTATATTCTGTTTTGCAAGGGGTAGTGACTAACAAACAGCGATTCTGGAATAGTTTTTTTTTTTTTTTTTTTTACGGTGTTCACCGTACGGGTAAAATAGCATGATATTTTTATAGTTTGGGTCGTTACGGACGCAGGGATACCACATATGTATACTTTTTTTATGTTTTTTCCTATAATAAAAGACTTATTATAGGAAAAAAGGCTGTTATAGTGTTCTTTAACATGAAACTTATTTTTTTTAACTTTTTTACAACATTTTTCTTAACTTGTTTTAACTTTTTTTTTTTGTCCCACTAGGGAACTTGAAGACATGAAGCCCTGATCGCTATTCTAATACACTGCACTACCTACATAGTACAGTGTATTAGAGCTGTCAGCTATTCACTGACAGCAAGCCTATTAGGCTTCGCCTCCCGGCGGGGCCTAATAGGCTTCCGTACTAGGAAGCGATTGTTAGGCTATGGTTGCCATAGCAACCATAGGAACACCCGCGGGTGTCATTAGCAACCATAGGGTACGATCTAATCACTTAGATGCAGCGATAGCTGCATCTAAGGGGTTAATCGGCCGGATCGGAGCCTTGCTCCGGTCCTGGCCGTTAGGGCACGATGTCAGCTGTGACAAACAGCTGACACCCGCGCCCGTGGCAACCATCGTGGTTGCCGATAGGCTACAAGCCACTTCGATGCATCGATCACATTTATCGATGCATCGAAGGGGTTAATCAGCCGGATCGGAGCCTAGCTCTGGTCCTGGCCGTTGCAGAGGGGCGTCGGACAGCTGATTCCCGGCAGTGATAACGCTGGCTCAGTTTCTGAGCCAGCGTCATCACATACACACGTCATAGAGCTGTGATTGGTCAGTCTGCTTTGACTGACCAATCACAGCGATCGCCGGCAGGAGACCGCTGTGAATGGTCCCCTGCCGTCTTACTGTGCCGATCAACTGTCATAAACAGTTGACGGCACAGTTCTGTCACCTTGTCCTTTGACAGGGTGACAGTTTTTAGCCAGGACGCACCGGTACGTCCCTGTGGCTTAAAGCACTTCAATGCAGGACGTACCGGTGCGTCCTGGTGCGCTAAGGGGTTAATTTGACCTTTCATGGCATATGGTAGGTGAGGTGGGCCTGTTACAGATTTTGCATTGGTGCCCTGAGCTTCTAGTTACGCCTCTGTTTTCACTATATTAGGCTAAATTCACACGAACGTGGCCAACCCCATTTTCCAACACCAACTTCCGAAGTGCACCCGTGCAGGACGCATTATCACGCATCCCCCATAGCCTAGTCTATGGAGGGATGCGTGAAGCACAAGAAAATAGGACGTGTCCTATTATTCCATGGACCCTTCACACGCTCGTGTGAACGGCCCCATTGAAATACATGGGTCCGTGTGACGGCTGTTGTTTCAACAGCCGTCACACGGACTACATATACGCTCGTCTGAATGAGCCCTAAGGGTATGTTCACACGGCCTATTTTCAGATGTAATTCGGGCATTTTACGCCTCGAATTACACCTGAAAAGACGGCTCCATTACGTCTGCAAACATCTGCCCATTGCTTGCAATGGGTTTTACGATGTTCTGTTCAGACGAGGTGTAATTTTACACGTCGCTATCAAAAGACGGCGCATAAAAATACGCCCACGTCAAAGAAGTGCATGTCACTTCTTTGGATGTTTTTGGAGCCGTTTTTCATTGACTCCATTGAAAAACAGCTCCAAAAACAGCAGTAAAATACACCGCGAAAAACGCGAGTTGTTAAAAAAAAAAGTCTAAAAATCAGTGCTGTTTTTGCCTGAAAACAGCTAGGTATTTTCAGACGTTTTTGATCCCTGTGTGTGAACATACCCTAACACATAAATCTTGCCATGTGCACACTAGTAATTTCCCATACTGAGCTGGTGAAGGTGGTAGAGGCTGCCAGGTAATGATATGCTGCTGCTATGCAGTTATATAACAAGGTGACCCAGAAAACAATGTTTGCTGGAAAACGTGTTGTAACCTGTGGCTGACCGATATGTTTTGCTCTTATATCCCTATCCACCTTATCTGATCCTTCCCAAGATCCATGGAGATAAGACACCATTATCGCACTTTCTGATCACAGTTGATCGCCTTACCGCAAGTAGTCAGGTACCACTCCCTTAGACGGGTTGTACCAGAATCAACAACTATTACCTACCTACAGAACAGGTGGTAATTTGTCTGATCGCTAGCGGCCCCACTTCTAGAACCCCCACCGTTTGCGAAAACGAGGGTCCTGAGCCCCCGTTTATTCTCACTGCACCTTACACAGTGAGGACGAGCCTGAATGGAGCGGCGGTCGAGTATCAGTGCTGCCGATCTATTCAATATCTGTGGGACTGATCTCTGTACTCGACTGTTTCCCTCATTCCCATAGACTTTGAATAGAGCGGCAGCACGCATACTTGGCCACCGCTCCATTTAATGTCCTCCTCGCTGCGGTCGATTAGTGAGGAGGAAGAAGGGGTTTGGTATCCCCTTTCTCGAGATTGGTGACGTTCCCGGCGGTATGTCCCCCAACAATCAGACAATTATCACCTATCCTGTGGATTCTGGGAATACCCCTTTAAGTCTTGCACCAGGCATACAATGTGGGAGATTAATCAATACTATCATTTGTAGTATGTATGTAGGAGCCGTCAATAACGGAGCAATTAAATGATAAATGTGGTGCAATTTACCTTTACCTCATGGCTGGTGTACATATAAACCAGTATTTTGCGCCCCGAAAAATGTTCGCGCATTTTAAGACACTTTACGAAATAATTCAGGGAAGAATTAAAAGTGTAGTTTCACATGACCAGAATATGGCCACATTTTTATGTCTGTATTACGCCCGCACCCCAGGGGTGATCTAAGTTCGGTTCCGTAGAGCAGGCGCCCGGCCATCAAATCTGTAATTTGGATGCATGGATGTACACATGCAATATCATGCGATCCTATAGACTTGCATTGTATTCGATATCGCAATGTGTTTACTGGGAACGTGTGATCACTCCGCTTGTGCTATCAACATGGAGCCATGGTCTACAACCCATTATAAATTTGGCGCACACCATGTACTACACTTTTTTGGTGCCATTATCTTAATCACTTTATTCCCAGAGTCTTCCTTTAAAGGGGTATTCACATCTCAGACATATTTGTCATATACACGGAATATGCCATAAATATCTAAGTGCCAGACTGGCGAGAAGCACCTATTTTGAGAACTGGGATCACCCGGCGGCCGCCGCATCCAGAATGAATGGAGATGTGGCCGCACTTATGCACGGTGATAGGTTCTTCAGATAGGTGTGGGTACTAGAGTTTTGACCCACATCTATCAGACATTTATGGCATATCCCGTGGATATGCCATAAATGTCTAAGGGTATGTTCACACTAGCTATTTTCAGATGTTTTTCGGGCCGTAAATGCCCCGAAAAACGGCTAAAAATGCGGGGGCTGACATCTGTCTATTGATTTCAATGGGAAAAACGGCATTCCGTTCGCACGGGGTGTTTTTTTACGCGGCAGTTTTTAAGAACAGCCGCGTAAAAAAACACCTCGTAAAAAGAAGTGCATGTCACTTCTTGAGCCGTAAAAAACACGAGTTGCTAAAAATACGACTGAACATCAGGAGTGGTTTTCCCTTTTCAGTAGTTTTTTGTTAAGTGTGTGAACACACCCTAAGGTGGGAATAACACCCTTTTTTGTTTTTTTGTAATCGTGGCAAAAACTGAAGTGTATTTTACGAAAACGATACGGTTTTGCTGCGATTGTGAAAATTTCCTGGCGGACTCGCATTTCAAAGTGGCGTCCATGTCTGTGAACCCAGCCTAAAAGAAACTATGTCAATAGACCCAATACACGGCAGATTTAGATCAGATTTTTTGAAGCAGTTTTTGAAGCCAAAACCAGAAGTAGTTTGTGTCCTTTCAGCTGGTAAAAACGTCCCAGTAAATATGTGATTTTGAGTAATTCGAGGCAAAAAAAGAGCGGTTTTGCTGAAAATTGTGGCAAAAAAAAAATGCATTTTGACCCCAAAATGTGAACACTTTTTCTCCCTTTATGATACACACCTGGTTTTGGCTTCAAAAGCTGCATTTGTACGGGTACCCAAAGGCCAGGGCTACACCTAGATATTTTGTAGGGATACTGGTTGATATTAACTTTTGAGTGACAGCTGCAGTCCAAATGAATACATTGAGTTGCATGCGATCTTGTGGACTGCAGCTGTCACTAAAGTGTTAAAATCAACCAGTATCCCTACAAAAAGTCTAGGTGGTGTAGCCCTGGCCAAATTCTCCCTCCAATCAGAACCAATTACCAGATATCAGCTGATTAATTAGCATTGAGCAGATAAATAGCAGTGCGCGCTGTGTGGAGCTATTCGCTGCCTTGGAAGGTTAGACGTGGAGCAGTCAGCAGGTATGTAGCGCTCAGGCGGAGTCAACTTTTGTGGCTTTTTGGTTCTTTCGACCTAAGTAAAATGTGATAAAATTCTGATAGAAATTGCACAAAAAAAATAAAAAATGAATGCCACAAGTTTGTGTGGTGCATGTTTTTTTTAAAAATAATGGTGTGAGTTTATACTCCAAAAGCCGAGGAGCAGCTCCTAAAGAGGAGCATAAATAGTTTGAGTTAATAGATTGGAGTCCCTTATCCAGGACCCTCATCTATTAGCTGGAGTGGATGAGATACAAAGTGTTCCCCACTCTAGGGGACTTGGCATGTCCATACCTCTTATAGTGTGGTCTGTTTTGTTTTTTCAATTGGAACTATGTAATGCTTACTTCCTCCTGTGGAGGTGCTGTAGGGAATTTAACTTTGCTGCCAGCTTCTGATACAAGTAAAGGCTCACTCAGAACAGCGTGTTCTGTCCATTGAACTTACCGCACGTGGACGCATTCGTTTTAATGGGGCTATTCAGATGTGAAAGTTTTTACGCGAGTGTTCTCCGCGTAAAACTCGGTGAAATGTCCTATATTGGTGGATGTTGCTGCCTATTGAAGTGACCAATGTCTGAACATACATACATACATACCTACCACTAGAACAGGGGTCCTGAGCTGTTCCTCCTCACTATATGATCAGTGAGGGTAACTTTGAATGGAGTGGTGGTTGAGCATGCCCCCTGTCGCTCTATTCTGGGACCTTTGTTCTAGTGGTGCTCCCAGCGATCAGACATCTATCACTTATCCAGTAAATGGGTGATAAGTATTTGTGGGACACTGGGCTCTGCTACATCTATGCCTGTGCATGAGCCTTCTCTAGAAAACCAGTATATTTAGGTGATTGAGGGCTGTTATAGCCTATACCCTGGAGCTGAATTGCTAATAGAGTTGGATGCTATGTACACCTTTGTGTGTTTTATTTTATATAAAACACTGCATAAGTGTGATTGGTGCAACTTCCTAAATATACTCTATTAAGAATTCTTTACTTTTTGATACAGCTGCTTTGTATCCTGCATACAGAGCTGTTGTATCTTGCACTGAATCCTGTATCTGTCAGGTCAGCGGGACTGATGGGTTCAGTGTCAGAGGGTCCTGTGTGTCTGACATGCAGGATTCACCTGTAATTCATCACATCTAAATTAAGAACTTAGGAATCATGCACACGACCGTGGCTTTGCGGCTGTATACTGTCTGTAATTGCGGATAGTATAGAATGAATGCTTCCTATGGACCAATGTACACGACCATTGTCTTGATGGTCTGTGCACTGCCTGGACTGCCAAAAAAATAGGACCTGTCATTATACGGTCTGCATTTGTGGTCTGGGCTCATGGATATCAATTGTCTTCTGTGTGCACGGTCTGATCGCTGCCTGTACACACAGCTACGGCTGTGTGCAGGGGGCCTTAGATGTAATCATTAACAGCTTGATCTGCGTGTCAGACACACAAGACCTTCTGACACTCAACCACTCAGTCCTGCTGACCTGACGGATACAGGATTCAATGCTAGATACAGCTGCTCTGTATACAGGATACAAAGCGGCTGTATCTTAAAGTAAGGAATTTTAATAAAATGTATTTAGGAAGTTGTACCAATTATGTATGTCAAACGTGTACATCAGTAGGGACTTTATAAAGTGTAGAAATCCAGGTGCTGGGAGTAACACCACTACTTTTCTCTGCATTACTTGTATATATCCCAGCTGTAATAATAATGCACGCTCACTACATGGTGTACTTTATCAGTCACCTTCCTGCAGTGACTGGTCTCGAAGGATAGAAAGTGAAGTAGGACACAGATTCCCCTCCTAACAATTCTCTTCTGTATGGCCTGGGAATTTTAGGCTATAAGGAGGCGTATGAAGGGCTGGGCCTATATTGCCCTTGCAGAGTTGTCCTTGGAGGGGATTGAGTGAGGTGATGGGGAGTGTCTCAGCTGTAGTGATGTAGTCTGGTCGACAGAAGAAAGAAGACTGTAGCCACTCCTCTGCCTCATTCTAACAGCAGAAGCCTCGTAGAAATCAGACGGCCTAAGACATGTATGTATGCTGCCATTGTGCTCTCTTGTCCTTTAAGACTTTCCCGGTGCGTATGTCTGCTGCTCTTGGCAATTGAAGGGTTAAGCTCGCTTGTGCCCTGTGTTCTTGCTTTCTTGGTGCGCGCACACACACCCAATAATCAGATATGCTGGCATCTTAATGAGATGATCTTGGCAGTGACCTCTACGGTCTCTTGCTTTGGCACATCTTGCCCGTAGGGTGCATCAGTGGGTAGAATGACCTCTTTCCACATTTTTCTTACCTCCGATTGTTTCCTTTTAACCTTGTGCTGGTGAGCAGAATGTTGTGTAACCCTTTGTTATTAATACACATCTTGTGCTCTCCATACAATCTTGCGCAGGCCTCTTTATTGTAGTATGTGAGCCGGACACCTGCCAGATCTCCACGCCTGCGTTTAAATAGCCTGCGGCTTTACAGGTTATAGGCCTGTGCACGTTGGCCCTCTAAACCAGGATATGACGGTTTAGGTCTAAATCCCCAGGATGGGCAATGTAGTATGGTAGATACATGTCCTTCCTCCAGGATGGGGCAGATACAGTTTCGTAAGTCTGCGTCTGACATGCAGATGGTTACTGGAACTATTACTAAGCAGGAAATTGGTTATTGTAGATCAGAAGCAAAAATACCCTAGGCCTCGTTCAGACAAGCGTGTTTTATATCTGTCTGCTGTTAAAATAACTGACCGTGCACTGACCAATCTTATTCACACCCATGTTTTCACGGAGCATGTGTCTGTTGCGTGAAACTCTCCATGTCTGTTTTTGCAAATCATGCTGCCCATTGAAGTCAATGGGTGTGAAACTATGGACTGCATGTGGATGACGGATGCAGAGAACAAAGTAAAACTTGAGGCGCTTGCGGAGGAGAAACACGGATGAGAAAAAGCTGATGCCATACGGACAGTCATATGCATGAAAAATGGTCTGGTTTCTGCGTATATGCAAATCTCGCATGGTTGTGTGAATAAGATCCAAGTCTTATACATGTTGCAAGCGGACGGACGAAAGACTGAAAGACTCACATCGTGAGATTTAGAAACTTGTAGTCACAGGTGATGCCAAAACTAAGGGCTCATTGTCTATTAAGGGATCATAGACTGCCCACAACTGGTTATGGGCCAATGCCGTCACTCACTCACTCACTCGCAATGCTAGACTGTCAGCACATGGTGTGCTTGTGGGTCCAGAATAGAGCCATAGGGCCTCCATGTACCACCATACAGGGTCTGGGTAAGCCACGATGCCATGCATGAGTCCTTAGTGATCGTAGTAGCTAACTTCATGTTAATGTCTTCTCTCATGTATTCAGTTTTACTGTTGCCTGTGGTTACCTTGGTATTTGCCAGATAAAGCTGTTTACTTTGACACGTTTGCTATGGATCTAGAATAGAGTTGAAGCACAGACTATACATGTGTGGTTACAATAAATGCCACTCCTGCTGTCACATCTAATGATGGCCCAAAAGACACTAACGCCTATTTACGGTTAATTCCACTTCTACAAAGAACATTGAAGGAATGTCTGTGCAGAAATACAATGCGGTGACTTGGAAATATGACACTGACGTAGGGTTTACATGAGCCACATTTCTTCCATGACGTGTAGGGCTGCGTCTGATGTACTATAGAGTAGTGACTACAAAGATGTGACGTTGCAAAAAATTGCCCCTTCTGCTGCGTTTCATTCCAAAGCCTATAAATCTGTTCCCTGCGCTTTCGATCTGTGGGTGAAGGGATGATGGAGTTTTCTGGTACTACAGAAATGTGTAATGGCTGAAGGGTTAAATGACATGTCACATCTGAATGTTTCTTGCAGCCCCCTTTGTGTCTAGCAGGGCTGGACCCTCGGACCACCAGACCTTTTTGCAGGATCTCTGCAAATGACCATATAATGTCTTGTAAGGGGCAGTCCCTTGATCTGTCAGGTCACAGCTCCCAACACAGTGCATATATTTTTCCACTTCCTAATGTGTAAGTTCTGCTGGTGCCTCGCTCCTTAATGCCAACAGTCCTGTGAGTGGGACAGCCGGAGAGGGGGGGAGGGGGGTGTCTAGAAAGTTTTTCTGGCTTGGTGAACAAATATTCATTGTATAATGTCCTGGATTTTTTTTTTAGTATGCCATAGGATAGAGATGACTGACTTTTTGATGAGTTTCTGCTGCCTAGGCCTCTTTACTGAAGTTGGTGGGGCTTAGAGGAAAGGGTCATGGCCCTCCGCAACCCATACACTGATTTAAATATAGAGTAAATCCTATTCCTGCTCTTGGACGGCCACAGATTCGCCTAACATTGGAGTCTTGTACACCAGTCAAAGTACTGGGGTAAAATGCGCCTTAATAGTCCTTTTATTTCTGACCCACGTCAATCTGCTTGCTGTCAGTAAATGGAAATACTCCGAAATATTTACTAGTACTGTCCTAAATTTAGACCACTTGGAATTAGACGATGCACCAAGATTATTAGTGGCTCATTGCTGGATGATAAAATGGGCGCACTTGTCTAATATGCAATCTCTTGATTGGCTTACTACAATTTTTTTTATTTTTTGCACAAATTTTGGGGTGGCTAAAGCCACAACCCCGTTGTCAGGTAAACAGTATAAGCGTCTAAAATGCTCTAGAAATGCCTCACGTCATGTGCACCAGGATTCTGTTGAACTTTTTTTAATGGTAAATCGACCAAAATCTTCATTCCATCCATAGACCGATAACCTGTCCAGCTAGACATAGGTTCATGGCTCTAAGTGTCAGGGCTGTTCTGTAATGAGCTGTCTCCATTCAATGATTTGCAGAGATCCTGAAAATGGTGGCTGATTAAATAACGAAGTATATAAAACTGCCAGTTGCTCCTCAGTCTAGACTGGCATTTGGTCAGAGGTCATGAGGCAAATGCAGCCTTTAAAACTTTTAATATATTTTAGTTTAAGAAATCATGGCAACCGTACAAGAGAAACTGCTCAGCAGCACTACAAGTGAGAAGGTCGCTGCTCCGAAGAACAAGATAACAATCGTAGGTGTCGGGCAAGTTGGCATGGCATGTGCCATCAGCATCCTACAGAAGGTATGTGCCAAATATAACTACTCACAAAGCACATGACTGCTTCCTTTACAGATGACCTTCAGCAGCCTTTTGTCTAGTGTTCCCTCTGCTTCAGTCCAGTACCGGCTGACGTGTCTGTAATCACCAAGTGCACTTTCCTGTGCGTGTCAAGAGAAATCCAGAATGCCTATTATACACCACCCTGTAGTAAACACCTGCTACTAACCAAAACCTGCATACATTTGGTTTTGCACCATAAACAATTTGTCCAATTTGGGGTTCAACCAGATTTTGCAACAGTGGTGCTTGATGGCCAGTCTGGGGCAAGAGTAAGAACAGCTGAAGACTCAAGCCATCTACTGAATTGGCTCTGAGATCTTCTCAAGGCAAACTCTTGAATGGGGTTGTCTCGTGGAAGATGCCCTGCAGGACATATGGATGCCACAGGGGAGGAGGGTTAATAAAGGGAAGCTCTGGCTGATCCATGCATTACAGCTTTGCCCAAGTTTCTGAAGCCAGACCCAGGGTGATGAGACAACCACTTATTGCCTGGTCCACTGAGATCGTAATGGGCAAAATGTTGACCACTTGTATTGTACCATAAATCGGTATGGAATCTATAGGACCAACACTTAGGTTAAGCTTTCTTTCATCATAGAGATTCTTAAAGGTAACTTCTCTACAAGGCTTGCTGCATCACCTGAACTTGGATGGGGGGGGGGGGGTTAATGGTAGGACACTCTTGATGCACTCTATCGAAGGTGTTCTTGTAGTAGAAACTGCTCAGCTGCCTATACAAAATGGCTGTAGATAAATGTGGTTAACTTTTGTCAGACTGTAGATGCTGTTCCGTCCACAAACTAGCCTCATGTTGAGGGGGAAACTCCTACCTCAAATAAAATTAATGGTTCCTGAAACTTACTGAAAAGCCAACCTATACTTCTGGCTTAATAGAGCCAGAGTGGCTGTGACCGAGTCTACTTAAGTTGGGCTTGAAAGTAACTTCTATTAAAAATTAGGCCATGTGTACGGCTATCAGTACTTGGTTTGAAATTGAAAGATTACTGGGTGGCATTATAGGTCTTCAAATAATCCCTTGAGAGTTTTTTTCTTTCTAACTTAATGTGGTCTCATGGAAAGAATGTCTCCAACAGGATATTGCTGATGAACTGGCCTTGGTTGATATCTTGGAAGACAAACTGAGGGGTGAGATGCTGGATCTTCAACATGGAAGCTTGTTCCTTAAAACCCCAAAGATTGTTGCAGACAAGGGTGAGGAACATGGATGAATTTCACATGGGTTGAATTGTGGGAAAGTTCACTGTTCTGACAAACTACACTCCAGCTTTGGCACTTGGTCTTGTATGCTCTTATCAAAAAAATGCACATCTTCCTTGACCTGCTGATGACCACTTAAAACAGGGGTGGGGAACCTTTCTGCCAAGGGCCATTTGGATATTTTTAACTGCATTCGCGGGCCGTACAAAACTATCAATTTAATAATGCCTCCCATAGCTGCCACATACAGTACAATGCCCTCCACACAGTATATTACCCCCTCAACAGCTACCATACGAGCCCCATCATACCCAGTATAATGCCCCATAGGTATGTACCTAATAGGAAAACAATAACATAACTACTTACCTATTCCCATGACGGGTGGAGGATCCTTCTCCTCTGGTCTGTGCTGTGAAAGACTCGGCGCAGACAGGCACAATGACATCACTACATCGCACCTGCCTGTGCCGAGCTGCTCGCAGCACAATGAATGGACGCAACTGAATGTGCGTCCTGTGGATGCTGATTCAGTTGGATGCGAGATCGGTGCAGTTAGCACTGTGTGACAACGGGGGCCCTGGTCACCATTGTGACCATCAAGACCCTTATAGCTACACCACTGCCAGCCAGAGTGGGTCAGTCCGGTCTCCTGACCTCATGTCACTGGCTCGGGTCAGGTGACCGGACTGACCCGCTCTTGGGCCAGCACGCACTGACCTCACTCAGACCGCCACCATGCTTGGCTCCTAAATGTGAGTAGGGCGGAATCATGGCAGCAGTCAGAGGTTGAGCCAGACCAAATGATCCCCCTGGCCTTATACGGCCCGTGGCCTGGGTCTTCCTCGCCCCTGATTTTAAAAGCTTCAAACCAAAGTGATGTTACTTCATGACTACTATAATATGTACAGTGCCTACAAATGTCATGTCTTCCCATTCTGCAGATTATGCCGTAACCGCAAATTCTAGGATTGTAGTGGTCACTGGTGGAGTCCGACAGCAGGAAGGCGAAAGCCGTCTTAACTTGGTACAGAGAAATGTTAATGTCTTCAAATTCATTATTCCTCAAGTTGTGAAATACAGTCCTGATGCCACAATCCTTGTAGTCTCCAATCCAGGTAACTTCTAAATTTGATGTGTGTTCTAGACTTAAACATTGCATGTGTAAAAGCTTATCCCGTGAGAAACTGATTTAAATGTATGAGGGGTACTCAGTTTTGGACTATACCAACTTTCTAGTCACCAGACAATAAGATTGAAACTGTTGCCCTACTGGGACTCCCAGTGATCAGCTGGGATCTGTTGGAAAATCTTAGTGTTCATTTTTCCCAGCAGTGCCACCAAAGGAGAAATGAAGCATTACAGTATACAATTAATATCAATGGGTTTTGTGTTTAATGCAAGACGAGTCCTCCAGAGACACCCTTAAACCCTAGCCTCTGGCCAAGAGATTAAGACCCCCCCACCTCATAATTTCCTCATAGGGTATATGAAAATGGGTTTGTAAACTGGATAACACCTTTTAATGAGCAAGAAATTTGCTTTCAGTTGACATCATGACCTATGTCACATGGAAGCTGAGTGGTCTGCCCCAGAGCCGTGTCATAGGAAGTGGAACCAATCTGGACTCTGCAAGATTCCGCTACATAATTTCTCAGAAGCTTGGCGTCCATCCTACCAGTTGCCATGGTTACGTCCTAGGAGAACATGGAGACTCCAGTGGTGAGTGACCATATTTATTAAAGCTACTATATTCGCTGATAATACTATCTCGCATGTGACAAAGCGCTCTTCATTTTACAGTTCCTGTCTGGAGTGGTGTTAATGTTGCTGGTGTTTCCCTACAGTCCCTTAACCCAGATATTGGAACTGACAAGGACTCTGAGAATTGGCAAAAGGTTCACAAAGATGTGGTTGACAGGTAATGTCTGCAATAACCAAAGTAATGGCCTCAAGGACCAAGGTTCTATAACTAAGGTTGACCTTCTGGAAATGTCTACAAATCTGGGACTAATGAGGATAATGGAGGCTTCACGTTAAAATAGTGAGCTAAGCATTATCACTTGTCTTGCTTTCCCTATGCATTAAATTACTCAAGATTTTGGAAATTGAGCAGGGGCTCATCTCAACATGCTGACGGTCAAACCCACTGACTAGAACTAAATAGGTGTGCAGACCCTTGGCAAATGATTGGTGGGCTCATGACCAGAAACCCCAGGTCATGGTGCTTGGGCAATTAACATTAAGTTCATGGCCAGACCTTGATCGCTGCAGGCTCCCTTACTTTATAAGAAGTTGGCATACTGTAACAATGGTGGGCATATAAACTAGATGTCTTTAATTCATGACTATATTAAGAGGTTGTCTTTAGCTCCTATGTCAAAGTACACAAATGCTAAGGCTGACTAAGTTAAACCTGTATTTGTCACTGTAGTGCCTATGAAGTGATCAAGCTTAAAGGATACACCAACTGGGCTATTGGCATGAGTGTGGCTGACCTGTCAGAATCCATAACCAAGAACCTGTCTAGAGTACATCCAGTCTCCACAATGGTCAAGGTAAGAGGATGAAGCTTTGAAAGGCTCTGTTCACATCTGCGTTGGGGTCCCGTCCTGATCTGTCAGAGCTTTCCATCAGAACAGGACCCTGAACAAATTGACACCAGAGGTTTCCGTTTCCATCCCCACTGAGTCCTATTCTTGAGGATGGGTTAAATCTCAAACCTGGATCCTTCGGACAGATAAGATTTTCCAAAAATCTAAGTCGCTGATTCAGAGCATTTTTCACCTCTGGTCTGAACAGACTGCTTTCTGACATGGCAGTAGATGTTAAATATATGGGTCTGGTGGAAATTAGCACTTTTCATACCAATTGTAGAGATCAGAAACTTAGATATGTCTACAGCCAGGACATTCATCAGTGGGTAAATCCTATGTACTAAAAGCCCTTGTATGAGAAGAATGGTAGGTCTGCATTTAAAGGATGTGCAACAGCTGCACCAATGTCTGCTATGGAGAAGCCACCTGAGCTTATGGGACAACCTTAAGGTATTGCATGTATGTTGGTAGATCCATGGTTGACTATTCCCATTTTGTAGGTTCTTTCACCCATCTTAAGCTGTTTGGGTCAACACTTCTACTTTCAAACACTTAGTGATGACGAGTCAACTAACTTCTTATTCTTCACCAGAACTTCTATGGCATCGATGACGAAGTCTTCCTCAGTCTCCCATGTGTCCTGAATGGCCAAGGGTTGGTTGAGGTGATAAATCAGAAACTAACCGATGGTGAAGTTGCTCAGTTGAAGAAGAGTGCGGACACACTGTGGAGCATTCAGAAAGACCTCAAAGACCTCTAAACATCTTGGCACGTTGCTGAATGGCCTGGACAGAACGCATTTATCCCTAATAAATTTATTGTATACGGTTTCTAGAGTAACAATAGTTGTCAAAATAAAATCTGCTACTGAACAACTGAAGGTGCTTGCGTTTGGCTATATTTGTTCCCTACATTGCCGTAAAGTATGTTCAGAGGTGGGTCCAGGTACATACGGCATATGGACGGTAAAACGGGTGCAATATGCCTGAGGGTTTACCAGTAGCCAAAACATGTTTCTATTGGACCACCATAGTGGTGGTCACCATACACAACCTTCCAGTAACTACCATTAGACCATAGTCCTAGAACAGGGGTCCACAACCAGTGGCATTCCAGCTGTTAAACTACAACACCCTCCACTCCCATAGGCTGTCAAGGAATGCTGGGAGTTGTAGTTTCAGTGTGGTTGCTGATCCCTGTTCTAGAAGGACACATACAACACACCTGCTGTGCAATACTGCCCATGTTCCGCAATACTGGCCATAATGGCCTCATCTGAAAGATGGTACAGGCGGACGATGGCAGTACACACAGCCCCAGTGTAGCACCATAGACTACAGAGCCTAGCTGTTGCAATGTAGTAAATGGGCACTGGGTTAAAACCCATGGTGTGTGCAGGTTTTTTGTTTTTGTCAAATCTCCTACAGAGTGAAACGATGCAAATTTTAGTGGCCACTGGGCAGCATACTGAATATGTAAGGAGTAATAACCCCCTAGTGGGGGCTGCAGGCTACCAGGATTTTATTAGAGCTCCAGATCAGCAGAATTCAATCACAAAATGCTCCAACCACTAAAATATATCCTCTGACTGTTAAAAAAAAAAAAAAAAAAAAAAAGTGTAGCTCCAGTATATTTGACCTGTAATTACAGACCCAGTCACTTCTATTGGCCACGGGCACCTTTTTAGTATTTACTGAGGGGTGTCTGCTGACACTGACTACAGATCAGTCTTTACAAGCAGTATTTCAGGATAGATGAAATTACGGCAGTGTGCATGGGGCCTAAGGCAGTGATCTCCAAGTTGTGGCTGTCAGAGCATGCTGGGAGTTGTAGTTATCCCAACTGCTGAGGCATAGATTGGTTTTACAAATCCTGCCTTAGGTCTCAGAGTGCTGCATCAAACTCGGTGTGTGTGTCCCTGTATGAACTAAATGCTGTTTTTTTTTTTCCCCCATGGAGTTCAATGGGCAGATGTTTGTAGGCATTCAGCTTCCGTGTTTTTTCAGGCATTTTTCGAGGTGCAAACGCCTCAAAATACACCTGAAAACAATGTGAGAACATACTCTTAAGGCTTCATACATGTGTGTTTTGTGTTCAATTAATCAGCAAAAAATGCAGATGAATTGCAGACCCATTCATGTCTATGGGCCCATGCACATGACGGGCTTCCACAATCCATGCATTGGCTGGGAGCACTTGCCGTCTGGGCTCACAAATGTGTGCACGGTCTGTATTGCAGGTGACTCTCCGTGCCATGATTATGGTCGTGTTCAGGAGGCCTAATAGGGGGAAAAAAAAACCTGGATGTGCCAGAGGATCTGCTCTAGTTTTTGGTGTAGAATATAATTACAGGAGTGTATTTAAAATTATAAATGGCAGCAAAGAGGAGACGGTGTGAGATGTAAAGCATCAAGCACAGACATGTAAACAGTAGTATGTGAGCTCAATAGCTTTAACCCGTTAGTGACCGCCCCATAGTGTTTTTACGGCGGCCACTAATGGGCTTTATTCCGATGCAAGACTTTTTACGGGCTGCATTGGAATAAATAGAGCAGGGAGCGGTCAAATCTCTCAGCTCTCGGCTACCAGAGGTAGCTGGGGGCATCCCTGCTCGACCGGGTGAGATCGATATTAGTATCGCTCTTACCTGTTTAACCCCCTCAGATGCAGCGCTCAATAGCGAGCACCACATCTGAGTGGTTTTGGAGGGAGGGAGCTCCCTCTCATCCCACCGGCGATCAGATCATCTGTCTCTGATGGCAGCCGGGGGCCTAAAAGGCCCCCAGGCCTGCCTGTAGTGAATGCCTGCTAGATCATGCCAGAGGCATGTCCTAGCAGATGCCTGTCCAATTTAGACAGGCATAATACACTGCAATACAGAAGTATTGCAGTATATTATAAATGTGATCGTATAATTGCATAGTGAAGGCCCCTAGTGGGACTAGTAATAAAAAAAAAAAATAGTTTAATAAAAAGTGAAAAAAAATAAACCCACTTCCTCCCCCCCCCCCCCCTTACAAACTGCTTTATTAATAAAACAAAGTAAAGTTACAAATTTGGTATCGCCGCATCCGTAACGACCAACTATAAACTAATTGCAAGATGTGAACGTCGTATAAAATCAAAAACGATGCAAAAATTGCTGTTTTCTGTGAATCCAGCCTTAAAAAGAATGTGCTAAAAAGTCGCATCTACTCCAAAATGGTACCGATAAAAACTACAAGTTGTCCCGCAAAAAAAAAGCCCTCATACGACCGCATCGGTGAAAAAATAAGTTATGGCTCTTCAAATATTGAGACAAAAACAAATTTTCACTGTGTAGAAGTAGTAAAACATACAAAATCTATACAAATTTGGTATCGTTGCAATCGTAACAACCCGCTGAATAAAGTTATTGTGTTATTTATACCACACGGTAAACGGCGTAAATTTAGGATGCAAAAAAGCGTGGCAAAATTGCATGTTATTTCTATCCCCCGCCCCCCCCCCAAAAATCAAGGTCAATCAATAAATTCTATGTACCCCAAAATCATGCTATTAAAAATTACGTGTCCCGCAAAAAACGACCTTATACAGCTATGTCGACGCAAGAATAAAAAAAAAAGTTATAGCTCTTGGGATGCGAAGCTGGAAACATAAAAAATGGCTTGGTCATTAAGGGGTTAAACATGGTACGGTCATAAGATGCCACAACTCCATTTATGAAATTTTCACCTGTGAAGTGGAAGTGTCTCTGTAAATGCTCAGCCATGAAGCAGTAGACCACACAATCCGAGCATGGCTGCTGAGAGCTGAAGCGCATGGCGCCTAAAAGTCACGTATCTGTCATGACGGAGTTCCAGGTTCCTGTGTGTGACATCAGCACCAAAAACTATCTGGAGCTTCATGAAATGGGTTTCTACAGTTGAGCAGCCGCACATAAGCCTAAGATCACCAAGCACAATGCCAAGTGTCGTCTGGCGGGGTGTAAAGCGCATGGAGCAGCGTGTTCTCTGGAGGGATGAATTGCGTCTCACTATCTGGCCGTCTAATGGAGGAATCTGGTCCTGGCGGATGCCAGGAGAACGTCCCCTACCGCAATGTATAGTGCCGACTAAAATTTGGTGGAGGAGGGATAATAGACTAACTAGTTTTTGAAAGTTTGGCCCCTCATTTCCAGTGAAGGGTAGTTTTATTTATAAAACTTTTGGCATAGCCAAAGGATATGCCATAAATGTCTGATGCGGGTCCCAGCATGGTCCGGTGGTCACATACTTCTGGTCATAGGGTGTTTATACGTGTGGTTTTCAGTTTTAACTTCTAGTCTGCAAAACGCTCCAGCGTCAGCTACGGATGACAACCCTATAACTCGAGGTCCAAACTCACAGAATAAAAACGGTAAATCCAAGACATAGGCTGTGCAGCGCGTTATCGGCCGCGCTATAGGAGAGACGTTTACAATTTTATTTGTAACTGGTGAATCTAAAATGTTTAAAAAAAAAATGCTGCTGGTGCACGTGCTTATCAATGAATTGCGCTGTCTTGAGTGTAACCGTGTGAATGACGGGGAGTGATTTATGTAGCGCAGTTAGGTCTCATTCAGACGACCATAATGCATTGACATTTTAGAATCCGCATCAGGACTGAAAATCCCGGCCCAACGGCGAATCTAATGACCTTCACTAACAACATTATAGAGCCCTTTGATACTGTTCGTTTGGGTCAGTGGACCCGAGGTCAGGGCAGGGCTCGAGGTCATTTTATGGATTCTAATGCAGCATTAGTCTGAAAGCGGCCTTAGGCTTCATTCAGACAGACAAAATTGTAGGCTGTCTTTTAATGTCCATATTACAGCTGGAAGTAGCAGACCCCTGGTCCAGTTTTTGCAGCTGTTAGGCTGTGATTTTCGGGTCGGCCGGCTGCAGACTGTCAGCCGCGAGATGGCCGCGGCCATTATTTTCAATGAGTCCGGACCGCAGAAGATGGCCATAATAAGACATGTCCGTTCTTTCTGCGGTGCGGGCTCCCGAGCCATGCACAGACCGTAAAAACTACGGTCGTGTGCGTGGCCCCATAGAAATGAATGGGGCCGCAATTCTCCCGTGGATTTTCGGGGAAATTGCAGCCGCAAAAGCACGTTCATGTGCATGGGGCCTTAGGATTCTATGGTTACATAAGTTAAATTCACTTGAATTGAAGGGGACGTGGGTCTTGCAGTAATGGACGCTAAGTAGCGGCTTCAAATCTGCCTGTCTGAATGAGGCCTTAGAGCACAACTAATACTTTGGAAATGGAGACCTTTATGTAAAACCTATAGCTTCCATTACAAGCGGTATCGTTCACAAGACCTACAGCCACTGACACACAAAATGTCGACAAGTTGCTTATATATGAGGAAGGGGCGTGTCTTTTGATACATCTCCTCGTGATTGGTTGTGGGTAAACGACGCAAAGCATGATGGGAAGCCCTATTGCACGGTTTCCCGTACTAAAGATGGCGTCTGTATTTTTCGTCGTGTACAAACTACACAGCAGAAACTCAGCGATGTCATGTGACCGGAAATAGAATCATGAAGGAACACACGTGTGCTGAACGGGGGCTGCCATTAAATACCGGAAGTCGCTTGCATCGCGGCTGTGATCGCTCAGGTGTACAACATGAGCTGTCAGATTACCTGCGTGTCCTGGGTACAGCGAGGGGTCGCCAAAGAAGTCCCAGATAAGGTGGGAGGATGGCGCTGATTATTATTACGTGGCCCGTGATTGTTGTACTATTTAATATGCACCAATTTGTTATAAACTTCACACCAGGCCTGTTTATGAATAATCAGCCATAGTGCACTGAACAAATCTATACATTGCTGTTGCAAAGCATAGGTTAATAATGGATTACAGGGCGGTACTACCACTTATCTGGAAGATGGGGGTCCCCTGATCCCTATTTCACCATCAGTTTGATGGGAATAACGCTGCATGCATCAGATTATCAGATCAAAGGAATTTCAACGTTCCTGGTTTATACTCCAAATTGTTTGTTTTTTTTTGCTATGATTCTGGTCGTGTTTCGTGAATAGTCGTTTTCATGCATCTTGTCGCTTTTTACCTTTTTTAGGTTCAGCTGAGCAAGGAAGAGTTAAACAAACTTATAACCGAAGCCAAAGAGCAGCTTGAGTAAGTAACGGGAGTCACGATTCACTTCTGTCAGGAGAAAATGTTCTTTAAAAAATAAATAGCCTGTTAATTTAGTGCATTTGCAATGAAAAAAATAAGCTGTCTATTTTACATCCATTTTCTTTTTGCATAACTAGTCAGACTTGCCGTTCAGGACTCTGAGAAAGCTGGGTGACAGGATAGAATAATAAGGGGATGAGTCTATATATAATATATATATATATATATATATTCCGCAGCACATTACAATTCAGAGGGTTCATGTACAGACGATATCGCACATTACATAGTGAGAAAACTAATTTACAATTCAAACGAGAGGCGTGAGGACCCTGCTCACAAGAGCTTACAATCTATGAGGAAATAAGGGACGCGCAAAATGTAAATGCGGACACGCTCGTGTGAATGAAGCCGAACGGTTGATATTTCTGAGCTTGTTTTCTTGGCTCTTCAGGGAAGAACTTGAGGATAATGAAGATGAGGCTGAGGAGGAAGGAGACGATGGGATGGATAAGGCGGAGGAATCTGAGGAAGACACAAATCCATCAGCCGAGGATCAAGAGGAAAACCTTTCTAAGCTGAAGGACGATGAACTTGCAGAATACGACTTGGACAATTACGACGAAGAAGGAAAAACAGGTACAGGGTCTCCGAATGATCTGTAACTACCCGGACAGGCGTCTTGGCTTGTATGCGCCGGGCTGCGACTTTACGATGTCCGTTTCGTCTGGTAAACCTGCACTCGTATATTGGGGGACTTTCAATAAATCGTCCATCTAAATGGGGGCGATTCAGAGGCAAACATATCTCGAAAGGACACTTTTTTTGACGTGCGTTATTACAGCGGTCATTATCACGTAATATAATATGAGCTGTTGGCAGCTGCATAGGGGAGAGCTCAGTTTGTGCGCCGGCAAATTTTGCACGATTTTTGTACTGCCCTGCCCTAGTGCAAGTGAAGTTACCCATAGTGACCAGTCAGATTCCACTTGTACAAGGAAAGAGTTACCCATAGCAACCAGATTCCACTTGTACAAGGAGTTACCCATAGCAACCAATCAGATTCCACTTGTACAAGGGAAGAGTTATCCATAGCAACCAGTCAGATTCCACTTGTACAAGGAAAGAGTTACCCATAGCAACAAATCAGATTCCACTTGTACAAGGAGTTACCCATAGCAACCAGTCATATTCCACTTGTACAAGGAAAGAGTTACCCATAGCAACCAGTCAGATTCCACTTGTACAAGGAAAGAGTTACCCATAGCAACCAATCAGATTCCACTTGTACAAGGAGTTACCCATAGCAACCAATCAGATTCCACTTGTACAAGGAGTTACCCATAGCAACCAGTCAGATTCCACTTGTACAAGGAAAGAGTTACCCAGAGCAACCAGTCATATTCCAGCTCTCATTTTCTTCGACCGTAATCCAGTAGGTTGCTATGGGAAACTGCTCCGTGTCTATTTGGCAGCCGTCACTTATTGCAAATGATGCTCCTCCACCAGATGAATTACATTCGTGCAAGAAGACAAATTGTTTGGGGCGAGGTTACAGCGCTGGTAATTACACTTTAATCACTTCACTTTGGGCACATCAGCTCACGAGATAAGACAATTTTGCGGAATTAATTGGAAAGAATTGATTTTTCTATGATACATGGTCAGGAGCGGAAATACAGGAGGACTTTACCTCCCGGCTAGTAGGATATCTGAATGGTTCGATTACATTGTGTGTGCGCAGGCTGGAAAATAGAACAAAATCGCTTAAATAGCAGTACACTAAAGTACACCTCTCCTGCGTTTCGCCTTCAAATGCTATTCAGTTGTTTCTGAGTAAGGTGACAACCAAAATATCCGCTATTACAGCTTACATAAGGCTTATTACCCAGCTTCCTAAGGGTCCTGAATGGCAAATACAGGAACACTGGACATCTCATTGCGGAATTAATGTTCTAGAGCAGGGGTACCCAACCAGCAGGACTCCAGGTGTTGAGACTACAACTCCCAGCATGCCCTGACAGGTTCAGGCCGCCAGACCGTTCCGGGAGTTGAAGTTTCACACCTGCTTTGCCGCCGATTGCCGACTCCTGTTCTGGATTCAGGAAAGGCTCAAGAATACCCTGCTTGGCATGGCGATGGTGGCCATGTTGGCTGTCACTCAGCTTTCCCATGAAAATATGTAATTAAGGGGGGGGGGGGGGTAAAATGTTCTTTTTTAGGGTATTTACCGGTAGATTTTGAGGTTCCATACAGCGCTGATGTGTAACGCTTCCGTGCTTTTTTTTTAGGCCTTATTGACATGGTTGTGTGCGGTGCGTAAGATTTGGACCATATGTCAGCCACATTTCCCGGACCGAACCCCGTTCAGGGAGCCGGACTCCTAGCTTCAGTTATTTATGATGCTCGGTGTCACTGCTTCCCCGCGGGAATAGTGTCCTGTACTGTTGTCATGGTTTCTGTATGGGATGGTAGTCCCGCGGGGAGGCAGTGACGCAGCATCATGGATGCTAGGAGTCCGGCTCCCTGAACGGGGTTCGGTCCGGGAAATGCAGCCAACATATGATCTGTATCTTACAGACCGAATATGATCATGTGAATAAGGCCTTAGGCCCCATGCACACGGCCGTACCCTTAATCACGGGCCACGATTATGGGCATGGCCGGCTGCGGACAGCCGGCCGCATTCTTGGCCTGTGTTCCCACACAAAGTATGGGAGCACGGCCCGTAAAACGCAAAAGATAGTACATGTCCTATTTTTTGCACTACGCTACTACTTCCCGGACACCTTCCCGTAAATATACGGGAACCTATCTGTGGAAAATTGAAGTGAATGGGTCCATAATTGCAGGCGATTTTTACGGTAGTGTGCATGGGGCCTCACTGTGTTTATTCCTTCCCTTTGCATGCTTTTATTTCTGCAGTTGTGATTTTTCTTGCATAACGATGTTCATTGTTTGTTTTTTTTTTGCAAATATATATTTGGTCTTTGTCTTAGATGTGGCGAACCTCGGAGACAGTCTTGCCGGGCTTGCAGTATACTCCAGCAACGAGTCTGATGCTTACGTCACTTTAAAAGATACAGTACGTAGAATTACTTCATAGGGAATTTGCAAATGCTTCGATATAAGGTAACTGCACGTACGGCAACTCCCTAATATGTTATGGATGGGAACAATACAGGGTGCAGTAACCTCCCCTCCCCCCTACATGCTGCCTCTGCTGATGGGCTCCTCAGTTTTCCTATGATTTGCAAAAAGGAAGCGATTTCAAGAAGAGAAGTATATTGGGAATTGCTAGATCTGTAATTCCTTAATATGAAATCAGAGGTGTCACCTTAGGGTTGTTAATGGAGAGTTTACACTTTTATCCTTGTCTTCCTACCTAATATATTACTGTAACGGTCCAAGTCTGGCACCGGTTTGCCCGGAAACCCCACAATTCAAGCATGCAACTATGAAGCCGTAGCGTGAATACTATGGATTTTCCACAACCCATTTCATCGCGGAAAAACCACAGCAAAATCTCATCCGCACGCTGCGTAAAAAATCAGCCAAAAAACGTTTATAAATTGACCTGCGGTGCGTTTTTTTTAATCCGCACCATTCCAATTGTGTTTGTGTAATTGCTGCTTTTACTGTTGCGGGTTTTCTCCATTGAATTTAATGGGGAGGTAAAACCTGCAACAAATAGCAGATGTTGCGATTTTAGCGGCGGAAAAGCTGCGACTCCGAACCACCCAAAAATCGCTACTCAGAAAAAAAAAAAAAAAGCTTATGCTTACCCAGATCTTTCTGCAGCCAGCCCGGGCTCCTAGGATGATGTTTTATTCCATGTGACTGTGATTGGCTGCAGCGGTCACATGGTAGGAAATGTCGTCCCAGGAAGCTGGGCTGCAGGACGGCGGAGAGATGCATCGCCATGGCTACGGATAAGTATAGACTTTTTAAAAACATTTTGTGCAGTTTTCCACAGTGGTCATTCCGGACAATTAACTGCCCCACAATTTGGTGCGGTTTTTCGGACGGAATTCCCTGCGGGGACCAATGCGGATACGCTGTGTACTTTTACAGAGTATCCGTCCTGTGTGAACATAGCATGATAGTTTCATGCAGAATTGGCAGCAGATCACCTCATAGCCCAGCACCAGAGGCAGCTGATCCAGGGAGTTGCTGTGATGTGCCCGTGGCACAGATGTTGGCGTCATTAGATAGCCCTCCAGCAGTTCTAAGGGCCTACACTGACCTTACGCTGAACAGTCTTCTCTAGTCAGATACTTTTCTGCTAATGTGGTTTGGCATGGCATTTTTGTTGCATGCTGTGTTGATGGGGTCTGCAGACCCTTGGGTGCCATATTGGATAGTCTGATTCCCAGCACCCCCCACGATCAATTGATTGAAGGGGTTGTGGCTTTTCGGCCAACACTACATCCACTTCATTAATCACCAGGCGCAGCACCTTACATTCGGTAGTGGCTGTGCCTGGTACTGCAGCTCAAATGGAACGGAACAGCAGTGAGCTGCAATACCAGGCTTGGCCAAAATCAAATGTATGGAGCTGTTTCTGATCAACAATGAAGCTCCTATCATCTGATCCCTGGGGTGCCAGCAGTTGGACCCCCACTGATCAGCTATTGATGGCCTAGCCTAAGGATATGTCATCAATGTCAAAGTCCTGGAAAACCCCTTTAAAAAAATTATTTTATGCAGATGCCGACCTGGTTGGATGTTAACACTTCTTTTCTTTTAGGAGCAGTATGAAACAGAAGACTTTGTTATTAAACCCACAGATAATCTTCTGGTTTGTGGGAGGGCAGAGAGGGATCGCTGTAATCTTGAAATCCATGGTGAGCATGTGTTCATGTGTCTTTCTGTACTCCTTTTTTCTTTGTGTAGCTTTAAAGGGGTTTTCCCATAATCCATGTTTATCACCGATCCACAGGTTAGGTGATAAATATCTGATCAGTGGGGGTTCAACCACTGGGACCCCCACCGATCACGAGAACGGGCTTACCTCGCTGTACCTGGGAGCCCCATAGAAATTGAGCGGTTCTGCACATGCTCGACCACCGCACCATTCATTTCTGTGCTTCTGCCGAGTGCCATCTTCGGCAGCACCATAGAAAGGAATGGAGCGGTTGCCGAGCATGCGCAGAACCGCTCAATTCCTATGGGGCTCCCAGGAACAGTAAGTTAAGCCCTTTCTTGTGATCAGTGGGGGTCCCAGCGGTTGGACTGCCAATTATCAGATATTATTCACTTATCCTGTGGATAGGTGACAAATATCGATTATGGCAAGACCCCTTTAAGGAGCTTAATCATGTGTTTTTGGATACAATATTTAGAAGACATTATGACTTGCATAGTCAGATTTTTTTGTGATATGAATTTATACACGCATATGTGGCCATTAGATGGCGAGCTTTTTAAATTTCAAGGATCGCTGTGAGCTGATTGTTAGAAGTCCACATTGGTGTTAGGGCTTCCGGTAAATTCCTTATATAACAGCGTTGTCTCGGTGAAGATGCAGTTGTAGTATTATGTCGTTTGTAAGGCTCCCTTGTCGTTGTGCTCCCGGCAGTGTATAACCATGAGGAGGATTCCTTCTACGTGCACCACGACATTCTCTTACCTGCATACCCTCTCTGCATCGAGTGGCTTGACTTTGACCCTAGTCCCGAAGAGTCTAGAGGTAAGTCAAGGCGAAGCAGTTAACCCATGCTGTGCTGGAAATAAACAGAATAACCACGTATAAGCAAACTTTACACCATAAGGCCTGGTTTCCAAGTATTTTTTTTTTTTTTTTTTGTCAAGATCTGACTTGCATTCCAGTTTTGTTTTTCCTATTATTATTATTATTGAAAACCATTGTAACCGATAGAGAGCTGGTCCCCAGGGGCTGACTGCTGGAAGCCCCCTGGTGACCTCTACCGTGTAATACATGGCCATATCGGGTCTTCTGGAGCGAGATGCTCTTTGTCATCACTCTGTTGTGTTTAACACCTTAACGACCCATCACGAAAATGTACGTCGCTGTCGGGTGCTGGCTCCCACGTGGTGCCTACACTTTCGTCATGGTAATCTCGTGGGCTCTGTCATTGCACCCGGGAGTTCAACCAACGGCAGGATCGGAGACGGCTCTGATCCTGGCAGATTAACCCCATAGATGTCACGGTTAACAGATCGAAGGAGCTCCCTTCATGTGATGACGGGGCGCAAATGGGTTGCCATGGCTACATGCTTTTTACGCTGTGCACATATGGTGTGACTGCATTGGTATCAAATAAACTATGGTGGAATTGCGGTGTTGTGTTTTTTGAATTACCCCCCCCCCCCCCCACAAAAAAAAAAAAAAGTTAATAAAAGTTAACTATTCATCTATATGAAGTGCTATTGCAAAAAAATACAACTCCATACGCAAAAGTAAAAAATAAGCCTTCCTACAGTGGCGGAAAAATAACGTTATGGAGTGTGAGGATGAGAAGATGAGGGGTTATCCAGGACTCGACAGTCCCATCTGAAGGCTTCCAAAACCAGGGGCCATACGTGAAATGACATGCCGGCCATGTAGCCCGCGGACAGGCCGGGTTCACCAGAGCGGAAGCCGCTGATATTCCTGCATCCATTCCTCCTATATTACTACGTCACACCTCAGATACTGTATGTCATTCTGGAATCTTAGAAAGTTGGGTGGAAAACTAATTTTGGCCAGATTTGTCACCCAGCTTTTTCATGACCAGCTATAAATAAGAAACCTTTACTTAGTTGCTAACGGCCGTGAGACTTGACATCACATAATAGTTCTTTCACTTAGTAACCGTGTAATAATGTATAATGAGCCCCTGAAGGAGAGAAGCAATAGATCAGCGGTCAGGATTTGCTGTAAAACTTTTTTTTTTTTTATTCCTCCCCTCTCGTTTGTGAACCTCTTATTGAATCGGAGTTGGCGCGTTCTCGGCGCTGTCCTGGGGTGTTTTTTATTGATCGATCTCACAGTCCAGTTATAAGGTCTTCGGGGCTCGTTCACACCGGGGGGCTTCGTGCTGCCGCTACTTAACGACAGCAAATAATTCCTGATAAAATAGATGTTTATATGAAGCTTAATGAAAATCTCACAGATGTACTGCCTTTCTCTGAAGGAACACGGCAACAAGTCGCGTCATGGGAACCGCCGGAAATATATATTAACCCCTTAAGGACTGAGCCATTTTTTTTATTTTTCATTTTCGTTTTTCACTCCCCGCCTTCCAAGAGCCTTAACTTTTTAATTTTTCCGTCAGTAGAGGGGTGTGAGGGCTTATTGTTGGCGGGAGGAGTTGTAGTATCTATTGACACCATTTCAAGTACCCCATAATGTACTGGGAAACTGAAAAAAAGAAATTGTGGGCTTAAATTGGAAAAAAAAAACTATTCCGCTATTGTTTTTTGTTAATTTTTATGACTTTCACCGTGTGGTAAAAACTACAACTTTAGCTTTTATTCTGCTCCTCAATAAGATTACGGTGATACCAAATTTTAATTTATTTTTGACTGTGTTCACGTGCGAGTTAAATAATGGTATATTGTAGTCATTCTGACTTTTACGGACACAGCGATATACCAATTTTTAAATTTTTTTTATTATTACTTTTAGAGGAAAAATGGGAAAAGTTTTTTTGGTTTTTTTTTTTTACTTTTTTTTTTTTTTTTTCCAGTACTAATAACTTTATTAAACTTCTTTTTTTTTTTTTACACATTCTATTAGTCCCTCTAGGGGACTTGAACCAGCGATCCTTGGATCGCTGGTACAATACACTGCGATACTAATGTATTGCAGTATATTGTAATTTTCACAGGCTTCTGTTAAGCCATGCCACAGGCCGGGCTTAACAGGCAGAGTGAAGGCAGACCTGGGGGCCTTCATTACGCCCCTAAGCTGCCAGGACAACCATCGGCACCCTCCAATCGCGTTGTGGGGGCGCTGATGAGCTGTCGGAGGAGGCCACCCTCCTCTTTTCAGAGCCTTAGATGTTGCCGTGGCGATTGACTGCAGCATTTGAGGGGTTAAACGGCCAGGAACAGCGCTAGTGCTGTTCCTGGTTAGTCCTGGGTGTCAGCTGTACGCTCCATGGTATAGAGCGCGCTCAGGCTGAGCATGCTCCATACTTCCCTATAACACTTATCACATACATGTATGTGATAATGTGTCAAGGGGTTAAAAAAATAAATAATTATATACAGTGAAATTCCTTTAATCAGACATCCAATAATCCAGAATAATCTAATAATCTGACACTTGTTTGCAGCAAACAACCGTATAATGTAGAAAAGACGCAGGAGAATTAGCAAATAGAACAAATTAGGGAGATCGCTGGGGTCTGACTCCTGATACCACCGCCGATCAGCTGACTAAAGGGGCTCCAGCGCAGAACACCGCTGCCTCTTCATAGCTTACTAGGCACAGCGCCGTACACATTTGTAGCTGTCCTACCCTTTCAAGTGACCGGGACTGCTGCAATCCCAGGCACAGCCGCTACGAATGTGTACGGCACGGTGCCTGGTAAACATTGAAGGGGCCCCTGCAGCAAACTGATTGGGGAGCCGGCAGCCGGGCTCCCACCAATCGGATATTGATAAACCTATCCTAAGAATAGGCCATAAATATAAAATGCCTGGAGAACCCCTTTAAGTACTGGTTACCGTAACAGACTTTGGGTAGTTCGGAATATATTCTTGGTTTGCTACCCATAGAATGAGATTTGTAAACTTTTCTATGGTTGTTTGGTTAATCCAGAATACTTGATAATCCAGGACCCATTGATGCCGGATTAAAGGAATCTGAAGAAGCAGCGTTCATTAGGTACATCTACACCGAGAAGATTTTCATTATTGTGGCATCTGAGATTCTTTACTATAACTAGATCTGTTATATTGATTGCTATTCTTAAAGCAATTACTGAGAAATTCCTTTAATCCGGCATCAATTGCACCTGACCAGTACTGGACTATCTGACATCAAAAGAAAAATACTATACGAAGTTGTTGGGGTATAACTTTGTTTTCTAAGCAGAGTTTTATTTTTTTTTCTACCTTTAATTGTATCAAGTGCCAGATTATCAGAATTTCTGGATTATCACATGCCGGATTATAGGAATTTTTACCGGTTCTGTAGTTGGCACAACCATAGTGACGTTATGTCATGTTCTGGACCACGTAGTCTACAATAAAAATCCTTCATTATCGGTGTCTGTCTGATCTGTTAACTTGCGTTTCACCAGGAAACTACGTAGCTGTCGGTAACATGACCCCCGTCATTGACGTCTGGGACCTCGATCTGGTTGACTGCTTAGAACCTGTGTTTTCACTGGGAAGCAAGGAAATAAAAAAGAAGAAAAAGAAAGGAAAGCAGGTAATTGTGTGAGGGTGGGGGGTGTTTTCTTTCCCAATATTACCCATTTAGGAGCAGTTTGGTCTCCTGGTTAATGGATCTGGCCAGCAGAATGGCTGTAAATACCAATGTGGTTACTGCACGTGATGGGAAACAGATTGAAGACAAATGTTAGGACTGGAGACTTTCTGCGTTGCTGGGCTGGTAGCGGGGGGGGGGGGGGGGGATTGTACAGGGGCCGCGAACAGCGTAGATGTTTCATTAGGATGTTTACCTGCATTTTTTATTTAGAGGAAATTATATATAATGTACATTTAGAATTAGCGCAAGAGCGCTTTGGGTTTGAGCCATTGTCACAATTATATTAGGGAATTGCATAACCAGCAACTCCCTAATACAATGTCATTGTTAAAAATTCTCCCTTTTTATATGAGCATTTAGTAATAACCCTGCAGGCACTTCTAATTTCCTTCTGATGCCGTGAATACAGTGTCACCGGAATACAGGTACACACACACATACACACACACACACACACACACACACACACACACACACACACACACCCCCTCCTCTCGTGCCACACACACACACACACACACACACACCCCCTCCTCTCGTGCCACCTACACACACCCCCCCCCCCTCCTCTCGTGCCACCTACACACACACACACACACACACACACACACACACACACACACACACACACACACACCCTCCTCTCGTGCCACCTATGGCCATATTTTGCATACTTTTAACAGGGTGAATTGCCCTAAATAAGAACCTGTCGTTTTATGGAGAATACAAGAGTTTATTAAAACAGAGAATTCTGGACCATCTTTTCTTGCAAACTCTTCATTGTGCAGTTCCTTTCTTATTCCTCCTGGAAATTTATGAAAAAATGGACCACTGGGTGTTACCATTCCTCTTGGTCAAAGGGGCGCGTCCCTACACAGCCTCATTCTGTCCGCACTGATTGGACAGTGTCAGTCAATGTACGGACACTCCCCCAACTGCTAACACCCAGTTGTCAATTCATCTATAAATGTCTAGGAGGAATAACAGAGGAACGACACAATGTAGAGTTCTATGACTAGGTGCTCCAGAATTTATATTTCATGGGGAATACAAGTATTTAGTAAAGTAGACATGTCAGGAGAGGTGACAGGTCATTCTTAAGACTCCCTAGCACCTGGATCTCAACAAGGGGAACCACTGACTTCCATCTGCATGAAAAGTCTCATTCAGCCAACCAGAACCTTACTCTGTACTGACGAGGCGCAACCACTACGAAGCTGGGGTGTCTCTGGTTTGGCTATTAACCAGTCATGTTTCCAGGATCTATAAATGGTCCTGTACAGGGAAGTTAACTATAGGTGCCACTCGAGACAGTTTTCTTTTTTTCTGGAGGAGAGCTATTTTGCATACTTTACCCAGGGAGCATTACCTGTAAGACTCTAGACACGCATTTGGCAACTGGGTGCTATCATGGAGATGAATGGGAAGCGCCAACTCTCCTTCTCCAATTGGGCACTAGACAGCTCAAACTGACTGTCCAATGCCTGACGCTAGATCCAGCAGCCGGCGATCGTTACATAGCTTCCTGGCAGCAAAAGCGCGTCGCTGGAGTGCGCAGAAGGCAAGTACATGGGGGAGGCCTTGCTATGACTACTGGGGAGGGGGGGTCTGGATTTCTTATTGGTATTGGGGGGGACGGGACACCTACTGTAACTATTGGCAAGTGGAGAGTTGGGGACACAATTTGTACTTCTAGAAGGGAGGTCACTGCTTTAAAGGGGTTTTCTAGCCACTAAAAATTGATGGCCTATCCTCAGAATAGGCCATCAATAGCTCATGGGTCGGGGTCCAACTACCAGGACCCCCGCCGATCTTCTGTTTTGAAGGGGCTGCAGTGCTCGTACAAGCACTGCTCCGTTTCTCTTTTACTTGCTCACTGTCAATCGCCGACACGGATGTTGTGGTGACTCACAGTATTGCAGCCGCCTTCTATTGAAGTGAATTGGAGAAAAGGTTGCAATACCTGTGAATTGCTGCTAAATGCGTGTCGACTACTCGGTGAGCAAGAAGAAATTAAGGGGAAGCAGCGCTCGTACTGATCTGCTGGGTTCCCGGGAGTCGGACCCCGACCCATCCGCTATTGATGGCCTATCCTGAGGATAGGCCATCCATTTTTAGTGGCTGGAAAACCCCTTTAACTACCATTTAGGGGAGACCTACTAGGATTAATGGAGGGCACCTCAGGTGACGTGTAAGACTTGGCTTGTACATACCTGGTTCCTAGAAGCTCATGTAATCTAAAATAAATTGTGAAACCGAATCCTCAATTTGAAGTCGTACCATTCTTATATGTCCAGGGCGCTTCATCAGAGGGAACTCAAGAAGGCCATTCTGATGCCGTCCTGGATCTCTCATGGAATAAACAAATACGGTAAGATTCTGACCCTGGCCTACCTGTCCCCCTCGCTGTCCGCCAGGAGAAACACAATGGAGATAGATGTGGGAGTTCTTATTTTAATAAAGAAGATACGATTGCAGTTACTTAGTTTGTCTTTCCCTTACAGAAATGTCTTGGCCAGCGCCTCCGCAGATAATACAGTACTACTTTGGGATATCTCCATGGGTAAACCAGCTGCCAGCCTTACCATGCACAAAGACCGGGTAATGAACGAACGCTTTGCCCTGCACACCCATCCTTACCACTATTGAAATGTTTAAAAAAAAAATACAAAGCAGAAATGGCAGAGCACAGAACTTGAGTTTCTCCACTTTGTCAGTGATTATTTGTACCCCTTAGTGTATTGTTAGTGTCCGAATAGTGAGCATGGCTGTCACCGAAAATGACTATCCTCCCAGGTAGGGATGAGAGAAGTGGGGGGGGGGGGCCCTCCTGGTGTATGTTGATGACCTCACAAGCCAACATTTGCAGACGTTGCTTGTTTGCTCCCTTTCTCCCCTCCGCCCCGCTAAGATGGTAGAGCCAGTAGAGGAGTGTGAGGAGGATCCTGGGCAGGTCCACACTACGCAAGGGGAGAAGGTTTACCTGACTTGCCCATGTGATGTGTGCCCTTCTAATTGTAAAAGGTATACCTCTCCAATAGTGTTTATATTCGGGTGGTAGCCTGCGGACTGTTATGTAGCGGTCTAACGCCCATTGACGGGCTGAGATCTTCTCTACGGGAGTCCCAGCTCTGTGGTTGAATACCGCCGGCTTGCAGCTAGAGCATTTTGCCCAGTCATAATATATCAAGGAAATGCTAATAATACAATTCCCAAATCTATAAATAATATCTCCAAACTGGAATTCTACTTCTATTGTTTTTTTTGTATACGGCGGGGGTTGTTGTTGTTTCTCCATCTTAATGGCCGGTTGCTTTTCTCCTTCAGGTCCAGACGTTACAGTTTCACCCCTTTGAGCCTCAGACTCTTCTATCGGGATCATTTGACAAGTGAGTTCATCTGTCAGTGACGTTTAGGAATAGAAAGCACAAAGTCGCGCAAAACATGAGACGAGGAGTTTCTCATTTAGTGACTTTTAGGCTATGTTCACACGGAGTATTTTGCCGAGTTTTTTGACGCGGAAACCGCGTCGCAAAACTCGGCAAAAACGGCCCGAGAACGCCTCCCATTGATTTCAATGGGAGGCGTCGGCGTCTTTTTCCCGCGAGCAGTAAAACTGCCTCGCGGGAAAAAGAAGCGACATGCCCTATCTTCGGGCGCTTCCGCCTCTGACCTCCCATTGACTTCAATGGGAGGCAGGAGAAAGCGTATTTCTCGCTGTTTTATGCCCGCGGCGCTCAATGGCCGCGGGCGAAAAACGGCGCGATAATTGCCGCGAAAATCGGCGTGCAGGGAGAGGAATATCTGCCTCAAAGTTCCAAACGGAATTTTGAGGCAGATATTCCTCCCCCAAAATACTCCGTGTGAACATAGCCTTAAGAGGACAAGAAAATATAAAGTTGCTTAAAAAGCCATAAATTCTACATGACAGGCACATACTGATCCCCGTCCACCTTGTGGGATCCTCGAACAGTATCTGCCAGCACAGGATGTTTTAGAACAGGCTTCACTGAGCCATACATGCCTGTGTAGTCACCCAGCTTTCCTAGACACCTGAATGGCAAATCAGCCTTATTATGGGATATTACATACTCCGTTATCTATCATTATCGGTGGTTGCCATATGGGTTGTCACAACCCATTTTAAAATGCCTCCTTTGGAAATTCTGTATTGGGGGGGGGGGGGGTGGCTACAAAGAGCGTCTCTGGAAGACCCGGCACACCTGTGCATTACATGGCCAGCATATTAATTGCACTTATAAACTAGAGAAAAGGAAAGGAGCTTAGAAGCCATATATTAAAATATTACTTTAATGACACATAATAGCATAGACACAAAAAGATTACTTAAAAAGGTACAAAATGGACATGAGGACACTGTTACAATTCCAGTGGAAAACACGTTATGAACAGACTATTCGTAAACTATGGGAAGAAGTATCAATTTCAAGTATACATAGCTATGAGGTAGATGGAAGTAGGAAGTACTAAATATCATATCACAACAAAAAGTCAATAGTAGTTAATAGTGGTACGGATAAGATAGTGCTAATATATAAATCGTTACAAACAACAAATGCAACCACCCTTTCCCTCCAATAGTGATAGTCTTACCCATTAAATAGTTGGTGGAGAAGTCTGACAGCCGTGCATAGGACCCCAACGCGCGTTTCGCAATGAGCTTTCTCAAGGGGCTTGTAGTGTCAATAAAGCTGCTGCTTTAAATAGTATAAGCAGCAGCTGACATGAATGTTTGTTAATGCCAGGAGTTCTCACGGCGCACGCATTCTGCCGAAACCGGAAGTGTGGCAAGCCCCACAGCGCACATCCAGGATCCCCGACGCGTACAGGGATCCCAGACATGCGCAGTGCGCTGAAGGGGGTGGGAACGAGGCCAGGCACATGCCGGCAAAACACACAGAAGACGTGCGCTCCTCATTGGACAAGGAACAGACATGGGAGATACAGGTAGATAAAAGTGCAGAACGCAGACATTATCCTCATATTTTAAAATTAGTTATCTTCAAAAAAGGTTGCTATATTGCTCAAATATACAGACACAAAGAAAATAAATATTGCTATATAGCATAATGAAATACAAAAATATATGTGTGTTAAAGAGTTAGAAGAACCAAAAAACAACAGTTCATAAAAAATAATAAAATTAAAACCAGAATGTGAAAAAAAATAAAATAATATTATGACCAATACCGCTGTATAAACTTGCAGGATTGGATACGAGGAAGAATAAATCTCCCAATAAAAATATCAAAATAAAAAAAGTGCAGAAATTATCAGACCGTAAGAAAAAAAAAATATATATATAATAAACTAATATTTTTATCGAAGATATATACCATAATCATACAAGTGTGTAGATTAAATAGTTACAAAGATATATAAGATAAAAGCAATAAATATATATCATTAAACAATTAATAATGTACAATAAGAAGACATGATTTTGGGTCATTAGTAAGTGAACATATTCTAGTTAAATATCTCTGTGCATCTTCCATGACGAGTCCAATACGACTGTTCCAATTCATATCACGAAGAGGATATCAAGAGGTAATGCATCAAACACCTATGTACCATAATAAAAAGACACACCATTAAAATACAATTAAAACCATATTGGGGGTAGGGACTCGAGAAATGGTGCAAAATTAAGTTGTTCATTAAGACCTCCGGGTGTCATGGATCCTAATTTAACGATCCACATACACTCTCTTTGGGCCAAGACCTTCCTCAAATTACCCCCTCTGATGCCACAGTGTATATGGTCGATTCCACGGATTTGGAGAGACTTCGGATTGCACCCATGGTGCTGCTTAAAATGTTTCGGCAGTGTTTTGAGCTGTTTGGGATCACTGATGGCGCTTGCTCCAATGATATCCCGAACATGCTCCCTAGTGCGTATCCTCAACTGTCTCGAGGTCAAGCCCACATAGATCTTAGGGCAACCACAGAGTGCGTAATACACTACATGAGTAGTGCTACATGAGATGTAGTCTCTAATCTTAAAAGTACGTGTTCCATCTGTGGTTGCAAAATCACTTGCTCTGCTGATATTAGGACAGGCGATGCAGTCACCACATGGGTAGCATCCAACTCTTGGTTCTCTTGAGCTAAAGGGATTCACATGTTTCGGTACATAATGGCTCTTAGTCAAAAAATCTTTAAGATTTTTGCTCCTCTTAGCTGTCATGGGGTCTCATAGGCAAACACTGTGCTAAAGCAGGTTCTGATCTCAAAATTGACCAGTGTTGCCCAAGAATAGACCTGATATTGTCCCACTGATTATTATAAGTTGTAATAAAGCGGACATTACTATCGTTGGCCACCTGGACTTTAGTCCGTAGTAAATTACAGCGAGGCGTCGTTCTAGCCCTATTGTACCCTGATTTAATAACACGTGTGCTATATCCTCTATCTGCAAATCTAGTTTTAAGTTTGTCAGATTGTCGTTCAAAAAGTATATCCGTGGAACAGATCCGCTTCGTCCTGAGAAACTGTCCAACCGGGATGGCTTTGACAGTGGAGCGGGTGTGAAATGATGTGGCATGCAGCAGTGAATTCACTGATGTGGATTTACGAAATATATCTGTCTGGAGAAATCCATCGTGATCAGCAGAGATTTGAATATCCAAGAAGTCTATTTGATTATGTGACTTGTAAGTCAACTTGATGATAAGAGAATTAGAATTCAACTGCGGCATGAATTCTGCCAGACCACACTCGGACCCTTGCCAGATGAAAAGGACATAGTCAACATACCGAAGCCAGCACTGCACATGTTCAGCGGCCCGAGCGCCATCCCCAAGGAAAACCTGCCTCTCCCATAGTCCGAGAAACAGGTTTGCATAGGGTGGCGCGCAGGCCGCACCCATGGCAGTTCACACCAGTTTTTTTGCAGGAATTTTGAGGCAGATTTTGACCTGTCTGTACGCTGTTTGCCAATGTGTTTTTTGACCACGGTCGTTTAGCGCTGCGTGCAAAAAAAGCAGCGAAAACCGCTTTCTCTGCCTCCCATTGAGTGGTTTCTAATGCTCGCAGGAAAAAAAACGCCTCCTTTCAATGAGACCTTTTCGGCCATATTTTGGCAGTTTCCGAGGCGCTTTCCTCGGCAAAAAACCCTAAGGCCTAGTTTACACTGTTTTTTGCAGGCAGAATTTTGAGGCAAATTTTTACCTACCTGCACTCTTTGCAGCGTTCTTCGGCTATGGCCATTGAGTGCCGCGGACAAAAAACAGTGAAAATCAGGTCAGAGATGGAAACGCCTGATGAAAGGGCATGACGCTGCTTTTTTCCGCGAGCGGACCAGTTTTTTGGCACGGTTTCCTACAAAAACTGCGCCAAAAAACCCTGTTTGAGCTGGGCCTAAGGCCTCATTCACACGACCGTAATTTTTATCCGCAATTACTGATCCGTAATTGCGGACAAAATAGAGACACATTCATTACTATCGGCCACGCACACCATATTTACGGTAGAAATGACCCGCAAAAAATAGGACATGTCCTATTTTTTTTCCATTTACGGACCGTGCTCCTATGCTTTATAATGAGAGCACGGGCCGCAATTGCGGGTGACAGTTCGTGGAGCATTTACGGACTGTAAATACTCCACTGACGTGCGCATGAGGCTTTCTACTTTACCCTGTGGTGACAATGTAGGGGAATTAACCTAATTCCAACTAATTGCTGGAGGGGTCCCAGCAGTCGGACACTCTGATGTTTATTGTTGGGGGACCATTCCAACGAAAAGGTTATCAAAGCCGATAATTGTTCAGAATTAGGAAAACGTGTCTGCCTTATTACATAAATGGCGCCACCCCCTGTCTGCAGGTTGTGTGATGTATTGCAGCTTAGCCCCATTCACGAGCTGAGCTGCAATACCAGACACATCCCATGGACCGGGTTGGCGATATTTCTGGAAGAAGGCAGCCATGTTTTTCTAATCCCGGACAACCCCAGAAGAAGACGACGACATTGTGGCAAATTGTCCAAGTTTCCATCTGTTTGTGCGTTCATTTTGTCTTTACAGCGGCAACCAAATAATAACCAAAGGCAAAATCGCCATCGGTCACGCAAAATACTACAAAGATAGTCCAGGCCATCTGTCGCGCTGAACGAACCTTCAGTCGGGTTTTGTCATCTGACTTTTCGTCACATAGTGCATGTATAGTGTGATCGGCAGTACGTGGGGGACGCGGTCTCGCTCCGCAGCAGATGGGCATTGGGTGGTGTATGTTTTTTTAGAACATTTATCTAATGTGGCTGAACTTTTTGATGAGCACTGTAATAAATCACATTGTGTGCAGTCCCCTGACGCGGCCATTTCGGAGGCATCTTATCTGAAATGCGTTGTTCGTCCGCACTTATAGTCCATTATCTTTTGATGCCTGGTCCTCAGACACCCTTGTAGTTGAAGCTCAAATCTTTCAGGAATTGCAGTTCTGGGATGAGTTTCCTTTTCGTCAAAGCACTTTTATTTTTATTCCCCGATGTTACGTCTTATGGTCGCGTGTGGGAAATGACTGCTCGCCCTGGTCCTGATTCTTCTCCTGCTCTGTTCATATTGCTCTGCACTTTTAAAGTCACAGAAAATTCTAGGTGAAGCTCTGTTCTCCAGTATATTACCCTAAATAGGACCTGTCCGCTCTCCTGACATGTCTGTTTTTTGTTTTTATTTAATTTTTATTTATTTTTTTGACAGTGCATTGTGGTGTTCCTCTTTTATTCCTCCGGGAAATCTCAATAACCTGACAACTGAGTGTAATCTCCCCTGTTCAATGTAGCATGTCTTTACACACACTCCAATCAGTGCCTAATTTAATTTTTTGAAACATTTCCAGGAGGAATAACAGAGAAACATCAGTGTGTAAAACAAGAAAACAGACCTGATAGGGGAGCTGACACGTCCTATTTAAGCTAAAATAATGAACAGTCAGCTCTCCTGACATCTGTATTTTTTTTTTTTAACACTGCATTTTGCTGATCCTCTGTTATTCCTCCTGGAAATGTTAAAATAACTTAAATTAACCAGTTTTCATTAGGATATGACTGAGTACTGATTGGAGTATGTGTAAATACATGCTACATTGACAAGGGGAATAAAAACTCAGTTGGCAGGTTATTGAGATTTCCAGGAGTAATAACCGAGGAACAACACAATGCAGAGTTCTTAAAAAATAAAAAATAAATACACTTGTTATTTAACCCGTTAGTGACCGCCAATACGCCTATTCACGGCAGCCACTAATGGGCTTTATTCTGATGCATATGCCTTTTCACGGCGCTACATCAGAATAAAGTAAACATAGCAGGGAGCGTCAAATCTCCCTGCTCTCAGCTGCCAGACGTAGCTGAGAGCTGGGGGCGTCCCTGCTCGACCTGGTAAGATCGATATTGGTATCAATCTCACCTGTTTAACCCTTCAGATGCGGTGCGCAATAGCGAGCGCCGCATCTGAGTGGTTTTTGGAGGGAGGGAGCTCCCTCTCATCCCCACTGACACCCGGCGATAATACCCGGCCTAATAAAGGCCCCCAGGTCTGCATGTAGTGAATGCCTGCTAGATCATGCCGCAGGCATGTCCTAGCAGATGCCTGTCCATTTTAAACGGACAGGCAGTAATACACTGCAATACAAAAGTATTGCAGTGTATTATAATAGCGATCGGAGAATCGCATATTAAAGTCCCCTAATGGGACTAGTAAAAAAAAAGTTTACTAAAGTTATTGAAAAAAAAAATGAAAAACCCACTTTTTCCCCTTACAAACTGCTTTAGTATTAAAAAAACGAAATAAAGTAAAAAAAGTTACACATTTGGTATAACCGCGTCCGTAACGACCCCGACTATAAATCTATTACATTATTTAACCCGCACGGTGAACACGTAAAAAAAACCATAAAAACGACGGAAAAATCGTTTTCTGTGAATCCTGACTTTTAAAAAATGTGATTAAAAAGTCGCATCTACTCCAAAATGGTACCAATAAAAACGACACGTCTTCCCGCAAAAAAAAAGCCCTCATACAATCGCATCGGCGAAAAAATAAAAACGTTACAGCTCTTCAAGTTGGGAGACAAAAAAACAAATAATTTTGAAAAAAAAAAGCGTTTTTACTGTGTAAAAGTAGTAAAACATACAAAAACGATAAAAATTTGGTATCATTGCAATCGTAACAACCCGCTGAATAAAGTTATTGTGTTATTTATACCACACGGTAAACGGCGTAGATTTAGGACGCAAAAAAGTGTGGCGAAATTTCAGGTTTTTTCTATTCTCTCCCCCCCCCCAAAAAGTTAATAAAAGTTAATCAATAAATATGTACCTCAATACGGTGCTATTAAAAAATACAACTTGTCATGCAAAAAACAAGACCTTATACAGCTATGTCGACGCAAAAAGAAAAAAGATATAGCTCTTGGAATGCGACGATGGAAAAACGTAAAAAATAGCTTGGTCATTAAGGTCTAAAATAGGATGGTCATTAAGGGGTTAATGGGGAATGTAAGTATTTTCTAAAACAGACCTGTCAGGAGAGCTACTGGTTTCTCTTTAAGCCAAAATTGACATGGCACTTTCTGTGACATATCACCACTAGGGGGAGCTTACTGCATAGTGTTAAACTCTTATGTTCTGAGCTCCCCCTAGTGGCAACTGCAAAGGCTAGAATTTTGTTATTTAGTGCTATATTTATGCAGGGAATTTGGAGCTCCATCAGAAAAATTAAGCTTCAACCACTAGATAAATTAAGAAATTAATTAGACCTAAATAGTATAAGGTCCATGTGTGGACATTCATTTTAAAGGGATTTTCAGGTTTAATGTTAATTAAGCTTGATTATTGTATAATAAAGTTATACAATACTTCTCACAGCTGAAGGTTTGCTGCAATAGTATCAAGTCTAGGCAAACATCTCTCTCCAGTCCCAATACTTTGTTTCAACAACCCAGGTGTATGAAAAGTGGTGTCATTTTGGCCTGTACCTAAGGCCAGCTTCACATGAACGAGGGCAAACTCAAATGTGAAAAACAGACGTTTTTAAGTCAGTCGCCCCCGTGCAGGTCCCATTTTCACAGATCCCCATAGACTTGTCTATGGAGGGATCCGTGAAAACGGAAGAAAATAGGACATGTTCTATCAACTGACCCTTCATACGGTCCGTTGAAACAACGGCCGCGTGATTGGCCCCATTGAAATACATGCGTCCTTGTGACGGCTGTTTTATCAGCCATCACACGGGATATACTACCGTCGTCTGAATTCTGCCTAATTTCAAGACTGTAACGTTGCAAAAAATGTATATACGCATGGACATCATTTTGATCAATTTGTTTCAACATACAGCACGATGTTAGCGGGCCTTTTACCTTTACACTGGCGAGAAGTATGGTCCTTTTTAAGCTTCAGGGTGATGCTGCGTAGAGATACGAGTTTTGAAAGTCGTATAAAATGTCAGCGTTTGTCAAATAAGCCACACCCCCTTTTCACTCTATTGTTTTCAATCTAACCAGTTTGGAATAGCTTGGAAAAATGATCGCTTGACTGAATTGTAGTTGGTCTTCACTTTTCTTTTACTTCTATTATTTAAGGGTTTCCCGCTTCAGAAAACACATTTTAAAATACCCTACTGGGGACGTCTGCGCTCCTAGAGGGGAAGTTCCTGTTACGACCCTTATTTATTTACAAAAAGCAGCCCTCGCTGTGGAGGACTTGGCTCGTTCATGCATTACACTGTCTATTCATTTCAATGGGTGCTGTGTAATACTACTTTTCTCCTGTGGCGGTGCTGCAGGGGAATTGCTAGCGCAGGTTCCCCCGCGGATTCCAGCTGATCAGTGAGGGATTCCAGCTGTGGGGTTTCCTGTGATTCTTCCAGGAACGTTTCGGGCTGTTTCGATCACTGTCGTGGGTAACCGCACAGTTAGAATATTTATACCGAGTCTTACGCCGTCATGTTTTTCTGTTTTAGGTCTGTAATATTATACGACTGTAGGAGTCCCCAGGAAAACCACAGATTGTGGAGCTTTAGCGGACATGTCGAGAGAGTCACGTGGAATCCTTTCTCACCAAGAAACTTTTTAGTAAGTATTTATAGTGGACCTCAAGGGGTTGTACCAGACGTCAATGATTTATTACCTGTATCGGATGGGTGGTAATTGTCTGATCACTAGGTGCCCCGCTGATTGCGAGAATAGGGGTCCTGAACCCCCTATTCCTCTTCACTACACGCCCTGCAGTGAGGAAGAGCTTGAGCGGAGGCATGCGCCTGCTGCTTGATTCAATGTCTGAGAATGACGGAGCTGTACTCGGTGTTTCTATCATTCCCATAGACTTGGATTGGAGCAGCAGCGCGCATGCTCGAAAGCTGCTCCATTCATTGTCCTCCCCAATCTGGTTGAACAGTGAAAAGGAACAGAAGGTTCGGGACCCCCTTTTCTCGCGATCAGTGGAGCACCCAGCGATCAGACAATTACCAACTATCCTATGGATAGTTATTTGTCGATTCTTGGAATACCCCTTTAATAAGGTAGCCACAGTAATACAAACTTTTATGATATATCAACTAGGGATACTGGACCTCTCCTGAACCCGATAATCAGGGTATCACGGGTGATTTGAGACCATTGTCAGAATTGCTAACATATTCGGAAAATTTTCAATTTTATTGTGACCTTATAGGGGTTGTACAGGATTTGAAAAACATGGCTGCTGTCTTAAAAAACAAAAAAACAGTGCCACACCTGTCCACAGGTTGTGTGTGGTATTGCAGCTCCACACCATTGTAGTGCATGGGGCTGAGCTGGGATACCATGCACAACCTATAGACGTGTGGTGCTGTTTTTGGAAGTCTTTTTATTTATTTTTTATTTATTTTTAATCCTGGACAATCCCTTTAAGTCTAAATTGAATTGGTGAACACCACGCCCACTCTGCTACTCTGCTGTTTTCGGATCTCCGAGTGACTGTTAATACATACCCATAGCTATGCCAGGATTAGAACACCAGGCACCCCGCAATGATCTTATATTGCATAGATCCCTATGGGCATATCCACCATCTGTGGTAAGATGTGAGAAAACAAGTGCAGCACCTGTAACCGCTGCGGTCTCCAAGGTCATGATTTGACGATTACATTATAACCAACAGCTCATTAGGAAAACCATAGAAAATAAAAAAATATATATAAATATTTTTTTATATACGTTACGGAACGTAACTGCGGACCACAGGAATGGCAACGACTGCCGATATGCCCTCTTGAGAACTACAAGCAAAAATTGATTTCTAAAAAGCCGCGTGATGGGAGTGACTGGGAGGTTTAATCGTGTCGGCCTCTATTTTGTTTCGTGTTCTGGGTTCATTTGTCTCTAGATTGATTATTGGTCTTTACATTAGAACAAAAAGACTTCTAATCAGTTTCCTAATATATCCCTTCTCCTTGTGTCTTCTCTAGGCCAGCACAGAGGACGGCTTTGTGTACTGCTTAGATGCCCGGTCGGACAAGCTTCTCTTCACATTGAAGGCTCACGATGGTGAAGTGTCCGGTATGTGTCTCCCATTATTAGTTTAGAATGGCCTGAAAAAAAATCAGTCATTTTTATGGTGTAATTTTAAAGGGTAGGTTCACTGTAAAGGAAGATTAAACCTAGAAACAAAGGATACAAGTAAGCCGCAAATATATTTGCTCCCAGTGTTTGTCTGCAGGATCTGCTGCCTATATCTGAAATAGTTTTCTAGAAATCTTGCAGAGAACACGGGTTCATTTTCTGCTCTTCGGTTGCATTTTGGGCTACTGAACGGCAGGAGGGTGGGATCCAACAAATGGGCGGGGGCAGAATATTCTGTGTCCTACTGCAGAGGGGGAAGCTCCTACTGCAGCCAGTTGTCTTATAGCAAGACTCAAGGTTGTGAGGAGGAGGGGGACATGGCTGATCTCTTGGGACACACAGAAGATTTATTTGTATATTTTTCAGTATTGCAATACCAGAATAAGTGCAAATAAAAGCAGTAGATTAAGGGGTCTGAAGTGCTGGGCTATGCTTTTTGTGTACATTTTCTATGTTTAGTGTTCCTGTAAATAGGTTGTCTGGGGCTTTTAGCTGATTGCCTATTTTTAGGATAAGCCAAAAAAATGTATGATTGGCGGGGGGTCGACCCCCAGCAGAACATAGGAGCCATTTGAGTAGCCTGATTTGCAGTACCTGACACAGCCACACCAGTATGTATGGCGCTGTACCTGAATAAATATTGAAGGGGCACCTTTGTTTTGCTCATGGATGCCGGCCTATACGAACGATAAGGACAGGGGAGCAGCACCTGATGTAGGGATGATATGGTACATAAAATTGTACATTTTTATTTTTGTATTTTTTTTTTTACATTAGGTTCTTTTTTTGCAAAAGTAACAAACATATTTTCTCGTAATTTTTGCAAAAAAAAAAAATGGGGCAACAAAATGTTGAATTGAGCTTTTCCTGTGTAGGGAGAGGCTGCCGGTGATTACAAGCTGCTCTCCCTGCACTTACACTGCTGCCGGTGCTCGGGCAAGAGAGCAATGGCTAATCAGGGGGGCGGGCGGTGGCTTGAACTAGAATCATCAACTATCCACAGGAAAGGTGATCGCTGGGGGCCCCACCTCGGCTTTTTCCACACGTGAGTGACTGCTGCTCCATTCATAGTCCTACTCCCTGCGAGAAGTGTGGTGAGGAGGAATGGTGGGGTGCGGGACACCCTTCCTTGGTATTGATGAGGTCCCCAACTATCAGACAATGAACTTGCGCTGTCTGACTTTACCCATAGTGAGAAGAAGTCATGATATTCTGTGTCCTATTTAGTCTATTGTTGTAACTTGTTTGTTATTGATGTTTTATTTCCTCTCGTTACAATTGCTTTGATTTCTGGCAGTACTTAAAGGTCATTCGTCACATTGAAGGTTCGCTGGTGTAGCCGGTGTAATCTGTGTTTGCGTCCTCCATCCCTACCATAAATTTATATTGTTCAGATTCACTTAAAGGAGACCTGTTGCATATGCCGCAGTGAAGTCTTTTACAAACAGCTGACAATGGTATTAAAAATAACAAAACGGGCAATACTTGCTTTACCCTCCTCCCGCGCCGATGTTTGCTTGGTCCCCCGCTTGGCTGGCCGTAGCCAGTTGCATGGAGATGGGTAAGGTGCGTATTGCTTCTTTGTTATATTGACTAAATATTAGTACACACTACTAGTATCCTCATGATAGTTCTAAAGTGGCAAAAACCATAAGAAAGGATAAGAAAACAAAGTATAAGCTATTGATTTTTAAAACCATGACCAACAACTAAGGTTAAGGGTTAAATGGGTTGCCCACGGTTAGAAAAACATGGCTGCCACACCTGTCCATGGGTTGTGTCCGTAAATGCAGCTCAGCCGTTTTGAAGTGAATTAGCCAGCGCTGCAATACCGCACACAACCTGTGGGCAGGTGTGGCACTGTTTTTTGAAGAAATCAGTCTTATTTTTTTTTTTTTCTATTCCTGGAAATTATCTTTAATGGGGTTTTCCCATCAGAGACATTTATGACGTATCCACAGGATATGTCAGATAGATGCGGGTCCCACCTCTGGGACTTGCACCTATCTCTAGAACAGGGCCCCCTAAACCTCATTCTACTGCTCTGTGTTGTGACTGACGTGTGTGATTTCCGGCCATAAATTACGGAATCCGCATAGCTCGCTGAGCTACGCTGTTTCCGTAACGATCATTCAGTTCTATGGGACTTACGGAAACAGCGAGCTACGAGGTTCCCGTAATTCATGGTTGGAAATCACACGCTTCAGCCACATCACTGAGTTACGCGGTTTCCCGGAACTCCCATAATAGTGAATGGCAGTTACGGAAGCAGCGCAGTCTACTGTGCTATTGATTCCGTCAAAACGATGTAACCCTTGCACAACGGAGACAAACGGAAACCATTGGCACCGGATCCATCACCATTGAAATCAATGGTGACGGAAACCTCAAGTTTCCGTTTGTTTGTAAGGGCTCCGTTCTGACAGAAAGCTCAGACGGAACGCCACAATAGAGCGCTGACGCAGATGTGAACGAAGCCTTAGGGCTTATTTAGACGAACGTGATATACGTCCGTGCAACGCACGTGATTTTCACGCGCCTCGCACGGACCTATGTTAGCCTATGGGGCCGTGCAGACTGTCCGTGAGTTTCACGCAGCGTGTGTCCGCTGCGTAAAACTCACAACATGTCCATTATTTGTGCGTTGTTTGCGCATCACGCACCCATTGAAGTCAATGGGTGCATGAAAATCTCGCGCAGCACACCGAAGCACGCGATTCGCGCAACAGCAGTAAAAAGTATGAATGAAAACAGAAAAGCACCACGTGCTTTTCTGTTTACAAACATAGACAGTGTCATAATGATGGCGGCTGCGTGAAAATCACGCAGCCGCGCATCATACAAGGGAGACGCACGGAGCTGTTAAGTACCTTTTGCGCCACGTTTTTTGCTTGGGCAAAACGCGCACGCTCGTGTAAATCCGGCCTTACTGTGAGATTTTTCATATGATTTTATTGAATTTATTTCTTTTTGTTCTACTTAGGCCTGGAGTTGAGCAGTCAGGTGAAGGGCTGTCTAGTGACGTCATCTGCTGATAAATATGTGAAGATCTGGGACATTTTACAGGACAAACCAAGTCTCATTCATTCCCGGGATATGAAAATGGTAAAAAAAAAACACGACCCAGTTATTTATTATTACTGAATCACCCGTCTACATGTCTCCTGTTCTCAGTCACTAAACCTGCAAATCGAGTTTATGTAAAGGAATTTGTGATGGTGTTTTATTATAGTTTTTATTTTATCTGCTTTGTCACAATGACCGAATTCTTTAAATTAGGACTTCTGTGGGGTCTCATAATACAGCTATGCTGGGAGATGTTGTGGCACCCTAACCCCCACCACACATATTGAAAAACAGGGGGCCGAAACCAAACCCTGTCTATATGCAAGGCAGGTCCTCCTATTAGGGCATATCTATGTCCTAGTGGGGAGTCTTCCGCTCAGGGACCCCTTTATGAGCCAGAATGGAGAGCCACTGTGATGGTCCCAGCCTGTCCATACATTATAAGGACGTAATGCATGCATAGACATCGACTGTGGTGGCTTCCTTAACTACCAGAAATCTGCTGTTCTCACAGGGGGGAAGCCTGGACCACCATTGATCACTGTCCTGGTTTCCAGTCAAAAACGGGGTGTCTTCATGAGACATTACCCCTTAAGACTTTATTGTGGCATGACGTCGCCCACAAATCTTAGTAAAATTGTGATTTCACTTTAAATTTTGTTGCCCTATGGAGACAAGTCTTAAACAACTATAGTAAAAGAATCCGACCGCGTGGGAAATTTTGCAGCAGATGCAAGTTGTGATTTTACCGCGACTCGCAGGCAACACCATGTAGCTTTAGCAGTGACGAGCATTGCCACATAGTATCCATGACTTCTTTATAGAGGATTCATGGATAGCAATAGAGTGGGATAGCTCCACACATGGTAGATCACCATTTACAGAATGTAGTTTAAAGAGTCTCTGTCACCACATTATAAGTGCCTTATCTTCTACATAATGTGATCGGCGCTGTAATGTAGATAACAGTGGTTTTTATTTCGAAAAACGATACATTTTTGACGGCATAATGACCTATTTGAGACTTATGCTAATGACTTTCTTAAGACACATGGGTGTGTTTTTTACTTTTTGACCAAGTGGGCGTTGTACAGAGGAGTGTATGACATTGACCAATCAGCGTCATACACTTCTCTCCATTCATGTACTCACACACAGCATGATCTCGCGAGCTTACGCTTGTGGTCACTTGCGTATTAACGATACTGAATTGTCGAGAGTGAATAGACATCACCTCCAGCCAGGACGCGATGTCTATTCACAATCCCAACACTTCGGTAACGTTTGTGTGGGACTTAATGACAGCAAGCATGATCTTGCTGTGCTGTGTGAGTAAGTGACACACAAACGTTACCAAAGTGTTGGGATTGTGAATAGACAGTGTCCTGGCTGGAGGTGATGTCTATTCTCTCTCAAGACACTTCAGTAACGTTAATGCGTGAGTAAGTGACAGCAAGTGTGAGCTTGCGAGATCACGCTGTGCTGAGTACATGAATGGAGAAGTGTATGTCGCTGATTGGTCAGCGTCATACACTTCTCTCCACACGCCCACTTGGTCAAAAAGTAAAACACGCCCAGTTGTCTATTAAGAAAGTCATTAGCATAAACCTCAAATAGGTCATAACTCCGTCAAAAATGATTGTTTTTTTTAAATAAAAACCACTTTTATCGACATTACAGCGCCAATCACATTATGTAAGAGAGAAGGGAAATACAGTAACTCCATATTTCGGTACTTTCACAAACGCCCCTTTTTTTTTTTTCTTCCTCTTAGGGCATATTGTTCTGCACGGCATGCTGCCCCGATTTGCCATTTTTGTATGCGTTTGGGGGCCAGAAGGACGGACAGAGGTTATGGGACATCAGCACTATTGCTGCTGGTGAGTACAATCTCCTATCATGCAGTGCTGTGGCCTACACTATGTAACTGGACTGATGGAGCAGTATCGTGAAGGAGCAGTTTTGGTCATGGTAGAAAATGTTACATTGGATCGGAATCTGGATTAATTGTATATTATTGCATGTTCATATTGATTGGCATTTTTGTGAGTGCTGCCTCTACGCCAGGCACTGTCCAGTAACCTGATCTATAACTGCATTATAGGAGCTCTTCTAATCTATAAGGGGGTGTGTCTGTCAACAAGCTTGTGGACGGTTTCCAATGACAACCAGCACAATTGTGAATGCCATTGTTATTGTATGATACAGTCTGTACCTTAAGATCAGTACAAAATAAGTACTGTAACATTTATACGAAGTAAGGCCCCATGCACACGAACCGTAGATTTTGTCTGTAATTATAGACCCATTCATTTCTATGGCCGACTGACACCTTCCCGTATATTTACGGGTAGGTGTCCGTGCCTTAGAAACTTTCCGTAATAAATAGGACATGTCCTATTTTTTTATTTTACGGACCGGACTGCCATACTTTCTAATGGGTGCGCGGTCCGTAAATGCGGATGACTGGCCGTACCTCGTAATGACGGTCGTGCGCACGGGGCCTTGTTTTTTGTTAGAGCTCCCCACTTGTCTTTTTATATATAGATATAGTTACGTAAAAATAGTGTCGCCCAATCAGATTCCAGCTTTCATCTGATTGGTTAGCGACTCTTTTCCTTTGAATATTTTGTTATGCATGAGGCCCAGGCCTGTCGTAGGCTTTAAAGTGTAGCTAAACGTTTGATAAACTTCTGACATGTCATAGAGACATGTCAGAAGTTTGGATTGGTGGTGGTCCGAGCACTGAGACCCCCACCAATCTTTAGAACGAAGCAGCTGAAGCGCTCATGTGAGTATTCAGCCACTTCGTGTCTGTTCGGCTTTTTCCGGAAAGCCGATGTATCGGAGTACAGGCTCAGACTTTCTATTGAGTCTGTACTCTGATACATTTTATACATGTCAGAAGTTTGTCAAACGTTTAGCTACACATGTCGGACCTGTTTTTGGAAAATAAGTTGCGTTCTACAATATTTGGAATAATTCATCATTGACTTGCTTGTTCTCTCTCTCCCTCTCCAGTTAAAGAAGCTTTTGGTGGTAGAGAACGGCTGATGGTGACCAACCTATCCAGCTCCACCTCAACCAGTGCAGCAGGGAACAGTGAAACAACTGCAGCGTCAATGCGATCTTAGAAACCCAACAATCACCTTGAGGGTTTCATAGACCAGGATTCTTCATTTTAAAGACAACATCGGCTTCACGTAACGTTAATATTTCGCCAATTTCCCAAATCTGATGACCAAGACATCCATCCGCTGTCTGGTGACTCTTGATCACACGTTGACTGCTTAATTCGGTTTTCCCTATGGCTGCATTATTTTGGAAGAAGGCCGTGCCCGTACTAACATAATAAGACCTCACGTGTGCACTGATAATACTGAAGTCCTGTGTGGCTGACGGCTCGGCCAAACTATTCCTAAGAATAAGAGGCTGCGATGCTAAAAAAATTAAACTGTTAAAATATATTTTAAGTGATGTTAGATTGTCTGTCTACACCTGGACTGTGAATAGTTCTCTTCTAAAAACCCTCTCATTGCGGTGCTGATATCTGTATGTTCTGAATGAATCTGAGAGAAGAAGTCAAGGCTTTTACATATCGCCGACATGTTCCGCAGCGCTGTACAGATATTGTCATCACTTACACTGGTCCCTGTCCCCGCTGGGGCTCACAATCTAAATTCCAAATTGACCTATCAATGTTTTTGGAGTGTGAGAGGAAACCGGAGCACCCGGAGAAAACCAACGCAAACACGGGGAGAACATACAAACTCCATACAGATGTTGTCCTTGCTTGGATCCGAATCCAGGACCCCAGCGCTGCAAGGCAACAATGCCAATGACGGAGCCGCCTTGCTGTATTATAGGGGTATTCTTTCCTGGAGGCATTGCTTCTTGTGCAGACTACGATGTCTCACAGAGGCACCATATGGCGCACATAGTACCTGCGACGCCGTATTACAGACCCATAGGGACTTTATCTGTACATATGACCATGCCAAATAGATAAACCTGAAGGCCATTTTATATGGGTCAATGATCGGGCAAATGAGCAAAGGCTCGTACGTCGGCTGATCTGCTCGTTTACGTGGCCAATAAAATGGCCTTTAGTCGGCAGCACATCTCCCTGTGTAAACATAATGGAAGTGTATGGGGATGAACGTTCATAGTAACGATTGCCCGTCCCTATACATAACCGATCATTGCTTCTGTAAAAGGCGCAAATGAGCGCCGATCGACAAGCAGTCTCGTTGGTTGGCGCTCGTTTTCACGGCGCACATCGGCCATGTGATAGGAGCCTTGCCTTTCTTCACACCGGGATTAATAGTGGCGCGGTTAAAGATGGTTTCCTGCTATGGAAAGTGATGGCGTACCGCTAGAGTAAACGGTTGGGGTCCGACTGCTGAGACCCCCCCCCCCCCCCCCCCCCAACGATCCTCAGAATGAAGAGGCCGCAGGTCGAGTTAAGACCGGCAGCTTCTTTACTGGTTTTATTTTTCCTGCCACCCGCTGTGCAGGGAACTACAAAACATCTCGATTCACTTGAATGGAACGATGTCGCAGTCCCCCATCCAGCCGGCTACATCTGTCCCTTTGTGTTTTCAGGATCAGTGGGGGGGGGGGGGTCCCCAAAGGTCAGACCTCCACATATGAATGTTGTGGTGTACCCTAGTGATATACCGTAATACTCTCAGATAGGAATATCCCTTGAAGAGCTACACATATGACATGCTTTTGTGCGCAGTTAAGCAAATCCATTACCCATTCTAGGCAAATTTGCCATTCAAGACTCTAGAAAAGCTGATCGACTGCCCAGTAATGATCACTGTATCCTGGACTGCAGTGGGGAATACCATGGCACTTGGGAGAGAAGAGGAATCCGATTTCCCTAGAAGCAGATCTTGGAGTGTTTGCTGCCGGTACCTATAATAATAAAGACGTATTTTCCAACCTGACGTGTTTTTTAAACCCCCCTTACGTTTGACACTTGCTGGTAAGTACGATCGTCATGAGAGGTTCTAATAGTCCCTTTATTGGCCTTGGTGGAAAAAAAAAAAAAAGCTTAATTAAAATAGCTGTGCCCTGTTCTGCTGCCAATTAAACTGTGTTTAGAGATTATAAAGTGACATCACGGGGTACAAAAGCTGAGCGGGTGACAGCTGTAACCTTTCCAGCACTCACAGGGAGAATCTGTATTCCTCGGACATGTGATAGCGGTCATGGTTTATGCCATTGTTAATAATGACACAGACGAGATACATCCGACGGACGGCCAATTCCCATCTTTAGATCTATCAATTCTTCTTTGGTCACCGTTTGACTGTTTCCATTTCCGTATATTTTTGGAAGCCGTCATTTTGTAGAATTAAAGGCTATGTGCACCTCCGAAAGTGATTTTTATTTGATATATAATTATATATATATATATACATATATATAGATCAGTGTGATTGGTGCAGCTTTCAAATTAGTTTTTATTCAAAATTATTTTACGTTTTTCAGATGCAGCTGCTTTGTATTCTGCATACAGAGCAGCTGTATCGCGCGCGAAGACCTGAATCCGTCAGGTCAGCGGGACTGACGGGTTCACTGTCAGCGGGTATACAGGATACAAAGCAGCTGTATCTCAAAAAGTAAAAATTATTTTTCATAAAAACTAATTTGAAAGCTGCACCAATCACACTGACATTTTTTATTTATAATTTCACTTTCAAATTGGCACATAGCCGTACCGTTTATCTGAATAAAGTGGAGGTTGGCGAGCTGTGGCTTTCCAGCTGCATGAAAACTACATCTCGCAGCATGGCCTGGCTGCCTGCCATAAAAACTTGATAGATGGGTGTCCAACCGGTTACCCCCCCCCCCTCCCACTTATTACCTAATTGACAAGTCATAAGAGTTATAAAAAGGGGTTGTTGCCGGAAATGTGTTTTTACACTATAGGATATAATGGTATATCACAGGATATAGGAAATACCATTGTATCCTCATGGAGGGGTAGAACTGCCAGACCACCTACCATCCTCATAGTAAAGGGGCTGCAGCGCTGGTTAAGCAGCCCCCCTTCCTAGATTTTCCTTGCTAGCGACACCGTGCAACAAACTACAATACAGCCCGATTCTCCCCTGCACAGCGTGCGACTGGGAGCGCCTTTGTGCTACACATCTGCTGAAGGGACATATGTCCCTTTGTTTTAGGGATCATGGGGTGGGGTAGTACGGGAAGTTAGACACTCAATAATCACAACGTTATGACAAATATAAGTAATACTCCAGAACGTTATTAGATAGGAATGCCACTTTACGTACAATGGGATGAGATGCGATGTACAAATAGTTCCTTTATGCCCCTGTGGTGGACTATGCATCCAAAACCCAGTGGTATGTAGTGAAGATACAGCCTATAAAGACTGCTTGTATGAGGCCTCAAGACTGTGTTCACAGCCGGGGTCAACTAATCTTTCAAGTTTGCCTAAACAAAATATCGCAGCATGCTGCATTATTTTTTCTGGTAAAGTAATGGACACCATGACCGAACCCAATAGAAATCAATGGAACACGTCAGGTGCCGTTTTCTGTCATGTGACCAATCCGACCCCGCATTGAATTCAGTTTTTTTGCACCTTCTACGGAACATAAACGTGGAATTCTTTGCGCAACTGTGAGCCTAGATTTACACAGCGCAGATTTGATCAGTATCCTGCAAGGTTTTTTTTTTGTTTTTTTAAACCAAAATAGTGGGTCCAGAAAAAAGTATAAGGGCCTGTTCACAGCAGCGTCATACAGTACCAGCAAAGTAAATGAGATTTCAAGAAATCTCGTCTACATGGTGCATCATTTTTCTGTGCGTAAATTGACCTGTAAATCCTGCACCTAAAAACGCACCATTATGTGCGGAATTCCGTGCGTACACCTGCGGTTTTGGTGTGGATTTTCCGCATCAAGTTACACAACGTGTGCATGTAGCCTTAAAGAGGCTCTGTCACCAGATTTTGCAACCCCTATCTCGTATTGCAGCAGATCGGCGCTGCAATGTAGATTACAGTAACGTTTTTTTTGTTTTTAAAAACGAGCATTTTTGGCCAAGTTATGACCATTTTTATATTTATGCAAATGAGGCTTGCAAAAGTCCAAGTGGGCGTGTTTAAAGTAAAAGTACAACTGGGCGTGTATTGTGTTCGTACATCGGGGCGTTTTTACTACTTTTACTAGCTGGGCGTTCTGACGAATCAGCATCATCCACTTCTCTTCAGAACGCCCAGCTTCTGGCAGTGCAGACACACAGCGTGTTCTCCAGAGATCACGCTGTGACGTCACTTCCTGCCCCAGGTCCTGCATCGTGTCGGACGAGCGAGGACACATCGGCACCAGAGGCTACAGTTGATTCTGCAGCAGCATCAGCGTTAGCAGGTAAGTCGATGTAGCTACTTACCTGCAAACGCTGATGCTGCTGCAGAATCAACTGTAGCCTCTGGTGCCGACACGATGCAGGACCTGGGGCAGGAAGTGAGTGACGTCACAGTGTCTGCACTGCCAGAAGCTGGGCGTTGTGAAGAGAAGTGGATGATACTTCTCATCAGAACGCCCAGCTAGTAAAAGAAGTAAACACGCCCCGATGTACGCACATAATACACGCCCAGTTGTACTTAAGAAAGCCTCATTTACATAAATATAAAAATGGTCATAACTTGGCCAAAAATGCTCGTTTTAAAAAAATAAAAACGTTACTGTAATCTACATTGCAGCGCCGATCTGCTGCAATAGGAGATAGGGGTTGCAAAATCTGGTGACAGAGCCTCTAAGCTGTATTTGGCCTCTCAACCTGCATTACTGTAAGAATGGACTGGGCGATTAATCAAATTAATTTGCCCTCAAGGACTCCCATGATTCCGGTTTTTAACAGAATCGTAGAGTCGATTCTTTAGCGACGCCGCCGAGCTGCAGGAGGAAGCTCCGCCTCGTCACTTCCGCGTCCGCCCTGTTCTGTCTTTGCTTCCCCACGGAGCTGCTGTACCGTAGTGAACAAAATTATACGTCAGGGAACAGAAGTTCCGCGGGGAAACTGTGACTCCTAGTACATAGCCATAACACCCCGCTGTAGATGCCACCACCCGCCTCCCTTGCAGATCGCAAACCCCCCCCCCTTGTACATTGTAATTCGCACCACAACCCCCCCTTATAAATTGTGCTGCCGTAGATAGCAACCCCCTTGCAGATCGCATCCCCCCTTGTACCTTGTAGATCGCATCACATCCCCCCCTCCACCTTATAGATCGTGCCACTGTAGCTCTGACTAGGAGCTAAGTCCCTGGCCAAACCGTCTGGCTGGGGATTCAGCACCTAGTGGCAGCTACAGCGTTGCGATCTACAAGGGAGGCGAGGCGGGTGGTGCTGCGATCTGCAACAGAGCGGGGGGTTGTGATATCTACAAGGGCGTGTGGCCCTGTCTACAGCGGCACTGTATTGGGGGGGGGGGGGGGGGTGGCGGCACTATGTGCGCACTCACTACATGTGAGCACTGGCGCTTTTACTATATGTTGTGGGCACTGTCACTACATGGGGGCACTGTCACTACATGGGGGCACTGTCACTACATGGGGGCACTGTCACTACATGGAGGCACTGACACTACATGGGGGCCCTATGTCACTACATGGGGAACTGGGCACTATAGTGGGGGTGTCACTACATATGGGCACTGGGGCACTATACCCTGACAAATTAAATCCATCCTTTTTTCTTTTTTTTTACGGCCATGAAGGACGGACTGGAAATGGATGAGAATTTGGAGACACTGCTGCAAAATGGACATGAAAAACTGACCATTGATCCGTTTTTAATGGCCATTTTTTTTTTCACTGTCGTGTGACTGTAGCCTAAATGACTGTGATGCCAGGAGTCCAGTTCACATGTAACGTGTTCGGGCCGCGAAATCCGGCTGACACATGGACCGTTTTTCACGGTCCAATCACAGTCGTGTGAATCCGGCAATGTCAGAGACCGGCTGGGGTGGTGACGGGTAGAGAGGGCTGTTAGTGCACGCAGCGCATCATTGATTATAGATTCCGTTAACCTGTTCCCTGCCAGGGAACACAAGTTATAATCCGTTGGATATAAATCTTTCCAATTGTATTTATGATCAAATAATGTATTTGCAGAGGTTACGTACAATAATTATAGCAATATATGTTGAAAAGTTATTTCTAAAGAAATATATTCAATCATCTCTTGGTATTACTATTAAATAAACAGAACAAAAAAATCAGACAATCGAGATTTAAATCGAAAATCGGCCAAAGTGTTGAAAAAAAAAATCGAGCTTTTATTTTTTGCCAGAATCGCCCAGCCCTACTGTAAGATCTGAAAAACATCGCCCTATGGATACATTCATGGATTTTTGGTTCTATAATGTTCCGGTCAGCGTTTACCATTTCTAAATTGTTTTCATTCTTGTTTTGCAACCTTTTCCACCAGGTCGTCCTTACCAGTATAAACACAATATCTCCTTGTCAACTTTTTCCCTGCATGTCCAGTTACAGGATGGTCAATAGGGGCAAATATCCTCCACAACCTAAGGATGACGAGAAATACAGGTCAACAGAATCAAAGAACATTTCCTAAAGAAGAAAAGGACCATAAATTATGTACAATGAAAACGGTCCTTGTTTGGGAGTTTTTGAAGGATGATTCTTTCTATGGGTTACTAAGGAGTTGTATGAGTCGAGAAAAATTGGTGGTCCCCCCAGAAACAACTCCACTAATGGTAACTCCGCTCAGAAAAAAAAAGCAGACCCCTTTAGTCTATTCTCACACAACCCCCTTACTATTCTAATATATTGTAGCTATATAATTTACAACCAAAAACATTCTAAGGAGATGCCACACAAAGTTGTTTTTCTTTATACCAGTTTTGATAAAAGTCGAGCAGGTGTTTTTGTTTTTTTAATGTAGCTACTAAACACCTAAAAAAAATAAAGCCTGAAATAGTTTTTATACTTGTCAGAAAAGTAGTCACGGTGGGCTGACCGTTCCTGTTTGCTGTAGCCTGTCACCTTTGCTGTATAGACTGGGATACAATGAGCAGAGTAACCTCATTATTAGTATTAGAGGGTGGGTGAGTTAATGACAGCTCTATTGACCTGCTGGAGGCCTAGATAGGATTGCAATGTTACACATGCAAATAAGGCTCTGTATGCAGCTCCCCTGCCAGTCTCTGGGGGACGGGGCTCCATTACTTCCTCAAGACTGTAATAATCTGTGACATTTCTCTGTCAATTGAGTACCATTTATTGCAGATGCCATAAAGCACCCACTCCCTGCTGTACTGTCTATATAGGAAGGAAGTGTGTCTCCAATATGGCAGTGTTTAAAAATAAAAAATAGCTAATTTTTTTTTTTTTTTAAAACCGCAAACCCCATATTTCTCTTGTACAGACTTAGGTCTTCTTTAACGAGCTTGTCTGAATTGTGTCCGCAAAATTGGAACGTTTTTCCATCCATGTCCATGTTGTGTATATGGGGTTTGTGTGTCATCCGTTTTTCTCCTGCAAGCACTTCCTGGTTTTACTTATCTTTTTTTTTTCCGTGCATTTCTTTAGCAACTGATCCTTGAAAAACGGACAGCACACGGATGTCGTCTATGTACCGTCTGTTTTTCACGTACCCATAGACTAGAAAAATGGACCAGGATAGGACATGCTGTGAGTTTCTCGCAACGGACACACGCTCTGTTGAAAAAAGTGGATGTGTGCATAGCCCCATTGACTTGTATGTGTCAGTGTGCTGTAAAAGTGGACAGCACAGGGACAAGAAATACATGTGTGAATAAGACCTTAGACCTCATTTAGATGGTGATAATGTGACCGGATTTTAGCGCCTGTATTAGGTTGGCTGCACACGTGGTGTGTCTGCTGCGGATTTCACCCCTTTCATTGCAGAAGGGGGAAATATGCGGCAAATCCACGTTACACATTTTTCCGCTGCCTGTAGATTGCATGCCAACAATGGCCGCAATCATTGTATAGTATGTGCAGGACAGGTACAGACTGCTTCAATTATAGGTAATAATTTGCATATGTAAATTAAAATAAATAATTTAGACTAAGGTCCTATTCTACCATGCCATATATATTTTCCCACTACACACTGTAACGAAGAATACATGGACGACACTGCACACAATCAAACTGAACCGGGGTTTAATTATTAATGCAACTATAACTTTAGCTAAATACTAATTTAGATTCGGCTCTTCCATTTTCGGCAATGTACTTTGAAAATGCGCTCAGTAATTATTATAATTAATGGAAGTCCTATTAATTCTGCAGGGAAAATTTGTGCATAAATATTACATCGGCCTCCTAATGCACGACATGTTTTATGCTTTTTCAGCTTTGTCTGTTGAAGTCTCTTTGTTGCGCTGTTAACCCTGCAATTCTAAGAGGGATTGTTATTTGTATACAGCGGCTGATGGTGATCATGCTAATGAGGTACAAGGGCTCGACATGCATTAAGAACGCGTTTCGCTGACACACAAGTCGAGACTCTTATGGGGCCCTGGGGTTTATTTGGGATGTTTTGTGTGTGACTTAGAGTTTTTGGAGTTTAGAAAGAAATACTAATGGAAAATTGTTCAGTAATAGGTGTGTATTATCGTTACTATATACTTGTGTCTAGGGCTATGTGTACTACTGTATATATTTGTAATTGGGTGTCGACAGACTGGTTAGCTCCTCCTATATCTGTACACTATTTCTCCTTTAAGACCCATTACCCACCGTAATTTTTTTTCGCCAATACAGGAATAAATACGACCTGAAGGAAGTAGGAAAACCTTTGTGGTCCCTGTTTCAGGATATAATCCCAGTTTTATACAGACCAAGGCAATTCTTTAATTGAACATATAAAAGGTTGTCAGCTCCACCCACGTTCATAGGAAGGTAGATATTTTCAAGTCTTACATTTGTGCTAATTTTTTATAATATATATTTATGGGTCAGAGCTGTTCTCTGATACAGAGCTCCAAATCACCATCATAGACAAAGAGTTAAATTATAACATTTTCGCTCCATGATGCCGCCATTAGGGGGAGCTTACTGCATACTGCTTGATTGAGTTCAATGCAGTAAGCTCCCCCTAGTGGCAGCTGCAGGGAGCCAGAATTGTATCATTTAACACTTTTTCTATAAAAAGTTTTTTTTGATACAGATCTCCACCCACTACAAAGAAATATTAAGAAATTAATCCAAATGTAAAAAAAAAAATATTATTTTGTTTCCTTGTAAAGTTAGCGCCATTCTTACACTACTGGCAGTGTTAACATATCATCTAGCGCCATGTGACTGCAGCAGCCAAATGACCAATGTCACCGCTGTCTGTGATTGGTCGCGCGGTGCTGGATTAGGGTATGTTCACACGCAGTGACCAAAAAACGTCTGGAAATACGGAGCGGTTTTCAGCCGAAAACAGCTCCTGATTTTCATATGTTTTTGTAGCAACTCGTGTTTTTCGCAGTGTATTTTACGGCCGTTATTGGAGCTGTTTTTCAATGGAGTCAATGAAAAACGGCTCCAAAAACTTCCCAAGGGGTGACATGCACTTCTTTTTCGCGAGGCGTCTTTTTACGCGCCATCTTTTGACAGCGACGCGTAAAATTACACCTCGTGGGAACAGAACATCGTAAAACCCATTGAAAGCAATGGGCAGATGTTTGTAGGCGTAATGGAGCCGTTTTTTCAGGCATAATTCGAGGCGTAAAACGCCCGAATTACGTCTGAACACACTGCGTGTGAACATACCCTTACTCTTCACCGTGCTTTGGTCTTTGGAGTTGCAGGACCAACATCAAAATTATAATGAGTATATATTTTTTTGTTTTTGTCCATGACATTTTTTTTAAAGCTTCACGTCCCTTTAAGAGCTGCTGGAGTGATTTACGACACCGCGGAATCCTCGATAATTGGTGTTTTGTCGGCAGACTTTGCTACATCCATTCATTTAAGCTTCAAATCTAATGAATTAAATGAAAACGGCAAAGCAAAGTTGTAAATTAGATCTGCAGATGGTGTGATAACATTTGGAGACCGGGAACTATACGCAAAACTGCAATGAAAGACAAGCCGCGGCAGACAATTTTCCTAATTGGAATCTACATTTCACTCCCTGATTTGCTTTTCTTTGGCAACATTGACTTGTTGCTCCCCACCAATAGACCTTTGACTGTAGACTTATTTAAAGGAAAACTCCACTATAAACTAAACAGAATCTACGCAAAATATTGAGTACATTTGTACTGACGTCACTAATGTTGTTTCTTCTCCGTTCATGTCTAAAGCTAATTCAGAATTCTGCTAAGATCTGTGTACCACAGAGCAGTGCATTATGGGAGCTTATTAGACAGTTATACCGTTGGAATGAAGATTATCTGACCGCAGATAAATTGCTGTCTGTTTCCAACGGCAACCAAAATAATTATTGAAAGCAGCTATGTATAGGGAAACAATATATAATAAGTAAATGAAATAAAAAGCATTTCATAAGTTACCCAATTTTTATGTAGCTTGAAACTGTGAAATTGTGTTGAAAATAGAATTACACAAAAAACAATGCTATATATATATATATATATATATATATATATATATATATATATACACACACACACACACACACACACACATACACACACACACACATATTAAAAAATATACACATACACTACCGATCAAAAGTTTTAGAACACCTCCATTTTTCCAGTTACTATTTACATTAACACAGTTTTAGGCCCCATGCACACGAACGTGCTTTTGCGGCCGCAATTCCCCCGAAAATCCACGGGAGAATTGCGGCCCCATTCATTTCTATGGGGCCATGCACACGACTGTGGTTTTCACGGTCCGTGCATGTCCCCGGAGCCCGGACCGCAGAAAGAACGGACATGTCTTATTACGGCCGAGTTCTGCGGTCCTGGCTCATAGAAAATAATGGACGCGGCCATGTGCACGGCCTGCGATTTGCGGACGGCTCGCGGTTGACACTCCGCGGCCGGCCGACTAGAAAATCACGGTCGTGCACATGGCTACGGTTGTGTGCATGAGGCCTTAGTACAGCAAATAATGTGAATTGGTTCAAAAGTAAGTTTAAAAACATAAAAATAATAGGAATTTTTAACCACAAACGTAACAATAGTCTGAATTTCTGATTTTAAACAAAGGGTTTTTTTCAGGGAAGAGGTCTAGCAGACCAAAGGCCACTACTAAATCGGATGATGAGGTTTTTTTTTTAGAGTCAACAGTGTGCGTGATTGGCACCTCACTGCACAAAATCTTCAAACCCATCTTCATGCAGCGAAAGATAGACAAGTTTCCATTTCAACTGTGAAGAGAAGACGTCTATCTGCAGGTTTGACAGGTCGAGTATCAGTAAGGCCTTATTCACACGAGCGTGTGCGTATTGCGTGAGCAAAAAATGCTGCGTTTTTTGCACGTTGCAGTTGCGTGTGTAATAAGGCCTAAGAAAGCCACTGCTAAGATTGCAAAAAAAAAAAAAAAAAAAAAGACTTGCCTGGGCCAACCAGCCCCTCCAGTGGACTCCTGAAGAGTAGGAGAAGGTTTTATTGACTGATGAATCAAAATTTGACATTTTTGGTACATCACGCAGAGTTTTTGTACGTCATCGAGTACGTGGAAGGAAGATTCCTCAGTGGGTGACACCAAATCCCAAACATGGAGGAGGAAGCGGGATGGTCTGGATTCAGAGTTGGCTACTTGCCCTTGGTTACGGGCACAATGGACAAAAAGGGCTACTACAGTATTTTGATGCGCTATGCAATGCCCTTTGGTGTAGACCTACTTGGTCAGAGGTTCATATTACAGCAAGACAATGATCCAAAACATACTTCTAGGTTATACCAGGACTACCTAAGAAGACGGGAGGCTTCAAAGAATGGAATGGCCGGCACAGTCTCCAGACTCCAGACTTAAACCCCATTGAGCTTATTTGGGATGAAATGGACAGAAGGGTGAAAGCAAAGCCGCCTACAAGTGCAGCACAATTGTGGGAACTGCTGCATGAACGATCTCTGAATACAATTGTAGAAAGAATGCCTCGATTGTGTAAAGCTGTTATATCAGCCAGAGCCGAAAATCTAGATTTTATTTGTTGAAACAAAATTAATCCATTATTTTATTTATCTTAAATTGTTTATTTCTTCTCTGCTTTCATTTCAAACTACATTTGAAACATTAAACTGTAAATAGCAATAAAAACTGGAAAATTGAGGTGTTCTAAAACTTTTGACCGAATGTGTGTGTATCTATATCTATAATATTTTCTTGACACAAGTATTGGGACACACCTACTAATCATTGAATTCAGGTGTTTCATTCAGTCCCATTGCGACAGGTGTATAAAATCCAACACTAGCCATGCAGTCTGTCTTTCCTTGTAAGGGTATGTTCACACGGCCAAATTTCAGACGTATACGAGGTGTATTATGCCTCGTTTTACGTCTGGAAATACGTCTCAAATACGTCGGCAAACATCTGCCCATTCATTTGAATGGGTTTGCCGACGTACTGTGCAGACGACCTGTTATTTACGAGTCGTCGTTTGACAGCTGTCAAACGACGACACGTAAAAATACAGCCTCGTCAAAAGAAGTGCAGGACACTTCTTTGGACGTTTTTGGAGCTGTTTTCTCATAGACTCCAATGAAAACAGCTCCAAAAACGGACGTAAAAAACGCAGCGAAAACGGCGCGAAAAACGCTGCGAAAAGTGCGAGTTGGTAAAAAAACGTCTGAAAAGCAGGGTCTGTTTTCCCTTGAAAACAGCTCTGGATTTTCAGACGTTTTTGTTGACTACGTGTGAACATACCCTTATAGAATGGGGCCAGGCCCGGCGTCAAGCACCCGGCAATCCACGCTGCCGTCGTTAAGACATCACTGTCCATTTATGGACAGTGATGTAAGAAGGAGAGGAGTCCCAGGCAGAGCGCTAGCATCTCTGCTCCGGGACTCCGTCTCTGTGAAAGCCACTGATATCGCTGTCTATATATGGACAGTGAATATGGACGTCGATGCCAGGACCAGATCAGTGTCCCAGCCTGACCGCGCTGGTCCCGCCTCCAACTGAGCCTGTGTCCGCAGCCTCGCTCCAGCATTCACTGTGCCTTTAGCAGCTCGGCACAGGCAGGCGCGATGTATTGACATCACTACATCGCGCCTGCCTGCGACGAGTCACTCACAGCACAGTGCAGAGGAGGAGAAGGATCCGCCACACGTCGTGGGAACGGGGATAGGTAAGTAATTATGCTATTATTGTTCTATTAGGTACATATGGGGGCATTATACTGGGTATGGGAGGGGGTCCTATTGTAGCTGCTGAGGGAGCATTATACTGTATGGGGGGCATTATACTGTATGGGGAAGCTATGGGGTCATTATACTGTATGGGGGGCATTATACTGTATGGGGAAGCTATGGAGGCATTATACTGTATGGTGCAGCTCTGGGGGGGGGCATTATACTGTATGGTGCAGCAATGGGGAGCATTATACTGTATGGGGGCATTATACTGTATGGGGCAGCTCTGGGGGGCATTATACTGTATGGTGCAGCTATGGGGGCATTATACTGTATGGGGGACATTATACTGTATGGGGCAGCTCTGGGGGGCATTATACTGTATGGTGCAGCTATGGGGGGCATTATACTGTATGGTGCAGCTATGGAGGGCATTATACTGTATGGTGCAGCTATGGGAGACATTATACGGTATGGTGCAGCTATGGGAGACATTATACGGTATAGAGGGCATTATACTGTATGGGACAGCTATGGGGGCATTATACTGTATGGGGCAGCTATGGGGGGCATTATCAGTGGCGGATTATCATATGGGCGATTCGGGCGGCCGCCCGGGGCCCGAGGCTCCCAGGGGGCCCATGGCAGCCCGAACCGCACATCATCTTGCAAAGTTACTTATTCAGCGCGCTAGCGCTGCTAACTAACGAAGATGAGGGGAGGAGCAGGGAATTGGCCGGGAAAGGGGTAGGACACGCCTCCCTGACAAGTGCGGGCCGCCGCCATTGAGTAACAGAACAGCGAGGGACGGCTGTTCTGTTACTCCGAATCTGCAAGACGGTCGGTCACCGGCGCTGAGGTCAGTACAGCAGGCTTATCCTCCTTCCCAACTGGTTCCCGACCGCTGGCTGTATTTTTACGGCCAGCGGTCAGGGACGGGTCCTTAAAACCCGAGCCATAGACTTTCTACGGCTCGGGTTTTAACTTGCTGCCCGCGCGATCGGGTCTCCGGCTGTCAGTGACTGCCGGGGACCCTGAGGAAAAGACAGAAGCAGCTTTCGCTGCTTCTGTCTTCTCCGATGTCTTCTTACACAGCGTTCAATGAACGCTGTGTATAGGAATAGAGACAGCAGCAGCGGCGCTGTCTCTATTCCTCCCGGTGATCATGTGACTGTTCACATGATCGCCGGGTGCCGTTAGTGGCAGGCTGCTGCTGGGTCTAACTAGACCCAGCACAGCCCTATTAGTGACAATCGTCACTATGAGAGGGCTGATTTCCCCTGTAACTGGGGCTGCTGTGCAGCCCCAGTTACAGTGGAAAAACATGGTGTAAAAGAAAGAAAAAATATATATAAAGTTCCCCAAAGGTCTTTTTTGACCTTTGAGGAACAGACCACAGTAATAAAAAAATAGGAAAGTAAAGTGCAAAAAAAATGAAATAATAAATACACATAAAATACCCACCCCAATAAAAACCGTCCGTCCCCCCCGCCAATCATTGTTGTAACGCAAGCGCTGACCCAATTACCCTAATATAGACATGTAATATATTAACATTTACGGTAAACAATGACGATTACAAATAAAAGGTCTATTTTAGGGTAAAACTATGTTATTACCCAAAAAAATAGCTGAAACGTAAAAAAGCTTATTTTTTTACTATTATTTTTAAACTTTATGAATAAAAATTCTAAAATAGCAAAAAAGGTGTGTATAAAAACGCTAAAAAAAAAGAAACCTGCATTGTCTACGGAAAAAACGTCGCAAAAATCACGTCGTTTTTATTTCTTTTTTATAAAAATGTGTGTTTGGTGCAACTTTGTAATTACGTTTTATTAAAAAATATTTTCACTTTTTGAGATACAGCTGCTTTGTATCCTGTATCCATCAGGTCAGCAGGACTGACGGGATCAGTGAAACGGGCCCTGCGCTAAATTATAATCTTCGATGTGATAGATTTGAGGTGGATCCTGCGTGTCACTGATCCTGTCAGTCCTGCTGACCTGACGGATACAGGATACAAAGCAGCGGTATCTCAAAAAGTGAAAATATTTTTTAATAAAACGTAATTACAAAGTTGCACCAAACACACATTTTTATAAAAAATAAATAAAAACGACGTGATTTTTGCGACGTTTTTTCCGTAGACAATGCAGGGTTCGTTTTTTATCGTTTTTATACACACCTTTTTTGCTATTTTACAATTTTTATTCATAAAGTTTATCTATATGGGGCTGTGTGTAACGCTCTCTACGGGGAGGATGTGTGATATATAGAGGGGGCTGTGTATGGCGATATCTATGGGGGTGTGTAATATCTACAGGGGCTGTGTGTATGGTGTTTTACAGTGTGTGGTATTATATTCAGGCGCGCAGTGTTTGGTGCTATTATATTTAGGGGTACAGTATGTGGCACCATGATAACTTTATTTTCGTTTATAGGTGTGGAAATGTTGGAAAAGTGAGGAGACGTCTGAGTGGCAAATTCTGCAGAAATGAGTCATGGCCAGGAGAAGTCGTCATGAGCGCTGGACCGGATGGTGAAGAAAAGAGGAAAAAAACTACTAGAATCTGAGACGTCGTCACCTGTGAGTCACTAGATTTATAGAGAATCTGTCACCTCTCCTGACATGTTTATTATAGGAATCCTTGTATTTCACAAAAAGTCTTTCTGCAGTCCAGGACTGATAGACAATTCCCCTTGTCAGGAGGTTGTGTCCCTGCACAGTGTGATACTGTCAGTATGTAGGGACACAGCCCTGTGACAAGGGAAATCGTAACACTGTTAATGCTTGCCCAAAAAAGTAGTGTCAAAAATAGTTACGGCGCGGCGGTGAGGAAGGGGGGCCCAAGTTTGGTTAACAGCCCAGGGCCCATGGTCTACTTAATCCGCCACTGGGCATTATACTGTATGGGACAGCTATGGGAGGCATTATACGGTATGGGGGGCATTATACTGCATGGGGCAGCTATGGGGGGCATTATACTGTATGTGGCAGCTATGGGGAGCATTATACTGTATGATGCAGCTATGGAGGCATTATACTGTATGAGGCAGCTAAGGGGGGCATTATACTGTATGGGGCAGCTATGGGGGCATTATACTGTATGGGGCAGCTTTGGGGGGCATTTTACTGTATGGTGCAGCTATGGGGGGCATTATACTGTATGGTGCAGCTATGGGGGCATTATACTGTATGGGGCAGCTATGCGGAGCATTATACTGTATGGTGCAGCTATGGGGGCATTATACTGTATGGTGCAGCTATGGGGGAATTATACTGTATGGGGCAGCTATGGCGGGCATTATACTGTGTGGAGGGCATCTATAGGGGGCATTTTACTGTGGGGGCATTCATGGGGTCTGTCGGGCAAGGCAGCTGGGCATAGGCGTGCGCAGGGGTGTGGTAGTGTTGGGGACGGGTAGTGGGGGCCTAAGCTGAATTCAGGGCTCATGAACCTATAGCTACGCCACTCCCAGGCAGAGTGCTAGTAGTGCTTTGCCCAGACTACGGCTCCGGGGTTGCCCCTGACAACACTGTCTATATATAGACAGTGACGTCAGGGGCTGTGTGTCACTACCTGGGAGGAGGGGGCTGTGTGTCACTACCTGGGAGGAGGGGGCTGTGTGTCACTACCTGGGAGGAGGGGGCTGTGTGTCACTACCTGTGAGGAGGGGGCTGTGTGTCACTACCTGTGAGGAGGGGGCTGTGTGTCACTACCTGGGAGGAGGGGGCTGTGTGTCACTACCTGGGAGGAGTGGGCTGTGTGGCACTACCTGTGAAGAGGGGGCTGTGTGGCACTACCTGGGAGGAGTGGGCTGTGTGGCACTACCTGGGAGGAGGGGGCTGTGTGGTACTACCTGGGAGGAGGGGGCTGTGTGGCACTACCTGGGAGGAGGGGGCTGTGTGGCACTACCTGGGAGGAGGGGGCTGTGTGGCACTACCTGGGAGGAGGGGGCTGTGTGGCACTACCTGGGAGGAAGGGGCTGTGTGGCACTACTATGGGGGCATAAACAGGGCCTATCGTCTATATGGGGGCACAAAGTGAAGATTTTTGGCATTTCACTGCCGCCGTGAGTTCCCCGCAAAGGGGCCCACTAAGTCTGTGTCGCACAAGGGCCCACATAAACCTGGAGCTGGTCCTCAATGGGGCGTTTTAAAGAGTTTATTGAATTCCAGTGTGCTACTACAATAGGACGCCATCGTGGCCACAAGTCAGTTCATGAAATTTCTTCCGGCTAGATATCAACTGTGAGTGGTATTATTACAAAGTTCAAGCGTTTAGGAAACACAGCAACTCAGCCACGAAGTGAAGACCCCATTAGTTACAGAGCAGGGTAACCGAGTGCTGAGGCACATAGTGCATAAAAGTCGCCAACGCTCTGATGACTCAACTCCAGAGATCTAAACCTCCTCTGGCATTAACATCCACACAAAAACTGTGCTCCAGGAGCTGCATGCCAGCCTTACATCACCAAGCACAATGCCAAGCGTCGGATGGAGTGGTGTAAAGCCGCCGCCACTGGGCTCTGGAGAAGTGGAAATGTTTTCTGTGGAGTGACGCTTCTGTATCCGGCAGTCTGATGGACGAGTCTGGATTTAGTGAATGCCAGGAGAACGTTACCCGCCTGACTGCATTGTGCCAACTGTAAACTTTGGTAGAGGAGGGGTAACGCTATGGGGTTGTTTTTCAGGTGTTGCCTAGGCCCCTTAGTTCCAGTGATGGGAAGTCTTAATGTTTAGCAGAACAAGACATTTTGGACAATTGTAGCTTCCAACTTTGTGGGAACAGTTTGGGGTTCGGCCTTTTCTGTTCCAGCATGACTGCGCTCCAGTGCACAAGGTTCATAAAGACAAGATTGAGTGAGTTTTGTGTGGAAGAACGTGACAGTGCTGACCTCAACCACATCCAACATCTTTGGCGTGAACTAGAACGGAGATTGCGAGCCAGGCCCCCTCCCTCAACATCAGTGTCTGACCTCACAAATGCTCTTCTGGGTGAATGGGCAAAAATTCCTACAGGCACCACAAAATCTTGTAGAAATCCTTCCCGGAAGAGTGGAATCTGTTTTACTGCAAAGGGGAAATCAACTACATATTAATGTCTATGGATTTAGAATGGGATGTCATAAAAGCTCCAGTAGGTGTAATGTGTAGGTGTCCAAATACTTTTGTCCATATAGTGTATATACAGTGCTGATTACTGTGCATGATCTCCAAACAGGACTGTGACATATCAGGTCTTAGCAGAGCTGTCAATAACCCTGCTCGACAAAAGGCGTTTCACCCGCAACATCATGCGCCAATAAATTAATTTCACACATTTAATCTATACACATAAGCAATGTCAATCCCCCCGTCTACAGCACAGAAGCATGCTATACGGATCAGTTCAGGCCCTTTGTTCTCGCTAATGAGCCCTTTTTTCTTTTATTTTACAGAATACTTGTTGACTTATATGAAGGCAAATGGCATCGTGCTTTATCCACTTTGACATTTCCCTTAGCTGAGGAGTGGCGGCCATTCACACACTCTTATCTCTAAGTGCCTGCTGCCGTACTCCCTGGTCATGCTCTGTCATGACGCCTCTGATCTCCAAAACCCTATTTTACTATGTCATTTTATGCCTGTCTGTTTTAATGCACAGATACAACTCTAAATGGGACTAATTCCTACCGATTGCAATCATTGTCTTATGTAACATGATTTTCCAGCACAGCGAAATGTTACAATAAGCAAGAAAATAGTATAACATGGTGCGGGATATAGAGCTGTACTTTTTGCTTTATTTTATATTTATATTGATTAAAGGGATATTCCTACATTTATTACATATATCAGGGCCGGCCTTAGGGGCACAGGGCGCTGCCCCCTCCAAGCATGTAGGGGTCGCCACTGGGCTCTGCCTCTATTCTGTGCTCTTCTCTTAGTTACACATGGAGTAAGTAAGAGCCATGGAAAAATAGAAGAGGAGGAAGCTCCGCCCACAGCCAGTCCTGTAAGAAGCCTGTGATCCTGTCAGCAAGGGTGAGTATAGGTGAGTAGGTAGAAATAGGTGAGTATCTATGTTTCTGTGTGTGTGTGTGTGTGTGTGTGTATACAGTATGTGTCTCTGTGTATATACAGTATGTGTCTGTGTTTGTATATGTTAAAGTGTGTGTGTATGTGTCTGCATGTGTTTATTTCTCTTTGTAAAAGTGTGCATTCAATATTAAAGTAGAACAGATAATTCAAAGATATAACCTGAACAGACATACCCTGCTGCCCCTAATATATCATTCTGCCTCCTATCTATCCTGCTATCCCTTATATAACCTGCTGCCCCTTATATACCCTGCTGCCCCTATATACCCTGCTGCCTCTATATAGTCTGTTGCCCCCTACATATCCTGCTACCCCTATATATCCTGCTGCCCCATATATACTCTGCTGCCTCCTATATACCCTGCTGCCCCCTATATATCCTGCTGCCCCTTATATACTCAGCTGCCTCCTATATACCCTGCTCCCCTATATACCCTGCTGCCCCTATATACCCTGCTGCCCCTATATACTCTCCTGCCCCATATACCCTCCTGCCCCTATATATCCTGCTTCCCCTATATATCCTGCTGCCCCTTATATATCCTGCTGCCCCTTATATATCCTGCTGCATCCTATATATCCTGCTGCCCCTATATACCCTGCTGCCCCTTATATACCCTGCTGCCCCTTATATACTCTGCTGCCCCTTATATACTCTGCTGCCCCATATATATATATATATATATATATATATATATATATATATATATATGCCTCTGTGTGTGTTTATATGTGTCTGTGGGTATAGTTATCATCTATGATATTATCTGTACTCAGAGTTATCACTGTGCTATCAGCGGTGTTACATTGGACTGCAGGTAACATTTACTGCATTATCTGTATTCAGAGAGTTATCACTGTGTGTTATATGTGGTGTTACATAGGACTGCAGGTAACATCTATGACATTATCTGTACTCAGAGAGTTATCACTGTGCGTTATCTGTTGTGTTACATAGGACTGCAGGTCACATCTACTACATTATCTGCACTCAGAGAGTTATCACTGTGTTATCTGTAGTGTTACATAGGACACCAATCCATTCATCTCTAGATGACAGCACCACTGATCGCAGTGCCACAGAGTATTGCGGTCTTCATCTGCAGGGACCTACAAAGCAAGAACAAAGGATAACAACATATATACATCACATTTGGCGTCCGAACAGTCTCTTAAAGGGCCAGGTAACCTATTTGCAAAAGGATACTTCGCACAGTCCATAGACTGCAAGGAGAAAAGTTGCTGCAGGAGAAATAACTGTAGAGACCATAAGCCCATAACGTGAGTTGCCCTTTCGCTCCCCAATAAAAAACACAACACATATTTTACTTTTTTGATGGCCGGGGGTCGGACAGAGTTTTATTAATGTATCTCCAAATTTATTAAATCTCCACATAACCATTCTCTCATAATGTAAACAAGGAGATCCGAAACGTTATCCCTGCCACCGGACTCCCAGCGGGCAAGTCCGCCTTCAGCTCCACCATCATCACCATCTCAGACCGCCAGCTGTGACTTGGTTGCATAATATAAAATATAAACATATCATGAACAAGATATGAAAAACAACAGAAAGTGAAAATGCCATTCAAGTGAGCAGCAAAACTCCGACTCACGAAGAGTCACCTTCCAGCACGCAGGAAAGGGAAAAAAAACCCTTGTGGGGAAACCTCTAGGGAAACCATGGCTGGAAGATAGCCCTTCTTCTGGGCTTAGAGGGTAATTAGCTAGCTGTTATTTGATATATATATTTTTTTTATTATTCTTTTTTATTATTTTTTTTTTTAATGTTTTGGTTTTTTTCAACCCCTTAGCCATGTAAAGCCTGACATCTCCAGTCAAGTACATCTTCCTTATACAGAATGACGCCCTACAGTAGCATTACATGAAGACTATGTGATGAATGTACAGGCCGGGTTCCGGCATAAAAGTGCTGCTTTTACAAAGCTATTCCTCCTCTATGACATCTATATGTTCTAAATGGACTAAGATTGTTATAATGGGATTGACGCTTTTAAGTCTTTCTTCTGTCATGTTAAAACTTGTTTTTGAATAACATAAAAAAATTGTATCAAGACAAACCTATGTCAAAAGGACAGATTTTAGTATACGTTGGCCCTATAGAAATCTACGGAAAAACCCTTTTTTGTATACAAACATAAATATCAGACATATGATGCCAGGGCCCGACTATAGAGTGGGCACAAAGGGCAATCTGACTCCACATGATGTGAGCAGAGATTTATCTGAACTGCACAGATTGCTGCAAATTATCGCCACACTTGCTGCAATGTCTAGAGGGCGACCACTAGATGGCGCTCTTGTAGTACACCTTTTAGGCTGCTAAATTCTGCTTTATTTTTTAGCAACTATTGTGATTAATTATGTGATTATGTGCTGCGACTATCCTCGGTGAAGTATTATTTTTATTTGTAAAAGGTGCTCATGTGGGACATTACCTGAGCAGCGCATTACAGATTTGCATTTAAATACAGTATTTATCAACCATACAAAGAGACTGTATTGATTTAACAAATTCTAACACTGGGGGTTTCATTTCACAAAGAATCTGTAATTACATCCCTCAATGGACACAAACAAATCAGTATCAGAAATATTCCCGGTTATGTTACATAAAAGATGACACTGGATTAATGATTTTGATTAACGGTGATGTGGAGACAAGACATTTTATTTAATGTTGTGTTAGCGCGCTCATTTACAGATTATTTCCCCTTAAAATAGAAAAAAGACACGCAAATTTACAATTCCCTGAGTCGTCCTCTAGTGCCACCTATTTTAATATCTTTTTAGCCATTTATGAGTTGTCTCCCATACAGACGGGGGAGGGGGGATCATTAATGGCAGCAATTAGTGTCTATGTAAGGAGGTGCTTCGCAAAAGTTCACGTGGACTTTCCCCCCAGTGTTAGGCTGGGTTCACATGAGCATGTTCGGTCCGTAAAGGACGGAATGTATTTCGGCCACAAGTCCCGGACCGAACACACTGCAGGGAGCCGGGCTCCTAGCATCATACTTATGTACGATGCTAGGCGTCCCTGCCTCTCCGTGGAACTACTGTCCCGTACTGAAAACATGATTACAGTACGGGACAGTTGTCCGGCAGCGAGGCAAGGACTCCTAGCATCGTACATAACTATGATGCTAGGAGCCCGGCACCCTGCAGTGTGTTCGGTCCGGGACTTGTGGCCGAAATACGTTCCGTCCTTTACGGACCGAACATGCTGGTGTGAATCCAGCCTTATACACAACTTGTACTGTGTTGCGGTTCATGTGTTTGTTATGTTGGCACTGCCTTGAAATGGGTTATCCGGGTTTCTAAAGTTGATGGCCTATCCTTAGAACCTAGGATGGGCCATCAATATTCGATCGGTGCGGGTCCGACTCTCGGCACCCCTGCCGATTAGCTGTATGAAGGGGCTGTGGCACTCATACGAGTACCGCGGCCACTTTATTTTTTAACCTGGATAGGCCTTTTAATTGTCATGCCATGTTTATTTGACATACACACTGGGCACGCCGGAGATTTTGGCGGGCTCTGGTGATGTGCGAACGCCTGGTGATGTGCGTGGTGCCGTAGGGGCTCCATTCAGCGGTGTAGCAAATATATTTAAGGGGGAGCTGTGGTGAGACACGAGGAGAGTGGGTCGTGTACTGAGAGAGAGTGGTACAGTGTAGAGCAAAATGTCAGGTGTGAGGAGTAGATATCGCATGGGACTGGTAGTACAACAGGGACTGGAGGAAGGTTTATGGAGAGGAGTCTGTGCAATCCTTTAGTGGGGTAATGGGTTAGGACCGAGGGCCAAACATACACTAAAAACTGACCCTCTTACATCTATAGTGGTTGACGCCAAGCTCCCCCATATGAAAGTGAAGAGATGGGGAATGCATTTCAGATTTATGTCATACTTGCCATCTCTCCCGGAATGTCTGTGATGCCATCTGGAAGAGCCGTCAAGTCTCTCAGGCGCCGTCTCCTGACTTGGGGCTGGCATCAGGACTTTTTCTGCAGAGGTCTGAGCTATCAGACTTCATACAGTATATAGTTTAGAACGGAGAGAGGCCATGGAGGATGGTGGCCTGGCAAGTACAAGCAGGCCATCGATGAAGCAGTGCCGATAGCTGAGTATTTTGCTTTGCTAGAGGGGTAGTTCTCGGTGAGTTTGCTGGGGGCTGTGGAGATAGTCAGCCCTGGAGTCGGGACCAGGAGCGAATGAGCAGAACTGTTCTCAAACCCGTCTGTAGTGGGTCTAGTAGTTGAGTTTGGATTGATTCTTTGAACAGGTGGGCCTGGATGGAAGCTACAGCGCGTCTGGTTGCTCTGGAAAACAAATTGTTTCCACAGCACTGGACTGCAGGTGGGTGCACGCCTCAATTGGGCCTGGTCCACGGTCCTCAATATCAGACAAACAAGAAATGGACAGAGGCAGCACTTCCAAAAAGCATCAGCAGTTTATTCACCCGTGCGACGTTTCAGTCCAGCAGGACTTTTTTCAAGCATAAAAACACACATCAGGTCATAAGAATATAAAGGCTCACAAAGCCCAATCAAGATAACACAGTGATTAAGACAAAATACAATATAAAATAAGCTGCACAAAGACAAAATGCAATGTGAAGGTACAGACATTAATACCAGTGATAATATAAACATACATAATGGTGATTAACCCCTTAATGACCAGCCTATTTTGGACCTTAATGACCAAGCTATTTTTTACGTTTTTCCATCATCGCATTCCAAGAGCTATAACTTTTTTATTTTTGCGTCGACATAGCTGTATAAGGTCTTGTTTTTTTGCGGGACGAGTTGTATTTTTTGATAGCACCATTTTGAGGTACATAGAATTTATTGATTAACTTTTATTAACTTTTTTTTGGGGGGGAATAGAAAAAACCTGAAATTTCGCCAATCTCTTTTTTGCGTTCTAAATCTACGCCGTTTACCGTGTGGTATAAATAACACAATAAGTTTATTCAGCGGGTTGTTACGATTGCAACGATACCAAATTTGTATCGTTTTTGTATGTTTTACTACTTTTACAAAGTAAAAACGCTTTTTTTTTTCCAAAATTATTTGTTTTTGTGTCTCCATATTTGAAGAGCCGTAACGTTTTTATTTTTTCGCCGATGCAGTTGTATGAGGGCTTTTTTTTTGCGGGAAGACTTGTAGTTTTTATTGGTACCATTTTGGAGTAGATGCGACTTTTTGATTACTTTTTAATCACATTTTTTTAAAGTCAGTATTCACAGAAAACAGCATTTTTTCAGTTGTTTTTTATTTAATTTTTTACGGCGTTCACCGTGCGGGTTAAATAATGTAATAGATTTATAGTCGGGGTCGTTACGGACGCGGCGATACCAAATATGTGTAACTTTTTAACTTTATTTAGTTTTTTTAATAGTAAAGCAGTTTGTAAGGGGAAAAAGTGGGTTTTTCATTTTTTTTTCACATTTTTGTTTTATTAACTTTATTAAACTTTTTTTTAAACTTTTTTACTAGTCCCACTAGGGGACTTCACTATGCGATCCTCCGATCGCTATTATAATACACTGCAATACTTTTGTATTGCAGTGTATTATGCCTGTCCGTTTAAAACGGACAGGCATCTGCTAGGTCATGCCTCCGGCATGATCTAGCAGGCGTTCGCTCCAGGCAGACCTGGGGGCCTTTATTAGGCCCCCCGGCTGCCATCGGAGACACTGACACTCGGCGATCGTATCGCCGGGTGTAGGTGAGAGAGAGGGAGCTCCTGAGGGGTTAAACGGGTGAGATCGATACTAATATCGATCTCACCCGGCAGAGCAGGGACGCCCCCAGCCCTCAGCTGCCTCTGGCAGCTGAGAGCATGGAGATTTGACAGCTCCCTGCTCTGTTTACTTATTCCGATGCCGCAATGTAAAAAGTCTATGGCATCGGAATAAGGCCCGTTAGTGACTGACGTAAAAAGACTATGGGCCGGTCACTAACGGGTTAAGGGACTGGTACAGAAAAAGACAGTCCTAGACTCAAAAGAGTGTTAATAACATAATGACTCACTGTCACGAAGGGTCTGTGGACCCACTGGGCCGTACCGCCTTGGCGGTAAGGCAGCTGGCCAACAGGAAGCAGGTGAATGTCTATAGTTCTATAGGTACCTGTGGCAGCTCAGACACCAGCAGGGCAGGCTCGGCTGGGACTTAGATAGCAGGCGGATGTCAGGCTAGGTGAAGCAGGTCAGACGTGGATGCAGCACGGCACGACTTTGGCACAGCTCAGCGCTAGACCAGGAAGGTATGGATTGCTAGGAACAGGAACTGGAAACAGGTATAGGTACAGGGACAGGAACAGGGACTGAAACAGGAACTGGAACAGGAAACACACTAGGAGGCCATCAACTATAGGGAACACAACAACGCTCAGGCATAGAACTAGGGGGCTGGACCCCTCTTATAGTCCAGGGCAGGGGTCAGGAACCTTTTTGGCTAAGAGAGCCGTAAACGCCACATATTTTGAAATATAATTCCGCGAGAGCCGTACAATATGTTTAAAGGGCCATTGACAGATCAATCGCTCCAATGTTCACTTAGTACAGCAAGGAATGCTCCTCCCTGCTGTATAAAGCCACAACTGGACTGAAACAATGGTAATTAGCAGTAAAAAATTAAATAAATAACTTACATTGTGAGCTTGCGATGCATGACATCAGTCCAGCAGTCTGGCTTCTTCTTTTTCCTGCGCATGACTGGAAGCTGGCATTCTTCCCACCTGATGTTGAGAGAATGCCAGCTTTGAGGCATTCGCAGAAGAAAGAAGCTGGAATGTTGGACAAGTTTTTCCAAATCTTCATTAAGTGATTTAAACTTATTCACCCACATGTCTGAAGCCTTCAGGTCAGCAGCTTGTAGCTCAAAATCTCTGATGGAGACACCAGGGATATAACTCAGGTCAGTGCTGTCCAGTGCACACTCATGTGGATGAGTGATGAACTTAAAAAGACGAGTGTGCTCACGAAATTCTCCAAAGCGCGCTTTGAATGATTACTAGGGGACGCAGGTGCGTGCTTGCAGACGGCGCGGCAATGCAGGGAGTTATGGGAAATGTAGTCCATGCTCCCTGCCGCTCACCACTGCCGCCAATGCTTATCAGGCCATCAAAGAACTACCAATATCAGCGTAGGGATGTCACGATACCAGAATTTGGACTTCGATACCGATACTTCGTTTAGTATTGCGATTTCGATACCAATTTCGATACTTTTGCCAACAGTAATAAAAAAGAAAAATCTTCAGTTTTCTGATGTGAGGCGCGACGTGTGATGAATTTTGAACGCGCCTCACATTAATAGTAATTAATCCCATCATGTTTCTCAGTCATAATGGGTTAATGTGCGAGGTACATGATGGGGTTAATTACTATTAATGTGAGGAACATGGAGGGTAAATTCATCGCACCTCGTGCCTCACATTAATAAGTGAATGAAAGCCGTGTTTATTTCATTTTTTTACAGCGTACACATCATAAATGATGCAAAAAACATTGTTGTCCGCGCCATTACTGAATGTGTCGATTTTATGTATTGAGACTTATTTTAATGTTTATTGTAAAAAAGGTGAATGTGTATTTTTTTTTAAATTTTAACAATACTTTGTTTTTACTTTATTTTTAAACTTTAATGTACTGACATATATCAGATATATGCCAGTACATTAGCCTGTGGACAGATAATACACAGGCAGTTGTTAGGACATACTTGGGTATGTCCTAACAACATGAAATATGGTAAGACAGCCCTGGGGTCCGTCAATAGACCCTGGGCTGTCTGCCCATATATGGTATGGCCCTCGATCGCGTCACAGGAATTCCCTGTGACGCGATCCAGGGGCATCCCCCCTGCTCACTTTCCCCTGAATGCTGCAGTCAGCTGTGATGGCAGCATTCAGGGGAATAGCGGCGGAGATGAGAGGTTTCTCTGATCTCCGCCGTTATAGAGCGGGGCTGCGGCTGTGTAATACAGCCATTGCCCCGCTCCTGACAGGAAGTGCGCGCGCGGTCAGCATGAGGAGGTGCGGCCGGCGCTGCACTAATGAGCGGCAGTTCAGGCACTGAGGACAGAACATGGGGGTGTTTTGCAGTGCGACCGCCATGTTCTGTCTTCAGTGCCGCCGCTCATTAGTGCAGCGCTGGCCGCATCGCATCATCCTGACCCCGCGCACATGTCATGACTCAGGAGCGGGGCAGTGGCTGAATTACACAGCCGCAGCCGCGCTCCCATACATTCATGTATTACTATACTGAGCTGTGCGGCTGCGCAGCGAAGTATCGAAATACAGGAAATAGCGGTATCGAACCGTTTAGGGATGCACAGTATCGAAACAGTATCGAAGTTTCGATGCACCGTGCATCCCTATATCAGCGTGCACCGCGGCCTGATGGAGCGCGGTGCATGCATCCTTCCCATAGACAGGTAGGAGCCCTGTCTGCGAGCCAGATACGGCCATCAAAAGAGCCATATCTGGCTCGCGAGCCATAGGTTCCCGACCCCTGGTCCAGGGTAAAGTTCGTCCATGAGGTCCGGTGCGCGTGCACGCTCGTGCCCGCTCTACGGGATCCGGCAGAGGTGAGTGGACGTGAGCGCTGGCGTCTCCAGAGTAGGAGGCTGGGGCCAGCGCTTGCCGACTCGTGGCTGCGGCTGTCAGGTGGATGTTGGAGCTAACAGCCCGCAGCCACGGACATTACACTCACCCAGTTGTATATAATAAAAATCGTTCCAAATTATCATTTACAGAAACTGGAAGGGCGAATTCCTCTTGGTCTCAGATGTCCATGTGTGTATACTACGTATTTCACACATGTGTGATAGAACTGCAATCACCGACTGCGATACATCGCGAATTCACGCGAGATCGCAAGTAGTTATTCCCGCGCTGTGTGCGATCTAGTACGCATGCGCGGGGATAAATACTTGCGATCTCGCGTGATTTTGCGATGTATCGCAGGCGGTGATTGCAGTTCTATCACACATGTGTGATATACGTACACCGCATTCCAAATTATTATGCAAATGTTATTTTTCGCTGATTTTTCGCTGATTTTCCTAAATAGTCGATGCAACAGACAGTATAATCTTCAAGCCATCAACCGTTGGAGTATAATGCAAATTTTATTGAACAAATCTCCTAATGATAACAGATTTTTTTTTAGAAGTAAAAATCTCAAAATGCACGGTTTCACATTATTATGCACAACAGAGATCAAAACATTTTAAAGGTTGTAAAGAGAACTAAAATGGTCATTTGTTGAATTTGCAGCATCCGGAGGTCATATTTACAGAAATCAAAAGCTCTTTCAATAAAAAAAAACTTAACAGGCCAAGTTACATGTTAACATAGGACCCCTTCTTTGATATCACCATCACAATTCTTGCATTTATTGAATTTGTGAGTATTTGGACAGTTTCTGCTTGAATATCTTTTCAGGATGTCAGAATAACCTCCCAGAGCTTCTGTTTAGATGTGAACTGCCTCCCACCCTCATAGATATTTTGCTTGAGGATGCTCCAAAGGTTCTCAATAGGGTTAAGGTCAGGCGAACATGGGGGCCACACCATGAGTTTCTCTCCTTTTATGGCCATAGCAGCCAATGACACAGAGGTATTCTTTGCAGCATGAGATGGTGCATTGTCATGCATGAAGATAATTTTCCTACGGAAGGCACGGTTCTTCGTTTTGTACCACGGAAGAAAGTGGTCAGTCATAAACTCTACGTACTTTGCAGAGGTCATTTACACACCATCAGGGACCCTAAAGGGGCCTACCAGCTCTCTCCCCATGATTCCAGCCCAAAACATGACTCCGCCACCTTCTTGCTGACGTCACAGCCTTGTTGGGACATGGTGGCCATTCACAAACCATCCACTACTCCATCCATCTGGACCATCCAGGGTTGCACGGCACTCATCAGTAAACAACACGGTTTGAAAATTAGTCTTCATGTATTTCTGAGCCCACTGCAACCGTTTCTGCTTCTGAGCATTGTTTAGGGGTGGCCGAATAATAGCTTTATGCACACTTGCAAACCTCTGGAGGATCCTACACCTTGAGGTTCGCGGGACTCCAGAGGCACCAGCGGCTTCAAATACCTGTTTGCTGCTTTGCAATGGCATTTTAGCAGCTGCTCTCCTAATCCTATTAATTTGTCTGGCAGAAACCTTCCTCATTATGCCTTTATCTGAATGAACCCGTCTGTGCTCTGAATCAGCCACAAATCTTTTCACAGTACGATGATCACGCTTAAGTTTTCTTGAAATATCCAATGTTTTCATACCTTGTCCAAGGTATTGCACTATTTCACGCTTTTCAGCAGCAGAGAGATCCTTTTTCTTTCCCATATTGCTTGAAACCTGTGGCCTGCTTAATAATGTGGAACGTCCTTCTTAAGTAGTTTTCCTTTGATTGGGCACACCTGGCAAACTAATTATCACAGGTGTCTGAGATTGATTACAATGATCCAAAGAGCCCTAAGACACAATACCATCCATGAGTTTAATTGAAAAACGAATAATTAAATGTTTATGACACTTAAATCCAATGTGCATAATAATTTGGAACACGGTGTAGTATACACACATGAACATCTGAGACCAAGAGGAATTCGCCCTTCCGGTTTCTGTAAATGATAATTTGGAACAATTTTTATTATATACAACTGGGTGAGTCATTATGTTATTAACACTCTTTTGAGCCTAGGACTGCCTTTTTCTGTACCAGTCCCTTAATCACCATTATGTATGTTTATATTATCACTGGTATTAATGACTGTACCTTCACATTGCATTTTGTCTTTGTGCAGCTTATTTTATATTGTATTTTGTCTTAATCACTGTTTTATCTTGATTGGGCCTCGTGAGCCTTTATATACTTATGTCTGTTTTTATGCTTGAAAAAAGTCCTGCTGGACTGAAACGTCGCACGGGTGAATAAACTGCTGATGCTTTTTGGAAGTGCTGCCTCTGTCCATTTCTTGATTATCTGGTTGCTCTGGAGGCCTAAACATAGCCTGGTAATTGTCATCCTAGGCAAAGCTGGACTAACTAGTCATAGGAGTAGGTAGCAGTAGGTGACGAATAAGAGCAGGGCCCTAGTGAATAGGCTACCTGTATCCTGGAGTGACAGGAAGTGTGAGGGAGGAGACCTTGTTTGGGTCTGAAGACCTACTGATAGGACTGCCTGTCAGGTGTGTGTCAGTAAATATTGGACAACGGTGTCCTGTAGCGAATTTACCCTAGAAGGGTGGGATCAGAGCTACTAGATGACTAGGGCCAGTAAGGTTAAGGCCAGAAGGGATGAAAAGACACATAGAGAGCACTAATAGAAGGGAGGTTGGACAAGAAAAGTGCGGGAAGCTGACAGAAAGACGGGAAAGCTGAGGAATAGGTGGAGAGCTGTGTGAAGTAGCACAAACTGGGTAGTGGTCTCGGAAAGACAGATGGAGACCTGTAGAAGGAAATAGTCTGAGAAATGGATCTGTTTGACTGTTTAGTAACGTTTAGGAGTCCATACCACTTTATGTGTTGTAACCATTACGCTTGATGTGCCTCATAAAAAGGAAATAACCGTATGGTTGCGTGCCACTGTGATAACAGTTGTGTGTTCCAATGAAATACTTGTTCAACGTTCATTTTGTCTGGAATTGTGTTTCTTTTAACGGGGATCCACTCGAGGAACCCCACGTTACATTATAACGTTATTCCTAAGTATATACGGTAAAGTAAAGGTAAATCTTCACATAGCACTTGCAGAGAGAGAGAGAGAGAGAGAGAGAGAGAGAGAGAGTGCAGCATAGCAACTATAACTATATTACAACTTTAAAAATAACCTTCACAGATATCTATAGAAAGTTCTCATACCTTGTCAGAACTGGAGATAATTCTAATTCCATTAATATCTGCTGTGTAGTTGACTGTAAAATGTCATCCAGTTGTTATGTTACCAGGAATTACAGGCGGTTTGAGCCTCCACCTTTACCTTTACCGTAGTGTAGCTATAGGGGGTGCAGACGTAACGGTCGCACCTGGTGCCTAAGAGGGTCTTGAAGGTTCCTCTACCCATAAGTAGACACCTGAAATATGAATGGCACATGGTAGGTGGGGGCGCAGGAGTCTGAAGTTACACCTCTGGGAAAGCTGGACGATATCCAAAATACTTGCTGTTACAGATCTCATAAATATTTCCTGAATTGAAAATATATCTTGATATGCAGTGTTACGCAAGGGATAAAAAAAATTACCCACGTGCCTAATGACATTGCCGTAAGGCGTCCATATTGGTTATACCCATCTTTCCCAGGATATAATATAAATAAAAAATGCTGGATACAGATTTTACAATTTGACAGAAGACAACTTAATAATTTCAATTTGTTGTTGATTTTTTTGGTAGTCCGCTGTATGTGGGAAAACTGCGTCCTCCACCCCACAATCAATGCTGTGTTTCAAATATCCATTAATAATAAGCGTTTGAAGCTTTTAAATTCATATTTATGAAAAACGATAGCAGATTTTTTTTTGTGTTTTATTAGTGTGTCATTGGTATTGGAGACTTTTTTATGATATTATATTCAAATCATAGTGACAAATAATGTTTATATAATAGCGTCGTGCAATGCCAACAACATTTTTTATTTTAAAGCAGAAATTATATTGTATATAATAATATTAACAACATGGTGCCATATAGTGCTCAAACAATACAACCAAGTGCATAATGCTGCTAAAAAATTCTCAAATAGCAGTGCCGTACGACATCTACATAATATCGCCAAAACCATCCAAAGATTGCTCAATTACTTCTACATTGAGCCAAAATAATAATATCACTGTCATATAAAGCCCAAATAGTACCACTACATAGTGCCCTAATATAACTGCCATACAGTCCCCAAGTAATACAACTGAATACTACCCAAAAATCACCATACGTCACTTCATACATTCATGCATACATATCAACATTTACTACACACGTTTGCTCACATATGCACGCTCACTACATACGTGCATGCTCACTACATCCATTCATGCTCAAATAAGTACACTGTGCATGCATAGATATTTTCCCACACATATACAAACACATGCAGGCTAACTACACACCTACTATATGCTCACTACATACATACTACATTCACTAAAGTAATTTGCAACGTTTCAAGCATGAAAAATAAAAAAAACGTCATCATTTTTGCCTCCATGTGTCCCCCTTGGTGCAGCTGTTAATCTATGGGGAGCGTCTCTGATCAGACTCACTCTTCTTATCTCTCTGGCAGCTCACGATATAGTCCCTTCTTACATCCCCTGCAGAAGTCCTCACAGCTATACTGCCATGTTACTGCAGACGCTCTGCTCCTTCCCTGACAAGCAGGGCAGAAAGCTATTTCTATTGGCTGCTCTGCAGGACATTGCAGAGGATTATTATGCGGAGACCTGGCTGTGAGGTGAGAGACTGAGCATTCGTGTCCACCACCACTCAGGTCATTAGTTCGACGTTCACATTGCTATACACTTTAAATACCAAGTGGCGCCATAAGTAAATGTTATAACTCTTCACTGGATATTTTTTCAAGTTTATTTTTAAGATTTATACATTAAATATGATATTTAATGGTGGTAAAATCCCTGTTTAGATTTAAGAGGGATGGCAGTAGTTATATCAGGGTGTGTCTAATATTAGTGAACCCAATTATTAGTACAATTTAGCTAATTGGATTACTGAGTAACCAAACTGTATTTAGTGTTTATTTTGTTTTTGGTTTTTTTTATACTAAATTTTCCTTCATAAGCAATTAAGCGTGACAAATGTATAAATAATATGTGTGATTGGGGGGGGGGGGGGGAAATACTTTTTCACAGCACTATAATACTAAATAAAATAATTATCTCCTTTTATTGCCGTTCACCTCCCTCCGTCTCCGCTCATCAGATAAAGGTTTACATGCCATGCCTCAGTAGAAACTAAACCTTTTACAGAAAAATTCTCCAGAGTTCCTTCCACATCTCGCTCCAGGCTCTTGCCAAATTAATGTCAAATTAACACCAAGTCATTGCTTCTTCACAAGCCACAGCGAGAGAACGACCTTGTGCCTGTTTTATCGGCCTGTCTTACTGTAAACTGACAGATTCTAATTCCATTCATTTATATGAGAGCATCTAACCTCAGCCTGCCCGGGTTCACGTCTTGTAACAGCGGCAGATTTCTATATCTACTTTGACCCCTTTAACAACCACGTAACGTAATCTTCCTTCCCCAGGTCTCCCAGCAGTCTCCCATTAAAGATCGGATCTATACTAGTCCTGATTTCAGCGTTTCTCACTATCTGGCAGAAAATTTCATGTGTAGTGTTATTTTACCATGGGATCTTTCCTCCAACCTTTCCCATTGATTAAGGATTGAGAGAAATCCTAATTAAATGATGAGATTTTGTATATTCAAAGAGGAACAAAACACAGAACAATCCAGACAGTCGAAAGTTCATTCATGTGAAAGCAGAATATGAAGTTATACTAGGTTAAAAGTTAGATTTAGAACTCTCACACATGACATGGTGCGTGTACAGAACCTGAAGGGTGCCCCGTGGAGTCCCTATGGCTCTATACGTGCCCTTGTATGTTGCCTTCGTGAGGCACCATTTTCTACTCATAGAAGCAATGCTTCTACTGGACGAAAATACCTTCGTAATACGGCATGCCATGGAATCCAGTAGAACCTTCTCTTGTAACCCATTCCACCAGGGAAACAAATATTGACCCCTCTTATACCCTAAACTACCTAAGAAGGGGGCATTACCCTAGACCCCTAGGAAATCAAATAAAAAATCCCACCTTCTACCCTAGGCCACCAAGAAAGTAGGCATTAACTATCACTTCCTCTCTGTCTTCCATGCTAGATTGCTAAGAAAGGGAGCATTACACTACCAGGGAATCAAACATTAATCCACTCTTTTACCCTAGACCACAAAATAATCGAATATTAACTTCTCCAATTCTCTACAATGCCTCTGGGCCCTTTTTGCGGTCGCACCGCCTGCGATCCTTACGCATCTGTAAATGACCAAGAAAGTAGGTGTTATCCTACACTACCAAGGACTCAAATATTAACCCCCCTCTTCTATCCTAAACCTCAAGGGAATAAAAATGTTAACCTCTATACTGCCCCACACCAACAAGGAAGGAGCCATTAACCCCTTCTTCTTCTACAGAAGATGACTAGGAAAAGGGCCATTACCCTACACTATCAGGGACTCAAATATTAACCCCCTCTTCTATCCCAGACCACAAGGGAATAAAAATGTTAACCTCTATACTGCCCCACACCACCAAAGAAGGAGCCATTAACCCCCTCTTCTTCTACACCAGATGACAAAGAAAGGGGATATTACCCCCCCCCCCTACCAGGGACTCAAATATTAGCCTCCTTTTTTACCCTAGACCGCAAGTAAATGAAATATTAACCCCTCCACTGCCTTAGACTGCGAGGGAAGTCTTAATTAGTTTAATAGTCCAAAAAATGTTTAATTTTTTTTTTTTGTTTTGTTACTTTAAATGACTTAAATATCCAGTTACATTGACTACACCATTCTGATGTGTCAGGCTGCACAACTATCACTGGAGACTAAAACTGAAAGGTACGTTCTGTACAAAGAGACGTTAAAAGGACACAAAAGTTCACACCACTATTATAGCAAGACCTCTAAACAACCCCCGTATATAACGTCCTGTCAGGGTAGACACATATGAGTGGCATACTAAATGTGTACACTTGTAGAAAATGTTCTTCCAATACAATGTCATGTCAAACCACATTTTTCTTAAATCCCCCAGGCCAGTGATATAAGATTCAAAGCTAGATTACTTCTTGAGTCAAGTATTCCCTAAATTAAAAAGGTGATAAATTTAATCAACTTCAAGGACGTGTTAAGGCTGCACCGTCTGTGAAGAGAGGTAATAACGAATTAAATAGCGTACTTATTCAATAAATGATGTCTCCATATTTTACATTGCTGTCTCCGATTATCTTAATGGCCTTGGATTATTACAGTGATGTTACGGAAAAGGGAAATGTTTTGGCAACCTACAAATTTTATATCAACTTTCAAAATATTTTTGGGAAAATATACCAGTCTGTGAAAGTGTTATGGAGGGCCAATTCCATCAGAGGTGGACTTGGAGTTTTTTGAGGCCCACAGCCATTAAAAGCCATAGACCCCTTCCCAACCCCTGGAGCCATGATACACTTGCATTAGAGGGGCCGTTATCACTTTTTGTAAGTCCTACACTTAAATTTTGTGACTGCTGTAAGTTACTTAGGGGTTTTGAGCCTCCTATGGCCATGGGCTCCACCGGTGCTCCTCTGATGCCAAAATGGTCAGCCACCTTTGCGTCCGGTTCTCCATGGGCAAACAATGGAAGGGTCAACAGTCAAGGCCACTACTTTGCCTTGTGGGTAAATTATACCATAAGTAGGTTCTACTTGTCATTCATTAGAAAATGACCAATAACTCAGAAAGCAGTCTTCATTCTTGGACTCCGACTGAGGAGAAGAGGGGCATTGACCCGTCCACACAGAGATACCTATAGCAACAATATGCGAAAGAACTTCAACACAGAGTATATTATGTAAATGTAGTATTTCTGGAAAAGTTAAAATCTTTCCTAGTCATGTGATGATCACACAGGTGCATGGCTCGTTACAAGACACAGCTCCGATAACTGTAACGAGCTGTGCACCTGTGTGAACATCACATGACTAGAACAGATTTCTATTCTCTGGAAGTAAACAGTGAAGGTTCCTACTGAAAGACAGCAAGTAGAGATTTTATAAACCACGAGGAATTGATACAGATAGTATATCAAAAACAGTATAACTTTTTATTATACAATTTAGTTTTTTTTGCTGAAGATATAATACACTTTTAGGCCTAGTTCACACAGGGTTTTTTTGCAGGCAGAAAAATCTGCCTGCACGCTGTTGCCACTTTTTTGCTGCCTTTTTCGGCTGGGGCCATTGAGTGCCATGGGCAAAACACGCAGACAAAACCGTTTTCTCTGCTTTCTATGGATGTCAATGGGAGGTCAGAGACGGAAACACCTCCGTTTCTTTTTCCCGTGAGCATTTTTTTCCGATCACGGGAAAAAAAAGGCCTCCTCCTCCTATTGAAATCAATGAGTGGCGTTTTCGGCCATTTTTTTACGTGGTTACTGACTCGGTTTTTGCGTCAAAAACAGCGCCAAAAAACACCACGGGAACATACCTTAGGTTTCTTTTAGGTATTTAATATTTTGGGAACGTATTTATGGTTCACTACATGAACTGGATGCAGCATGAAGTGACTGATTATTTTTTGTGTTTTACTACATAGACATCAGTTCTTTAGATCTCTTTGTGTATATAAGAAATCTAGGATTTAGACTCTATATATCTTTTGCTCCTGCTTTTGATTTATGTGGCAGCCACCAGCTCATTCAGTGGACCTTGTGCCAGGGCTGACCCCTTGGGATTAATTGAGGCTTTGTTGACCTCTCCTTCATGCTTCCCTGATAGCATAGAGCAGTTTGTAACGTGCAGGCGGCTCAATTTCACTCGATTATCCAGTACATGACAGTATTCACTATGTGACATGTCTATAATAAACACAGATTTAATACCAAACAGAGATAGACAAAGTGATCTGCCCGATTTGCCAATCAATTTCCAATCAACCCGGCAATACTGGCGGATCAATTTGCCAAGTGGTTATTTTAATCAAATCAGAAACTCAGGAAATCGAGTATGACAAAGAATACAAATAGGGTGGAAAGATTTGCTCATCTCATGCAAAATGTGAAACAATAAGTAAGTCTGGTATACATATGTATATCATGTTGGGAGCTAAAACAGTCCTAATGGACTATGAGGGGTATGTTCACACACAGCTAAATGCCTACAAACATCTGCCCATTAAATTTAATGGGAAAAACAGCGTTTCGTTCAGACTGGGTGTTTTTTTTTTTACGCCACTGTTTTAAAAAAAGACGGCGCGTAAAAAAACGCCCTGTAAAAAGAAGGCGTATGTCACTTCTTGAGCTGTTTTTCTTTGTGTCAATAGAAAAACAGCTCCAAAAACGTCTAGAAAAAAGGCCTCAACAAAAGTTTTCAGCTTCAAAAACGGCTGAAAATCAGAGGCAGTTTTTTTTCGGAAAACGGCTACGTAATTTTCAGCCGTTTTTGACTCTCCGTGTGAACATACCCTAAGAAGGTTAGCAGGGCAGTACTTTGTAGTCCATTACATTAGCCTCTCTCTGCACTGACTAATAGATGAGGGTCCAAAATAGGGGTCTGCCTCTATTTGCTTAGAATTCCCTAATAAGGTATTTGAAAATGGATTTTACTAACCCAGACAACCCCTTTAAGGGCACTAAATCTAAACATGAATAAAGAAAACACTTACCTACCATTTGAAAGAATTTTTACGTGTCCCAAAAAGCGTCCACCTTCTCCTGGTTCCCTCATTTTTGGTTGGAAATTACTTGTCTCCATTGCTGACAAAGCAGTGGAGTGATAAACGCTTAGCCCAGTTTTAAAAGCTTCTTGTTTTACATGCCCTACCGAGGGAGGAAAGGGGAAACTAACCACATACTTCCTTGGATACAAAAAAAGACTATAAATTCCTTTTTCACCACTCTTAAAGGGGTACTCCAATTTGGACAATCCTCTTTTGTTAGAAAAGTCCCCTGACAATAAGCTGATCAATAAGTAACCTGCTGATGGGACCCACAGCGTTTAGGTGTACTATGTGGAGGAGCCTGGCAGCAAGAATTCCATTTCCCTGCAGCGCCACTGCAGGGAAAATGAAGAATTACACAGGATTTTTTTTTTCTAATCAATGAGTTGTCCATGTAATGTACGGGTTGGTTTGGTCCTCCAGAATGAGAGAAACTCTTTGTCGCCTCTCCCTGTCCTTTTTAATAGATAGGAACTGAATGCAGGACCCTCCTTCATTAGCTCAGAATAATGGGGTATTTAAAAACAGGATTTTTATACCCAGACAACCCCTTACAGTAAGGGCCAGCACTGAGAGGATAGCAAGGCTATGTCCTTTTTTTTTTCCTTCTATGAAGCGGAGAGGAACTTGAAATCTCATCTGATGCTTGGTGAACCTAGCATAGACAAATGATCTGTAAAAACATGTAGCTCCCAAGTTTCCTGGATCCAGTAAAACAGTCCTGTATTTTAAATACTATCCTCCTCCATTCTCATGTGCCCTATAGGTCCCAACAGATGTGAGATCCTTTATGACTCAAAAACATTTAAAGAGAACCTGTTATCTCTCCTGACATGTCTGTTTTAGGAAATAATTGGATTCCCTATGAAATAACAATTCTGGAGCATCTTATCTTAGAACTCTACATTGTGCCATTCCTCTGTTATTCCTGCTGCAAATTTATGAATAAATTGACAACTGGGTGTTAGCAGTTGGTGGTGTGTCCCTAAACAGACTGACACTGTCCAATCAGTGCGGACAGAGTGAGACTGTATAGGGACACGCCTCTTTGACAAGGGGAATGGTAACACCCAGTTGGCAATTTATTCATACATTTCTAGGAGGCATAGCAGAGGAAAAGCACAGCATGGCATGCTCTGGGTACTGTTTGGCAACATGTGGCACATTATAACACTATGTGGGTACCTTTTTGTCTTTTTGTGGGTACTGTATTATTGTATGGCATTCAGGGCAATGTAGTATGCACTATAAATTTGGGTAATGAATTGCACTACTGGGATTTGTATGCAGTAAATAGGTGCATGACTCCAGCACTGTACACATAAGTCTATTTTTATGTTTCCAGCAGGAATTGAACCGCAGTTTAGTATGTTCATACTACAGACAGTGATTTTAATGAGTCATTGCAGAAGGATTTTTCAGCCATCAAACTCCTATTTCCAGCCGGTTGTAGAAAAAATTTCCTATTTTCATTTATAGGGTGTACGCGCGCGGTAACATCACATTACCAAGTATATTCAGGAAGGAAAATTCGAAGCTATAAATGTTTTAAAAAGTGCAATGTTTGTATGGAACAAACTGTTCCGGCTACAGATGACTGAAATTTACCATTACTTTTTATATTTGACTCGTGATACAAACAACAAGGATGATAAATTGTCTAGCGACACAAATGGCGGCATTAAATCATCTCTGGGAGATGCTCAGAGACGGAGATTCACTTACCTTGAGCTCCATCTTCTCCAGCTGATGGTAATGGGATTTACGGTCACTCCGAGTCGGCTAAGTGTGATCGGCGACTTGTTTATCTAACACACTTGCAGTGGTTTTCTCTGCATAGAGTCGGATTGTTCTTAAAGGGGCTGTACATTTGTACGGTTTTGAAATACGAGTCAATTTGTAAGACTTGAGTCACCTTCTCATGAAAAAGTTATGGAAAGAAGGAACTTTTTGACATCAAATTTTTTTTTCTATTTTGTCAACTTTTTGCTTCAAGAGTTCAGCCCTGATAAACATAAAACCCATTCATTTGTTTAACTACATGGAGTCTCTTCTCTATAAAGATACGGTATTGAATTCAAGTCACATTGTTGTATAATTTGTTCACCTAAAAACTTTATAGGTGTCTTGGCTGAACAATGCCCCTGGCGCCTTTCATGACCTCAGAGACTTTATGAACTGGATGATATTTAAGTCTATTTATGGACTGCAGAGATAGCAATCTAGATCTATAGCACATCCAGTTACTGCTAGAGTTTGGTGACGGAGTAAACTAAGTTTCTCTCCTAGTGTCAATTTTTAAGTTTGAAGATACTTCATGAGATTTAAGGGGGTTTTACACTGGACGATTATTGGGCAGACAAGCATTCATATAACGCTCGTTGCCGATAATGTCCCTGTGTAAACAGAGAATTGAGAGAAAAAAGCACGGCGCCACATAGTGTGAGTAAGCCCAAGAAATAACAAACTATGTTTGACAGATGGAGGCTTACCACAGGTGACAATGTCAGGAGCGTGTAGTAGGTAGATAAGTAATGGATGAGTGCTGCTGCCGAGATCCCAGCCCGGTCGATCTTGAAGGACCACCGCGATGTAAATGTATAATTTCTTTGAAAAAACGGGACCCCATACGGCGCTGCTACTCAGGAACGGATACAGTAGTAGTTATAATTGAAACTTTATTGTAGGCTACGCGTTTCAATGCCGCACCGGCATCTTCCTCAGGCCACACACATTGCAGTCTGAACAACAGCCCTTTAAATACACCACGCGGGAGAAAAAAAACGCCAATGTAGACAGGGTTAAAGTGCAAGATGACGTAATCACTGTGAACAGTTCAAACATAACAGTTACAAGAAAGAAATCCAATTGTATATAATGTTAATTTAAACTAAAATCGGCAGAGTGGAAATAAAATGCGGTATGGGATCTTGCCATAAGAAAAAGGGGGGAGGGGGGACAATTGCAGACAATCTATAAAACATTAATATCCATATCGATGAATTTAAACAGTTGCTAAAACACAATAAAATATACAGAAGTTTAGCGATGTATCGTACTTGCAATATTACGCGGTAATTCACCATTTAATTAAGATGAAAACGAATTAAAAGAAAATAAACTGAATAGGTGAAAATAATAAAAACTGCTATTGAACCCATATTACTGGGAACTCAACTGAACGTGGAAACCATAAAAATGATGTATATTTCGGTGAAAAAACAACAATCAACCATTAAGTTGATCTGAATGTCATTTATATTTTTATTTTTAGTAATTATCCTATGGAAAAAAATAAGAACATTCCATCATACAAAGATGTAGATGTCGAGTAAAGTTAATTTGAATAACAGGGAGGGCTATTTTAGACAATCTCAAATATTTAACTATGATTTAAGATAAAAGTTTAAAAGCTCAAGAAAAAATACAGAAGTTTGTGCTGTATCAAAACAGCGATATTTTGCGGTAATTCACCAATTACTTGCAATCAAAACGATTTTGGAAAAAAATGGGTTCAGGAGGAGAAAATGATTAAAAATACTATAAACCCGTAACGGCCAGACCCCAAAATAATCAGGGAAATTACACCCAATGATATTAATTTTAATAGAACCACTGCTCATCCTTTACGATGATCATGATAGTATTAACAGTGATTATCCTGTGTAGTAAAATGTGGAGAATTCACTACAGATTTCTACCAAAAAAATATATAAGTATTAAGTATACATGTATAAGTCAGAAGTGAGTCCTATATGCTAAAAAAACACAAATATAACTGTGATAAAAAAGGGGCATTAATCAAGATTAGTTTCCGAAATGTCATTCAAACCGTTTGGATGTAGGGTCAATAATTTAAATATCCAAAAATTTTCTCGTTGCTTGAGTTTTTGGAACCGGTTGGGAACGTCACAAGGAATTTGCTCAATAGGCGTAATGGTAATTCTATTGAACTGGCAGTTATGGGATGAAGCACAGTGTCTCGAAACACTGTGTTTTAAAAACCCCTTAAGGACATTATATCTATGTTTGTTGATTCTGCTTCTCAAACATTGGATGGTCCTCCCAATGTACTGTAAGTGGCACGAACACTCAAGGAGGTAAATTACAAAATTACTACCACAATTAAGGAAAGCCTTAATTGGGAAAATTTCTTTGGTTGTATTGGAACAGAAGGTCAGTTTTTTGTGTGAGATATTATTACAACACAGACAACGTCCTTGGCTACACTTATAGGATCCATTCAAAACTGGTAGAACTCTTGGAATAGAAGGTTTAAGATTGTTAATACGACTAGGGGCCAATATATTCTTCAAATTAGCTGACCGTCTAAAGGTGATATTTGGTTTGTCGGGTAGAGAATTTTTGAGGAAAGGATCATTTCTCAAGATATGCCAATGTTTGGACAAAATAGATCTCACCAAATTATGTCCACTATTATACGATGTAATAAAATTATTTGTAAACTTAATCTTGTTGGTATTCGTTTTTCCATTTTTATTAGTGCAATCGGTAGTATCCTCTGTCTTTTTAGTTTGGCTCACACAGGACTTTTGGGTCAATTCTGCGGCTTTTGAACGTGCACCTTTAATAAGTTGTCTAGGGAAATTTTTCTCCTTAAATCTACTTTCCAAAACCTCACATTCCCTTAAACAGGGCAGCGATCAGCAGATGAACGAGCAAACGCTGGATCATCTGCCGATCATATCGTTTAAAAAAAAGTAAAATATTATCGTTGTCGGCAGCAGATCTCCTTGTGTAAACAGGGCGACGTGCTGCCGACATGATAATAATGTATGGAGACGATCGATCAGAGTAACGACCGCTCGTCCTCATCCATAGCTCCTTGTGACAGGAGCAAACGAGCACCGATCAAGATGTCTTGTTGATCGGCGCTCGCTGCACCTGCCAAAATCTCTCGGTGTAATAGGCTTTACTTGTAATTCACGTTGTGAAGCAGAAGCCACGTAAACAGGTCTCAATAGTTGGTTAAATAACGTATTTTTAGGTCATAAGGGTCAGAGTTGGTAACCTGGGGGAACATCCCTCCGCTAAGAACTCTTGTAGGTATTGCTATTACCAGGGGTGTAGCTATAGGTGGTGCAGAGGTAGTAGTTGCACCCAAGCCCTAGTGCATGACGGGGTCCAGAGACCCCTCTGCCACATAAGAAGACAACAGTATTACAAATGCCACATGGTAGATCAGGACATCGAATCTGGTGTAGCACAATTATGTATTAGTGGCAAATCCTAAGAATTGTATCACAAGTAAGATATTTGACTCTATGGGTGGCTAATAATGGACTCCATATACCATTGGACTCCTTATGTGCAGCGCTGTCGAACTTCCCTGCGCTCTGAAAAAAGTCAGAAATGGCGGTGACAGGCCGTGCTGTTACAGTCGCTCAATTCTTGGGTTCCCTAAGTTTAAGATGAGACGCATCCGGAATGTATAACGGACTTGTGTAGGGTAAACATAGGGAAGGGAAGGTTGCGGATGGGGTCGCCCTTTTTGCGGTGGTAGCTCGGTGTTAGGTACTAGGGTAACTGGCAGACTTCCACATTGATCTAGTTTAACAGGAACATTGGACGCGTCCATCCGTCATGTGGATCTGAAGAGTAAAGGACCAGGACCTATTAAAGTCCGAAAGCCCCTGCCGTTATGGCAAGTGGGATAGTAAGATCATTCCAATTTTCTTATGCACAAACATGATGCTATTGTGATTGGGCAATCTGAGATTAGTTGCCCTTGACTGTTGTACTGGAGGTAACGCATACTTTTTCACTTGTGATATCATCGGCTGATCGTATAGTTTTAAAAAAAGTGAAATATTATTGTTGTCGGCAGCACATCTCTGTGTAAACAGGGAGACGCGCTGCCGACATGATAATAATGTATGGGGATGAGCGATCGGAGTAACGACCACTCGTCCCCATCCATAGCTCCTTCTGACAGGAGTAAACGAGCGCCGATCAATAATGTCTCGTTGATCAGCGCTCGCTGCACCGGCCGGTATAATAGGGCCTTAAGCAGTACAGGAGACTGTTCTTTGTTGAGAAGGTCACACGTCCCTTCTTGAGTAGCAAAGACAATTGTTCGGTGTCCCTTGAATTGATGGTCATCAAGGGCCACTAACAACGTAAAGGACTGTCATAATAACACAGTCCTGGATTTTAAAGGCTATGTAAACCTTTGAAAGGGATTTTCTTTTCATAAAAAGGTCAGTCAGTGTGATTAGTGCAACTTTATAAATAATTTGTATTAAAAATTGTACAGAGCAGCTGTATAGTTTGCTAAATCCTGCTCCCGTCAAGCCCGCAGGACTGCCGGGCTCAGTGAAAGCGGGTCCTGCGTGTCATAACTTAGATCTGATTGATTACAGGCGAATCCTGCGTGTCAGAGACAGGCAGGACCCGCTGACGCTGAACCCATTAGGTCCGCAGGACTGACGGATTCAGGTCTTTGCGCTAGATACTGCTGCTCTGTATCTTAAAAAGTAAAACAAATTGTTAATAAAAACTAATTGTAAAGTTGCACCAATCACACTGACTGACCATTTTATGTATGAAAAAAAAAATCCTTTTCAAAAGTGTACATAGCCTTTAAAAGCCAGTAGTCAGGTGCCTACAGATGGTGGAGAGGAGGCTTCCCTTGACTTATGCTTTTGGGATTTATTGGCAAAGTCTACTATATCAGGTGCAAAAACAGAAGTTGAAGTTCCGAAGAGCTTGTCTATATCTGGAGAACTCCTTCATCGCCTCTTACCCATTTGATAGACCTTCCAAAGGGGAAAGCTAATCCCTGGAGAATGTGGCAAATTATCTCTGAGGGGTTTCACAGCAGATCATCGCTACGAGGTCCATTTCATCAAACCTGGTAAAAAAACAAAACACTGAAATATAAGATATTTCATAGGGTGTCCAGATGATGAGGCAAAAATGGGTCTTGCCTGCTACTGTACAAATTAGATTACATTTTTGAGCACCCCATCAAATAGCTTTGTAAGGGTAGAGGAGTCCTGAGAAGAGAAACTCCTAACTTTGAGATTGGAAAGACCAGACTTTATTCCCTTGTCCACCAACTGGACAACAATTTCCAAGCGGGCAGTAATTCGCAACAGTTGAAATTTAAGAACTTAAATCTAAATTGCTGGCCTGTTACTAATAGCCCCTGTGGTCTACCCTGGCACTAATAACCCCATTCTGAATTGTAGCTTCTTTCCAGGTACTATACTAAATATCTGGTAGGACTACACCTCTTAAAACAGGACTTGTTAGCTGACATGTCTGTTTTAGTAAATAATTGTATTCCCCATAAAATAATAATTCCGGAGCATCTTTTCTTACAATTCTGCATTGTGCTGTTCCTCTGTTATTCCTCCTGAATGTATGTATTGACAACTGGGTGTTACCATTCTCCTTGTCAATGGGGAGTGTCCCTTCACCCTCTGACAATGTCCAATCAGCGCTGACAGAGTCACACTGGGAAAGGACACAGGGGAATGGTATCGCCCAGTTGTCAATTTATTAATTTCCAGGAGGAATAACAGAGGAACAGCACAAACAGTTCTAAGAAATGATGCTCCAAAAGTGTTATTTCAGGGGGAATACATGTATTTACTAAAACAGACACGTCAGGAGCGGTGACAGGTCCTCTTTATACGAATACTGGTGTAATTCTGGCAATACGGAAATACAGCCTAATCTTGGATGTTTTTTCCTCTCTCCCATTCCATTTGTTGATGTAATTGCTGTTGAAAACCTGTGATTTCTCGGACCATGGCAGCATCTGTGTGGACCGAGTCAACGTAGTCTGACTCCATAGTCGTTCAACATCTTATAATACAACTCAAATTCTAAAATACAGAATCTAATTTCAGATTAGACGGCAGGTCTTTGTTGTTCATAAATCCTCAGGTGTAAGATTTGTTCCGATGTGTAGAAGACATAGTTGGATCTCATTATTTCTTATTTGCAATGCACTCTCTTTATTGTTTTCTTCTTGTTCCATCCGTCTATTGACAGATACCTTCTGACATATTTAGCGGTGGATCCCCTTACTAAGAAACTATTAATAGCCCCAATGGGAGACTTTTTGTAATATCTTATTTCCTAAACATCTGCTATACTGAAAGGAAATATAGGATTATAAATTGTGTTATAAGAAAATCCATTACTGCTGTCACTTTCCCACACCCGGATAGGAGATTTTTGATTGAGATAAACCATTTCAATATATTATGATGGTGGATTTGGTGGAAAATGCATTAGGTGGTCTTATGTTGTTTGTATACAATAACAATGACTTCAACCTTGGTTAGATAATCCCTGTGGGCTCCGTATAAAACCCCCTTTCAAATACCCTATTAAGGAGTTCTGCGATAATAGAGGGGGAGTCCCTCATTCAGGACCCTCTTCTATTAGCCGCTACAAAGAGTTGCTCTGGACGACCCAGCATGTCTGTACATTACACAGACACCCTATTGATTTTGATGGAAACTGTGTAATGCTTCATTTCTCCTGTGGTGGCACTGCAGAGGAATTAAACACTTGCTAATGGGTTCAATCGCAGATTGCAGGGGAAACCCTGTCACCAGCTTATCATCAGAGGACCCTTCTTACAAAAAGGGATTGTCCAAAGTGGACAACTATGCCTACTCCAGGGCCTAAAGAGGTGGTTCATGAAGGAGGAAGAGAAAAGAACAAAATAGAATAGAGGATCCCTATGTCAAGCACCCTATCAGGGTCTGCACTGGGCCCCATGCAAACGAACGTGTTTTTGCGGCCACAATTCTCCCTCAAATCTGCGGGTGAATTGCGGTCTCATTCATTTCTATGGGCCCATGCACAAGTCCGTGCTTTGCCCAGGAGCCTGGACTGCAAAAAGAACAGACATATCTTATTACTCCCGTGTTTTGTGGTCCAGGCTCATAGAAATGAATGCACGCAGCCATGTGCACGGCCCGCGATTTGCAGGCGGCCCGCGGTGACACTCTGCGGCCGTCCGATCCGAAAATCACAGGCGCACACACCACTACGGTCGTGTGCATGAGGCCTTTCTCAGTGTTCCTTTAATTAATAGAGTCTGCGGGTGCGAACTGCATCTACTGAATAGTAGTTTTTGGGTTCCACAATCTTGAATTTCTCAATAAGAATAAAATATCACACAGGATGGAGACTAAAAATTAAGTAGAAGGAGAAACCCTACTCAGAATTTGTCAAGAATTAAGATAGCATTGCCTTTTAACTATACTATACTTCACAGTTTGCCAAAATGGAGGGCACAGGAAACACCCATACGCCCCAATTGGATAAATTGCGGATCCATTAATTTCTATAGCCCCATGCACACGACCGTGATGTTTACGGATCCGTGCGGGAACCACTTATCCGGGCCGCAAAAACTTCATTTTACGGTCCGGATTTGCAACTTCACAAACTGGCAACATCAATTTTTTTTTTTGTTGCGGATCCGTAAATCCTGATGACAAATGGATGTACAACAAGAGTTTTTTTGCAGGCAAATGGATCGCAACAGATCTGTGGTCGTGTGCATTAGGCCTTACTAATATCTCATGAGGACAACCCCTTTGAAAATTGGGGCCAGCCTGAATTTCCCCTACAAGAGCCACTTCGAGGGAAGTGTAGTATTACATGCTGGCCATTCAAATTATTGGCTGACCATTTATTAACCCCTTCCCAACATCTGCCGTATATATACGGCACACGTCTGGTAGTGGAGTATGGAGTGGGCACACTCCATAGAACAAGCGTGTCGGCTGTGTATCACAGCCGACACTTCCGGGTAATGAGCGGGATCCCGCTTGAGCGCGATCCCGCTCGTTTAAGCCGTTAAATGCTGCGGCCAATAGCGACCGCGGCATTTAAATGACTAAAAGCAGGGGAGCAACCCCCTGTAACATTTCAACAGCCCCCCCCCCCGTGGCACGACCGGGGGGTGCCGTTTGGTTTGCATGGGGGCCTGATGTAGGCCCCCAGGTCCGCCATCTTTGTACACCTAAGAAGCCCGGCCTCCGGCAGGGCTTCATAGAAGACTCAGTATAACGATATACTGCAATACATTAGTACTGCAGTATATCATGCGAGCAATCCAGCGATCGCTGGTTCAAGTCCCCTAGGGGGACAAGTAAAAAAAAAAAGTATAAAACTGTGAAATAAAGATTTTTTTAATAAATAAAAAAAAAATGTAAATGAAAAACCCCCTTTTCCCCTTTTTCCCTCAAGCACAATGTAAAAAAATTAAAGATTAACATAACTGGTATTGACGTGTCCGTAAAAGTCTGAACTATTACAATATATCATTATTTGGTCCGCACGGTGAATGCTGTAAAAAAACAAAACCTCAGAATTGCTGTTTTGTGGTCACTTCATCTCCCACATAAAATGAAATAAAAAGTGATCAAAAAGTCTCATGTACCCCAAAATGGTACCAATAGAAACTACAGCTCGTCCCGCAAAAAATAAGCTCTCATACTGCTAAATAGTTATGGCTCGACAAAGCTCATATTTTATTTTTAACAATCAGTTTTTTCCTTGTAAAAGTAGTAAAACATTAAAAAAATATATAAATTTGGTATCGCTGTAATCGTATTGACCCGCTGAATAAAGTTAACATGCCATTTTTACCACACGGTGAACGCCGTAAAAACAAAACCACCAAAAAGATTGAGAAATCGCTGTTTTTTTCCTATTCCACCCCACAAATATTTTTTTTCCCGTTTCCACTACATTATATGGTACAATAAATGGTGCTGTAAAAATCTACAACTCGTCCTGCAAAAAACAAGCCCTCATACGGCGATATTGATGAAAAATAAAAAAGTTACAGATTTTGGAAAGTGGGGAGGAAAAAACGAAAGTGAAAATGCGAAAAATGGCTGCGGCGGGAAGGGGTTAAATGGACAGACTGGTTCCACCAAAATGAAAGACACTCATTGTTGACATCTTTCTGCTCTAGAGGGATCTCCCAAGTGGTGGATCCCCGTTTTTAATATTCATATGTCTTAAATTGCCCATCTTGTAGTTTGTTTCCACCCCCGAGGTGTCGGGCAGCTACTTCCCCTCCATTCCCATAGGGGGTAACATGCACATTTAGTCAACTTAGACCATGAAGCAGTTACTTCCCTGAGCAAGAGAGATTAAGAGTAATAGGAAAAGTGATTACAAAGGTTCGCTCACCGCGTTTCCACTGCGTTAGTTCATGCGTTAGTTGATTCCATGTCTTGAATGATACAGGTGCTCGAAAATATCCCAAGAAGAATCCTAAATCGACAGCAGGTATACAAGGCAATGGAGAAAGACAAAAATGGTGTATCCAGCACTCTAGTAAAAACATTTGCTTTATTTGGTCATTTAAAAAAAAACCAGAACAATTAAAATGAAAATCCCGGGACCACGCTAACGCGTTTCAAACTTCTGGGGTTCTTAATCATAGGCGTAGAGTTTAAGAGTGTTGACTGCTGGTCCAAACCACTCTTTTGCCAGTAGCTATTTCATTTGTATCCTTAATAACAGTGGTAACGCTCCTATTTTTATGAGACTGTAATGAAAAATGTGTATAGAAGTATGTGTTGCAAGCAAAAAGAAAAAATTAAAAAGTTTCCGGCTCCCACGCAAAGTTATAAAACATTGAAATTCCCTTCCATTCCGAAAAGTGATAAGACATGAGCTCTCAGAAGACTTTTGCTTTAGTAAAAAATGTGCAGGGTATGAATAATTATACAAAGTGTAGCGGCCAGTGACAGTTTGACCAATGTTCTACTGGGGGAGAATTCGGAACGTGTTGAACTTCTTGTTCTTGCAGATGATAAAAAATAGCTACACGCAAGCAAAGGGTGCAAATCAGACGCTAAACGCACGATAAAGGCCCCAGAAGAAATGTCACCCCCCCCCTATTTATAGTGTATCCAGCTCACCTAGGCCTTTGTAGTCATAAATCAGACACAGTGAAATTTATATTGTTCAAACTTTGCAAGTAGCTACGGGTCTATAAACCTGGTTATTGTTCTTGGCATATAATCATATTATTTCCCCTGAAAATCACACATTTTCTCTCTTTATATGTCGGTGTCTACTTTTTTTAATGTAGCGATAAAAATATATGCAGTATTTTGTAACATGGACGAGAACGAGGATACGCCGGGGACACGGCAGACAGAAGGGGAGTTATTTTTAGAAAACAAAGAACAGAGTTCGTCTCTCATCGAGGTTGTTGTACAGGTTTCTGTGCTAGAAATTCTATTGGGGACCCAAGGTTCCAATAACTGGTGCAAAGCACCCCTTGGGCTAGATAGAAACAATGTATTAGATTCAGTGACAGCTCTGTAATTTCATCATGTGAAAAATGATGGACTTTTTTTTTATATAATATAATACCAGAATACAAAGAAGAAAAGAAAATACATGAAAAATGGCTATTTAAAGGAACGCTACAGTTAGAAAAATACTAGCATAACTTTTTGGACTCTTATTCTGTGTCATCTAGTTGTCCTTCTTTCTTTTCTCATTGATTGCTACAGAATAAAAAGAAAATGACATACAATTTATATGAGGTTTTTATTCTAAACATATTTTTTTAAAATGACTATACACATAAAAAAAATCTGATTGCAGTTCTCAAATTGACCACTAGCGTAGTCACCATAGGCTGAAACTTCCTGCTTTCTTTAGCTCACTTATCAGCTTTGCTCTATAGACTGGGAAAGAATAAGCAGAGTCATCTCATTATCATTTGAGAGTGGGCGAGTTAATGACCGCTCTGTTGTACTGTTGGAGGCCTAGGTAAGGCAAGATAATAAGACCATAAACACAGATAAGGCTCTGTATTCAGCTCCCCTGTCACTCCCTGATCTCTGGGGGAGGGGTGTAGTCCATTCCTTCCTGGCGACTGTGATAGTTTTTGATATCTCTCTGTCAATTGACTCCCATTCATTGCACCTGCAAGAAAGCACACACCCTGTTGCACTGTCTATACAGACAACACAAAAAGAAAGTGTGCTTCTCTAATATGGTCGCCCCCAAGTTTTTGAAATTAAAAAATAAATGTCTACAAAATTTTTAAAAAGAAGAAACATCATTTTTCTTCTACAGACTTAATGAAACTAAAATTAAATATGAGACGTTGCCTTTAACCTGGCTGTTGATGGGACAATCTGCCCCGATATAACTAGCATTCCGATATTCCTTGCTATCTCGATGCTGGTCAATAAAGGGCCGGACATGACATGATACATGTCAATAATTTTCCAGGTTCAAGACTATTTTACTATTGTAAGTGTTGTTTATGTTCGTTGCTGCACACGTAATAATAAGGCTTCATTCACATCTGCGCCAGGGTTCCGTCTGAGTTTTCCATCGGAACGGGACCCTGAGTGACACAAATGGAAACCATAGGTTTCCGTTTCCATCACCATTGATATCAATGATGACAGATCCGGTGGCAATAATTTCCGTTTGTCTCCGTTGTGCTAGTCGACATAGTCGAAACCTATGGTTTCCGTTTGTGTCTGTTAGGGCTCCGTTCCGACGGAAGTCTCCAACGGAATGGAGCCCTGACGCAGATGTGAACGAAGCCTTATAGTTTTCGATTAGTACCGGTTGAAAAAAAATCAGAACAAAACCTATCATAATGTAATTATGGCCAATGCGACAAATGTTTGTTGACCTGAAGATTGTTACATCTATGACCAGCTTCATAGCATAATTTAAAGTGAATGCTCCTTTTTTAACATAATGTAATTTTTAGGTCCTAAATGATGTGCTCATTAATGTTGTAATATATCTTTACAGAGGTCGGAGCTCCGCCTTTGTCATATGGAGCTTTAAATGTCCTATATAGATATAGGGGAGAATTTGTTAAGACTGACGTTCCATACACCAGTCTTAACATAAAGAAAGTTGGATTTGTTAAGAATTCATTAAGAGACACACACCTCTCGACCGTCTAGCATAAATAATTTTACATTTCCCGTGCCGGCGGTAATGACCGGTATCTGTACCACCAGAAAAGGAGCTCTGACCACTATAAAAATATACTAAGAAATGAATCCGCATTAAGAATTTGGACCTATTTAGATTAAAAAATATAATTGCAACAAAATTGGACATTCACTTCATGGTTTTGTGCACTGTAATATAAGACTTCTATGTATTTGTACATGTTCAGAATCAAGATTATTCTCTGTATCACTCGCATTAATATGTTTGCCCACTTTGGATGACCCTTGGTCAAATTAAATGAGTCCTCCTGCTCAAATGTAGATAGGAGAGGGGTTTCCCCCATGTTCTTAGATTAAGAACCCTAGAGGTTTGAAACGCGTAAGTGTGGTCCCGGGATTATCATTTTAATTCTCCTGTTTTTTAAAATGACTAAATAAAGCCTATGTTTTATTTAGAGTGCTGGATAGACCATTTTTTTCTTTTCCCATTGCCTTGTATACCTGCTGTCGACTCAGGATTCTTCTTGGGGTATTTTCGAGCACCTTTGCTATTCATGCCGTGGACTTGACTAATGCATGGACTAACGCAGTGGAAACGCGGTGAGCGAAAATTAAATACTAAAGCTCTATGGAGTTGTATTGTTTACATTTGATATACCGAATCCTTCCGTTTTGGGAGGCAGGAAGGCTATCAGTGGTCTACAACCTCTATGAAGTTTTTTCACTTGGGAAGACTTTTCCTTTAAATCTAGCAGTTGGGGTTGCTGAATACTGACTGCAACACAACAGGCCACATATACTTAAGAGCCCACCTCTAGAAGCCCCCTCTGACCCTACCTGTTTAAGTGTGTCAAAGGGTTTGCATGGTGGGTACAACCAAGGCTGAAGGGGCAAATAGGGCAATTGCCCTAGAACTTACACCATTTAAAGGCTTTCACCACCACATGCAGTCCACGTTCCTCCTTAGGCTTATCTTGAACCTAAAGAGGTTCTCTAACCATTGACTTTTTGGTGAAAAATAAGAAAGAGAAGAATGATAGAGCAGGTTGGGCACATGCGCTGCTTTTTGCATTAAAGAAAGCAGTCTATAGGAGTAATGGAAGCAGCCGAGCCCATAAGGCCTTGTTCAAACTGCATTTTTGCCACGTTTTGCGCGCCGAAAAACACGTCAAGAACACGTCAAAACTGAATGCTTTAAGCTTCCCATTGACTTCAATGGAAAAACACAGTGTAGTGCATACGATCTGTTATTTTTCCGGCTCACGTGTTTAAAAAACGCTTCATGTAAAAAAAGAAGCATCAGGTCAATTCTGAGCGTGTAAAACGCGCCAAAAACACGCCTAATTTGCATAGTCGATGAGAGTCCTAATTATGCTCTGATGGCTTTTGTGTGCAGTCCGTTGTTCAATGGACCAAATCAATGAAAAGGCAGAGATTATTCTGTCAAAAACGGAACAGGAGTAGCACCTGACCTATTTTTGACGGAACGGCCACACGGCTCCATTAAAACAACGGAAGTGTGCATGGCCCCATTGAAATGAATGTGTCAGGGTGCTATCAGTTAAAAAAAACAGATAGCACCATGACAAAAATAACTGAAGTGGGCATGAGGCCTTAAATAGCTGGGCCGGGTATGTTGCACAATTATTTGGGCAGCACTATTCAGTTTTAATCTCTATTTCCTTTCCAAAATTTTGGCAGAGGGCTTCAATGCCTATTGTTCTCAGGGGACCCCAAAGACTTTGATCTGGTCCTGGGAGCACCTAACACCCATTTGTCCAACTTTAAAGGACTCAGTTTAGAGATTAGTGGGCTCGGAAAGGTGAGACTGAACCTTTATGTGTGTTAAAATGAGCGTTGACAGGTTCTTCCTCTGTTGCAAGTGACTAAAATAAATGTATTATAGCCCAACAATACTGCGGCGTAACCTTGATACTAAATTGTACCAAGGAAGATGTCTCTTAATCTTAGTTCTGCCATGAGACATCATTTTCTAAGTGCGGATTTCTCCTAAAATGAAGCCTGACTTTAAAGCTTTGTCCTTTTACAGATCCACATGCTGTACAGCAGTTTATGCTTTTTCCAATAAAAATAGAAGACAAACCATCTATAAGTGTTCACATGTGCAGTTTACCGGGATTATTTGCCAGGAATAATAATACATTTTAAAGCTCCACAGCTCCTTATAAAGTTGAAGCCATAAAGTTTTATAATGTCAAACTTATTGTTCAGATACAAGCTGAAAATGTACAGAACATAAAAGTCTTGTGTGTTTGATCAACAGGAAAAAAGTGTAAAAAAAAACCCAAACAAACATAAATTGTGTCAAATAATTCATTTACAGGTTAAAAAAATTAGCAATATCAAATATACTTTTTTTTTTTAACTGTCTTAATTATCTTAAAGGGGTTTTCCCAAAATCATAAATTCCACAGGATCGGTGATAATTTTCTGATTGCTGGAAACCCCACCAATCGTGAGAACGGGAGTCCCGAACCCCCAGATCCTTCTCACTACTTGACCACTGTGAGGAGGACATTGCATGGAGCGGTGGTCGAGCATGCGTGCAGCCGTTTCATTCAATGTCTATGGCAATGATGGAAACAGCCGAGTACAGCTCATGGACATTGAAGGGAGCAGCAGGTTCATGTTCGACCGCCTCTCCATTCAAGCTCCTCCTCACTGCGGTGGTGCAGTAAGGAGGATCTGGGGGTTCGGACCCCTGTTCTCAAGATCAGTGGGGGTCCCAACGGTGGGATAGGTGATAATTTATTATTCTGGGAAAACTCCTTTAAAGACATAAGCCTGCACATGTGCCTTATGAGGGCCCCATGTTTGGGACTTTCCTCTATAAACTAGAGCGGGGAGGTACTAAGTAAGGGAGTCTTCTGCTCTAGCAAATTGGGCCCCCCCATGTATTAAATAGTCGCCCATTCATTTGAATTATCAGGCCGAAGTCAGGTGATATCATTGCTATGGGGTCTAGGAGGTACACAGACCCAGTGTAGGACCACTTGTCCAATAACACCTGATTTACAGTTCTGAAATTGGCACATGGGGGAGGAAGGGCATTTCAGCTTCAAGAGCCTTGATCCTTCACAGATCTAACATCTGTAGTACCACAGGCCTTGCTAATATCATTGGGCCTCCACTTGTAGTTGCTTTTGTGTCCAATTGAATGGACTACAGGTAATACAGTTCCTTTTATCTCTTATGTTAGCACAATTATTGTACAAGAAAACACTAGTAGTTTTTGTGATTGTCAGGAGAAAAAAAGGGGAACCCCATGTTCCCAATTAGGCCTGTATACCACCCAGGCCCGATTGCAATGGTATCACCTGCTGGTGGCAGTTCGGCCATTGATAATTTTGGAGGCCGTAGAATGGGGACCAAATCTCTGGTTCAGTGGTATTAGGACATTAATACAAATCCCTAAAGTGCACATATCAATATAAAATAAAAAAATATAATCACATCTTAGACAGCTGGAGATGTGTAATAAATGTAATAAACCAGAAATGTAACCTGCAAACTGTGGGTCCTTTTCTTTCTGCTGGTTTTGCTCCATCCATTCTTGCTGAATGAGAGGGCTTTACTTCGAGTGAATTTGCTGCGGAGCTGGGTGCTCCCAGCCAATCAGAGGCCTCCCACGCTGCTGCTCTCCTCCCCCTAATGCGGTTTACTGAGTAAGAAGCTGCAGCTGTATCTCCCTCCTGCCATTACTTCTTGTCTGCTTTTTACTGGTTTATACTAGATGGATTTTTTGGTTACTGATGAGGTTTCCAAACATTTACAGAGAGCCTGCCGGCAAGGAAAAGGGAACTACAGGCTGCCACTTCCCTCTAATCAGCCATAACAAAGTTCAATATATTTAAATGTACCTATGCTTTATACAGTAGGTACACTTTAACCCCTTCCCGACATTTGCCGTATATATTTATAGCGCAATTCTGGTGGGGGAGTATGGAGCGGGCTCACGGTCTGAGCCCACTCCATAGGACGATTGTGTCGGCTGTAACACACAGCCGACACTTCTGGGTAAGGAGTGGCATCCCACTCGTTTAAACCGTTAACTGCCGTGGTCAATAGTGACCGCAGCATTGAAATCACTGAAAACTGGGGGGCGACCCCCTGTAACATTCCAACGCCCCCCACAGCGAGATCTGGGGGTGCCGTTGGATGGCATGGCAGCCTGGGGGCCTGATGAAGGCCCCTAGCTCCGCCATCTTTGTACTCCTATGGAGACTGTCAGAATCACGATATACTGCAAGACTTTAGTATTGGACCGCTGGTTCAAGTACCCTAGGGGACAAGTAAAAAAAGTAAAAAACAGTAAAATAAAGTTTTTTTCATAAATTAAAAATGTACAATGTAAAAATAATAAAAAATTAACATTACTGGTATCGACGCGTCCGTAGAAGTCTGAACTATTATAATGTATCATTATTTAGTCTGCACGGTGAGCGCCGTAGAAAATAAAAAATGAAAACTGTCAGAATTGCTGTTTTGTGGTCACGTAATCTCCCACAAAAAATGAAATAAAAAGTGATCAAAAGGTCTCATGTACCCCAAAATGTTACCAATATAAACTACAGCTCGTCCTGCAAAAAATAAGCTTTCATACCGCTAAATCAACGGAAAAGGAAAAAAGTTATGGCTCTCAGAATATGGCGACAAAACGCAAATTTTATTTTTAACAATCAGTTTTTTCGTACAATATACAAAAATAAATAAATTTGGTATCGCTGTAATCGTATTGAGCCACAGAATAAAGTTAATATGCCGTTTTACCGCATGGTGAACGCCGTAAAAATAAAACCACCCAAAATATTGAGGAATCAGTTTTTTTTTTCCTATTCCACCCCGCATATATTTGTTTTCCAGTTTTCCACTACATTAAATGGTACAATAAATGGTGCTGTGAAAATCTACGACTCGTCCCGCAAAAAACAAGCCCTCATACAGCAATATTGATGGAAAAATAAAAAAGTTAATGGCTTTTTGAAGGTGGGGAGGAAAAAACTAAAGTGAAAATGAGAAAAATGGCTGCGGCGGGAAGGGGTTAATGTAAAAGGTCTTTCACAGTGACAAGATCCATTTAATTCAGCCTTCAACTTTCATATAGTCGCTACAAAAATCAGTCAAGACAAGAGTCGCAGAGGGACAGCTTTCCAGACAGAGTCAGTTCTGCAAAGCAAATCGCCTGCCTGCCGTCTCTTACATAATCGCTTCTTTCGAAATTCACAGCCTTTTATTTGAACTAATAGAATCAATGATTAACTAAAATCATTTCTTTCATTTCTTTACAACTTCACATTTACGTTTGAATAAAATATTTTAATTCCTTCAAAGAGTCTCAAGAGAGTCGGCTCAACTACAGTTTTCCGCTTTTTTTCTTTCCAATCTTGGACGTGTAATGTGATGATATTCAATATGATCTAACAAGTTTTTATAATTAGTTTTTTTATGCTAAAAGTCTACGATATATACAAAATAAAAATAAAAAATCTGCAGGAACAGGGATGTCTCTAAGCATATGGGCACCCTTGGGTGAGTCACGGTGGGCCGTCTGTCTACATTACACTCAGCTTGACCAGTATAGAGCAAGTTTACCCAGAATGCCATGACCGGCATCTGTCCAGGTCTTCTCAGCGCTGATCCGAGCACTGGGCAGGACCTACTGCATTCTCTTATTCTTCTGGAAAGTTTTTGTTTTGTAGGAAGGACCAGGGCCAGCTCCGAGTGTATGTGGAACCGCTGTCTACCTCACACTCCGCTTGACAAGAGTGGAGCAAGTTTACCCAGCATGCCATGAGCCCCTCAAACCCAATGGACGCAGGCATCTGCCTAGGTATTCTTATTACTGATCCTGGTGCAGACTCCAGCCCTGGCAGGACTTACAGTGTGCTCTTATCTTTCAATACTTTTTTTTTTATATAAGTTGAGTTGCAAGCTCAGAATAAACTAAGTGGAAATATTAAAAAAGTCCTGTTGGCTCTTCTGACATTTCTGTTTTTGTAAAAACTTTGCCCATAAAATAACGATTCTGGAGAATCTTCTCTGAGAACTATGAATTGTAACATTCCTCTGTTAGTCCTCTTTGAATAAATTAAAAACCGTGTGGGGGGTGTCCCTACACAAAATGACACTGTCCAATCAGTGCTCACAGTCTCAGAATGTGTAAGGACATGCCCCTTTGACAAAGGGAGTGGTAACACCCATCTATTCATACATTTCTAGGAGGAATAACAGAGGAACGGCACAAGAGAAGATGCTCCAAAATTGTGATTTTATGGGTAAGACAAGTATTTACTGAAATAGACATGGCAGGAGCGCTGAGAGGTCCGCTTTAAGTGAGCTCACTTTCTAGTTCCCTTAGCTCCTGTGTTTACTCCAACCATTTGTGCTGTTTGGCACCTACTAGGTTCCACATATGCCTACCTCACAGATGCCCATGCTGAATATGGGCGCTAAGGAAACAGATCACTAGTTCTGTAAAGAATTTTATTCTGCTCCTACACAATGTGCACCCAGAGGCAGAGCCTGAAACTCCTGGACCCCACAACATCAGGTACTTTTATAGTACTGCTGTCTTCTTATGTGGCAGAGGGGTTTTGGACCCTATCAGTGCCTGGACTCGGCTATGACCTTTGCCTCCCGAGTCCTGCCTAATTTGAATTTAAAATGGAAGGTACACTTCAACTCTACAAAGAATCACACAATATCAATATAAATCACATATAAATATTAAAAAAAAATAGTTTTTCCCCTTTTCCCTTTGTTGCTTCCCCTCCTCCAGATTTGCTCATTAAGGGTTTGTGATTTTTAAATTAAAAAAAAAATAAATAATAATAAAATGAATAAAAATAAAATCATTGAAGATCTACACAGCATGCAGAAGGAGACCAGAAGGATCTGTTGACTGTAAGTAAACAATGGGGAACAGAGGTTAATACAATCCGTCATATTTATTGCTGACAGATCTTGTTGCTTGTAAATATATTGGGAGGTAGGAGGTAACTTTGAAATGCCATAGGACCATGCACACATGAATTAAGGTATCGGTATGTAGTGGGCATCCCTATCATTGGTTCTCCATGGCTATTGGAAGGATGGGGAGTTAAAAGTCAATAGGTTTAACTGAAATGAAATATTTGTACATTATTCCATGTGATTGCTTAAATATGTATGTTGCTGACAGTGCACTTGTGAGTGATAGCGACATGTATTTGTACATGAACATTTTCTGGTACATTGAGTATATGTCACAGTGTAATTAGTCATGCCTGAGACACCTCATGTCAAATAAGGGTGCAGGTCGGAGCCAAGGAGTATGTGTAGAAATTTCTAGGAGCAAATCAATCACAAATTGTGTTGCACATCATTCACAATCAGATAATTATTAGTTTCTTATTAGGCTAATACATTAAATAAGGATCTATTCTTATTCTACAACATATAGACAGTTGCTCTGTGCCATGTCTCTTAATGATCCAGCAAATGTTCTATAATACATTACCCCTTGAAGCATATAAGCGTTGGACACTATACAAACCATGGTTAAGTTGTGTCAAGCCCTAAATATCCTTATTTAAAGAGAACCTGTCGCTAGATCATATAAGTTGAACTTTTTTACTGACCTGAATGTTTCTGTTCTGGAGATATGGCCTACTGTTGTGTTGGCTCTCTATATGCTAATTTGCTGTAGTTAGCCAACAGGGTGTGAACTATCCTCAAGCTGCCTCATGCTGATTGGTTAGCATCAGAGGCAGGGAAGCAAGCTCCACCTTGTTTGCTAACTACAGCAAATTAGCATATTAGCATATAGAGAGTCAACACAGCAGGGGGCCACATCTCGGGGAGGGGGGTCCAGGAAAAAGAAAGAAAAACAGCACTGGAATCATGGAGACAGTGCTATTCAGGTCAGATAACTAGCTCAACTTATATGACCTAGTGACCGAAACTTTTTAAAGGGAATACCACACTTTTTTCTTATTGTCCCAATGCATCTAAAATAAAAAATGAGGCAACTTTGCAAGTAGTGTTAAAGAAGAATCTGTTTTGTTTTCTGTCTACAGCTCCTATGCAGCCAATGGTGTTTCCATAGTAACAGACTACAAACTCTGTGTAGTCTGATGCGGCAGACATATTACCTCCCATCTGTCCCATAATTCATACTGCTCGGGAAGCGCTGGTTCTTGGTGAAAAGGCACAATTGGTTTGGTGTCTTGCAAACTATGTTCCATGGGAAAAAGAATGCAAATTAGCTCTCCGCCTGGAAAAGGAAAAACCATCTCTCTAATGCCAACTAGTCTCTTGGAGACTCTGGCTTAGGAAAAAACCCTATGTAGCGTCCATGGCCACTGGCCGTCGGGTTTACTCACCTCCTGACGCCCGCAGCCATGGATCCGTGAGCGCTAGTCCCCATCTCCTTCCTAGGAGACGCCAGCGCTCACTTCCGCTCCGGTCTGATGTGTCAGCGCGCGCACCTGTAAAACAATCATCATCATCATCAACCACATGATTTCCTGGTCTATAAGAAGGCCCCAGCCCCAGCGTTGCTAGTTATCCCAAGTCTGTCTTGCAAATGGTCCCTTAGTGTTTCCCGTTCCAGTCGTTACCTTTTTTGAGTCGGATATTGGCCTACAGAGAAGCTATCTCCAATAGGTATTGCTAGAGAGATGGTTTTCCATCTCTCACAGGGGAGTTATTTTGCATTTTTTTTCCCATGGAGCATAGCTTGTTTGTAGTCTGTTACCATGGAGATGCTTAGGTCTTTAGAGGAGCTGTAGGGAAGAAAAAAAAATTGGTCACGTTTTGGAGGTTTTTGCACGAACATCTATAAGATTAGAGGACCATTTGCTTCCCAGTTTGGTATGCACCCCTGCGCCCTCTTAACTAAAAAAATGTGCTAAGAGTGTTGATGTGTTGGTAACTCTGCTCGTGAATAGTCATTTGTTCCTACCACATGAAAGCATGATTTTGTGGGTACAGGAGCACCCATGAGCTTATATTTGTTAGGTACATCAATGGAACAATAAACATCCTCATGTTAAAAAGGGTTTTCCCATGAGACACATTTATCACATATTTAGGATAGGCTATCAATGTATGGTTGTTGTGGTCCGACTTCGAGACTCCAACTGACTAACAGAATTGTTTAAGGCCCTTTTACACGGGCCAATGATCGGGCAAACAAGTGTTCATGTGAACGCTCACTCCTGATCGTTGCCCTGTGTAAAGAGAGCAACAATCAACCAAAGAACGAGCAAACGCTTGTTGATCGGCTGATCACCTCCTTTATGCGGACAATAAAATGGTCGCTGTGTAAACAGGGAGATGAGCTGCCGACATAATGGAAATGTATGGGGATTAATGGTTGTAGTAACGATTTCTCATCCCCATACATGTATATATATCCAATCATTGCTCCTGGTGAAAGACGAAAACTTGCAACAATCAACGAGCTGTTTCGTTGATCATTGCTCATTTTCACGGCCCATATAAAAGGACCATTAGGCACACAGTGTCCATATGAGTGTTTATGTACTAAAGCTCAATCTATTCAAGTTAGCGGGGCTCAGCTGCAGTACCAGGCACAGAGATACTGGTGTGGGCGATGTTGTGCCTGTATGCAGTGAGCACTGCAGCCCTTTCATTCTGATCGTGGGGTAAAGGTATGATCCCCTCCGATGACCATCCCTTGATAGCCAATCTTCAGTCCATCAATTGGAGATTCTGGAGGAAAAAAAACCAGAACATTGACCCCTCTTGTTTTATGCTAAATAATAACTAATGTATTTAAAGGGGCTCTTTGGGCAACCCCTCTCTATTTGCCCCTTTTGGGCAGGCATTCTCTCCTGTAGGGAGAATGAGGATCGGCGGCCACTTTCAGAGGCCCTAGTAACCTTCCCTAATATTTTGTACTGTATGTTCTCATATACACGGTAATATGGGTTACTGACACAGGGTATTGTACTTTCTTGTTTGATGTTCCACTTCCATTTATTTACATTATGCTAATACTTGTCTATGCTAATAGGTTTTACAGGACCTACTTCTTTACCTATTTGGATTCATGGGGTAAATCTACACAATGTATTGTAATTTAATTTACAAAGATGGAGAATTTCCATTTCAGAACCACTCCTAAGTCATTAGTAAACAGGTTAGATGCAGCACAATAGTCTGTGGCTTGTCACGATGCACTTACCATACAGATCTAATTAGAATATATCCCATTAACGAGCGCTGCTCCTGCTCCTATACCGTTATTAATTTGTTTTCAAAGTTTAGATTTTTCCATTTGGGTCAATTAAGTTCCCTTAGTACACTGTGTCGAGTAGCATATAGGAAACCGGCTAAGCCTAAATAACGTAAACTAGATGTCTATGTATCAATTATTCATGGTGACTAGTTGAAAAGCTCTAAGGAAATATAGAAATGCATATGAGGGCATCGAGACAGTAATGTGGGAAAAGGAGTCTATAAGGAATGACATTAACATGCAAATACATTCAATCATAATAACACAAAGATAACATAATGTTGAAATTGTGAAGAAGTTTTTTATTTTTGACAAGCAAAAAAGTTCTGTTTTGGAGATATAAAAGGAATCGGTTATAAAGACAGATCCCTTTAAATGAGAGCATCTGGTAGATTTCCCGGTTAAGACCAGCCAATGGGTACTACAAGACCCGCTAAGTACCATACATCAAATGCCCATTGAGGAGCCGTAACAGAGTAGAGCCTATAGACAAACACATATGCTGCCTTCTTCGCTCATTGGCTGAAACCAACCATATGGCTGCAAATAAGCAGCCATGGATGCAGCTATGTGATTCCGCTCAGCCAATCAGCTAAGAGAACTGTGACATTTGCATATAGGCCCTACTCTATTAAAGCATCTGATAGGAGTTGTAGCACGTGTAGTAGTACTGATCGCCTTATCTTTATGAGAGTATCTAATAGATGCCACATACATTCAGTAGGTACGCAAGAAGCAGGGGAAAGATGGAAGGGAATAGCACTGCATTATCAGACTACACAGGGTTTGTTTGTAGTCTGTTACCTTGGAGACACACAGGTCTGCATAGGAGCTGAAGAGACAAAAGATAGGAATTTTTATAATTAAGTATGGAACAAAAAAAAAAAGTTGGGACTAATTTATTAAGATTGGCATTTCATACACCATTCCTAATCTAAACAGCCCTGGAGTAAGTGCTGGAGGGGACACTTAATAAAGAGGCGCATCTCTGGCCGTCGGTGCGCCAGAAAGCCAAGTCTTATACAGTTATGAGCTGGAGTAGGTTTGCGCTATAATTTACGCTGAAAATTATAGCCTCTCTCGCTTTTTTTCAAAAGTACCTGTGGCGGTGAAAAAAAGGCAAAAGTCATTTTTTTTTTTGCACAAATTGCTGCTTTTGCAACTTTTTTATGCCAGGAAAATGGCATCAAACTTTTAATGAATACCCACGTATGTCCTTTTTGAGAGGAAATGCGATTGGATCCATTGAATAATAAAAAGACAGAGGAGTTGCAATTCTACCTAAACAGAACTTACTAACAAACCTAAAATAACTATAGTTTTAAGGTCATGGAAAATTCCAGAAGATGTAATTATGGGGGAGCGCACTCTGTATAGGAAGTTCAGCTTCCAGGTTTTTCAGCGTCATTTGCAATACAAAAAAAAATCACCTTCCAGCATCAATAATTCAACGTCATGTTGGCCGGCAGCTGTTCGCTTATTAAAGCAGCTTCATCAAGTAATACGAAGGCCAGGTACAACGCAGAGGAGAAATAGAGCTTCATATCTGGGGCTGAATATGAATGTGCGAGAGGTACAGGTGAGATTGATATTACTTAGACATAGACATAGACCTGTTATACCAGCTTTAGCTATTGGGGCCCTGAATGGCATGAGGTCCCTGGGGGTATTACGTACCCTTAGGCAATCCGCGTTCCCCCGTATAGTGCCTTTGAAAGGGGCTTCACGCTTCTGGGGGGGGGGGGGGATTCCTCCATAATACGGTAACCAATGAAGAAAGCAACTTTTTTTTTTTAACATTCCGTGAAAAAAAAGAAAACGGAGGCACAGTAGGGTCCCAAACCAAATGGCTCCCTTTAAAAGATAAAGATGTTTTGGCCGTACCAGATTTACCTCTCAGAAGATGTTGTGGGCTCCACCCAATAAATTAGCCACACCCATAGATATAGATACACTTTTTTATGGATCCAAAAATATGAACAGCTGTTTACAAATATATATCTACGGCATTTAAAACGATACAATCAGCCGATGAACGAGTATTTGCTCATTCATCGTCTGATCGCTGCCCTGTTTACGCAGGGCAGGGATCGGGAACGCTTGTTTGCCCACAAATTGGCCGGTGTAAAAGGGACCTAAGTGTGTATTCTCTACAAATCTTGTCCCTCCATTCATTGAATATTCTAGAAAACAACGTTAATCAATTATTTGTTTTTAATTACATCAAAATGCGGTTTCTGGTCCGTCTCCTACGCACTGTGACAAGATCTTAAGCTGCAGTTCACAAAGCTCAGTTCTTTTTTCTTATAAATAGCTCAGCAGAGGCCTGAGAAGCGTGAGACGTCTGAGGATATATAGTATACTGTTAGATATAAATCATGTGGGGTCAGATCGTCTTTTATAGAGCCAGTAAACAAACTGAGATCTCAACTAAAGTAACACAATTGTTTGTGCCGGAAAAAAAATATGGGATTAACTCTGTCATGACAAGTTAGATCTCACATCTCACATCTCCTGGACAGATAGCATACTTTTTCTTATAACTCTGCGTTGTACAGTTCCTCTGTTATTCCTCCTAGAAATGTATGGATTAATTGACAACTGGGTGTTACCATTCCTCTTAAAAAAGGGGCGTGTCCCTACACACTCTGACCTGCCAGCATTGATTGGACAGACTGTGTAGGGACCACCCAGTTGTCATTTAATCCATAGATTTCTAGGAGGAATAACAGAGGAACTGTACAACGGACAGACATGTAGAATGGTATACATCTCCTTTTTAAGACACATCAATGATATTTGTATTCTGATTCTATAATACCATTGTTTTGCTCTGTAAACACAGATATTACATCTTCCTGATAATCTTTATTTGCGTTTTTAATACATAGACAGATTTGATTTGCATAACAACTAGTGTGACATTTACAAAGTGGCTGGCAGCATATGGTGAGAATGACAGGAATTTAATCTCAGATATCACGAGACACAATAAATGATGTTCTCTCAAAATGTTCATCAAGTGGATCTGCAAAAATGTATTCACACGTTAATCAGTTTGTCTCATAAACTAGGAAAAAATAAGAGGATAATTGCGTGTTGTTAGGCAGCGAATCTCAGCGCAGATCTATATCCATTATTTAGGTTTTATCCTAACAATAGAACGACATTGGCATTATCTCTAACAGATTACCCAACCTGCAGCAGGCCCAGATAGAAAGTAATTAAACTTCTGTAACAGAAATTTTTGAGACTCACAATTACACTTTCAATACATAATGGCTACAAATTTAGAAGACTTCAGTAAATTAAGGATCCCTTCTTATGTATTTAATTCATTTATTTCTAACAATAATTAGATTTTACTCTGAAGTAGAGAAATATATATATATATATATTTTTTATGTTGTAGCTATTGATTTTTTTAAAAACTTCCCTGGGGAGGTCATATTGGAGAGCCACACTTCCTTCTGTAAAGACAGTACAGCAGGATATGTGTGTTTTATGATAGGTGCAATATATGAGAGTTAATGGACAGAAAATTGTCCATAGACTAATACAGTGTCCAGGAAGAGCTGGAGTACAATCCCCACCCCAAATTACCATGGAGGAGAGATGCATTCAGACCTTTTCAGCAGCACAATAGAGTGGTCAACAAAGCAGACAAGTGAGCTTCAGAAAACCGGAAATGTCAGCCTATTGTGTCAGCTGTAGTTGCCAGTGTGAAAACTGAAAAATTTTAATTTTTTTTTGAAAATCGGATAGTAAAAAGGAATAAACCAACATAAAAAAATTCTAATAAAAAGCTGAGTTAAATAATATGTAGTTTTCTCATTATATATTCCATACACATATGATAACCTTAATACTAAAATGGTCAATACTGGATTAAAGGGGTTGTCCACTTTGGACAATCTTTACTTCTTCGAAGGAAGGAATCCCTTTGTTGGGATCCCCACTGATCAGTTGTAATCTGTAGAAAAATCTGGAAGGAAGTGTTCAATTTCCCTGTAGTGCCACCAGAGGGGAAATTAAGCATTACACAATTCTCATAAAAATCAAAAGACGGAATTCCAGGTCACATTTTGTTATATTAGATTTTTGTAGGTTAGAAACATCTGAAAAAATAGTTTATGTTGTGGATTTAAGCTAATCCACACTTTAATTGTAAACTCAAGATCATCTGCCATTTGCTGCCATAAAGTGATTCTTTGGGTGCTATATGTTTGGAATTAGCAATACTTCTAGGGGAGGAGAGCTCCATACACGCAGCATCCGATTGAGCCATAACACGTCATTAAGTCAGCAGCCCCATTCAGGACACACTTTTTTTTTATTTCAAATATAAAATTTTTTGGGGTACTATCCTTTTAAAATGGTAAAACCTTCAAAGTATCATAGTTCTTCTTCTAAAATGTAATACTGTGCATTTGCTATCCGGGGCGAAGCTATATCTGTCACTGTTGTCTACTGTTAGGATGCCATGCTTGGAATTCATTAAAGAGGTTTGCCAGCATTGAACTAAACAGGCTGAATGCCAGGTCAGACAGAGTAAAGAGAACTCTTTGATCTCGCGGGCGCAGCAAATTCTTAAAATATGTATTCTGTTTCTTGAGTCTGACTGTTTGCCAGGTCCCCTGAGTTATCTTCTTTATATGTGAGCCAGTAACAGATGAAATGGATTGCTGTAGAATTTAAAGTCCTGCTACATTTGTGGACATGTTTCTTGTATCTAAATGGATCATGGGCAGGGCTGGATTATCATTAATGCTCTTGAAGCTCCAGACCCCACTGTGCCCCTGACCCCTAATGGTTCCCTGCTGACTCGAGCGCAATTGACAGCGGTGGCGAGTCAAAGGAACCATCAGTTCCCATTCCCACTTCCCTTGTGATGCAGGCAGCAGGATGGCTTCATCACGCTGCCTGCATTGTTCTGCTGTAGCAGTCCCGGTCAAAAAAGACCTGGTCTGTATTGCTGGAGGACAGCGTGAAAACGGGGACAGGTGAGTATTCTTGTTGTGACTTATGACACTATCTACAGGGGGCACTGTGGCACTATCTACAGGAGGCACTGTGGCACTATCTACAGGAGGTACTGTGGCAATATCTACAAGAATCATTGTGGCACTATCTACATGGAGCACTGTGGATCTATCTACAGGGGACACTGTGTGGCACTGTCTACAGAGAACAATGGTGGCACTGCCTACAGACGGCACTGTGTATCACTATCTATAGGGCCACTGTGGCACTGTCTACAGGGGATAGGTTGTTGTGCTATCTACATGGAGAACTGTTTGGCATTATCTACAGGGGACTCTTTGTGGCAGTATCTACAGGGCCACTGATGCACTATGACAGTATATACAGGGTTGCACAGTAGCACTATCTACAATGGGCAAGGTGGCACTATCTACTGGGGCACTGTGTGGAACTTTCTACAGGGCTACTCTGGCGCTATCTACAGGAGGCACTACTGTGTGTGGCATTATCTACATTATGGCATTGTGGCATTATGTAGAGAAGGCACTATCTACAGAGGGCACTATCTACAGGGGCACTGTGGCACTATCTACAGGGGGCACTATCTGTATTTTATTTTATTTTTTTAAAGTTGTTTTTATTCAGTTTACAACATTTTATCAACAAGACAGCATCCATTCCAGTTTCCAATAATATACATCTCATAATAAGGCACAGTGGAGTGCCAGCCACGTTTACCCAGATCCAAACCTCCGACACCAAGGTTTCTCACTGCAAGATAATTGCCTGGGCCTCAGTCCTATCGGACTCAAGTCTCTGAAGTCTATGTGTCATGTCCGTGGCTGCGGGCTGTCAACTCCAATCCCCCAGACAGCCGCAGCCACGAGTCGGCAAGCGCTGGCCCCAGCCTCCTCCTCAGGAGACGCCAGCACTCGCTTCCACTCACCTCAGCCAGATCCCGTAGGGTGCGCACGCACGCTCGTGCCCGCTCTTAAAGGGGCAGCGCGCACACCAGACTTTGATGTACATCAGGCCGTGAGTACTCTGGACTATAAGAGGGGTTCAGCCCCCTGCTTTGATGCCTGAGCGTTGTTGTTTCCTAAGTTTGTCTATGTGATGGCCTCCTAGTGTGTTCCTGTTCACTGGATTCCATACTATCCTAGTCGAGTACTGTGCTGAGCCAAAGTCGTGCCGTGCTGTATACCACGCCTGTCCTGCTTCACCACGCCTGACGTCTGCCTGCTGCCTAGTTCCAGCCGAGCCTGCCTTGCTACTGTCCGAGCTGCCACAGGTACCCTATACGAACTATAGACATTGATCTGCGCCCTGTTGGCCAGCTGCCGTTCCGTCAAGGCGGTACGGCCCAGTGGGTCCACAGACCCTTCGTGACTATGTATCCGCTGAGTATAGGCTATCAACTTTAGTTTGTGAACCCCAGAATAATAATGAGTTTCATGGCTGCCACTCCCACCCGCCATCTCCCCACAAATCGACAGCTACAAGTTACATCAAATCTCAAATCACGGGAAATACACTGAAGAGGAGAGCTGTTAACTTAAATCAACACATATTAGCCTGCCGTCTCTCTCATCCACTATCTGTATTTAAGTATTGGGCTTAGCTCTACCATTGTATTTATGTACTGAGCTTTGTTCTGGTGTTGTATATATATACTCAGCTTGGTTCTGGTACAGTGTTTATGGTATGAGCTTTTTGCCCATTCATCTTAAAGAGCATTTGAGAAGTTACACACTGATGATGGACGAGCGGGTCTGGCTCGCAATCTTTGTTCTAGTTCATCCCAAAGTGTTGGATGTGGTTTAGGGTCAGGGATCTGTTCGGGCCAGTCAAGTCCTTTCACACCAAACTCACCCAACCATGACTTTATGGACCTTTCTTTGTGCACAGTCATGCTGGAACAGAAAAGGCGTGAACCCCAAACTGTGCCCACAAAGTTGGAAGCATATAATTGTCCGAAATGTCCTGGTATGTTGAAGCATTAAGATTTCCTTTCACTGCAACTTAGGTGGCTTGGCCAACCCCTGAAAAACAACCCCATAGTCTTATACCTCCTCCACCATACTTTACAGTTGGCACAATGCAGTCATGCAGGCAACATTCTTCTGGCATTCACCAAACCCAGACTCGTCCATCACACTGCCCAATAGAGAAGCGTGATTCATCACTCCACAGAACACATTTCCACTGTTCCAGAGTCCAGTCGCGACGTGCTTTACACCACTCCATCCGACGCTTGGCATTGTGCTTGGTGATGTAAGGCTGGCATGCAGCTGCTTGGCCGAGCCATGAAGCTCCCCGGCGCACAGTTTTTGTGTGGATGTTAATGCCAGAGGAGGCTTGGACTCTGCGGTTATTGAGTCATCAGAGCGTTGGCGACTTTTATGCACTATAAACCTCAGCACTCGGTGACATTACGTGGTCTCCACTTCATGGCTGAATTGCTGTGGTTCCTAAACGCTTCCACTTTGCAATAATATCACTCACAGTTAATCGTGGAATGTCTAGGAAAAAAGAAATTCACAAACTGACATGTTGCAACTGTGGCGTCCTATTACATGACCATGCTGGATTCAGTGGGCTATTTAAATCAACCCATTCTTTCAAAAAGGCAGTCTGCATGACTAGGTGCCGGATTTTATATATCTGTGTCAATGGGACTGAATGAAATACCTGAATTCAATGATTAAGAGGTGTGTCCCAATACTTTTGTCTATATAGTATAGGACAAGATAGATAGATAGATAGATAGATAGATAGATAGATAGATAGATAGATAGATAGATGATAGATAAATATGGCACTGAAACATTCGAGTTGAGCAGGAGGTCACGTGGCTGACGGTGCAGATAACCGCAGTCTGTACATTTATACCGATATCTAGTAAATCTCCATCTACATCCTCTATAAATAACATACACTGTATTATAAAGAAGTGATATTATAAACTCCATTGTCCATAATAGCGGCGGACGATCAAAAAGATGGAAATGAAAGACACAATGTGAGTTTATAAGTCAGGATGTTTATTATGTTGCACACAGGAATAGGTATCATGTATGGAGGATGATATTGCTGCACATATCCGGTGACTGATCGCTGATGGTGGAAATCTAAAGGAAGGGAAATAAAACAAATCTGTGGTTAGTGTCACAATTCTAGTATCAATGCATTTATATAGAAGGGGCAAAAACGTATCATCTGTCAGTAGATGAAGAACTAACTGGAACAGTAAGAAGAGTCACCAGATTTTATTTCCTTGTCTTCATCTCTGTTTTATAGTTTACATGTATATATAAAAACATTCTAATAATCGTGCATCCTCTGAACCGCTAATGCCGGAGTATTGGATGATTAAGCCAAATATAAAATAAATAATAGATCCACTTAAAATTAATTATGTACCGAGCCTTCAAGCAGAGGCCTACAACTATTACAGGTACTGGTATGGTGAAATGTTAATATCTGGACAGCATTCAAATTTCTATTTGTGGGACACTTCTAAGTCCCAGCCCTATCTGCCCAGGAACACCCACAAAGTGTCACAGAAACGCCCATTTGGAGCACATTTGCATAGGCCCATCCCACATTGTGGTTTGCTATACTAAACAATCCTGTAAAAAACAGGATTATTGGATAATATGGTCTACGCTACATGACAACATCATGACACAGGCATTCCTGCGCCCCATAGGAGGCCTGTGATAGGTAATGTAGTGACTCATAGATAATTACATTACATTCATTTTAGGTGGATCCAATATATCATTAAGATTTATCAACCCCCCAATTGAATGGCCATCAGACTGCCTGCCGGACTATCAGGTTAGTGTTATGATAATCTGGCATGTGTGTTTTTGGTTTCATACTAGATTATCAGTCTTTTCCCGATCATTCGTTTTCTTTCCCTTCTTGAGCAGTATCTTACAATAATAAACTCAGTAAATGTAGACATTGAGTAAAACTTACCATTGAATGGAAGGAAACTCCTGACGAAATGTGTCAATCACCTGAAGAGTCAAAAAGAAATAAGAAATGTAAGTGACTTAATAAAAACACGAAATAAGAATTCGGGATAATATCATCCCAGTAATAGATATTTGTAAATTACAAGATTTATTCTTCATACTTACTTTATAGATTGTGCTCTGATACCAGGTTCCTGGAAACAAGACCCTCCACCTTCCTAGAATGGTACAAGGAATGGTAATAAGTCTGTCATGGACTCGGTGGAGGTCTGGTGTGCTTTATTGTCTTATCTGGAAACAAGACTGAGCCTCTTCGGGCATGGACAGCTGGCCAATCAGATGATGACTCCGGGGCATGTAGTATGTCATAGCCAGGGATGACCCAGGTAAACTACAGCTGTGGATCAGCCATGAGGTGTCTTCAGAAGTGCTCGATGGGGACAAGGCAGCACAATCAGCTGATACGATGGTGGAATACCTCTATAAAGGAGATTTGTTCACAATGTAGGTGTTAATATGATGTAATATTCCAAGCCCTCATGTGGTGGTTGTTAGACAGGGATGCAGAAGGTGGACAAGGTGGTTCCTCAAATCCTTGGTGTTTCTCAGATCTTGGAGACACAGTGAATTTTATGGCGTTGGAGATTTTAGTAGCACAGTGTTGTTATAGACGTTATGAAACTTTAGTTGACTTTGCACTGGGACGAGGAGAACCTTCTTAGCCGGGTGTCTGGATAGATGGGGCTGACGTGGTAGTTCTCCGACCACTCAGGACACACAAAACTAAATTCATTGAAAAGCTTCTGATCTTTAGCTTTAATTGTGGTGTTATGGTCCCTAGTACAGGGCGCAGAATTGATGTCACTAATATTCAGATCCACAGACTCAGTCACCAGTATATCCGGGGGTGCCGCTCGTCCAGCCTCTACTTCTTGCCAGTTGGTGGTAGAGAAGAATGGATGTTCTCGGATGTTTTCTGTCACTCCCAGACGTTCAAACTGGTTCTTACACAGCAGCCGCTTGATTATATCCACTGTGTCAGAGGATAAAGACGTTGGATACTGTGGAACATAGTTCAGGACCGAGGCCTCGATCTCTGATTTTGTGTTCCCAGGAAAGGGGTCTTTATTGGTGACCATGTTATAGAGGATGACTCCAAATGCAAACCAATCGACCCCTGGTCCATATTCCTCACACCCGATCAGTTCTGGGGCTCCATATCCTAGTGTTCCACCACAGGGGTCTGTTGTTCTTCCAAAGACATTTGTTATTGCCAGTCCAAAATCTGTGATCTTCACATGTCCATCTGATGTTAATAAGACGTTATTTGGCTTTAGATCCCTGTGGATGATGCCTTTGTTATGGAGGAATTGCACCCCACAAACCAGCTCTGCTGCAATAAACTTCACGGTGTTTAATTCCAGTGGAAAGTTATTCTCAGTAAATGTATCGAGGTCACCCCCACTGGCCAGTTCCATGACGTAATACACGTGGTTCTTACTGTGGAACGCTGCAAGTCCGTGGATCAGAAAGCGGCTCTCGTGTGATAGACCAAGTATGTCCCGTTCTACGAAAGTATGGCCTAGTTCTGTGAAATCGCTTTTGCCCGTCTTTTTAATGGCGACAAGTTCTTTACGGTTTTTGTCTTTTGCAAGAGTTACTTCGCCATAGGAGCCTTTACCAAGTTCACGATGGAAGGTAAAGGAATTCAAGTTTAGAGGAACAGTGGCTGTCCTAGTCTCCTCACGAGATGGTCCAGGCTTTTCATTGAGGATGGTTGTTGCATCCTGACTCCCTGATGTTTTTTCTTTGGAAGATCTCAGAGATGTCTTTAGTTTTTTATTTGATTCCTGGTTCTCGTCTGTTGTTCTCTTTCTCTTAGGTGCAGCCGGTGTCTCTTTCTCCTGCTTAGATGGTGCAGGTTGTTCCTCTTCAGCTTTTTTCTCCAGTTCATCCAGACTATTTGATATTTTTCCTTTAGATTTCTTTGCTTTCTTTCCAGAAGGTTCCTTCTCCTCTGTCGTCCTCTTTCTCTTACGCTGTGTCTCCTTTTTTGCTGTCCCCTTTTTGTCCCTATCTTTTTCCTCCTCCTTGATCTTGGACCCTTTTTTGCCTATTGGGTTGAGAAAATAAGTATTTATTATTAGTATTTTTCTATGTGTAATGTAAATAACAATGGTTTTTCAAATAACTTTTCATTTTTGGAACGTAATTAGGACACTGGGGGAGATTTATTAATTCTGTCCTAAAGGAAGACAGGATAAAACTAAACTAGACTGGGAGAAATTGTGCTAGATTTATCACAATGGCGCACGCTGTATGATAAATTTGGCTCATCTTGCTAACCATGTTAGACCTTTTTTTCTTACTTATGCCACCTCATGGCTCACCTACTTTACATCGATATTTTGCAAAAAAAAAAAAATGGTGTACACCAGTAATAAATCTGGCGGATTTTACAATGAGTCTTTGTCACTCCCCTTTTTTCTAGACACTTTCAAAACTGTCAAAGAGGGCGAAAAAGTGTCTAAAACATAATAATAATAATTTGACACACCCCATTTATGACACTTTTTAGGCGCAATTTGTGCCAGAAGTCTTACGCATTTTGCATACTACATTTTCCTCTATTGGGACTCATTTATCAAAGCTGTCTTATAGAAAACAGGCCTTATTGCCCATAGTGTCAGAATGCGATATCTCATCATAACTACCGAGATCTCGTGTTCTGATACTGTATGCTGTCACGTAGGGTTCGTGGACCCACTGGGCCGAACTGCCTTGGCGGTATGGCAGCTGGCTAACAGGGCGCAGGTCACTGTCTATAGTGCGTATAGGGTACCTGTGGCAGCTCGGACAGGAGTAAGACTAGGCAGCGGGTAGACGTCAGGCGTGGAGTAGCAGGACAGGCGTGGAATACAGCACAGCACGACTACAGCACAGCACTTGACCAGGATAGCATGGGATACAGGAAATGGGAACACTGGGAACTGGAAAATACTAGGAGGCCATTTGCATAGACAAACTAGGATACGACAAACAACGCTCAGGCAAGGATCAGAATGGCAGGGGCCTTCTTATAGTCCAGGCAATCATGTGAGTTGAGGATGATGATTGTTTTCATGTGCGCGCGCTGGCCCTTTAAGAGCGGGCACGAGCGTGACTGGAGCGGAACACAGCGGACTGGAGCGGAAGTTAGCGCTGGCGTCTCCTAGGAAGGAGATGGGGACCAGCGCTCACAGATCCATGGCTGCGGGCGTCGAAGGGTAAGTAAACTCGACAGCCCGCGGCCATAGACGCTACATATGCCACTGGGGGGTTATGGGAAGGTGCGCTAGGCGTGCCGTGACCAGCCTTACAGGAAGTTCGGAGCCAGACCCTGCGGTGGAACAGCTTATTTACATATTGTTGATACGCTCTGTAAGTTGTTTTTTTTTTTTTACATTTTATTAGTTATATTCCCCAAAAAATTTGTGGTGGAAAACATTTTACAATAATAAACATAGATGAGTTCCCCATGATAGGTCCTCTGTAAACAAGAGTAAACCAAGCTCTATTATAGTAAGTGCACATGTCTATTTGCTGTACAATAGAAAGCTTGTCTATGCTGCACAGACTTGTTTTCGGTTCTGCCCATGAGGTAGCAAGAAATGATCATTCAGAAAGAATCATGCAGCTTTGGGATATATAACCAAATTACCAAAGAATTAAAAACATGAGAATAAAAAGATTGTAAGTTTTATGCATGTATCCGTGTAGGTTAGAGGGATAGCGATCAATCTGTCTATACAGGCCGATATACCCCAAGAATGATATATTATATCCTTTATTGCCATAGCTAAGTTTTGTGTACATCTTGGCTGAACTATTCAGTAAATACTACTTTTGTATGGTGGTTACCAACTCTGATATGAGATATGGGCGCTATGCGTGCACACTATGTCTAGTTATGAGGTTATTTGTCCCGTAGGAGTCTATGGACATTGTATGGATTTATATGACTAGAACTTGCTTGTACATTCAGAGTTCTTACCTGATGTCCTGATCTTCTCGTCCATCAGGCTGATGTTACTGGGTCCTGGGAGGTCTCGTGAACTTCTCCGTCCCATGATGGCTAAGAGCCAGTTCTTTATGCTCCTCTTAGCTGTAAGTCCGGTATTCTCCATTTTAGTCTTCTTAGTCCCCTCTCCTTCTTTACTCCCCTCACTCTCCTTCCCTCTTTCTCCTCCTTCTTCCATATTCCTCTTTCTCTTCATTTTGTGTCAAAAACGGTAATCGCAATAGAAAGAACAATCCAAAAATTGTCCAGGAGCACTCACATGTATCTCTGCTAACTCGCAGCATGCAAATGCAATGTTTCTGGCCAGTGCACCTGTATACATGAGCGCATGGGGCATTGTGATGTCATCAGCTATGTATTAAGGTAGCCCACCTATGACCTTTAGGCATTGTGATGTCATCAGCTATGTCTTAAGGTGGCCCAGCTGCCAACCCCAGGCATTGTGATGTCATTAGCTATGTCTTAAGGGGGCCCACCTACCAACCTCAGGCATTGTGATGTCATCACAATGTTTTAAGGTGGCCCAGCTGCCGCTCCGGGCACGTAATTACCAGCCATACGATCTGAGTGTAATAAACAGAATAGATATAATACATGTCTATGGTATAAGCATCTCCCTGTCTTAACCACATGTTAGCATTTGCACCAGTTGAAAACAGTTGAAAAATACTAATTCATGGTGCACAAGAATTTCTCTTTCACTCTTCAAAAAGAGGTTCTGCAGCAGCTGATATGTGTATTATAAGGAATGAGGTACCCCCTGCTATAAATAATAAATAATTTTAGAAGTCACCCTGGAGTTCCATGACTGGTCTTAAAGCACTTTACCCGCACCATACGTACACTCATTACGCCCCTCTCGGCCTCGCCCTTATCCCCTCCTGTATTAACGTTATTGGAAGCCGTAATCCATGGTAATTCAATATATATAACAGAAGTACTTAGCTCAGACCCCAAACGACTCCAAAATTATTTCAGACCCCAGACTCAGGGACTCCAAAGTGAATTAAAACCCTAGACTTAGAGACCCTAAAATGAATTCTGAACCCACACTCAGGCAGCCCCCAAATTACTATAGAGCCCAAGTCAAGTCATTTAGTATGTGAAAATAACTCCCCATAACTAGTCTCATTTAAAGAGAACCTTTCACCTCCCCGTACCTGTGCCGCTGAGTGCAGCATGTAATGGGCACAGCAGCACAAACCCTGGGGCACTTTACATTTTTTTTTCTACCCTCCTCCGTTATTTAGATATCGGTGCCGTTATATTTGGCACCCGATATTTAAATAACCCCCTGAACTGTCAATGGGGCGTGTAATGGCAAGGGGGCGTGTTACTATCGCTGTGACACTGTCCAATCAGATATGGACAGTGTCACAGCAAGAGCTGGAGAGAGGAAAGCGTGTGGGAAAAGAAAGAATGTGAAGTGCCCCAGGGTTTGTGCAGCCTTCCCCATTACATGCTGTACCCAGCTGCACATGTATGGGCAGGTGAAAGGTTCTCTTTAACCGTACCTCCATGGAAGACTCGAGACCAAAGGTCGGATAAATTGGCCAAACCACAAAGACACACATCTCAATAAAAAACAGGCAGGCGGAAATACTGTTTCTTCGCTGGCCATGCTGCAAAAGCCCAGGAACTCCAAGAAGAGGGAGGAGTTTTATTAACGCTAGATCCCGCCTACTCTCCGCCCACTCTCCCCAGATGCCTCCCTAAAATTTTGGCCAAGTTCCCTCCCTCTCAGCTATCGCATGAAGGCCTTTCTTTGTGCCTGTGCTGACTCTTCCTCCGCTCCTCCTTGGTGGTGCCGGCACTTTTTGATGCTCCCAGGCTGGTTTTCAGGAAAACCCAGCTCACAGACCCTCCCAGATGGCAGCTGCCGGCTGTCCTGTAGCGATCTGAGCTGCAGGTTATGCAACTGTTTCAGCCGCATTTTTCTGCCGTCTCTTTATATTGTGTGTGAGCCCCTGAAAAGCTGGGTGACACCAGGCTCATAGTGAAGCCACACAGCTTTCCTGGGCTCTTGGTGCCCTCTCCAGAGAACTGACTGGAAATTCAGACAATTTCAGATTTTTCCGCTTTTTACAAGATGTGCCATCTTCACTAAATACTGAGCGATACTTTAGTGAATTTGGCGCAAAATTAACAGGCACAAAATAATACTCCTACATACAAGACTATCTATAGGAAATCCTCTCATGATAAATGTCCCCAATGAGATTCATGAAATCTGCCTAACAGAAAAGTTGTCTTTGTTGCCCTCCATAGCAACCAATCACAGCACAGCTTTCATGTCTTATAGTGCTCTTGAAAAATTAAAGCTGCACTGTGATTGGTTGCTATTGGCATGTTTTCATGAATCCTATGGGGGAGATTGATTATTACTGTCTTGAACTTAGACCAGACAAGCAAAAACTGCGCCAAATCTATCACAATGGCGCACGCTATATCATAAATTTAGTACATCTTTCTAGACATGTAAGACACTTTTCTCCTCCTTATGTCACCTCATGGCTGGTGTACTTAAGATATGATAGATAGATAGATAGATAGATAGATAGATAGATAGATAGATAGATAGATAGATAGATAGATAGATATGAGATAGATAGATAGATAGATAGATAGATAGATAGATAGATAGATAGATAGATAGATAGATAGATAGATAGATAGATAGATAGATAGATAGATAGATAAATATGGCACTGAAACATTCGAGTTGAGCAGGAGGTCACGTGGCTGACGGTGCAGATAACCGCAGTCTGTACATTTATACCGATATCTAGTAAATCTCCATCTACATCCTCTATAAATAACATACACTGTATTATAAAGAAGTGATATTATAAACTCCATTGTCCATAATAGAGGCGGACGATCAAAAAGATGGAAATGAAAGACACAATGTGAGTTTATAAGTCAGGAGGTTTATTATATTGCACACAGGAATAGGTATCATGTATGGAGGATGATATTGCTGCACATATCCGGTGACTGATCGCTGATGGTGGAAATCTAAAGAAAAGGAAATTTAAAAAACCTGTGGTTAGTGTCACAATTCTAGTATCAATGTATTTATATAGAAGGGGCAAAAACGTATCATCTGTCAGTAGATGAAGAACTAACTGGAACAGTAAGAAGAGTCACCAGATTTTATGTCCTTGTCTTCATCTCTGTTTGATAGTTTACATGTATGTATAAAAACATTGTAATATTCGTGCATCCTCTGAACTGCTAATTCCGGAGTATTGGATGATTAAGCCAAATATAAAATAAATAATAGATCCACTTAAAATTAATTATGTACCGAGCCTTCAAGCAGAGGCCTACAACTACTACTGGTACTGGTATGGTGAAATGTTAATATCTGGACAGCATTCAAATTTCTATTTGTGGGACACTTCTAAGTCCCAGCCCTATCTGCCCAGGAACGCCCACAAAGTGTCACAGAAACGCCCATTTGGAGCACATTTGCATAGGCCCATCCCACATTGTGGTTTGCTATACTAGACAATCCTGTAAAAAACTAGTTTATTGGATAATATGGTCTACGCTACATGACAACATCATGACACAGGCATTCCTGCGCCCCATAGGAGGCCTGTGATAGGTAATGTAGTGACTCATAGATAATTACATTACATTCATTTTAGGTGGATCCAATGTATCATTAAGATCTATCAACCCCCCAATTGAATGGCCATCAGACTGCCTGCCGGACTATCAGGTTAGTGTTATGATAATCTGGCATGGGTGTTTTTGGTTTCATACTAGATTATCAGTGTTTTCCCGATCATTCGTTTTCTTTCCATTCTTGAGCAGTATCTTACAATAATAAACTCAGTAAATGTAGACATTGAGTAAAACTTACCATTGAATGGAAGGAAACTCCTGACGAAATGTGTCAATCACCTGAAGAGTCAAAAAGAAATAAGAAATGTAAGTGACTTATTAAAAACACGAAATAAGAATTCGGGATAATATCATCCCAGTAATAGATATTTGTCAATTACAAGATTTATTCTTCGTACTTACTTTATAGATTGTGCTCTGATACCAGGTTCCTAGAAACAAGACCCTCCACCTTCCTAGAATGGTACAAGGAATGGTAATAAGTCTGTCATGGACTCGGTGGAGGTCTGGTGTGCTTTATTGTCTTATCTGGAAACAAGACTGAGCCTCTTCGGGCATGGACAGCTGGCCAATCAGATGATGACTCCGGGGCATGTAGTATGTCATAGCCAGGGATGACCCAGGTAAACTACAGCTGTGGATCAGCCAGGAGGTGTCTTCAGAAGTGCTCGATGGGGACAAGGCAGCACAATCAGCTGATACGATGGTGGAATACCTCTATAAAGGAGATTTGTTCACAATGTAGGTGTTAATATGATGTAATATTCCAAGCCCTCATGTGGTGGTTGTTAGACAGGGATGCAGAAGGTGGACAAGGTGGTTCCTCAAATCCTTGGTGTTTCTCAGATCTTGGAGACACAGTGAATTTTATGGCGTTGCAGATTTTAGTAGCACAGTGTTGTTATAGACGTTATGAAACTTTAGTTGACTTTGCACTGGGACGAGGAGAATCTTCTTAGCCGGGTGTCTGGATAGATGTGGCTGACGTGGTAGTTCTCCGACCACTCAGGACACACAAAACTAAATTCATTGAAAAGTTTCTGATCTTTAGCTTTAATTGTGGCGTTATGGTCCCTAGTACAGGGCGCAGGCCTGATGTCACTAATATTCAGATCCACAGACTCAGTCACCAGTATATCCGGGGGTGCCGCTTGTCCAGCCTCTACTTCTTGCCAGTTGGTGGTAGAGAAGAATGGATGTTCTCGGATGTTTTCTGTCACTCCCAGACGTTCAAACTGGTTCTTACACAGCAGCCGCTTGATTATATCCACGGTGTCAGAGGATAAAGACGTTGGATACTGTGGAACATAGTTCAGGACCGAGGCCTCGATCTCTGATTTTGTGTTCCCAGGAAAGGGGTCTTTATTGGTGACCATGTTATAGAGGATGACTCCAAATGCAAACCAATCGACCCCTGGTCCATATTCCTCACACCCGATCAGTTCTGGGGCTCCATATCCTAGTGTTCCACCACAGGGGTCTGTTGTTCTTCCAAAGACATTTGTTATTGCCAGTCCAAAATCTGTGATCTTCACATGTCCATCTGATGTTAATAAGACGTTATTTGGCTTTAGATCCCTGTGGATGATGCCTTTGTTATGGAGGAATTGCACCCCACAAACCAGCTCTGCTGCAATAAACTTCACGGTGTTTAATTCCAGTGGAAAGTTATTCTCAGTAAATGTATCGAGGTCACCCCCACTGGCCAGTTCCATGACGTAATACACGTGGTTCTTACTGTGGAACGCTGCAAGTCCGTGGATCAGAAAGCGGCTCTCGTGTGATAGACCAAGTATGTCCCGTTCTACGAAAGTATGGCCTAGTTCTGTGAAATCGCTTTTGCCCGTCTTTTTAATGGCGACAAGTTCTTTACGGATTTTGTCTTTTGCAAGAGTTACTTCGCCATAGGAGCCTTTACCAAGTTCACGATGGAAGGTAAAGGAATTCAAGCTTAGAGGAACAGTGGCTGTCCTAGTCTCCTCACGAGATGGTCCAGGCTTTTCATTGAGGATGGTTGTTGCATCCTGACTCCCTGATGTTTTTTCTTTGGAAGATCTCAGAGATGTTTTTAGTTTTTTATTTGATTCCTGGTTCTCGTCTGTTGTTCTCTTTCTCTTAGGTGCAGCCGGTGTCTCTTTCTCCTGCTTAGATGGTGCAGGTTGTTCCTCTTCAGCTTTTTTCTCCAGTTCATCCAGACTATTTGATATTTTTCCTTTAGATTTCTTTGCTTTCTTTCCAGAAGGTTCCTTCTCCTCTGTCGTCCTCTTTCTCTTACGCTGTGTCTCCTTTTTTGCTGTCCCCTTTTTGTCCCTATCTTTTTCCTCCTCCTTGATCTTGGACCCTTTTTTGCCTATTGGGTTGAGAAAATAAGTATTTATTATTAGTATTTTTCTATGTGTAATGTAAATGACAATGGTTTTTCAAATAACTTTTCATTTTTGGAACGTAATTAGGACACTGGGGGAGATTTATTCATTCTGTCCTAAAGGAAGACAGGATAAAACTAAACTAGACTGGGAGAAATTGTGCTAGATTTATCACAATGGCGCACGCTGTATGATAAATTTGGCTCATCTTGCTAACCATGTTAGACCTTTTTCTCTTACTTATGCCACCTCATGGCTCACCTACTTTACATCGATATTTTGCAAAAAAAAAAAATGGTGTACACCAGTAATAAATCTGGCGGATTTTACAATGAGTCTTTGACACTCCCCTTTTTTCTAGACACTTTCAAAACTGTCAAAGAAGGTGAAAAAGTGTCTAAAACATAATAATAATAATTTGACACACCCCATTTATGCCACTTTTTAGGCGCAATTTGTGCCAGAAGTCTTACGCATTTTGCATACTAAATTTTCCTCTATTGGGACTCATTTATCAAAGCTGTCTTATAGAAAACAGGCCTTATTGCCCATAGTGTCAGAATGCGAGATCTCATCATAACTAGCGAGATCTCGTGTACTGATACTGTATGCTGTCACATAGGGTTCGTGGACCCACTGGGCCGAACTGCCTTGGCGGTATGGCAGCTGGCTAACAGGACGCAGGTCACTGTCTATAGTGCGTATAGGGTACCTGTGGCAGCTCGGACAGTAGTAAGACAGGCTCGGCTAGGACTAGGCAGCGGGTAGACGTCAGGCGTGGAGTAGCAGGACAGGCGTGGAATACAGCACAGCACGACTACAGCACAGCACTTGACCAGGATAGCATGGGATACAGGATACAGGAAATGGGAACACTGGGAACTGGAAAACACTAGGAGGCCATTTGCATAGACAAACTAGGATACTACAAACAACGCTCAGGCAAGGATCAGAATGGCAGGGGCCTTCTTATAGTCCAGGAAATCATGTGAGTTGAGGATGATGATTGTTTTCATGTGCGCGCGCTGGCCCTTTAAGAGCGGGCACGAGCGTGACTGGAGCGGAACACAGTGGACTGGAGCGGAAGTTAGCACTGGCGTCTCCTAGGAAGGAGATGGGGACCAGCGCTCACAGATCCATGGCTGCGGGCGTCGAAGGGTAAGTAAACTCGACAGCCCGCGGCCATAGACGCTACATATGCCACTGGGGGGTTATGGGAAGGTGCGCTAGGCGTGCCGTGACCAGTCTTACAGGAAGTTCGGAGCCAGACCCTGCGGTGGAACAGCTTATTTACATATTGTTGATACGCTCTGTAAGTTGTTTTTTTTTTTTTTTACATTTTATTAGTTATATTCCCCAAAAAATTTGTGGTGGAAAACATTTTACAATAATAAGCAGAGATGACTTCCCCATGATAGGTCCTCTGTAGACCAGAGTAAACCAAGCTCTATTATAGTAAGTGCACATGTCTATTTTCTGCACAATAGAAAGCTTGTCTATGCTGCACAGACTTGTTTTCGGTTCTGCCCATGAGGTAGCAAGAAATTATCATTCACAAAGAATCATGCAGCTTTGGGATATATAACCAAATGACCAAAGAATTAAAAACATGAGAATAAAAAGATTGTAAGTTTTATGCATGTATCCGTGTAGGTTAGAGGGATAGCGATCAATCTGTCTATACAGGCCGATATACCCCGATAATTATATATTATATTCTTTATTGCCATAGCTAAGTTTTGTGTACATCTTGGCTGAACTATTCAGTAAATACTACTTTTGTATGGTGGTTACCAACTCTGATATGAGATATGGGCGCTATGCGTGCACACTATGTTTAGTTATGAGGTTATTTGTCCCGTAGGAGTCTATGGACATTGTATGGATTTATATGACTAGAACTTGCTTGTACATTCAGAGTTCTTACCTGATGTCCTGATCTTCTCGTCCATCAGGCTGATGTTACTGGGTCCTGGGAGGTCTTGTGAACTTCTCCGTCCAATGATGGCTAAGAGCCAGTTCTTTATACTCCTCTTAGCTGTAAGTCCGGTTTTCTCCATTTTAGTCTTCTTGGTCCCCTCTCCTTCTTTACTCCCCTCACTCTCCTTCCCTCTTTCTCCTCCTTCTTCCATATTTCTCTTTCTCTTCATTTTGTGTCAAAAACGGTAATCGCAATAGAAAGAACAATCCAAAAATTGTCCAGGAGCACTCACATGTATCTCTGCTAACTCGCAGCATGCAAATGCAATGTTTCTGGCCAGTGCACCTGTATAGATGAGCGCATGGGGCATTGTGATGTCATCAGCTACGTATTAAGGTAGCCCAGCTGTGACCTTTAGGCATTGTGATGTCATCAGCTATGTCTTAAGGTGGCCCAGCTGCCAACCCTAGGCATTGTGATGTCATTAGCTATGTCTTAAGGGGGCCCACCTACCAACCTCAGGCATTGTGATGTCATCACAATGTTTTAAGGTGGCCCAGCTGCCGCTCCGGGCACGTAATTACCAGCCATACGATCTGAGTGTAATAAACAGAATAGATATAATACATGTCTATGGTATAAGCATCTCCCTGTCTTAACCACATGTTAGCATTTGCACCAGTTGAAAACAGTTGAAAAATACTAATTCATGGTGCACAAGAATTTCTCTTTCACTCTTCAAAAAGAGGTTCTGCAGCAGCTGATATGTGTATTATAAGGAATGAGGTACCCCCTGCTATAAATAATAAATAATTTTAGAAGTCACCCTGGAGTTCCATGACTGGTCTTAATGCAATGGTAACAGCAGGGAAAAAGGAAAAGGGAGGAAACCTCCAGCTCACCAGCTTCACACTCCTGTGTTGAGTATCGCCCGGATCAGCCGCCACGGCTCGCGGCAGGTAACAATAGCAACGAAGAGAAAGGATCCTGCTTGAAACGCGTAGGCTTCATTCTTTGCCATTCCACCACCTTGTTACCCTCCTGGTGTTTCCGTTACTTTGTGTCACTGTTCGTGGATTATTTTTCAATAAAGTGGGAACTCAGTTTTCCCTTATCTACACCATACATCGCTGGATCCTTTCTCTTCGTTGCTATGGTCTTAATGCACTTTACCCGCACCATACGTATACTCATTACGCCCCTCTCGGCCTCGCCCTTATCCCCTCCTGTATTAACGTTATTGGAAGCCGTAATCCATGGTAATTCAATATATATAACAGAAATACTTAGCTCAGACCCCAAACGACTCCAAAATTATTTCAGACCCCAGACTCAGGGACTCCAAAGTGAATTAAAACCCTAGACTTAGAGACCCTAAAATGAATTCTGAACCCACACTCAGGCAGCCCCCAAATTACTATAGAGCCCAAGTCAAGTCATTTAGTATGTGAAAATAACTTCCCATAACTAGTCTCATTTAAAGAGAACCTTTCACCTCCCCGTACCTGTGCCGCTGAGTGCAGCATGTAATGGGCACAGCAGCACAAACCCTGGGGCACTTTACATTTTTTTTCTACCCTCCTCCGTTATTTAGATATCGGTGCCGTTATATTTGGCACCCGATATTTAAATAACCCCTTGAACTGTCAATGGGGCGTGTAATGGCAAGGGGATGTGTTACTATCGCTGTGACACTGTCCAATCAGATATGGACAGTGTCACAGCAAGAGCTGGAGAGAGGAGAGCGTGTGGGAAAAGAAAGAATGTGAAGTGTCCCAGGGTTTGTGCAGCCTTCCCCATTACATGCTGTACCCAGCTGCACATGTATGGGCAGGTGAAAGGTTCTCTTTAACCGTACCTCCATGGAAGACTCGAGACCAAAGGTCGGATAAATTGGCCAAACCACAAAGACACACATCTCAATAAAAAACAGGCAGGCGGAAATACTGTTTCTTCGCTGCCCATGCTGCAAAAGCCCAGGAACTCCAAGAAGAGGGAGGAGTTTTATTAACGCTAGATCCCGCCTACCCTCCGCCCACTCTCCCCAGATGCCTCCCTAAAATTTTGGCCAAGTTCCCTCCCTCCTAGCTATCGCATGAAGGCCTTTCTTTGTGCCTGTGCTGACTCTTCCTCCGCTCCTCCTTGGTGGTGCCGGCACTTTTTGATCCTCCCAGACTGGTTTTCAGGAAAACCCAGCTCACAGACCCTCCCAGATGGCAGCTGCCGGCTGTCCTGTAGCGATCTGAGCTGCAGGTTATGCAACTGTTTCAGCCGCATTTTTATGCCCTCTCTTTATATTGTGTGTGAGCCCCTGAAAAGCTGGGTGACACCAGGCTCATAGTGAAGCCACACAGCTTTCCTGGGCTCTTGGTGCCCTCTCCAGAGAACTGACTGGAAATTCAGACAATTTCCGATTTTTCCGCTTTTTACAAGATGTGCCATGTTCACTAAATACTGAGTGATACAAGTGAATTTGGCGCAAAATTAACAGGCACAAAATACTACTCCTACATACAAGACTATCTATAGGAAATCCTCTCATGATAAATGTCCCCAATGAGATTCATGAAATCTGCCTAACAGAAAAGTTGTCTTTGTTGCCCTCCATAGAAACCAATCACAGCACAGCTTTAACCCCTTAACGCACCATGACGTAACTGTACGTCATGGTGAGCAGTGAGTTCGCGCACCTTGACGTACAGTTACGTCAGTGCTTTGACAGTTAACCGCCGCGCGGCGCTACACCGCAGCGGCGGTTAACTGTGCAGGGTGTCAGCCCTGCTCTCCCCGTTGCCGATCAGCGGCCTGTCGCTGCTGATATTGGCAGTTAACCCCTTAATTGCGGCGCTCGATTTTGAACGCCACAATTAAGGTCTTTAGCGCCGATCGGCAGCCCCCATGTGAAATCACGGGGGCTGGCGATGGTACCTATGGCAACCGGACGCCAGACAATGGCTTCCGGGTTGCCATGTACAGAAGCCTATGAGGACCACCCCGAGGGTGGTCGTCGTAGGCTTCCTGTCAGTGTGACTGTCTCGTCACAATGACAGTTGAAATGCATTACACTACGTGTGTAGTGTAATGTATTCCAGCAGCGATCAGAGCTGCAAGTCTAAGTGTCCCCTAGTGGGACAAGTGAAAAAAGTAAAAAAAAGAATAAAAATGTTTTAAAAAAAGTGTAAAAATAAAAGTTATAAGTGACATAAACAAGAACTGCTTTTCTTTTTTTCCTATAATAAGTCTTTCATTATAGGAAAAAAAATGAACACGTAAAAAAAAGTACACATATTTGGTATCACCGCGTTCGTAACGACCCCAACTATAAAACTATAATATTATTTTTCCCGCACAGTGAACGCCGCAAAAAAAATAAACGAAAAACAATGCCAGAATCACTATTTTTTGGTCACCACCCCTCACAAAATATGTAATAAAAGTGATCAAAAAGTCGCATGTAAGCCAAAATAGTACTGATACAAACTACAACCCATCCCGCAAAAAACAAGCCCTTACACAGCTTTTTTGACTGAAAAATAAAAAAGTTATGGCTCTCAGAATATGGTGACACAGAAAATACATTATTTTCTAAATAAGTTATTTTATTGCTCAAACGCTGCAAAACATAAAAAAACGTATATACATATGGTATCGCCGTAATCGTACCGACCCGCAGAATAAAGTATAATAGTCATTTATAGCCCAGGGTAAACACCGTCAAAAATAAATAAAAATCATTGTCAGAATTGATGGTTTTTGGTCACCTGGCTTGCCGAAAAATTGAATAAAAAGTGATCAACAAAATCGCATGTACCCCAAAATGGTACCAATGAAAAATACAGATTGTCCTGCAACAAATAAGCCCTCACATGGCTCCGGTGGTGAAAAAATAAAAAAAGTTCCGGCTCCCAGATTATGGCGATGCAAAATGTGCAGAGCGTTCCAAAAGTGGATAAGATCGGGCACCATTTATCAGTGCGACACCGGCCACATATCTGTGGATTATTATTTATTTACCCCATTATTATACCCTCTTATTATGCCCCTGATGTACTCTGCCCAGCCTACATGTGCCCCAACATTATAAACTGAAATACCAGCAAAACGCCAGAGCTACTACCAAGCAAAATATGCGCTCCAAAAGCCAAATGGCGTCCCTCCCTTCTGAGCCCTACAGCGTGCCCAAACAGCCGTTTATGTCCACCGATATGGCATCGTACCAAAAAATGGTACCAATAAAAACGACAGCTCGTCCCGCAAAAAATAAGCCCCCACACCGCTCTATTGACAGAAAAATAAAAAAGTAGTGGCTCTTGGAAAGCGGGGAGGAAAAACGAAAAAGCAAAACATGAATCAGTTCGTAAAGGGTTAATTACTTTCTAATGAAAAAACATTTATGACCACATGTGGGGTATTGCCGTACTCGGGAGAAATTGCTTTACAAACGTTGGGGTGCATTTTCTCGTTTATCCTTTGTGAAATTGAAAAAATTCAACATTTTAGTGGAAATAATGTTGATATTAATTTTCACGGCCTAATTCTAATAAATTCTGCAAAAGACGTGTGGGGCCTAAATGCTCACTATACCCCTAGATAGATTCCTTAAGTGGTGTAGTTTCCCAAATGGGGTTACTTTTGGGGGGCTTCCACTGTTTCTGTCTCTCAGGGGCTTTGCAAATTCGACATGACACCCAAAAACATTCCAGCAAAATTTGAGCTCCAAAAGCCAAATAGCGCTCCTTCCCTTCTAAGCCCCGGTGTGGGTCCAAACAGTAGTTTATTACCACATATGGGGTATTTACGTAATCAGGAGAAATTGTTTTACAAATGTTGGGGCGCTTTTTCTCCTTTATTCCTTGTAAAAATTAAAAATGGCTACCTTTTTTCAGAAAAAAAGGAGATTTTCATCTTCACATACTAATTCAAACAAATTTAGCAAAAAAACTGTGGGTTCAAAATGCTAACTATACCCTTAGATAAATTCCTTGAGGGGTATAGTTTCCAAAATGGGGTCACTATTGGGGGGTTTCCACGGTTTTCTTCCCTCCAGTGCATTGCAAACGCGACACGGCACTGAAAACTATTCCAGCAAAATCAGAAATCCAAAATCCAAATGGTGCTCCTTCTCTTCTGAGGCCTGCTGTGGGTCCAAACAGCAATTTATTACCACATATGGGGTATTGCTATAATCGGAAGACATTGCTTTACATATGTTGGGGTGTTTTTTCTACTTTATTCCTTGTAAAAATTTAACATTTCCTAATTTTTTCACAAAAAAAGTAGATTTTCACCTTCACATACTAATTCAAATAAATTTAGCAAAAAAACTGTGGGTTCAAAATGCTAACTATACCCATAGATAAATTCCTTGAGGGGTATAGTTTCCAAAATGGGGTCACTTTTGGGGTGTTTCCACTGTTTTGGCAGCACAAGGCCTCCTCACACCTGACATGGTACCTAAAATATATTCTAATAAAATAGAGGCCCAAAATCCACTAGGTGCTCCTTTGCTTCTGAGGCCTGTGTTTCAGTCCATGACCGCGCTAGGGCCACATGTGGGGTATTTCTAAAAACTGCAGAATCTGGGCAATAAATATTGAGTTGCATTTCTTGGGTAAAACCTTCTGTGGTACAGAAAAAATTTATTACAAATGAATTTTTGAAGGAAAAAAAATGAAATTTGTAAATTTCACCTCTACTTTGCTTTAATTCCTGTGAAACGCCTAAAGGGCTAAAATACTTTGTGAATGCTGTTTTGAATACTTTGATGGGTGCAGTTTTCAAAATGGGGTGATTTATGGTGACTTTCTAATATATAAGGCCCTCAAAGCCATTTCAGAACTGAACTGGTCCCTGAAAAAATAGCCTTTTGAAATTTTCTTGAAAATATGAGAAATTGCTGCTAAAGTTCTAAGCGTTGTAACGTCCTAGAAAAATAAAAGAATGTTCAAAAAACGACGCAAACATAAAGTAGACATATGGGAAATATAAACTAGTATGTATTTTGTGTGGTATTACTATCTGTTTTACAAGTAAATACATTAAAATTTAGAAAAATGCTAATTTTTGCTAATTTTCTCTAAATTTTGGCGTTTCTTACAAATAAATATTGAATTTAATGACAAAATTTTTTCAGTATCATAAAGTACAACATGTCACGAGAAAACAATCCCAGAATCGCTTGGATAGGTAAAAGCATTCTGGAGTTATTACCACATAAAGTGACACATGTCAGATTTGCAAAAATGGGGCTGGTCCTGAAGGCCAAAACAGGCTTAGACACTAAGGGGTTAATGTCTTATAGTGCTCTTGAAAAATTAAAGCTGCACTGTGATTGGTTGCTATTGGCATGTTTTCATGAATCCTATGGGGGAGATTGATTATTACTGTCTTGAACTTAGACCAGACAAGCAAAAACTGCGCCAAATCTATCACAATGGCGCACGCTATATCATAAATTTAGTACATCTGTCTAGACATGTAAGACACTTTTCTCCTCCTTATGTCACCTCATGGCTGGTGTACTTAAGATATGATAGATAGATAGATAGATAGATAGATAGATAGATAGATAGATAGATAGATAGATAGATAGATAGATAGATAGATAGATAGATAGATAGATAGATAGATAGATAGATAGATAGATAGATAAATATGGCACTGAAACATTCGAGTTGAGCAGGAGGTCACGTGGCTGGCGGTGCAGATAATCGCAGTCTGTACATTTATACCGATATCTAGTAAATCTCCATCTACATCCTCTATAAATAACATACACTGTATTATAAAGAAGTGATATTATAAACTCCATTGTCCATAATAGAGGCGGACGATCAAAAAGATGGAAATGAAAGACACAATGTGAGTTTATAAGTCAGGATGTTTATTATGTTGCACACAGGAATAGGTATCATGTATGGAGGATGATATTGCTGCACATATCCGGTGACTGATCGCTGATGGTGGAAATCTAAAGAAAAGGAAATTAAAAAAACCTGTGGTTAGTGTCACAATTCTAGTATCAATGTATTTATATAGAAGGGGCAAAAACGTATCATCTGTCAGTAGATGAAGAACTAACTGGAACAGTAAGAAGAGTCACCAGATTTTATGTCCTTGTCTTCATCTCTGTTTGATAGTTTACATGTATGTATAAAAACATTGTAATATTCGTGCATCCTCTGAACTGCTAATTCCGGAGTATTGGATGATTAAGCCAAATATAAAATAAATAATAGATCCACTTAAAATTAATTATGTACCGAGCCTTCAAGCAGAGGCCTACAACTACTACTGGTACTGGTATGGTGAAATGTTAATATCTGGACAGCATTCAAATTTCTATTTGTGGGACACTTCTAAGTCCCAGCCCTATCTGCCCAGGAACGCCCACAAAGTGTCACAGAAACGCCCATTTGGAGCACATTTGCATAGGCCCATCCCACATTGTGGTTTGCTATACTAGACAATCCTGTAAAAAACTAGTTTATTGGATAATATGGTCTACGCTACATGACAACATCATGACACAGGCATTCCTGCGCCCCATAGGAGGTCTGTGATAGGTAATGTAGTGACTCATAGATAATTACATTACATTCATTTTAGGTGCATCCAATGTATCATTAAGATCTATCAACCCCCCAATTGAATGGCCATCAGACTGCGTGCCGGACTATCAGGTTAGTGTTATGATAATCTGGCATGGCTGTTTTTGGTTTCATACTAGATTATCAGTCTTTTCCCGATCATTCGTTTTCTTTCCCTTCTTGAGCAGTATCTTACAATAATAAACTCAGTAAATGTAGACATTGAGTAAAACTTACCATTGAATGGAAGGAAACTCCTGACGAAATGTGTCAATCACCTGAAGAGTCAAAAAGAAATAAGAAATGTAAGTGACTTATTAAAAACACGAAATAAGAATTCGGGATAATATCATCCCAGTAATAGATATTTGTCAATTACAAGATTTATTCTTCGTACTTACTTTATAGATTGTGCTCTGATACCAGGTTCCTAGAAACAAGACCCTCCACCTTCCTAGAATGGTACAAGGAATGGTAATAAGTCTGTCATGGACTCGGTGGAGGTCTGGTGTGCTTTATTGTCTTATCTGGAAACAAGACTGAGCCTCTTCGGGCATGGACAGCTGGCCAATCAGATGATGACTCCGGGGCATGTAGTATGTCATAGCCAGGGATGACCCAGGTAAACTACAGCTGTGGATCAGCCAGGAGGTGTCTTCAGAAGTGCTCGATGGGGACAAGGCAGCACAATCAGCTGATACGATGGTGGAATACCTCTATAAAGGAGATTTGTTCACAATGTAGGTGTTAATATGATGTAATATTCCAAGCCCTCATGTGGTGGTTGTTAGACAGGGATGCAGAAGGTGGACAAGGTGGTTCCTCAAATCCTTGGTGTTTCTCAGATCTTGGACACACAGTGAATTTTATGGCGTTGCAGATTTTAGTAGCACAGTGTTGTTATAGACGTTATGAAACTTTAGTTGACTTTGCACTGGGACGAGGAGAATCTTCTTAGCCGGGTGTCTGGATAGATGGGGCTGACGTGGTAGTTCTCCGACCACTCAGGACACACAAAACTAAATTCATTGAAAAGTTTCTGATCTTTAGCTTTAATTGTGGCGTTATGGTCCCTAGTACAGGGCGCAGGCCTGATATCACTAATATTCAGATCCACAAACTCAGTCACCAGTATATCCGGGGGTGCCGCTCGTCCAGCCTCTACTTCTTGCCAGTTGGTGGTAGAGAAGAATGGATGTTCTCGGATGTTTTCTGTCACTCCCAGACGTTCAAACTGGTTCTTACACAACAGCCGCTTGATTATATCCACGGTGTCAGAGGATAAAGACGTTGGATACTGTGGAACATAGTTCAGGACCGAGGCCTCGATCTCTGATTTTGTGTTCCCAGGAAAGGGGTCTTTATTGGTGACCATGTCATAGAGGATGACTCCAAATGCAAACCAATCGACCCCTGTTCCATATTCCTCACACCCGATCATTTCTGGGGCTCCATATCCTAGTGTTCCACCACAGGGGTCTGTTGTTCTTCCAAAGACATTTGTTATTGCCAGTCCAAAATCTGTGATCTTCACATGTCCATCTGATGTTAATAAGACGTTATTTGGCTTTAGATCCCTGTGGATGATGCCTTTGTTATGGAGGAATTGCACCCCACAAACCAGCTCTGCTGCAATAAACTTCACGGTGTTTAATTCCAGTGGAAAGTTATTCTCAGTAAATGTATCGAGGTCACCCCCACTGGCCAGTTCCATGACGTAATACACGTGGTTCTTACTGTGGAACGCTGCAAGTCCGTGGATCAGAAAGCGGCTCTCGTGTGATAGACCAAGTATGTCCCGCTCTACGAAAGTATGGCCTAGTTCTGTGAAATCGCTTTTGCCCGTCTTTTTAATGGCGACAAGTTCTTTACGGATTTTGTCTTTTGCAAGAGTTACTTCGCCATAGGAGCCTTTACCAAGTTCACGATGGAAGGTAAAGGAATTCAAGCTTAGAGGAACAGTGGCTGTCCTAGTCTCCTCACGAGATGGTCCAGGCTTTTCATTGAGGATGGTTGTTGCATCCTGGCTCCCTGATGTTTTTTCTTTGGAAGATCTCAGAGATGTTTTTAGTTTTTTATTTGATTCCTGGTTCTCGTCTGCTGTTCTCTTTCTCTTAGGTGCAGCCGGTGTCTCTTTCTCCTGCTTAGATGGTGCAGGTTGTTCCCCTTCAGCTTTTTTCTCCAGTTCATCCAGACTATTTGATATTTTTCCTTTAGATTTCTTTGCTTTCTTTCCAGAAGGTTCCTTCTCCTCTGTCATCCTCTTTCTCTTACGCTGTGTCTCCTTTTTTGCTGTCCCCTTTTTGTCCCTATCTTTTTCCTCCTCCTTGATCTTGGACCCTTTTTTGCCTATTGGGTTGAGAAAATAAGTATTTATTATTAGTATTTTTCTATGTGTAATGTAAATAACAATGGTTTTTCAAATAACTTTTCATTTTTGGAACGTAATTAGGACACTGGGGGAGATTTATTCATTCTGTCATAAAGGAAGACAGGATAAAACTAAACTAGACTGGGAGAAATTGTGCTAGATTTATCACAATGGCACACGCTGTATGATAAATTTGGCTCATCTTGCTAACCATGTTAGACCTTTTTTTCTTACTTATGCCACCTCATGGCTCACCTACTTTACATCGATATTTTGCAAAAAAAAAAAAAGGTGTACACCAGTGATAAATCTGGCGGATTTTACAATGAGTCTTTGTCACTCCCCTTTTTTTTAGACACTTTCAAAACTGTCAAAGAAGGTGAAAAAGTGTCTAAAACATAATAATAATAATTTGACACACCCCATTTATGCCACTTTTTAGGCGCAATTTTTGGCGGAAGTCTTACGCATTTTGCATACTAAATTTTCCTCTATTGGGACTCATTTATCAAAGCTGTCTTATAGAAAACAGGCCTTATTGCCCATAGTGTCAGAATGCGAGATCTCATCATAACTAGCGAGATCTCGTGTTCTGATACTGTATGCTGTCACATAGGGTTCGTGGACCCACTGGGCCGAACTGCCTTGGCGGTATGGCAGCTGGCTAACAGGGCGCAGGTCACTGTCTATAGTGCGTATAGGGTACCTGTGGCAGCTCGGACAGTAGTAAGACTAGGCAGCGTGTAGACGTCAGGCGTGGAGTAGCAGGACAGGCGTGGAATACAGCACAGCACGACTACAGCACAGCACTTGACCAGGATAGCATGGGATACAGGAAATGGGAACACTGGGAACTGGAAAATACTAGGAGGCCATTTGCATAGACAAACTAGGATACGACAAACAACGCTCAGGCAAGGATCAGAATGGCAGGGGCCTTCTTATAGTCCAGGCAATCATGTGAGTTGAGGATGATGATTGTTTTCATGTGCGCGCGCTGGCCCTTTAAGAGCGGGCACGAGCGTGACTGGAGCGGAACACAGCGGACTGGAGCGGAAGTTAGCGCTGGCGTCTCCTAGGAAGGAGATGGGGACCAGCGCTCACAGATGCATGGCTGCGGGCGTCGAAGGGTAAGTAAACTCGACAGCCCGCGGCCATAGACGCTACATATGCCACTGGGGGGTTATGGGAAGGTGCGCTAGGCGTGCCGTGACCAGCCTTACAGGAAGTTCGGAGCCAGACCCTGCGGTGGAACAGCTTATTTACATATTGTTGATACGCTCTGTAAGTTGTTTTTTTTTTTTTACATTTTATTAGTTATATTCCCCAAAAAATTTGTGGTGGAAAACATTTTACAATAATAAACATAGATGAGTTCCCCATGATAGGTCCTCTGTAAACAAGAGTAAACCAAGCTCTATTATAGTAAGTGCACATGTCTATTTTCTGTACAATAGAAAGCTTGTCTATGCTGCACAGACTTGTTTTCGGTTCTGCCCATGAGGTAGCAAGAAATGATCATTCAGAAAGAATCATGCAGCTTTGGGATATATAACCAAATTACCAAAGAATTAAAAACATGAGAATAAAAAGATTGTAAGTTTTATGCATGTATCCGTGTAGGTTAGAGGGATAGCGATCAATCTGTCTATACAGGCCGATATACCCCAAGAATGATATATTATATCCTTTATTGCCATAGCTAAGTTTTGTGTACATCTTGGCTGAACTATTCAGTAAATACTACTTTTGTATGGTGGTTACCAACTCTGATATGAGATATGGGCGCTATGCGTGCACACTATGTCTAGTTATGAGGTTATTTGTCCCGTAGGAGTCTATGGACATTGTATGGATTTATATGACTAGAACTTGCTTGTACATTCAGAGTTCTTACCTGATGTCCTGATCTTCTCGTCCATCAGGCTGATGTTACTGGGTCCTGGGAGGTCTCGTGAACTTCTCCGTCCAATGATGGCTAAGAGCCAGTTCTTTATGCTCCTCTTAGCTGTAAGTCCGGTATTCTCCATTTTAGTCTTCTTAGTCCCCTCTCCTTCTTTACTCCCCTCACTCTCCTTCCCTCTTTCTCCTCCTTCTTCCATATTCCTCTTTCTCTTCATTTTGTGTCAAAAACGGTAATCGCAATAGAAAGAACAATCCAAAAATTGTCCAGGAGCACTCACATGTATCTCTGCTAACTCGCAGCATGCAAATGCAATGTTTCTGGCCAGTGCACCTGTATAGATGAGCGCATGGGGCATTGTGATGTCATCAGCTATGTATTAAGGTAGCCCACCTGTGACCTTTAGGCATTGTGATGTCATCAGCTATGTCTTAAGGTGGCCCAGCTGCCAACCCCAGGCATTGTGATGTCATTAGCTATGTCTTAAGGGGGCCCACCTACCAACCTCAGGCATTGTGATGTCATCACAATGTTTTAAGGTGGCCCAGCTGCCGCTCCGGGCACGTAATTACCAGCCATACGATCTGAGTGTAATAAACAGAATAGATATAATACATGTCTATGGTATAAGCATCTCCCTGTCTTAACCACATGTTAGCATTTGCACCAGTTGAAAACAGTTGAAAAATACTAATTCATGGTGCACAAGAATTTCTCTTTCACTCTTCAAAAAGAGGTTCTGCAGCAGCTGATATGTGTATTATAAGGAATGAGGTACCCCCTGCTATAAATAATAAATAATTTTAGAAGTCACCCTGGAGTTCCATGACTGGTCTTAATGCACTTTACCCGCACCATACGTACACTCATTACGCCCCTCTCGGCCTCGCCCTTATCCCCTCCTGTATTAACGTTATTGGAAGCCGTAATCCATGGTAATTCAATATATATAACAGAAGTACTTAGCTCAGACCCCAAACGACTCCAAAATTATTTCAGACCCCAGACTCAGGGACTCCAAAGTGAATTAAAACCCTAGACTTAGAGACCCTAAAATGAATTCTGAACCCACACTCAGGCAGCCCCCAAATTACTATAGAGCCCAAGTCATTTAGTATGTGAAAATAACTCCCCATAACTAGTCTCATTTAAAGAGAACCTTTCACCTCCCCATACCTGTGCCGCTGAGTGCAGCATGTAATGGGCACAGCAGCACAAACCCTGGGGCACTTTACATTTTTTTTTCTACCCTCCTCCGTTATTTAGATATCGGTGCCGTTATATTTGGCACCCGTTATTTAAATAACCCCCTGAACTGTCAATGGGGCGTGTAATGGCAAGGGGGCGTGTTACTATCGCTGTGACACTGTCCAATCAGATATGGACAGTGTCACAGCAAGAGCTGGAGAGAGGAAAGCGTGTGGGAAAAGAAAGAATGTGAAGTGCCCCAGGGTTTGTGCAGCCTTCCCCATTACATGCTGTACCCAGCTGCACATGTATGGGCAGGTGAAAGGTTCTCTTTAACCGTACCTCCATGGAAGACTCGAGACCAAAGGTCGGATAAATTGGCCAAACCACAAAGACACACATCTCAATAAAAAACAGGCAGGCGGAAATACTGTTTCTTCGCTGCCCATGCTGCAAAAGCCCAGGAATTCCAAGAAGAGGGAGGAGTTTTATTAACGCTAGATCCCGCCTACTCTCCGCCCACTCTCCCTAGATGCCTCCCTAAAATTTTGGCCAAGTTCCCTCCCTCCCAGCTATCGCATGAAGGCCTTTCTTTGTGCCTGTGCTGACTCTTCCTCCGCTCCTCCTTGGTGGTGCCGGCACTTTTTGATCCTCCCAGGCTGGTTTTCAGGAAAACCCAGCTCACAGACCCTCCCAGATGGCAGCTGCCGGCTGTCCTGTAGCGATCTGAGCTGCAGGTTATGCAACTGTTTCAGCCGCATTTTTCTGCCCTCTCTTTATATTGTGTGTGAGCCCCTGAAAAGCTGGGTGACACCAGGCTCATAGTGAAGCCACACAGCTTTCCTGGGCTCTTGGTGCCCTCTCCAGAGAACTGACTGGAAATTCAGACAATTTCCGATTTTTCCGCTTTTTACAAGATGTGCCATGTTCACTAAATACTGAGTGATACAAGTGAATTTGGCGCAAAATTAACAGACACAAAATACTACTCCTACATACAAGACTATCTATAGGAAATCCTCTCATGATAAATGTCCCCAATGAGATTCATGAAATCTGCCTAACAGAAAAGTTGTCTTTGTTGCCCTCCATAGAAACCAATCACAGCACAGCTTTAATGTCTTATAGTGCTCTTGAAAAATTAAAGCTGCACTGTGATTGGTTGCTATTGGCATGTTTTCATGAATCCTATGGGGGAGATTGATTATTACTGTCTTGAACTTAGACCAGACAAGCAAAAACTGCGCCAAATCTATCACAATGGCGCACGCTATATCATAAATTTAGTACATCTGTCTAGACATGTAAGACACTTTTCTCCTCCTTATGTCACCTCATGGCTGGTGTACTTAAGATATGATAGATAGATAGATAGATAGATAGATAGATAGATAGATAGATAGATAGATAGATAGATAGATAGATAGATAGATAGATAGATAGATAGATAGATAGATAAATATGGCACTGAAACATTCGAGTTGAGCAGGAGGTCACGTGGCTGGCGGTGCAGATAACCGCAGTCTGTACATTTATACCGATATCTAGTAAATCTCCATCTACATCCTCTATAAATAACATACACTGTATTATAAAGAAGTGATATTATAAACTCCATTGTCCATAATAGAGGCGGACGATCAAAAAGATGGAAATGAAAGACACAATGTGAGTTTATAAGTCAGGATGTTTATTATGTTGCACACAGGAATAGGTATCATGTATGGAGGATGATATTGCTGCACATATCCGGTGACTGATCGCTGATGGTGGAAATCTAAAGAAAAGGAAATTTAAAAAACCTGTGGTTAGTGTCACAATTCTAGTATCAATGTATTTATATAGAAGGGGCAAAAACGTATCATCTGTCAGTAGATGAAGAACTAACTGGAACAGTAAGAAGAGTCACCAGATTTTATGTCCTTGTCTTCATCTCTGTTTGATAGTTTACATGTATGTATAAAAACATTGTAATATTCGTGCATCCTCTGAACTGCTAATTCCGGAGTATTGGATGATTAAGCCAAATATAAAATAAATAATAGATCCACTTAAAATTAATTATGTACCGAGCCTTCAAGCAGAGGCCTACAACTACTACTGGTACTGGTATGGTGAAATGTTAATATCTGGACAGCATTCAAATTTCTATTTGTGGGACACTTCTAAGTCCCAGCCCTATCTGCCCAGGAACGCCCACAAAGTGTCACAGAAACGCCCATTTGGAGCACATTTGCATAGGCCCATCCCACATTGTGGTTTGCTATACTAGACAATCCTGTAAAAAACTAGTTTATTGGATAATATGGTCTACGCTACATGACAACATCATGACACAGGCATTCCTGCGCCCCATAGGAGGCCTGTGATAGGTAATGTAGTGACTCATAGATAATTACATTACATTCATTTTAGGTGGATCCAATGTATCATTAAGATCTATCAACCCCCCAATTGAATGGCCATCAGACTGCCTGCCGGACTATCAGGTTAGTGTTATGATAATCTGGCATGGGTGTTTTTGGTTTCATACTAGATTATCAGTGTTTTCCCGATCATTCGTTTTCTTTCCATTCTTGAGCAGTATCTTACAATAATAAACTCAGTAAATGTAGACATTGAGTAAAACTTACCATTGAATGGAAGGAAACTCCTGACGAAATGTGTCAATCACCTGAAGAGTCAAAAAGAAATAAGAAATGTAAGTGACTTATTAAAAACACGAAATAAGAATTCGGGATAATATCATCCCAGTAATAGATATTTGTCAATTACAAGATTTATTCTTCGTACTTACTTTATAGATTGTGCTCTGATACCAGGTTCCTAGAAACAAGACCCTCCACCTTCCTAGAATGGTACAAGGAATGGTAATAAGTCTGTCATGGACTCGGTGGAGGTCTGGTGTGCTTTATTGTCTTATCTGGAAACAAGACTGAGCCTCTTCGGGCATGGACAGCTGGCCAATCAGATGATGACTCCGGGGCATGTAGTATGTCATAGCCAGGGATGACCCAGGTAAACTACAGCTGTGGATCAGCCAGGAGGTGTCTTCAGAAGTGCTCGATGGGGACAAGGCAGCACAATCAGCTGATACGATGGTGGAATACCTCTATAAAGGAGATTTGTTCACAATGTAGGTGTTAATATGATGTAATATTCCAAGCCCTCATGTGGTGGTTGTTAGACAGGGATGCAGAAGGTGGACAAGGTGGTTCCTCAAATCCTTGGTGTTTCTCAGAACTTGGAGACACAGTGAATTTTATGGCGTTGCAGATTTTAGTAGCACAGTGTTGTTATAGACGTTATGAAACTTTAGTTGACTTTGCACTGGGACGAGGAGAATCTTCTTAGCCGGGTGTCTGGATAGATGTGGCTGACGTGGTAGTTCTCCGACCACTCAGGACACACAAAACTAAATTCATTGAAAAGTTTCTGATCTTTAGCTTTAATTGTGGCGTTATGGTCCCTAGTACAGGGCGCAGGCCTGATGTCACTAATATTCAGATCCACAGACTCAGTCACCAGTATATCCGGGGGTGCCGCTTGTCCAGCCTCTACTTCTTGCCAGTTGGTGGTAGAGAAGAATGGATGTTCTCGGATGTTTTCTGTCACTCCCAGACGTTCAAACTGGTTCTTACACAGCAGCCGCTTGATTATATCCACGGTGTCAGAGGATAAAGACGTTGGATACTGTGGAACATAGTTCAGGACCGAGGCCTCGATCTCTGATTTTGTGTTCCCAGGAAAGGGGTCTTTATTGGTGACCATGTTATAGAGGATGACTCCAAATGCAAACCAATCGACCCCTGGTCCATATTCCTCACACCCGATCAGTTCTGGGGCTCCATATCCTAGTGTTCCACCACAGGGGTCTGTTGTTCTTCCAAAGACATTTGTTATTGCCAGTCCAAAATCTGTGATCTTCACATGTCCATCTGATGTTAATAAGACGTTATTTGGCTTTAGATCCCTGTGGATGATGCCTTTGTTATGGAGGAATTGCACCCCACAAACCAGCTCTGCTGCAATAAACTTCACGGTGTTTAATTCCAGTGGAAAGTTATTCTCAGTAAATGTATCGAGGTCACCCCCACTGGCCAGTTCCATGACGTAATACACGTGGTTCTTACTGTGGAACGCTGCAAGTCCGTGGATCAGAAAGCGGCTCTCGTGTGATAGACCAAGTATGTCCCGTTCTACGAAAGTATGGCCTAGTTCTGTGAAATCGCTTTTGTCCGTCTTTTTAATGGCGACAAGTTCTTTACGGATTTTGTCTTTTGCAAGAGTTACTTCGCCATAGGAGCCTTTACCAAGTTCACGATGGAAGGTAAAGGAATTCAAGCTTAGAGGAACAGTGGCTGTCCTAGTCTCCTCACGAGATGGTCCAGGCTTTTCATTGAGGATGGTTGTTGCATCCTGACTCCCTGATGTTTTTTCTTTGGAAGATCTCAGAGATGTTTTTAGTTTTTTATTTGATTCCTGGTTCTCGTCTGTTGTTCTCTTTCTCTTAGGTGCAGCCGGTGTCTCTTTCTCCTGCTTAGATGGTGCAGGTTGTTCCTCTTCAGCTTTTTTCTCCAGTTCATCCAGACTATTTGATATTTTTCCTTTAGATTTCTTTGCTTTCTTTCCAGAAGGTTCCTTCTCCTCTGTCGTCCTCTTTCTCTTACGCTGTGTCTCCTTTTTTGCTGTCCCCTTTTTGTCCCTATCTTTTTCCTCCTCCTTGATCTTGGACCCTTTTTTGCCTATTGGGTTGAGAAAATAAGTATTTATTATTAGTATTTTTCTATGTGTAATGTAAATGACAATGGTTTTTCAAATAACTTTTCATTTTTGGAACGTAATTAGGACACTGGGGGAGATTTATTCATTCTGTCCTAAAGGAAGACAGGATAAAACTAAACTAGACTGGGAGAAATTGTGCTAGATTTATCACAATGGCGCACGCTGTATGATAAATTTGGCTCATCTTGCTAACCATGTTAGACCTTTTTCTCTTACTTATGCCACCTCATGGCTCACCTACTTTACATCGATATTTTGCAAAAAAAAAAAATGGTGTACACCAGTAATAAATCTGGCGGATTTTACAATGAGTCTTTGACACTCCCCTTTTTTCTAGACACTTTCAAAACTGTCAAAGAAGGTGAAAAAGTGTCTAAAACATAATAATAATAATTTGACACACCCCATTTATGCCACTTTTTAGGCGCAATTTGTGCCAGAAGTCTTACGCATTTTGCATACTAAATTTTCCTCTATTGGGACTCATTTATCAAAGCTGTCTTATAGAAAACAGGCCTTATTGCCCATAGTGTCAGAATGCGAGATCTCATCATAACTAGCGAGATCTCGTGTACTGATACTGTATGCTGTCACATAGGGTTCGTGGACCCACTGGGCCGAACTGCCTTGGCGGTATGGCAGCTGGCTAACAGGACGCAGGTCACTGTCTATAGTGCGTATAGGGTACCTGTGGCAGCTCGGACAGTAGTAAGACAGGCTCGGCTAGGACTAGGCAGCGGGTAGACGTCAGGCGTGGAGTAGCAGGACAGGCGTGGAATACAGCACAGCACGACTACAGCACAGCACTTGACCAGGATAGCATGGGATACGGGATACAGGATACAGGAAATGGGAACACTGGGAACTGGAAAACACTAGGAGGCCATTTGCATAGACAAACTAGGATACTACAAACAACGCTCAGGCAAGGATCAGAATGGCAGGGGCCTTCTTATAGTCCAGGAAATCATGTGAGTTGAGGATGATGATTGTTTTCATGTGCGCGCGCTGGCCCTTTAAGAGCGGGCACGAGCGTGACTGGAGCGGAACACAGTGGACTGGAGCGGAAGTTAGCACTGGCGTCTCCTAGGAAGGAGATGGGGACCAGCGCTCACAGATCCATGGCTGCGGGCGTCGAAGGGTAAGTAAACTCGACAGCCCGCGGCCATAGACGCTACATATGCCACTGGGGGGTTATGGGAAGGTGCGCTAGGCGTGCCGTGACCAGTCTTACAGGAAGTTCGGAGCCAGACCCTGCGGTGGAACAGCTTATTTACATATTGTTGATACGCTCTGTAAGTTGTTTTTTTTTTTTTTTACATTTTATTAGTTATATTCCCCAAAAAATTTGTGGTGGAAAACATTTTACAATAATAAGCAGAGATGACTTCCCCATGATAGGTCCTCTGTAAACAAGAGTAAACCAAGCTCTATTATAGTAAGTGCACATGTCTATTTTCTGCACAATAGAAAGCTTGTCTATGCTGCACAGACTTGTTTTCGGTTCTGCCCATGAGGTAGCAAGAAATGATCATTCACAAAGAATCATGCAGCTTTGGGATATATAACCAAATGACCAAAGAATTAAAAACATGAGAATAAAAAGATTGTAAGTTTTATGCATGTATCCGTGTAGGTTAGAGGGATAGCGATCAATCTGTCTATACAGGCCGATATACCCCGATAATTATATATTATATTCTTTATTGCCATAGCTAAGTTTTGTGTACATCTTGGCTGAACTATTCAGTAAATACTACTTTTGTATGGTGGTTACCAACTCTGATATGAGATATGGGCGCTATGCGTGCACACTATGTTTAGTTATGAGGTTATTTGTCCCGTAGGAGTCTATGGACATTGTATGGATTTATATGACTAGAACTTGCTTGTACATTCAGAGTTCTTACCTGATGTCCTGATCTTCTCGTCCATCAGGCTGATGTTACTGGGTCCTGGGAGGTCTTGTGAACTTCTCCGTCCAATGATGGCTAAGAGCCAGTTCTTTATACTCCTCTTAGCTGTAAGTCCGGTTTTCTCCATTTTAGTCTTCTTGGTCCCCTCGCCTTCTTTACTCCCCTCACTCTCCTTCCCTCTTTCTCCTCCTTCTTCCATATTTCTCTTTCTCTTCATTTTGTGTCAAAAACGGTAATCGCAATAGAAAGAACAATCCAAAAATTGTCCAGGAGCACTCACATGTATCTCTGCTAACTCGCAGCATGCAAATGCAATGTTTCTGGCCAGTGCACCTGTATAGATGAGCGCATGGGGCATTGTGATGTCATCAGCTATGTATTAAGGTAGCCCAGCTGTGACCTTTAGGCATTGTGATGTCATCAGCTATGTCTTAAGGTGGCCCAGCTGCCAACCCTAGGCATTGTGATGTCATTAGCTATGTCTTAAGGGGGCCCACCTACCAACCTCAGGCATTGTGATGTCATCACAATGTTTTAAGGTGGCCCAGCTGCCGCTCCGGGCACGTAATTACCAGCCATACGATCTGAGTGTAATAAACAGAATAGATATAATACATGTCTATGGTATAAGCATCTCCCTGTCTTAACCACATGTTAGCATTTGCACCAGTTGAAAACAGTTGAAAAATACTAATTCATGGTGCACAAGAATTTCTCTTTCACTCTTCAAAAAGAGGTTCTGCAGCAGCTGATATGTGTATTATAAGGAATGAGGTACCCCCTGCTATAAATAATAAATAATTTTAGAAGTCACCCTGGAGTTCCATGACTGGTCTTAATGCAATGGTAACAGCAGGGAAAAAGGAAAAGGGAGGAAACCTCCAGCTCACCAGCTTCACACTCCTGTGTTGAGTATCGCCCGGATCAGCCGCCACGGCTCGCGGCAGGTAACAATAGCAACGAAGAGAAATGATCCTGCTTGAAACGCGTAGGCTTCATTCTTTGCCATTCCACCACCTTGTTACCCTCCTGGTGTTTCCGTTACTTTGTGTCACTGTTCGTGGATTATTTTTCAATAAAGTGGGAACTCAGTTTTCCCTTATCTACACCATACATCGCTGGATCCTTTCTCTTCGTTGCTATGGTCTTAATGCACTTTACCCGCACCATACGTATACTCATTACGCCCCTCTCGGCCTCGCCCTTATCCCCTCCTGTATTAACGTTATTGGAAGCCGTAATCCATGGTAATTCAATATATATAACAGAAATACTTAGCTCAGACCCCAAACGACTCCAAAATTATTTCAGACCCCAGACTCAGGGACTCCAAAGTGAATTAAAACCCTAGACTTAGAGACCCTAAAATGAATTCTGAACCCACACTCAGGCAGCCCCCAAATTACTATAGAGCCCAAGTCAAGTAATTTAGTATGTGAAAATAACTTCCCATAACTAGTCTCATTTAAAGAGAACCTTTCACCTCCCCATGACCTGCCTAGGTAGAGTCGTAGGTTAACCTTAAACCATACTATCCCCCATCCCCATTTAGTAACGACACATGACACCGAGGTTGGATGTGAAATGGCCACAGCAGCCGTTTATTAATTTCACAGTTTTATAAAAACAATTTAAATCCGAAACATTCGGATAACTAGTTAGGAATCCACCAGAGAATTCCTCCTAATAATTCACATGACCCAACATGGATCAGAATCATAAATAACAATTAAACGTTAACATTAACCCGAGCAGAGGAAGTCCTTGAAGCCCCTTCAGATGTTCCTTTCAAGAACACACCGAATTAGCCATCTGCAAACCACTAATTACCTCCAGCCGTAAACCAGCTCGGAAGCACCGTTCACCTCTGCAGATGGCTCCAACCACTAGAAGTCCACTTCAAGGGGATAACACCCGATGAAGCCCTCAAGTGATATACCGACCACTAGAAGTCCACTTCAAAGGGATAACACCCGATGAAGCCTTCAAGTGACATACCTTCTACCAGAAGACCACTTCAAAGGGATAACACCCGATGAAGTCTTCAACCATGTACCTTTTTTGGGGGACGCATACCCCCGATGCGACCCCCCCACCATTTTGTACTGACTGGCCTCAAGGACTCCCCCCGCCAGCTGCCATGACAACAGAACCTACTCCGGAAAAAAGAAAAACATGTTAAATAAGCACACAAAATAAAACACAACGCTCATAGCCAGACGTACATAAGACCTAAGGAGTAACAAAACAAGGGTGGGAGGGTGGGAGCTTTGCTTACTGTGTGTTACTCCTCCCGCTGCTTCCGGCTCAATGCCGAGAAACAGCGGGAAGCGCAGTAACGGCCCCCCCGCCCCCCTTAACTCCTCCCCGTCCCTCCTTCAGCTCCTTCAACTTTCCCTGACCTCGTAACATTAACCCTTTCCCTACCAGGACGGTCATGTCGGCTTCCCTTAAGCCTGCAGCTGCGTCCAGCCTCTTCTTGACCTGCCTAGGTAGAGTCGTAGGTTAACCTTAAACCATACTATCCCCCATCCCCATTTAGTAACGACACATGACACCGAGGTTGGATGTGAAATGGCCACAGCAGCCGTTTATTAATTTCACAGTTTTATAAAAACAATTTAAATCCGAAACATTCGGATAACTAGTTAGGAATCCACCAGAGAATTCCTCCTAATAATTCACATGACCCAACATGGGTCAGAATCATAAATAACAATTAAACGTTAACATTAACCCGAGCAGAGGAAGTCCTTGAAGCCCCTTCAGATGTTCCTTTCAAGAACACACCGAATTAGCCATCTGCAAACCACTAATTACCTCCAGCCGTAAACCAGCTCGGAAGCACCGTTCACCTCTGCAGATGGCTCCAACCACTAGAAGTCCACTTCAAGGGGATAACACCCGATGAAGCCCTCAAGTGATATACCGACCACTAGAAGTCCACTTCAAAGGGATAACACCCGATGAAGCCTTCAAGTGACATACCTTCTACCAGAAGACCACTTCAAAGGGATAACACCCGATGAAGTCTTCAACCATGTACCTTTTTTGGGGGACGCATACCCCCGATGCGACCCCCCCACCATTTTGTACTGACTGGCCTCAAGGACTCCCCCCGCCACCGCGAAACAGGCCTTGACCACCTTAAGCCTGTGAGTTCCTCCACACCACCACCGCCCTTTCTATGCCTTCTGCTATAGCCAAGCTCCAAATATCAATGCCAACCTCGGTCAGATGAACCCCATCACTCCTCCAGAAATTCCCCAATCCTGACTCCAAATCCCTATGCCTCACGCAAATGCCCCCGTTCTTCGCCACAAAACGGGACACCGCCCGGTTAACTTTTATCCGAGCCTTATTGACTCTCTCCACCGATCTAGCTAACCGCCAATGCTTCCTTGGGACTATGTCCGACCACACTACCACCAACTTGGGATAAGATACCCACAAACACAACAAATCATGTTTGATATCCCGCACCAACTCACGAAAAGGGCGGACTCCTAAGTCATTCCCACCCACGTGCAACACTAAAACCTCCGGAACCCTATCAAGCCGCACATATGTCTGGAATTCCGCCAACACCCTGTTCCACGACATACTTCTAAACCCCAGCCAATGCACAACCGCATCCTGTCGCGGAATGCGCAACTGGCGACCATCCGGGCGGACGTCCGCCCTCAAAGCCCCCCAGTGCACGTACGAATGACCCATCAACCACACCAGACAAGGAGGCGAATCTGAAACGGAAAACACAGTTAGGCACCACCATATAACATTTGCAAGCATAAACAACAAAATTACAACATATGGGGGCGGACATAGGACTTAAACCTTTTAGACTCCCAACGACCAATACGCCTCACCCCCTCGTCATCCAACACCCAGCGCCCTGCTTCCGTTGCTGCGCCAATCCGGAAGGAATGAGATGAATATGAGCCTGCCGCAACCCCAACTGCCGTCAAACATTTTTTAAAAACAGCTCCAAACTGAAACCTGGACAAGAACGACCCGTCCACATGACGTAACAAAGGCAAATCTGGAGACCCCCTGTTTTTTGTAAAACCCCGCATGCACTCTACTGGGCACATGACCGACCCCGGGAGAGCGAACAAAACTATCAGTTTTCCCTTCCCTAGTTGGTCAGTTTTTGATCTACGCAACCATACCTCCAATCGATCTGCAAAAAGGCTCAACTCCCCAGATCTCAACCCCCCTGCCTGTTTAGTACTTGGCGACACCAACTCACCTATTCTAAATGCTCCGAAGAACGCCAACGAGAAAGCCAACCGAAACAAATCCATTTCATTTGAAGAACGACATACCGATGCCAATGAACCGCCCAACAAGCCCAGCAAAGCAAACGACACCGGCCTTCTACTATCCGCCTCCACCCTACCTCTGCGCAACCCCTTCAAAGCCTGCGATACCAGAAATTCCTTCGATACATCCCGCAAGCCCCGCAACTTAAGCCCAAACGCCACCGCGGATATAAACCGGTTCACCTTCGCTACTGAAAACCCCCCCTCCCAGGCATCCCCTAACCAATACAAAAGTGCCACCAACCTGTCTCTATCCGTATTGACATCACCCAACCCTCTTACCCACTCCTCCCACTGCCTCCAACAAGCAGCATAAGCACTCCACGTCGTGCGCGCCAAAGACCTTTGTAACAGCTGCTCTACGGGACCGATACCAGATCCCATAGATGATCCGGACACGCCAAACCGAGACGTTCCGCTCCCGGGGCCAATTGCCGAAACCGGTCCCACTGCGAGCGAGAAAGAGCATCAGCAACACAATTCCGTACACCCGGGACATGCACCGCCACCACCCACGCGTTCAACGACAAACACACCAACACTAAATGTCGCAACAATTGAACTACCGGAGGAGAGGACGCCGTGATGTTATTAATGGCAAGCACCACCCCCATGTTGTCGCAGTAAAAACGGACCTTCTTATCCCTGAGCCTGTCCCCCCAAATGGTAGCCGCCACCACGATGGGAAACAGCTCGAGCAGGGCCAGATTCCGCGTCAATCCACTGGACACCCAGCTAGCCGGCCATTGACCTGCGCACCACGGACCTCCCCCGTAAGCTCCAAAGCCACCCGCCCCAGCCGCATCCGTGAAAATATTCAGATCACTCGTATCCTGCGCTGGGGCCATCCATAGCGAGCGACCATTGTACTGGCCCAAGAAGTCATCCCAAACCTGAAGATCAGCTCGGTGCTCCTCCTTGAGCCTCACAAAATGATGCGGCGCCCGCACTCCCGCCGTTGCCGCCGCCAACCTTCTACCAAACACCCTCCCCATCGGCATAATCCGGCAGGCGAAATTCAACTTCCCCAGCAGCGACTGAAGCTCCCTCAGCGACATTTTCTTCCTTCTACAAGCCCGTCGCACCTCCAGCCTCAAAGCACCCAACTTATCCGCCGGGAGCCGACACTCCATTGCCACCGAGTCAATTTCGATTCCCAAGAAACAAATCGTCGCTACCGGGCCCTCCGTTTTTTCCGGCGCCAAAGGGATCCCAAAATCCCTCGCCACCTTCTGCAGGGCATGAAGCAAGTTACCGCAAACCGGCGAACCCCCCGGGCCAACGCACAAAAAATCATCTAAGTAATGGATCAACGAATCGACCCCGGATACTCCCCTCGTTACCCACTCCACGAAGCTACTAAACGCCTCGAAGTATGCACAAGAAAGAGAACACCCCATCGGAAGGCACCGATCCACGTAAAAGGCCCCATTCCAAAAACAACCCAACAGCCGTTGGCTTTCTGGATGCACCGGCAACAACCTGAACGCCGCCTCGATGTCGGTTTTTGCTAGCAGCGCCCCCGGACCCGCAGCCCGCACTAACCCCACCGCCTTATCGAATGAGGTATAAACTACGGAACACAACTCGTGATCAATCCCGTCATTTACCGACGAACCTTTGGGATACGATAAATGTTGAATCAAACGAAACTTTCCGGGCTCGCGTTTAGGGACAATACCCAAAGGGGACACAACTAAATCTTTCACCGGCGACTCCACAAATGGCCCCGACATGCGCCCCAACGAAACTTCTTTTAGCAACTTTTCCGACACGACTTCCGCATGCAAGTAAGCCGATTTTAAATTTCTCCGCGTAACCGGAACCTCATAAGGAGGCGGAGGAATAACAAAACCAACACTAAACCCTTCATAAAGCAACTTAGCTGCCGCCCTATCCGGATACTCACTTAGATAAGGGGCCATCCTTTCCACCCTCACCGGCGACACCCCCTTGACCAGCCCCGTGCTGGTTCCCGGACCTCTTTTTCCGCAGACATTTTGCCGCCCCGTGTGATGCACCATTACACTCGGAGCACACGTGCTTGAACTTGCACGTGGCCCCAAACTTGCACTGGCCTTCATTGAATTGCCAGCAAAACCCCGCCTTTCCCCCGCCGCTTGGTCCACTCTGACTAGACTGGCCTCCCTGGCCACCGCTCCCGGGAAAGGGCTGCCTAACCGGAGCCGTAACCCGTAACCAGAGAGCAATATCCTTCTGGTCCCACCGAATCGCCGGCCGAACCGCCTTCCGCTGACGGAATTGCTCATCATATCGCAGCCACGCCTGACCCCCATACGCCCTATGAGCCTCCCCAATAGCATCAAAATAACAAAATAACGCCGAACAATTTTCCGGCGCCTTTTCCCCTATCACACTAGCCAATATGGCGAACGCCTGCGACCAATTAACGAACGTCTGCGGGATAAGCCTATACCGCCGCCGTTCCTCCTCGTCCTTTTTACTCTCATCCCGCTTGCTCTTATCCAAATTGAATTTAGCCAGCGGCAAGAGAGAAAAAATTTCAACGTATTCATCTTTCCAGATCCGATCACGCACCTCCTGCTTTAAATGCGCCCCCAACGGACCCTCAAAACAAACATACACCTCCCCCCGAGCACGATCGTCCATGCGCACTCGATCGCCGTCCTTCTGTGCCTCAGTCTGCACCGACACCGCGACCGCCTCTCTAACCGCCACCACAGGACGCGCCTGCAACGATCCCACGTCCCTGGGGCCTTCCCAAACTACCGCAGGGGACACTTCCGTTACAACCGGCGCCGCGGCCCTATCAAGGCGCCCCACCAGCTCCCGTAAGCAACCCACTAAATCTGCCAAACCCGCTCCGTCGCGTCCGCCCGCGCCACTAGCGGCCCCCGATGCTATGCTAGCAGCCCCCCCGCCGACACCCGACATAAAAATCGCTGGATAAGACAATAATGGAGTTATACACTCACCGGGCTGCACAGGCGCTGTGTTCCCGTCAGCCGGACCATCCTGACCTCGACGATAGACGTCCAGTTCACCTTCCTCCAGTTCTTCTCTCGCCGACGACTGTCCCTCCCAACGACATCTTCGGAAAGGGGATGAGGACGCGCTGACCGATGGGCCGGCAACCTGCCGCCCGACCGCCGGGACCCAGACTTCCGACCGGACCTGTTGCCTCGACGTCGCTGCAGATCTAGTCGTCCGTCTAGACGATCCTGACGAAGCCTGCCCCCTGGCCGGAACATCACCATGCGGGGCGGCCGTACTTTGCTCTCGACATCTTCCATCTGATGGGGGAGGGGTGACAGGGAGCCCGGCCTGCGACTCCCTGCTTACCGCCGGACCCCGTCGCGGCCTGGGATTCCTGCCAGGACGCAGGGCCTGGGAAGGGGCGGTCCTCCCAGCTGCCTGGCCTGCAGCGTCCGGGATCGGGCTCCCTCTGCGACGCCGTGTCCGCGGGACTACCTCCGGACTAAGGCGCTCTGGAGGTCGGGACCGCCGAGAGGGACGGGTCGACACAGCCTGCATCGCCGTCACCCCTGCCACCGCTCTCTGCCTGCCCAGCGCAGGAGCGGTTGTTGCCGACTCCCCCCCCGCCGCCATAGCCATGCTCGTAGGGGGGCCGGGGGAGGGGAGCCTGTCCCTTACAACAGACCCCGAACGCCGTGCCCGACGTGGCGAAACGGCGTCCGGGATCCGCGTTAATGCAGCCACGGTCTCCTCCAGCCATCCGGGACCGTGGTGCACAGCAGCGGCGCGCAGCCGCTCTAAAATCAAGGCCTCTGCCATTACTAAAAAACCGGGCAACGGGGAGCTTTGCTTACTGTGTGTTACTCCTCCCGCTGCTTCCGGCTCAATGCCGAGAAACAGCGGGAAGCGCAGTAACGGCCCCCCCGCCCCCCTTAACTCCTCCCCGTCCCTCCTTCAGCTCCTTCAACTTTCCCTGACCTCGTAACATTAACCCTTTCCCTACCAGGACGGTCATGTCGGCTTCCCTTAAGCCTGCAGCTGCGTCCAGCCTCTTCTTACCTGTGCCGCTGAGTGCAGCATGTAATGGGCACAGCAGCACAAACCCTGGGGCACTTTACATTTTTTTTCTACCCTCCTCCGTTATTTAGATATCGGTGCCGTTATATTTGGCACCCGATATTTAAATAACCCCTTGAACTGTCAATGGGGCGTGTAATGGCAAGGGGATGTGTTACTATCGCTGTGACACTGTCCAATCAGATATGGACAGTGTCACAGCAAGAGCTGGAGAGAGGAGAGCGTGTGGGAAAAGAAAGAATGTGAAGTGTCCCAGGGTTTGTGCAGCCTTCCCCATTACATGCTGTACCCAGCTGCACATGTATGGGCAGGTGAAAGGTTCTCTTTAACCGTACCTCCATGGAAGACTCGAGACCAAAGGTCGGATAAATTGGCCAAACCACAAAGACACACATCTCAATAAAAAACAGGCAGGCGGAAATACTGTTTCTTCGCTGCCCATGCTGCAAAAGCCCAGGAACTCCAAGAAGAGGGAGGAGTTTTATTAACGCTAGATCCCGCCTACCCTCCGCCCACTCTCCCCAGATGCCTCCCTAAAATTTTGGCCAAGTTCCCTCCCTCCTAGCTATCGCATGAAGGCCTTTCTTTGTGCCTGTGCTGACTCTTCCTCCGCTCCTCCTTGGTGGTGCCGGCACTTTTTGATCCTCCCAGACTGGTTTTCAGGAAAACCCAGCTCACAGACCCTCCCAGATGGCAGCTGCCGGCTGTCCTGTAGCGATCTGAGCTGCAGGTTATGCAACTGTTTCAGCCGCATTTTTATGCCCTCTCTTTATATTGTGTGTGAGCCCCTGAAAAGCTGGGTGACACCAGGCTCATAGTGAAGCCACACAGCTTTCCTGGGCTCTTGGTGCCCTCTCCAGAGAACTGACTGGAAATTCAGACAATTTCCGATTTTTCCGCTTTTTACAAGATGTGCCATGTTCACTAAATACTGAGTGATACAAGTGAATTTGGCGCAAAATTAACAGGCACAAAATACTACTCCTACATACAAGACTATCTATAGGAAATCCTCTCATGATAAATGTCCCCAATGAGATTCATGAAATCTGCCTAACAGAAAAGTTGTCTTTGTTGCCCTCCATAGAAACCAATCACAGCACAGCTTTAACCCCTTAACGCACCATGACGTAACTGTACGTCATGGTGAGCAGTGAGTTCGCGCACCTTGACGTACAGTTACGTCAGTGCTTTGACAGTTAACCGCCGCGCGGCGCTACACCGCAGCGGCGGTTAACTGTGCAGGGTGTCAGCCCTGCTCTCCCCGTTGCCGATCAGCGGCCTGTCGCTGCTGATATTGGCAGTTAACCCCTTAATTGCGGCGCTCGATTTTGAACGCCACAATTAAGGTCTTTAGCGCCGATCGGCAGCCCCCATGTGAAATCACGGGGGCTGGCGATGGTACCTATGGCAACCGGACGCCAGACAATGGCTTCCGGGTTGCCATGTACAGAAGCCTATGAGGACCACCCCGAGGGTGGTCGTCGTAGGCTTCCTGTCAGTGTGACTGTCTCGTCACAATGACAGTTGAAATGCATTACACTACGTGTGTAGTGTAATGTATTCCAGCAGCGATCAGAGCTGCAAGTCTAAGTGTCCCCTAGTGGGACAAGTGAAAAAAGTAAAAAAAAGAATAAAAATGTTTTAAAAAAAGTGTAAAAATAAAAGTTATAAGTGACATAAACAAGAACTGCTTTTCTTTTTTTCCTATAATAAGTCTTTCATTATAGGAAAAAAAATGAACACGTAAAAAAAAGTACACATATTTGGTATCACCGCGTTCGTAACGACCCCAACTATAAAACTATAATATTATTTTTCCCACACAGTGAACGCCGCAAAAAAAATAAACGAAAAACAATGCCAGAATCACTATTTTTTGGTCACCACCCCTCACAAAATATGTAATAAAAGTGATCAAAAAGTCGCATGTAAGCCAAAATAGTACTGATACAAACTACAACCCATCCCGCAAAAAACAAGCCCTTACACAGCTTTTTTGACTGAAAAATAAAAAAGTTATGGCTCTCAGAATATGGTGACACAGAAAATACATTATTTTCTAAATAAGTTATTTTATTGCTCAAACGCTGCAAAACATAAAAAAACGTATATACATATGGTATCGCCGTAATCGTACCGACCCGCAGAATAAAGTATAATAGTCATTTATAGCCCAGGGTAAACACCGTCAAAAATAAATAAAAATCATTGTCAGAATTGATGGTTTTTGGTCACCTGGCTTGCCGAAAAATTGAATAAAAAGTGATCAACAAAATCGCATGTACCCCAAAATGGTACCAATGAAAAATACAGATTGTCCTGCAACAAATAAGCCCTCACATGGCTCCGGTGGTGAAAAAATAAAAAAAGTTCCGGCTCCCAGATTATGGCGATGCAAAATGTGCAGAGCGTTCCAAAAGTGGATAAGATCGGGCACCATTTATCAGTGCGACACCGGCCACATATCTGTGGATTATTATTTATTTACCCCATTATTATACCCTCTTATTATGCCCCTGATGTACTCTGCCCAGCCTACATGTGCCCCAACATTATAAACTGAAATACCAGCAAAACGCCAGAGCTACTACCAAGCAAAATATGCGCTCCAAAAGCCAAATGGCGTCCCTCCCTTCTGAGCCCTACAGCGTGCCCAAACAGCCGTTTATGTCCACCGATATGGCATCGTACCAAAAAATGGTACCAATAAAAACGACAGCTCGTCCCGCAAAAAATAAGCCCCCACACCGCTCTATTGACAGAAAAATAAAAAAGTAGTGGCTCTTGGAAAGCGGGGAGGAAAAACGAAAAAGCAAAACATGAATCAGTTCGTAAAGGGTTAATTACTTTCTAATGAAAAAACATTTATGACCACATGTGGGGTATTGCCGTACTCGGGAGAAATTGCTTTACAAACGTTGGGGTGCATTTTCTCGTTTATCCTTTGTGAAATTGAAAAAATTCAACATTTTAGTGGAAATAATGTTGATATTAATTTTCACGGCCTAATTCTAATAAATTCTGCAAAAGACGTGTGGGGCCTAAATGCTCACTATACCCCTAGATAGATTCCTTAAGTGGTGTAGTTTCCCAAATGGGGTTACTTTTGGGGGGCTTCCACTGTTTCTGTCTCTCAGGGGCTTTGCAAATTCGACATGACACCCAAAAACATTCCAGCAAAATTTGAGCTCCAAAAGCCAAATAGCGCTCCTTCCCTTCTAAGCCCCGGTGTGGGTCCAAACAGTAGTTTATTACCACATATGGGGTATTTACGTAATCAGGAGAAATTGTTTTACAAATGTTGGGGCGCTTTTTCTCCTTTATTCCTTGTAAAAATTAAAAAATGGCTACCTTTTTTCAGAAAAAAAGGAGATTTTCATCTTCACATACTAATTCAAACAAATTTAGCAAAAAAACTGTGGGTTCAAAATGCTAACTATACCCTTAGATAAATTCCTTGAGGGGTATAGTTTCCAAAATGGGGTCACTATTGGGGGGTTTCCACGGTTTTCTTCCCTCCAGTGCATTGCAAACGCGACACGGCACTGAAAACTATTCCAGCAAAATCAGAAATCCAAAATCCAAATGGTGCTCCTTCTCTTCTGAGGCCTGCTGTGGGTCCAAACAGCAATTTATTACCACATATGGGGTATTGCTATAATCGGAAGACATTGCTTTACATATGTTGGGGTGTTTTTTCTACTTTATTCCTTGTAAAAATTTAACATTTCCTAATTTTTTCACAAAAAAAGTAGATTTTCACCTTCACATACTAATTCAAATAAATTTAGCAAAAAAACTGTGGGTTCAAAATGCTAACTATACCCATAGATAAATTCCTTGAGGGGTATAGTTTCCAAAATGGGGTCACTTTTGGGGTGTTTCCACTGTTTTGGCAGCACAAGGCCTCCTCACACCTGACATGGTACCTAAAATATATTCTAATAAAATAGAGGCCCAAAATCCACTAGGTGCTCCTTTGCTTCTGAGGCCTGTGTTTCAGTCCATGACCGCGCTAGGGCCACATGTGGGGTATTTCTAAAAACTGCAGAATCTGGGCAATAAATATTGAGTTGCATTTCTTGGGTAAAACCTTCTGTGGTACAGAAAAAATTTATTACAAATGAATTTTTGAAGGAAAAAAAATGAAATTTGTAAATTTCACCTCTACTTTGCTTTAATTCCTGTGAAACGCCTAAAGGGCTAAAATACTTTGTGAATGCTGTTTTGAATACTTTGATGGGTGCAGTTTTCAAAATGGGGTGATTTATGGTGACTTTCTAATATATAAGGCCCTCAAAGCCATTTCAGAACTGAACTGGTCCCTGAAAAAATAGCCTTTTGAAATTTTCTTGAAAATATGAGAAATTGCTGCTAAAGTTCTAAGCGTTGTAACGTCCTAGAAAAATAAAAGAATGTTCAAAAAACGACGCAAACATAAAGTAGACATATGGGAAATATAAACTAGTATGTATTTTGTGTGGTATTACTATCTGTTTTACAAGTAAATACATTAAAATTTAGAAAAATGCTAATTTTTGCTAATTTTCTCTAAATTTTGGCGTTTCTTACAAATAAATATTGAATTTAATGACAAAATTTTTTCAGTATCATAAAGTACAACATGTCACGAGAAAACAATCCCAGAATCGCTTGGATAGGTAAAAGCATTCTGGAGTTATTACCACATAAAGTGACACATGTCAGATTTGCAAAAATGGGGCTGGTCCTGAAGGCCAAAACAGGCTTAGACACTAAGGGGTTATAATGTCTTATAGTGCTCTTGAAAAATTAAAGCTGCACTGTGATTGGTTGCTATTGGCATGTTTTCATGAATCCTATGGGGGAGATTGATTATTACTGTCTTGAACTTAGACCAGACAAGCAAAAACTGCGCCAAATCTATCACAATGGCGCACGCTATATCATAAATTTAGTACATCTGTCTAGACATGTAAGACACTTTTCTCCTCCTTATGTCACCTCATGGCTGGTGTACTTAAGATATGATAGATAGATAGATAGATAGATAGATAGATAGATAGATAGATAGATAGATAGATAGATAGATAGATAGATAGATAGATAGATAGATAGATAGATAGATAGATAGATAGATAAATATGGCACTGAAACATTCGAGTTGAGCAGGAGGTCACGTGGCTGACGGTGCAGATAACCGCAGTCTGTACATTTATACCGATATCTAGTAAATCTCCATCTACATCCTCTATAAATAACATACACTGTATTATAAAGAAGTGATATTATAAACTCCATTGTCCATAATAGAGGCGGACGATCAAAAAGATGGAAATGAAAGACACAATGTGAGTTTATAAGTCAGGATGTTTATTATGTTGCACACAGGAATAGGTATCATGTATGGAGGATGATATTGCTGCACATATCCGGTGACTGATCGCTGATGGTGGAAATCTAAAGAAAAGGAAATTAAAAAAACCTGTGGTTAGTGTCACAATTCTAGTATCAATGTATTTATATAGAAGGGGCAAAAACGTATCATCTGTCAGTAGATGAAGAACTAACTGGAACAGTAAGAAGAGTCACCAGATTTTATGTCCTTGTCTTCATCTCTGTTTGATAGTTTACATGTATGTATAAAAACATTGTAATATTCGTGCATCCTCTGAACTGCTAATTCCGGAGTATTGGATGATTAAGCCAAATATAAAATAAATAATAGATCCACTTAAAATTAATTATGTACCGAGCCTTCAAGCAGAGGCCTACAACTACTACTGGTACTGGTATGGTGAAATGTTAATATCTGGACAGCATTCAAATTTCTATTTGTGGGACACTTCTAAGTCCCAGCCCTATCTGCCCAGGAACGCCCACAAAGTGTCACAGAAACGCCCATTTGGAGCACATTTGCATAGGCCCATCCCACATTGTGGTTTGCTATACTAGACAATCCTGTAAAAAACTAGTTTATTGGATAATATGGTCTACGCTACATGACAACATCATGACACAGGCATTCCTGCGCCCCATAGGAGGTCTGTGATAGGTAATGTAGTGACTCATAGATAATTACATTACATTCATTTTAGGTGCATCCAATGTATCATTAAGATCTATCAACCCCCCAATTGAATGGCCATCAGACTGCGTGCCGGACTATCAGGTTAGTGTTATGATAATCTGGCATGGCTGTTTTTGGTTTCATACTAGATTATCAGTCTTTTCCCGATCATTCGTTTTCTTTCCCTTCTTGAGCAGTATCTTACAATAATAAACTCAGTAAATGTAGACATTGAGTAAAACTTACCATTGAATGGAAGGAAACTCCTGACGAAATGTGTCAATCACCTGAAGAGTCAAAAAGAAATAAGAAATGTAAGTGACTTATTAAAAACACGAAATAAGAATTCGGGATAATATCATCCCAGTAATAGATATTTGTCAATTACAAGATTTATTCTTCGTACTTACTTTATAGATTGTGCTCTGATACCAGGTTCCTAGAAACAAGACCCTCCACCTTCCTAGAATGGTACAAGGAATGGTAATAAGTCTGTCATGGACTCGGTGGAGGTCTGGTGTGCTTTATTGTCTTATCTGGAAACAAGACTGAGCCTCTTCGGGCATGGACAGCTGGCCAATCAGATGATGACTCCGGGGCATGTAGTATGTCATAGCCAGGGATGACCCAGGTAAACTACAGCTGTGGATCAGCCAGGAGGTGTCTTCAGAAGTGCTCGATGGGGACAAGGCAGCACAATCAGCTGATACGATGGTGGAATACCTCTATAAAGGAGATTTGTTCACAATGTAGGTGTTAATATGATGTAATATTCCAAGCCCTCATGTGGTGGTTGTTAGACAGGGATGCAGAAGGTGGACAAGGTGGTTCCTCAAATCCTTGGTGTTTCTCAGATCTTGGAGACACAGTGAATTTTATGGCGTTGCAGATTTTAGTAGCACAGTGTTGTTATAGACGTTATGAAACTTTAGTTGACTTTGCACTGGGACGAGGAGAATCTTCTTAGCCGGGTGTCTGGATAGATGGGGCTGACGTGGTAGTTCTCCGACCACTCAGGACACACAAAACTAAATTCATTGAAAAGTTTCTGATCTTTAGCTTTAATTGTGGCGTTATGGTCCCTAGTACAGGGCGCAGGCCTGATATCACTAATATTCAGATCCACAAACTCAGTCACCAGTATATCCGGGGGTGCCGCTCGTCCAGCCTCTACTTCTTGCCAGTTGGTGGTAGAGAAGAATGGATGTTCTCGGATGTTTTCTGTCACTCCCAGACGTTCAAACTGGTTCTTACACAACAGCCGCTTGATTATATCCACGGTGTCAGAGGATAAAGACGTTGGATACTGTGGAACATAGTTCAGGACCGAGGCCTCGATCTCTGATTTTGTGTTCCCAGGAAAGGGGTCTTTATTGGTGACCATGTCATAGAGGATGACTCCAAATGCAAACCAATCGACCCCTGTTCCATATTCCTCACACCCGATCATTTCTGGGGCTCCATATCCTAGTGTTCCACCACAGGGGTCTGTTGTTCTTCCAAAGACATTTGTTATTGCCAGTCCAAAATCTGTGATCTTCACATGTCCATCTGATGTTAATAAGACGTTATTTGGCTTTAGATCCCTGTGGATGATGCCTTTGTTATGGAGGAATTGCACCCCACAAACCAGCTCTGCTGCAATAAACTTCACGGTGTTTAATTCCAGTGGAAAGTTATTCTCAGTAAATGTATCGAGGTCACCCCCACTGGCCAGTTCCATGACGTAATACACGTGGTTCTTACTGTGGAACGCTGCAAGTCCGTGGATCAGAAAGCGGCTCTCGTGTGATAGACCAAGTATGTCCCGCTCTACGAAAGTATGGCCTAGTTCTGTGAAATCGCTTTTGCCCGTCTTTTTAATGGCGACAAGTTCTTTACGGATTTTGTCTTTTGCAAGAGTTACTTCGCCATAGGAGCCTTTACCAAGTTCACGATGGAAGGTAAAGGAATTCAAGCTTAGAGGAACAGTGGCTGTCCTAGTCTCCTCACGAGATGGTCCAGGCTTTTCATTGAGGATGGTTGTTGCATCCTGGCTCCCTGATGTTTTTTCTTTGGAAGATCTCAGAGATGTTTTTAGTTTTTTATTTGATTCCTGGTTCTCGTCTGCTGTTCTCTTTCTCTTAGGTGCAGCCGGTGTCTCTTTCTCCTGCTTAGATGGTGCAGGTTGTTCCCCTTCAGCTTTTTTCTCCAGTTCATCCAGACTATTTGATATTTTTCCTTTAGATTTCTTTGCTTTCTTTCCAGAAGGTTCCTTCTCCTCTGTCATCCTCTTTCTCTTACGCTGTGTCTCCTTTTTTGCTGTCCCCTTTTTGTCCCTATCTTTTTCCTCCTCCTTGATCTTGGACCCTTTTTTGCCTATTGGGTTGAGAAAATAAGTATTTATTATTAGTATTTTTCTATGTGTAATGTAAATAACAATGGTTTTTCAAATAACTTTTCATTTTTGGAACGTAATTAGGACACTGGGGGAGATTTATTCATTCTGTCATAAAGGAAGACAGGATAAAACTAAACTAGACTGGGAGAAATTGTGCTAGATTTATCACAATGGCGCACGCTGTATGATAAATTTGGCTCATCTTGCTAACCATGTTAGACCTTTTTTTCTTACTTATGCCACCTCATGGCTCACCTACTTTACATCGATATTTTGCAAAAAAAAAAAAAGGTGTACACCAGTGATAAATCTGGCGGATTTTACAATGAGTCTTTGTCACTCCCCTTTTTTTTAGACACTTTCAAAACTGTCAAAGAAGGTGAAAAAGTGTCTAAAACATAATAATAATAATTTGACACACCCCATTTATGCCACTTTTTAGGCGCAATTTTTGGCGGAAGTCTTACGCATTTTGCATACTAAATTTTCCTCTATTGGGACTCATTTATCAAAGCTGTCTTATAGAAAACAGGCCTTATTGCCCATAGTGTCAGAATGCGAGATCTCATCATAACTAGCGAGATCTCGTGTTCTGATACTGTATGCTGTCACATAGGGTTCGTGGACCCACTGGGCCGAACTGCCTTGGCGGTATGGCAGCTGGCTAACAGGGCGCAGGTCACTGTCTATAGTGCGTATAGGGTACCTGTGGCAGCTCGGACAGTAGTAAGACTAGGCAGCGTGTAGACGTCAGGCGTGGAGTAGCAGGACAGGCGTGGAATACAGCACAGCACGACTACAGCACAGCACTTGACCAGGATAGCATGGGATACAGGAAATGGGAACACTGGGAACTGGAAAATACTAGGAGGCCATTTGCATAGACAAACTAGGATACGACAAACAACGCTCAGGCAAGGATCAGAATGGCAGGGGCCTTCTTATAGTCCAGGCAATCATGTGAGTTGAGGATGATGATTGTTTTCATGTGCGCGCGCTGGCCCTTTAAGAGCGGGCACGAGCGTGACTGGAGCGGAACACAGCGGACTGGAGCGGAAGTTAGCGCTGGCGTCTCCTAGGAAGGAGATGGGGACCAGCGCTCACAGATGCATGGCTGCGGGCGTCGAAGGGTAAGTAAACTCGACAGCCCGCGGCCATAGACGCTACATATGCCACTGGGGGGTTATGGGAAGGTGCGCTAGGCGTGCCGTGACCAGCCTTACAGGAAGTTCGGAGCCAGACCCTGCGGTGGAACAGCTTATTTACATATTGTTGATACGCTCTGTAAGTTGTTTTTTTTTTTTTACATTTTATTAGTTATATTCCCCAAAAAATTTGTGGTGGAAAACATTTTACAATAATAAACATAGATGAGTTCCCCATGATAGGTCCTCTGTAAACAAGAGTAAACCAAGCTCTATTATAGTAAGTGCACATGTCTATTTTCTGTACAATAGAAAGCTTGTCTATGCTGCACAGACTTGTTTTCGGTTCTGCCCATGAGGTAGCAAGAAATGATCATTCAGAAAGAATCATGCAGCTTTGGGATATATAACCAAATTACCAAAGAATTAAAAACATGAGAATAAAAAGATTGTAAGTTTTATGCATGTATCCGTGTAGGTTAGAGGGATAGCGATCAATCTGTCTATACAGGCCGATATACCCCAAGAATGATATATTATATCCTTTATTGCCATAGCTAAGTTTTGTGTACCTCTTGGCTGAACTATTCAGTAAATACTACTTTTGTATGGTGGTTACCAACTCTGATATGAGATATGGGCGCTATGCGTGCACACTATGTCTAGTTATGAGGTTATTTGTCCCGTAGGAGTCTATGGACATTGTATGGATTTATATGACTAGAACTTGCTTGTACATTCAGAGTTCTTACCTGATGTCCTGATCTTCTCGTCCATCAGGCTGATGTTACTGGGTCCTGGGAGGTCTCGTGAACTTCTCCGTCCAATGATGGCTAAGAGCCAGTTCTTTATGCTCCTCTTAGCTGTAAGTCCGGTATTCTCCATTTTAGTCTTCTTAGTCCCCTCTCCTTCTTTACTCCCCTCACTCTCCTTCCCTCTTTCTCCTCCTTCTTCCATATTCCTCTTTCTCTTCATTTTGTGTCAAAAACGGTAATCGCAATAGAAAGAACAATCCAAAAATTGTCCAGGAGCACTCACATGTATCTCTGCTAACTCGCAGCATGCAAATGCAATGTTTCTGGCCAGTGCACCTGTATAGATGAGCGCATGGGGCATTGTGATGTCATCAGCTATGTATTAAGGTAGCCCACCTGTGACCTTTAGGCATTGTGATGTCATCAGCTATGTCTTAAGGTGGCCCAGCTGCCAACCCCAGGCATTGTGATGTCATTAGCTATGTCTTAAGGGGGCCCACCTACCAACCTCAGGCATTGTGATGTCATCACAATGTTTTAAGGTGGCCCAGCTGCCGCTCCGGGCACGTAATTACCAGCCATACGATCTGAGTGTAATAAACAGAATAGATATAATACATGTCTATGGTATAAGCATCTCCCTGTCTTAACCACATGTTAGCATTTGCACCAGTTGAAAACAGTTGAAAAATACTAATTCATGGTGCACAAGAATTTCTCTTTCACTCTTCAAAAAGAGGTTCTGCAGCAGCTGATATGTGTATTATAAGGAATGAGGTACCCCCTGCTATAAATAATAAATAATTTTAGAAGTCACCCTGGAGTTCCATGACTGGTCTTAATGCACTTTACCCGCACCATACGTACACTCATTACGCCCCTCTCGGCCTCGCCCTTATCCCCTCCTGTATTAACGTTATTGGAAGCCGTAATCCATGGTAATTCAATATATATAACAGAAGTACTTAGCTCAGACCCCAAACGACTCCAAAATTATTTCAGACCCCAGACTCAGGGACTCCAAAGTGAATTAAAACCCTAGACTTAGAGACCCTAAAATGAATTCTGAACCCACACTCAGGCAGCCCCCAAATTACTATAGAGCCCAAGTCATTTAGTATGTGAAAATAACTCCCCATAACTAGTCTCATTTAAAGAGAACCTTTCACCTCCCCATACCTGTGCCGCTGAGTGCAGCATGTAATGGGCACAGCAGCACAAACCCTGGGGCACTTTACATTTTTTTTTCTACCCTCCTCCGTTATTTAGATATCGGTGCCGTTATATTTGGCACCCGTTATTTAAATAACCCCCTGAACTGTCAATGGGGCGTGTAATGGCAAGGGGGCGTGTTACTATCGCTGTGACACTGTCCAATCAGATATGGACAGTGTCACAGCAAGAGCTGGAGAGAGGAAAGCGTGTGGGAAAAGAAAGAATGTGAAGTGCCCCAGGGTTTGTGCAGCCTTCCCCATTACATGCTGTACCCAGCTGCACATGTATGGGCAGGTGAAAGGTTCTCTTTAACCGTACCTCCATGGAAGACTCGAGACCAAAGGTCGGATAAATTGGCCAAACCACAAAGACACACATCTCAATAAAAAACAGGCAGGCGGAAATACTGTTTCTTCGCTGCCCATGCTGCAAAAGCCCAGGAATTCCAAGAAGAGGGAGGAGTTTTATTAACGCTAGATCCCGCCTACTCTCCGCCCACTCTCCCTAGATGCCTCCCTAAAATTTTGGCCAAGTTCCCTCCCTCCCAGCTATCGCATGAAGGCCTTTCTTTGTGCCTGTGCTGACTCTTCCTCCGCTCCTCCTTGGTGGTGCCGGCACTTTTTGATCCTCCCAGGCTGGTTTTCAGGAAAACCCAGCTCACAGACCCTCCCAGATGGCAGCTGCCGGCTGTCCTGTAGCGATCTGAGCTGCAGGTTATGCAACTGTTTCAGCCGCATTTTTCTGCCCTCTCTTTATATTGTGTGTGAGCCCCTGAAAAGCTGGGTGACACCAGGCTCATAGTGAAGCCACACAGCTTTCCTGGGCTCTTGGTGCCCTCTCCAGAGAACTGACTGGAAATTCAGACAATTTCCGATTTTTCCGCTTTTTACAAGATGTGCCATGTTCACTAAATACTGAGTGATACAAGTGAATTTGGCGCAAAATTAACAGACACAAAATACTACTCCTACATACAAGACTATCTATAGGAAATCCTCTCATGATAAATGTCCCCAATGAGATTCATGAAATCTGCCTAACAGAAAAGTTGTCTTTGTTGCCCTCCATAGAAACCAATCACAGCACAGCTTTAATGTCTTATAGTGCTCTTGAAAAATTAAAGCTGCACTGTGATTGGTTGCTATTGGCATGTTTTCATGAATCCTATGGGGGAGATTGATTATTACTGTCTTGAACTTAGACCAGACAAGCAAAAACTGCGCCAAATCTATCACAATGGCGCACGCTATATCATAAATTTAGTACATCTGTCTAGACATGTAAGACACTTTTCTCCTCCTTATGTCACCTCATGGCTGGTGTACTTAAGATATGATAGATAGATAGATAGATAGATAGATAGATAGATAGATAGATAGATAGATAGATAGATAGATAGATAGATAGATAGATAGATAGATAAATATGGCACTGAAACATTCGAGTTGAGCAGGAGGTCACGTGGCTGGCGGTGCAGATAACCGCAGTCTGTACATTTATACCGATATCTAGTAAATCTCCATCTACATCCTCTATAAATAACATACACTGTATTATAAAGAAGTGATATTATAAACTCCATTGTCCATAATAGAGGCGGACGATCAAAAAGATGGAAATGAAAGACACAATGTGAGTTTATAAGTCAGGATGTTTATTATGTTGCACACAGGAATAGGTATCATGTATGGAGGATGATATTGCTGCACATATCCGGTGACTGATCGCTGATGGTGGAAATCTAAAGAAAAGGAAATTTAAAAAACCTGTGGTTAGTGTCACAATTCTAGTATCAATGTATTTATATAGAAGGGGCAAAAACGTATCATCTGTCAGTAGATGAAGAACTAACTGGAACAGTAAGAAGAGTCACCAGATTTTATGTCCTTGTCTTCATCTCTGTTTGATAGTTTACATGTATGTATAAAAACATTGTAATATTCGTGCATCCTCTGAACTGCTAATTCCGGAGTATTGGATGATTAAGCCAAATATAAAATAAATAATAGATCCACTTAAAATTAATTATGTACCGAGCCTTCAAGCAGAGGCCTACAACTACTACTGGTACTGGTATGGTGAAATGTTAATATCTGGACAGCATTCAAATTTCTATTTGTGGGACACTTCTAAGTCCCAGCCCTATCTGCCCAGGAACGCCCACAAAGTGTCACAGAAACGCCCATTTGGAGCACATTTGCATAGGCCCATCCCACATTGTGGTTTGCTATACTAGACAATCCTGTAAAAAACTAGTTTATTGGATAATATGGTCTACGCTACATGACAACATCATGACACAGGCATTCCTGCGCCCCATAGGAGGCCTGTGATAGGTAATGTAGTGACTCATAGATAATTACATTACATTCATTTTAGGTGGATCCAATGTATCATTAAGATCTATCAACCCCCCAATTGAATGGCCATCAGACTGCCTGCCGGACTATCAGGTTAGTGTTATGATAATCTGGCATGGGTGTTTTTGGTTTCATACTAGATTATCAGTGTTTTCCCGATCATTCGTTTTCTTTCCATTCTTGAGCAGTATCTTACAATAATAAACTCAGTAAATGTAGACATTGAGTAAAACTTACCATTGAATGGAAGGAAACTCCTGACGAAATGTGTCAATCACCTGAAGAGTCAAAAAGAAATAAGAAATGTAAGTGACTTATTAAAAACACGAAATAAGAATTCGGGATAATATCATCCCAGTAATAGATATTTGTCAATTACAAGATTTATTCTTCGTACTTACTTTATAGATTGTGCTCTGATACCAGGTTCCTAGAAACAAGACCCTCCACCTTCCTAGAATGGTACAAGGAATGGTAATAAGTCTGTCATGGACTCGGTGGAGGTCTGGTGTGCTTTATTGTCTTATCTGGAAACAAGACTGAGCCTCTTCGGGCATGGACAGCTGGCCAATCAGATGATGACTCCGGGGCATGTAGTATGTCATAGCCAGGGATGACCCAGGTAAACTACAGCTGTGGATCAGCCAGGAGGTGTCTTCAGAAGTGCTCGATGGGGACAAGGCAGCACAATCAGCTGATACGATGGTGGAATACCTCTATAAAGGAGATTTGTTCACAATGTAGGTGTTAATATGATGTAATATTCCAAGCCCTCATGTGGTGGTTGTTAGACAGGGATGCAGAAGGTGGACAAGGTGGTTCCTCAAATCCTTGGTGTTTCTCAGATCTTGGAGACACAGTGAATTTTATGGCGTTGCAGATTTTAGTAGCACAGTGTTGTTATAGACGTTATGAAACTTTAGTTGACTTTGCACTGGGACGAGGAGAATCTTCTTAGCCGGGTGTCTGGATAGATGTGGCTGACGTGGTAGTTCTCCGACCACTCAGGACACACAAAACTAAATTCATTGAAAAGTTTCTGATCTTTAGCTTTAATTGTGGCGTTATGGTCCCTAGTACAGGGCGCAGGCCTGATGTCACTAATATTCAGATCCACAGACTCAGTCACCAGTATATCCGGGGGTGCCGCTTGTCCAGCCTCTACTTCTTGCCAGTTGGTGGTAGAGAAGAATGGATGTTCTCGGATGTTTTCTGTCACTCCCAGACGTTCAAACTGGTTCTTACACAGCAGCCGCTTGATTATATCCACGGTGTCAGAGGATAAAGACGTTGGATACTGTGGAACATAGTTCAGGACCGAGGCCTCGATCTCTGATTTTGTGTTCCCAGGAAAGGGGTCTTTATTGGTGACCATGTTATAGAGGATGACTCCAAATGCAAACCAATCGACCCCTGGTCCATATTCCTCACACCCGATCAGTTCTGGGGCTCCATATCCTAGTGTTCCACCACAGGGGTCTGTTGTTCTTCCAAAGACATTTGTTATTGCCAGTCCAAAATCTGTGATCTTCACATGTCCATCTGATGTTAATAAGACGTTATTTGGCTTTAGATCCCTGTGGATGATGCCTTTGTTATGGAGGAATTGCACCCCACAAACCAGCTCTGCTGCAATAAACTTCACGGTGTTTAATTCCAGTGGAAAGTTATTCTCAGTAAATGTATCGAGGTCACCCCCACTGGCCAGTTCCATGACGTAATACACGTGGTTCTTACTGTGGAACGCTGCAAGTCCGTGGATCAGAAAGCGGCTCTCGTGTGATAGACCAAGTATGTCCCGTTCTACGAAAGTATGGCCTAGTTCTGTGAAATCGCTTTTGTCCGTCTTTTTAATGGCGACAAGTTCTTTACGGATTTTGTCTTTTGCAAGAGTTACTTCGCCATAGGAGCCTTTACCAAGTTCACGATGGAAGGTAAAGGAATTCAAGCTTAGAGGAACAGTGGCTGTCCTAGTCTCCTCACGAGATGGTCCAGGCTTTTCATTGAGGATGGTTGTTGCATCCTGACTCCCTGATGTTTTTTCTTTGGAAGATCTCAGAGATGTTTTTAGTTTTTTATTTGATTCCTGGTTCTCGTCTGTTGTTCTCTTTCTCTTAGGTGCAGCCGGTGTCTCTTTCTCCTGCTTAGATGGTGCAGGTTGTTCCTCTTCAGCTTTTTTCTCCAGTTCATCCAGACTATTTGATATTTTTCCTTTAGATTTCTTTGCTTTCTTTCCAGAAGGTTCCTTCTCCTCTGTCGTCCTCTTTCTCTTACGCTGTGTCTCCTTTTTTGCTGTCCCCTTTTTGTCCCTATCTTTTTCCTCCTCCTTGATCTTGGACCCTTTTTTGCCTATTGGGTTGAGAAAATAAGTATTTATTATTAGTATTTTTCTATGTGTAATGTAAATGACAATGGTTTTTCAAATAACTTTTCATTTTTGGAACGTAATTAGGACACTGGGGGAGATTTATTCATTCTGTCCTAAAGGAAGACAGGATAAAACTAAACTAGACTGGGAGAAATTGTGCTAGATTTATCACAATGGCGCACGCTGTATGATAAATTTGGCTCATCTTGCTAACCATGTTAGACCTTTTTCTCTTACTTATGCCACCTCATGGCTCACCTACTTTACATCGATATTTTGCAAAAAAAAAAAATGGTGTACACCAGTAATAAATCTGGCGGATTTTACAATGAGTCTTTGACACTCCCCTTTTTTCTAGACACTTTCAAAACTGTCAAAGAAGGTGAAAAAGTGTCTAAAACATAATAATAATAATTTGACACACCCCATTTATGCCACTTTTTAGGCGCAATTTGTGCCAGAAGTCTTACGCATTTTGCATACTAAATTTTCCTCTATTGGGACTCATTTATCAAAGCTGTCTTATAGAAAACAGGCCTTATTGCCCATAGTGTCAGAATGCGAGATCTCATCATAACTAGCGAGATCTCGTGTACTGATACTGTATGCTGTCACATAGGGTTCGTGGACCCACTGGGCCGAACTGCCTTGGCGGTATGGCAGCTGGCTAACAGGACGCAGGTCACTGTCTATAGTGCGTATAGGGTACCTGTGGCAGCTCGGACAGTAGTAAGACAGGCTCGGCTAGGACTAGGCAGCGGGTAGACGTCAGGCGTGGAGTAGCAGGACAGGCGTGGAATACAGCACAGCACGACTACAGCACAGCACTTGACCAGGATAGCATGGGATACAGGATACAGGAAATGGGAACACTGGGAACTGGAAAACACTAGGAGGCCATTTGCATAGACAAACTAGGATACTACAAACAACGCTCAGGCAAGGATCAGAATGGCAGGGGCCTTCTTATAGTCCAGGAAATCATGTGAGTTGAGGATGATGATTGTTTTCATGTGCGCGCGCTGGCCCTTTAAGAGCGGGCACGAGCGTGACTGGAGCGGAACACAGTGGACTGGAGCGGAAGTTAGCACTGGCGTCTCCTAGGAAGGAGATGGGGACCAGCGCTCACAGATCCATGGCTGCGGGCGTCGAAGGGTAAGTAAACTCGACAGCCCGCGGCCATAGACGCTACATATGCCACTGGGGGGTTATGGGAAGGTGCGCTAGGCGTGCCGTGACCAGTCTTACAGGAAGTTCGGAGCCAGACCCTGCGGTGGAACAGCTTATTTACATATTGTTGATACGCTCTGTAAGTTGTTTTTTTTTTTTTTTACATTTTATTAGTTATATTCCCCAAAAAATTTGTGGTGGAAAACATTTTACAATAATAAGCAGAGATGACTTCCCCATGATAGGTCCTCTGTAAACAAGAGTAAACCAAGCTCTATTATAGTAAGTGCACATGTCTATTTTCTGCACAATAGAAAGCTTGTCTATGCTGCACAGACTTGTTTTCGGTTCTGCCCATGAGGTAGCAAGAAATGATCATTCACAAAGAATCATGCAGCTTTGGGATATATAACCAAATGACCAAAGAATTAAAAACATGAGAATAAAAAGATTGTAAGTTTTATGCATGTATCCGTGTAGGTTAGAGGGATAGCGATCAATCTGTCTATACAGGCCGATATACCCCGATAATTATATATTATATTCTTTATTGCCATAGCTAAGTTTTGTGTACATCTTGGCTGAACTATTCAGTAAATACTACTTTTGTATGGTGGTTACCAACTCTGATATGAGATATGGGCGCTATGCGTGCACACTATGTCTAGTTATGAGGTTATTTGTCCCGTAGGAGTCTATGGACATTCTATGGATTTATATGACTAGAACTTGCTTGTACATTCAGAGTTCTTACCTGATGTCCTGATCTTCTCGTCCATCAGGCTGATGTTACTGGGTCCTGGGAGGTCTTGTGAACTTCTCCGTCCAATGATGGCTAAGAGCCAGTTCTTTATACTCCTCTTAGCTGTAAGTCCGGTTTTCTCCATTTTAGTCTTCTTGGTCCCCTCTCCTTCTTTACTCCCCTCACTCTCCTTCCCTCTTTCTCCTCCTTCTTCCATATTTCTCTTTCTCTTCATTTTGTGTCAAAAACGGTAATCGCAATAGAAAGAACAATCCAAAAATTGTCCAGGAGCACTCACATGTATCTCTGCTAACTCGCAGCATGCAAATGCAATGTTTCTGGCCAGTGCACCTGTATAGATGAGCGCATGGGGCATTGTGATGTCATCAGCTATGTATTAAGGTAGCCCAGCTGTGACCTTTAGGCATTGTGATGTCATCAGCTATGTCTTAAGGTGGCCCAGCTGCCAACCCTAGGCATTGTGATGTCATTAGCTATGTCTTAAGGGGGCCCACCTACCAACCTCAGGCATTGTGATGTCATCACAATGTTTTAAGGTGGCCCAGCTGCCGCTCCGGGCACGTAATTACCAGCCATACGATCTGAGTGTAATAAACAGAATAGATATAATACATGTCTATGGTATAAGCATCTCCCTGTCTTAACCACATGTTAGCATTTGCACCAGTTGAAAACAGTTGAAAAATACTAATTCATGGTGCACAAGAATTTCTCTTTCACTCTTCAAAAAGAGGTTCTGCAGCAGCTGATATGTGTATTATAAGGAATGAGGTACCCCCTGCTATAAATAATAAATAATTTTAGAAGTCACCCTGGAGTTCCATGACTGGTCTTAATGCAATGGTAACAGCAGGGAAAAAGGAAAAGGGAGGAAACCTCCAGCTCACCAGCTTCACACTCCTGTGTTGAGTATCGCCCGGATCAGCCGCCACGGCTCGCGGCAGGTAACAATAGCAACGAAGAGAAAGGATCCTGCTTGAAACGCGTAGGCTTCATTCTTTGCCATTCCACCACCTTGTTACCCTCCTGGTGTTTCCGTTACTTTGTGTCACTGTTCGTGGATTATTTTTCAATAAAGTGGGAACTCAGTTTTCCCTTATCTACACCATACATCGCTGGATCCTTTCTCTTCGTTGCTATGGTCTTAATGCACTTTACCCGCACCATACGTATACTCATTACGCCCCTCTCGGCCTCGCCCTTATCCCCTCCTGTATTAACGTTATTGGAAGCCGTAATCCATGGTAATTCAATATATATAACAGAAATACTTAGCTCAGACCCCAAACGACTCCAAAATTATTTCAGACCCCAGACTCAGGGACTCCAAAGTGAATTAAAACCCTAGACTTAGAGACCCTAAAATGAATTCTGAACCCACACTCAGGCAGCCCCCAAATTACTATAGAGCCCAAGTCAAGTAATTTAGTATGTGAAAATAACTTCCCATAACTAGTCTCATTTAAAGAGAACCTTTCACCTCCCCATGACCTGCCTAGGTAGAGTCGTAGGTTAACCTTAAACCATACTATCCCCCATCCCCATTTAGTAACGACACATGACACCGAGGTTGGATGTGAAATGGCCACAGCAGCCGTTTATTAATTTCACAGTTTTATAAAAACAATTTAAATCCGAAACATTCGGATAACTAGTTAGGAATCCACCAGAGAATTCCTCCTAATAATTCACATGACCCAACATGGGTCAGAATCATAAATAACAATTAAACGTTAACATTAACCCGAGCAGAGGAAGTCCTTGAAGCCCCTTCAGATGTTCCTTTCAAGAACACACCGAATTAGCCATCTGCAAACCACTAATTACCTCCAGCCGTAAACCAGCTCGGAAGCACCGTTCACCTCTGCAGATGGCTCCAACCACTAGAAGTCCACTTCAAGGGGATAACACCCGATGAAGCCCTCAAGTGATATACCGACCACTAGAAGTCCACTTCAAAGGGATAACACCCGATGAAGCCTTCAAGTGACATACCTTCTACCAGAAGACCACTTCAAAGGGATAACACCCGATGAAGTCTTCAACCATGTACCTTTTTTGGGGGACGCATACCCCCGATGCGACCCCCCCACCATTTTGTACTGACTGGCCTCAAGGACTCCCCCCGCCAGCTGCCATGACAACAGAACCTACTCCGGAAAAAAGAAAAACATGTTAAATAAGCACACAAAATAAAACACAACGCTCATAGCCAGACGTACATAAGACCTAAGGAGTAACAAAACAAGGCTGGGAGGGTGGGAGCTTTGCTTACTGTGTGTTACTCCTCCCGCTGCTTCCGGCTCAATGCCGAGAAACAGCGGGAAGCGCAGTAACGGCCCCCCCGCCCCCCTTAACTCCTCCCCGTCCCTCCTTCAGCTCCTTCAACTTTCCCTGACCTCGTAACATTAACCCTTTCCCTACCAGGACGGTCATGTCGGCTTCCCTTAAGCCTGCAGCTGCGTCCAGCCTCTTCTTGACCTGCCTAGGTAGAGTCGTAGGTTAACCTTAAACCATACTATCCCCCATCCCCATTTAGTAACGACACATGACACCGAGGTTGGATGTGAAATGGCCACAGCAGCCGTTTATTAATTTCACAGTTTTATAAAAACAATTTAAATCCGAAACATTCGGATAACTAGTTAGGAATCCACCAGAGAATTCCTCCTAATAATTCACATGACCCAACATGGGTCAGAATCATAAATAACAATTAAACGTTAACATTAACCCGAGCAGAGGAAGTCCTTGAAGCCCCTTCAGATGTTCCTTTCAAGAACACACCGAATTAGCCATCTGCAAACCACTAATTACCTCCAGCCGTAAACCAGCTCGGAAGCACCGTTCACCTCTGCAGATGGCTCCAACCACTAGAAGTCCACTTCAAGGGGATAACACCCGATGAAGCCCTTAAGTGATATACCGACCACTAGAAGTCCACTTCAAAGGGATAACACCCGATGAAGCCTTCAAGTGACATACCTTCTACCAGAAGACCACTTCAAAGGGATAACACCCGATGAAGTCTTCAACCATGTACCTTTTTTGGGGGACGCATACCCCCGATGCGACCCCCCCACCATTTTGTACTGACTGGCCTCAAGGACTCCCCCCGCCACCGCGAAACAGGCCTTGACCACCTTAAGCCTGTGAGTTCCTCCACACCACCACCGCCCTTTCTATGCCTTCTGCTATAGCCAAGCTCCAAATATCAATGCCAACCTCGGTCAGATGAACCCCATCACTCCTCCAGAAATTCCCCAATCCTGACTCCAAATCCCTATGCCTCACGCAAATGCCCCCGTTCTTCGCCACAAAACGGGACACCGCCCGGTTAACTTTTATCCGAGCCTTATTGACTCTCTCCACCGATCTAGCTAACCGCCAATGCTTCCTTGGGACTATGTCCGACCACACTACCACCAACTTGGGATAAGATACCCACAAACACAACAAATCATGTTTGATATCCCGCACCAACTCACGAAAAGGGCGGACTCCTAAGTCATTCCCACCCACGTGCAACACTAAAACCTCCGGAACCCTATCAAGCCGCACATATGTCTGGAATTCCGCCAACACCCTGTTCCACGACATACCTCTAAACCCCAGCCAATGCACAACCGCATCCTGTCGCGGAATGCGCAACTGGCGACCATCCGGGCGGACGTCCGCCCTCAAAGCCCCCCAGTGCACGTACGAATGACCCATCAACCACACCAGACAAGGAGGCGAATCTGAAACGGAAAACACAGTTAGGCACCACCATATAACATTTGCAAGCATAAACAACAAAATTACAACATATGGGGGCGGACATAGGACTTAAACCTTTTAGACTCCCAACGACCAATACGCCTCACCCCCTCGTCATCCAACACCCAGCGCCCTGCTTCCGTTGCTGCGCCAATCCGGAAGGAATGAGATGAATATGAGCCTGCCGCAACCCCAACTGCCGTCAAACATTTTTTAAAAACAGCTCCAAACTGAAACCTGGACAAGAACGACCCGTCCACATGACGTAACAAAGGCAAATCTGGAGACCCCCTGTTTTTTGTAAAACCCCGCATGCACTCTACTGGGCACATGACCGACCCCGGGAGAGCGAACAAAACTATCAGTTTTCCCTTCCCTAGTTGGTCAGTTTTTGATCTACGCAACCATACCTCCAATCGATCTGCAAAAAGGCTCAACTCCCCAGATCTCAACCCCCCTGCCTGTTTAGTACTTGGCGACACCAACTCACCTATTCTAAATGCTCCGAAGAACGCCAACGAGAAAGCCAACCGAAACAAATCCATTTCATTTGAAGAACGACATACCGATGCCAATGAACCGCCCAACAAGCCCAGCAAAGCAAACGACACCGGCCTTCTACTATCCGCCTCCACCCTACCTCTGCGCAACCCCTTCAAAGCCTGCGATACCAGAAATTCCTTCGATACATCCCGCAAGCCCCGCAACTTAAGCCCAAACGCCACCGCGGATATAAACCGGTTCACCTTCGCTACTGAAAACCCCCCCTCCCAGGCATCCCCTAACCAATACAAAAGTGCCACCAACCTGTCTCTATCCGTATTGACATCACCCAACCCTCTTACCCACTCCTCCCACTGCCTCCAACAAGCAGCATAAGCACTCCACGTCGTGCGCGCCAAAGACCTTTGTAACAGCTGCTCTACGGGACCGATACCAGATCCCATAGATGATCCGGACACGCCAAACCGAGACGTTCCGCTCCCGGGGCCAATTGCCGAAACCGGTCCCACTGCGAGCGAGAAAGAGCATCAGCAACACAATTCCGTACACCCGGGACATGCACCGCCACCACCCACGCGTTCAACGACAAACACACCAACACTAAATGTCGCAACAATTGAACTACCGGAGGAGAGGACGCCGTGATGTTATTAATGGCAAGCACCACCCCCATGTTGTCGCAGTAAAAACGGACCTTCTTATCCCTGAGCCTGTCCCCCCAAATGGTAGCCGCCACCACGATGGGAAACAGCTCGAGCAGGGCCAGATTCCGCGTCAATCCACTGGACACCCAGCTAGCCGGCCATTGACCTGCGCACCACGGACCTCCCCCGTAAGCTCCAAAGCCACCCGCCCCAGCCGCATCCGTGAAAATATTCAGATCACTCGTATCCTGCGCTGGGGCCATCCATAGCGAGCGACCATTGTACTGGCCCAAGAAGTCATCCCAAACCTGAAGATCAGCTCGGTGCTCCTCCTTGAGCCTCACAAAATGATGCGGCGCCCGCACTCCCGCCGTTGCCGCCGCCAACCTTCTACCAAACACCCTCCCCATCGGCATAATCCGGCAGGCGAAATTCAACTTCCCCAGCAGCGACTGAAGCTCCCTCAGCGACATTTTCTTCCTTCTACAAGCCCGTCGCACCTCCAGCCTCAAAGCACCCAACTTATCCGCCGGGAGCCGACACTCCATTGCCACCGAGTCAATTTCGATTCCCAAGAAACAAATCGTCGCTACCGGGCCCTCCGTTTTTTCCGGCGCCAAAGGGATCCCAAAATCCCTCGCCACCTTCTGCAGGGCATGAAGCAAGTTACCGCAAACCGGCGAACCCCCCGGGCCAACGCACAAAAAATCATCTAAGTAATGGATCAACGAATCGACCCCGGATACTCCCCTCGTTACCCACTCCACGAAGCTACTAAACGCCTCGAAGTATGCACAAGAAAGAGAACACCCCATCGGAAGGCACCGATCCACGTAAAAGGCCCCATTCCAAAAACAACCCAACAGCCGTTGGCTTTCTGGATGCACCGGCAACAACCTGAACGCCGCCTCGATGTCGGTTTTTGCTAGCAGCGCCCCCGGACCCGCAGCCCGCACTAACCCCACCGCCTTATCGAATGAGGTATAAACTACGGAACACAACTCGTGATCAATCCCGTCATTTACCGACGAACCTTTGGGATACGATAAATGTTGAATCAAACGAAACTTTCCGGGCTCGCGTTTAGGGACAATACCCAAAGGGGACACAACTAAATCTTTCACCGGCGACTCCACAAATGGCCCCGACATGCGCCCCAACGAAACTTCTTTTAGCAACTTTTCCGACACGACTTCCGCATGCAAGTAAGCCGATTTTAAATTTCTCCGCGTAACCGGAACCTCATAAGGAGGCGGAGGAATAACAAAACCAACACTAAACCCTTCATAAAGCAACTTAGCTGCCGCCCTATCCGGATACTCACTTAGATAAGGGGCCATCCTTTCCACCCTCACCGGCGACACCCCCTTGACCAGCCCCGTGCTGGTTCCCGGACCTCTTTTTCCGCAGACATTTTGCCGCCCCGTGTGATGCACCATTACACTCGGAGCACACGTGCTTGAACTTGCACGTGGCCCCAAACTTGCACTGGCCTTCATTGAATTGCCAGCAAAACCCCGCCTTTCCCCCGCCGCTTGGTCCACTCTGACTAGACTGGCCTCCCTGGCCACCGCTCCCGGGAAAGGGCTGCCTAACCGGAGCCGTAACCCGTAACCAGAGAGCAATATCCTTCTGGTCCCACCGAATCGCCGGCCGAACCGCCTTCCGCTGACGGAATTGCTCATCATATCGCAGCCACGCCTGACCCCCATACGCCCTATGAGCCTCCCCAATAGCATCAAAATAACAAAATAACGCCGAACAATTTTCCGGCGCCTTTTCCCCTATCACACTAGCCAATATGGCGAACGCCTGCGACCAATTAACGAACGTCTGCGGGATAAGCCTATACCGCCGCCGTTCCTCCTCGTCCTTTTTACTCTCATCCCGCTTGCTCTTATCCAAATTGAATTTAGCCAGCGGCAAGAGAGAAAAAATTTCAACGTATTCATCTTTCCAGATCCGATCACGCACCTCCTGCTTTAAATGCGCCCCCAACGGACCCTCAAAACAAACATACACCTCCCCCCGAGCACGATCGTCCATGCGCACTCGATCGCCGTCCTTCTGTGCCTCAGTCTGCACCGACACCGCGACCGCCTCTCTAACCGCCACCACAGGACGCGCCTGCAACGATCCCACGTCCCTGGGGCCTTCCCAAACTACCGCAGGGGACACTTCCGTTACAACCGGCGCCGCGGCCCTATCAAGGCGCCCCACCAGCTCCCGTAAGCAACCCACTAAATCTGCCAAACCCGCTCCGTCGCGTCCGCCCGCGCCACTAGCGGCCCCCGATGCTATGCTAGCAGCCCCCCCGCCGACACCCGACATAAAAATCGCTGGATAAGACAATAATGGAGTTATACACTCACCGGGCTGCACAGGCGCTGTGTTCCCGTCAGCCGGACCATCCTGACCTCGACGATAGACGTCCAGTTCACCTTCCTCCAGTTCTTCTCTCGCCGACGACTGTCCCTCCCAACGACATCTTCGGAAAGGGGATGAGGACGCGCTGACCGATGGGCCGGCAACCTGCCGCCCGACCGCCGGGACCCAGACTTCCGACCGGACCTGTTGCCTCGACGTCGCTGCAGATCTAGTCGTCCGTCTAGACGATCCTGACGAAGCCTGCCCCCTGGCCGGAACATCACCATGCGGGGCGGCCGTACTTTGCTCTCGACATCTTCCATCTGATGGGGGAGGGGTGACAGGGAGCCCGGCCTGCGACTCCCTGCTTACCGCCGGACCCCGTCGCGGCCTGGGATTCCTGCCAGGACGCAGGGCCTGGGAAGGGGCGGTCCTCCCAGCTGCCTGGCCTGCAGCGTCCGGGATCGGGCTCCCTCTGCGACGCCGTGTCCGCGGGACTACCTCCGGACTAAGGCGCTCTGGAGGTCGGGACCGCCGAGAGGGACGGGTCGACACAGCCTGCATCGCCGTCACCCCTGCCACCGCTCTCTGCCTGCCCAGCGCAGGAGCGGTTGTTGCCGACTCCCCCCCCGCCGCCATAGCCATGCTCGTAGGGGGGCCGGGGGAGGGGAGCCTGTCCCTTACAACAGACCCCGAACGCCGTGCCCGACGTGGCGAAACGGCGTCCGGGATCCGCGTTAATGCAGCCACGGTCTCCTCCAGCCATCCGGGACCGTGGTGCACAGCAGCGGCGCGCAGCCGCTCTAAAATCAAGGCCTCTGCCATTACTAAAAAACCGGGCAACGGGGAGCTTTGCTTACTGTGTGTTACTCCTCCCGCTGCTTCCGGCTCAATGCCGAGAAACAGCGGGAAGCGCAGTAACGGCCCCCCCGCCCCCCTTAACTCCTCCCCGTCCCTCCTTCAGCTCCTTCAACTTTCCCTGACCTCGTAACATTAACCCTTTCCCTACCAGGACGGTCATGTCGGCTTCCCTTAAGCCTGCAGCTGCGTCCAGCCTCTTCTTACCTGTGCCGCTGAGTGCAGCATGTAATGGGCACAGCAGCACAAACCCTGGGGCACTTTACATTTTTTTTCTACCCTCCTCCGTTATTTAGATATCGGTGCCGTTATATTTGGCACCCGATATTTAAATAACCCCTTGAACTGTCAATGGGGCGTGTAATGGCAAGGGGATGTGTTACTATCGCTGTGACACTGTCCAATCAGATATGGACAGTGTCACAGCAAGAGCTGGAGAGAGGAGAGCGTGTGGGAAAAGAAAGAATGTGAAGTGTCCCAGGGTTTGTGCAGCCTTCCCCATTACATGCTGTACCCAGCTGCACATGTATGGGCAGGTGAAAGGTTCTCTTTAACCGTACCTCCATGGAAGACTCGAGACCAAAGGTCGGATAAATTGGCCAAACCACAAAGACACACATCTCAATAAAAAACAGGCAGGCGGAAATACTGTTTCTTCGCTGCCCATGCTGCAAAAGCCCAGGAACTCCAAGAAGAGGGAGGAGTTTTATTAACGCTAGATCCCGCCTACCCTCCGCCCACTCTCCCCAGATGCCTCCCTAAAATTTTGGCCAAGTTCCCTCCCTCCTAGCTATCGCATGAAGGCCTTTCTTTGTGCCTGTGCTGACTCTTCCTCCGCTCCTCCTTGGTGGTGCCGGCACTTTTTGATCCTCCCAGACTGGTTTTCAGGAAAACCCAGCTCACAGACCCTCCCAGATGGCAGCTGCCGGCTGTCCTGTAGCGATCTGAGCTGCAGGTTATGCAACTGTTTCAGCCGCATTTTTATGCCCTCTCTTTATATTGTGTGTGAGCCCCTGAAAAGCTGGGTGACACCAGGCTCATAGTGAAGCCACACAGCTTTCCTGGGCTCTTGGTGCCCTCTCCAGAGAACTGACTGGAAATTCAGACAATTTCCGATTTTTCCGCTTTTTACAAGATGTGCCATGTTCACTAAATACTGAGTGATACAAGTGAATTTGGCGCAAAATTAACAGGCACAAAATACTACTCCTACATACAAGACTATCTATAGGAAATCCTCTCATGATAAATGTCCCCAATGAGATTCATGAAATCTGCCTAACAGAAAAGTTGTCTTTGTTGCCCTCCATAGAAACCAATCACAGCACAGCTTTAACCCCTTAACGCACCATGACGTAACTGTACGTCATGGTGAGCAGTGAGTTCGCGCACCTTGACGTACAGTTACGTCAGTGCTTTGACAGTTAACCGCCGCGCGGCGCTACACCGCAGCGGCGGTTAACTGTGCAGGGTGTCAGCCCTGCTCTCCCCGTTGCCGATCAGCGGCCTGTCGCTGCTGATATTGGCAGTTAACCCCTTAATTGCGGCGCTCGATTTTGAACGCCACAATTAAGGTCTTTAGCGCCGATCGGCAGCCCCCATGTGAAATCACGGGGGCTGGCGATGGTACCTATGGCAACCGGACGCCAGACAATGGCTTCCGGGTTGCCATGTACAGAAGCCTATGAGGACCACCCCGAGGGTGGTCGTCGTAGGCTTCCTGTCAGTGTGACTGTCTCGTCACAATGACAGTTGAAATGCATTACACTACGTGTGTAGTGTAATGTATTCCAGCAGCGATCAGAGCTGCAAGTCTAAGTGTCCCCTAGTGGGACAAGTGAAAAAAGTAAAAAAAAGAATAAAAATGTTTTAAAAAAAGTGTAAAAATAAAAGTTATAAGTGACATAAACAAGAACTGCTTTTCTTTTTTTCCTATAATAAGTCTTTCATTATAGGAAAAAAAATGAACACGTAAAAAAAAGTACACATATTTGGTATCACCGCGTTCGTAACGACCCCAACTATAAAACTATAATATTATTTTTCCCACACAGTGAACGCCGCAAAAAAAATAAACGAAAAACAATGCCAGAATCACTATTTTTTGGTCACCACCCCTCACAAAATATGTAATAAAAGTGATCAAAAAGTCGCATGTAAGCCAAAATAGTACTGATACAAACTACAACCCATCCCGCAAAAAACAAGCCCTTACACAGCTTTTTTGACTGAAAAATAAAAAAGTTATGGCTCTCAGAATATGGTGACACAGAAAATACATTATTTTCTAAATAAGTTATTTTATTGCTCAAACGCTGCAAAACATAAAAAAACGTATATACATATGGTATCGCCGTAATCGTACCGACCCGCAGAATAAAGTATAATAGTCATTTATAGCCCAGGGTAAACACCGTCAAAAATAAATAAAAATCATTGTCAGAATTGATGGTTTTTGGTCACCTGGCTTGCCGAAAAATTGAATAAAAAGTGATCAACAAAATCGCATGTACCCCAAAATGGTACCAATGAAAAATACAGATTGTCCTGCAACAAATAAGCCCTCACATGGCTCCGGTGGTGAAAAAATAAAAAAAGTTCCGGCTCCCAGATTATGGCGATGCAAAATGTGCAGAGCGTTCCAAAAGTGGATAAGATCGGGCACCATTTATCAGTGCGACACCGGCCACATATCTGTGGATTATTATTTATTTACCCCATTATTATACCCTCTTATTATGCCCCTGATGTACTCTGCCCAGCCTACATGTGCCCCAACATTATAAACTGAAATACCAGCAAAACGCCAGAGCTACTACCAAGCAAAATATGCGCTCCAAAAGCCAAATGGCGTCCCTCCCTTCTGAGCCCTACAGCGTGCCCAAACAGCCGTTTATGTCCACCGATATGGCATCGTACCAAAAAATGGTACCAATAAAAACGACAGCTCGTCCCGCAAAAAATAAGCCCCCACACCGCTCTATTGACAGAAAAATAAAAAAGTAGTGGCTCTTGGAAAGCGGGGAGGAAAAACGAAAAAGCAAAACATGAATCAGTTCGTAAAGGGTTAATTACTTTCTAATGAAAAAACATTTATGACCACATGTGGGGTATTGCCGTACTCGGGAGAAATTGCTTTACAAACGTTGGGGTGCATTTTCTCGTTTATCCTTTGTGAAATTGAAAAAATTCAACATTTTAGTGGAAATAATGTTGATATTAATTTTCACGGCCTAATTCTAATAAATTCTGCAAAAGACGTGTGGGGCCTAAATGCTCACTATACCCCTAGATAGATTCCTTAAGTGGTGTAGTTTCCCAAATGGGGTTACTTTTGGGGGGCTTCCACTGTTTCTGTCTCTCAGGGGCTTTGCAAATTCGACATGACACCCAAAAACATTCCAGCAAAATTTGAGCTCCAAAAGCCAAATAGCGCTCCTTCCCTTCTAAGCCCCGGTGTGGGTCCAAACAGTAGTTTATTACCACATATGGGGTATTTACGTAATCAGGAGAAATTGTTTTACAAATGTTGGGGCGCTTTTTCTCCTTTATTCCTTGTAAAAATTAAAAATGGCTACCTTTTTTCAGAAAAAAAGGAGATTTTCATCTTCACATACTAATTCAAACAAATTTAGCAAAAAAACTGTGGGTTCAAAATGCTAACTATACCCTTAGATAAATTCCTTGAGGGGTATAGTTTCCAAAATGGGGTCACTATTGGGGGGTTTCCACGGTTTTCTTCCCTCCAGTGCATTGCAAACGCGACACGGCACTGAAAACTATTCCAGCAAAATCAGAAATCCAAAATCCAAATGGTGCTCCTTCTCTTCTGAGGCCTGCTGTGGGTCCAAACAGCAATTTATTACCACATATGGGGTATTGCTATAATCGGAAGACATTGCTTTACATATGTTGGGGTGTTTTTTCTACTTTATTCCTTGTAAAAATTTAACATTTCCTAATTTTTTCACAAAAAAAGTAGATTTTCACCTTCACATACTAATTCAAATAAATTTAGCAAAAAAACTGTGGGTTCAAAATGCTAACTATACCCATAGATAAATTCCTTGAGGGGTATAGTTTCCAAAATGGGGTCACTTTTGGGGTGTTTCCACTGTTTTGGCAGCACAAGGCCTCCTCACACCTGACATGGTACCTAAAATATATTCTAATAAAATAGAGGCCCAAAATCCACTAGGTGCTCCTTTGCTTCTGAGGCCTGTGTTTCAGTCCATGACCGCGCTAGGGCCACATGTGGGGTATTTCTAAAAACTGCAGAATCTGGGCAATAAATATTGAGTTGCATTTCTTGGGTAAAACCTTCTGTGGTACAGAAAAAATTTATTACAAATGAATTTTTGAAGGAAAAAAAATGAAATTTGTAAATTTCACCTCTACTTTGCTTTAATTCCTGTGAAACGCCTAAAGGGCTAAAATACTTTGTGAATGCTGTTTTGAATACTTTGATGGGTGCAGTTTTCAAAATGGGGTGATTTATGGTGACTTTCTAATATATAAGGCCCTCAAAGCCATTTCAGAACTGAACTGGTCCCTGAAAAAATAGCCTTTTGAAATTTTCTTGAAAATATGAGAAATTGCTGCTAAAGTTCTAAGCGTTGTAACGTCCTAGAAAAATAAAAGAATGTTCAAAAAACGACGCAAACATAAAGTAGACATATGGGAAATATAAACTAGTATGTATTTTGTGTGGTATTACTATCTGTTTTACAAGTAAATACATTAAAATTTAGAAAAATGCTAATTTTTGCTAATTTTCTCTAAATTTTGGCGTTTCTTACAAATAAATATTGAATTTAATGACAAAATTTTTTCAGTATCATAAAGTACAACATGTCACGAGAAAACAATCCCAGAATCGCTTGGATAGGTAAAAGCATTCTGGAGTTATTACCACATAAAGTGACACATGTCAGATTTGCAAAAATGGGGCTGGTCCTGAAGGCCAAAACAGGCTTAGACACTAAGGGGTTAATGTCTTATAGTGCTCTTGAAAAATTAAAGCTGCACTGTGATTGGTTGCTATTGGCATGTTTTCATGAATCCTATGGGGGAGATTGATTATTACTGTCTTGAACTTAGACCAGACAAGCAAAAACTGCGCCAAATCTATCACAATGGCGCACGCTATATCATAAATTTAGTACATCTGTCTAGACATGTAAGACACTTTTCTCCTCCTTATGTCACCTCATGGCTGGTGTACTTAAGATATGATAGATAGATAGATAGATAGATAGATAGATAGATAGATAGATAGATAGATAGATAGATAGATAGATAGATAGATAGATAGATAGATAGATAGATAGATAGATAGATAGATAGATGATAGATAAATATGGCACTGAAACATTCGAGTTGAGCAGGAGGTCACGTGGCTGACGGTGCAGATAACCGCAGTCTGTACATTTATACCGATATCTAGTAAATCTCCATCTACATCCTCTATAAATAACATACACTGTATTATAAAGAAGTGATATTATAAACTCCATTGTCCATAATAGAGGCGGACGATCAAAAAGATGGAAATGAAAGACACAATGTGAGTTTATAAGTCAGGATGTTTATTATGTTGCACACAGGAATAGGTATCATGTATGGAGGATGATATTGCTGCACATATCCGGTGACTGATCGCTGATGGTGGAAATCTAAAGAAAAGGAAATTAAAAAAACCTGTGGTTAGTGTCACAATTCTAGTATCAATGTATTTATATAGAAGGGGCAAAAACGTATCATCTGTCAGTAGATGAAGAACTAACTGGAACAGTAAGAAGAGTCACCAGATTTTATGTCCTTGTCTTCATCTCTGTTTGATAGTTTACATGTATGTATAAAAACATTGTAATATTCGTGCATCCTCTGAACTGCTAATTCCGGAGTATTGGATGATTAAGCCAAATATAAAATAAATAATAGATCCACTTAAAATTAATTATGTACCGAGCCTTCAAGCAGAGGCCTACAACTACTACTGGTACTGGTATGGTGAAATGTTAATATCTGGACAGCATTCAAATTTCTATTTGTGGGACACTTCTAAGTCCCAGCCCTATCTGCCCAGGAACGCCCACAAAGTGTCACAGAAACGCCCATTTGGAGCACATTTGCATAGGCCCATCCCACATTGTGGTTTGCTATACTAGACAATCCTGTAAAAAACTAGTTTATTGGATAATATGGTCTACGCTACATGACAACATCATGACACAGGCATTCCTGCGCCCCATAGGAGGTCTGTGATAGGTAATGTAGTGACTCATAGATAATTACATTACATTCATTTTAGGTGGATCCAATGTATCATTAAGATCTATCAACCCCCCAATTGAATGGCCATCAGACTGCGTGCCGGACTATCAGGTTAGTGTTATGATAATCTGGCATGGCTGTTTTTGGTTTCATACTAGATTATCAGTCTTTTCCCGATCATTCGTTTTCTTTCCCTTCTTGAGCAGTATCTTACAATAATAAACTCAGTAAATGTAGACATTGAGTAAAACTTACCATTGAATGGAAGGAAACTCCTGACGAAATGTGTCAATCACCTGAAGAGTCAAAAAGAAATAAGAAATGTAAGTGACTTATTAAAAACACGAAATAAGAATTCGGGATAATATCATCCCAGTAATAGATATTTGTCAATTACAAGATTTATTCTTCGTACTTACTTTATAGATTGTGCTCTGATACCAGGTTCCTAGAAACAAGACCCTCCACCTTCCTAGAATGGTACAAGGAATGGTAATAAGTCTGTCATGGACTCGGTGGAGGTCTGGTGTGCTTTATTGTCTTATCTGGAAACAAGACTGAGCCTCTTCGGGCATGGACAGCTGGCCAATCAGATGATGACTCCGGGGCATGTAGTATGTCATAGCCAGGGATGACCCAGGTAAACTACAGCTGTGGATCAGCCAGGAGGTGTCTTCAGAAGTGCTCGATGGGGACAAGGCAGCACAATCAGCTGATACGATGGTGGAATACCTCTATAAAGGAGATTTGTTCACAATGTAGGTGTTAATATGATGTAATATTCCAAGCCCTCATGTGGTGGTTGTTAGACAGGGATGCAGAAGGTGGACAAGGTGGTTCCTCAAATCCTTGGTGTTTCTCAGATCTTGGAGACACAGTGAATTTTATGGCGTTGCAGATTTTAGTAGCACAGTGTTGTTATAGACGTTATGAAACTTTAGTTGACTTTGCACTGGGACGAGGAGAATCTTCTTAGCCGGGTGTCTGGATAGATGGGGCTGACGTGGTAGTTCTCCGACCACTCAGGACACACAAAACTAAATTCATTGAAAAGTTTCTGATCTTTAGCTTTAATTGTGGCGTTATGGTCCCTAGTACAGGGCGCAGGCCTGATGTCACTAATATTCAGATCCACAAACTCAGTCACCAGTATATCCGGGGGTGCCGCTCGTCCAGCCTCTACTTCTTGCCAGTTGGTGGTAGAGAAGAATGGATGTTCTCGGATGTTTTCTGTCACTCCCAGACGTTCAAACTGGTTCTTACACAACAGCCGCTTGATTATATCCACGGTGTCAGAGGATAAAGACGTTGGATACTGTGGAACATAGTTCAGGACCGAGGCCTCGATCTCTGATTTTGTGTTCCCAGGAAAGGGGTCTTTATTGGTGACCATGTTATAGAGGATGACTCCAAATGCAAACCAATCGACCCCTGTTCCATATTCCTCACACCCGATCATTTCTGGGGCTCCATATCCTAGTGTTCCACCACAGGGGTCTGTTGTTCTTCCAAAGACATTTGTTATTGCCAGTCCAAAATCTGTGATCTTCACATGTCCATCTGATGTTAATAAGACGTTATTTGGCTTTAGATCCCTGTGGATGATGCCTTTGTTATGGAGGAATTGCACCCCACAAACCAGCTCTGCTGCAATAAACTTCACGGTGTTTAATTCCAGTGGAAAGTTATTCTCAGTAAATGTATCGAGGTCACCCCCACTGGCCAGTTCCATGACGTAATACACGTGGTTCTTACTGTGGAACGCTGCAAGTCCGTGGATCAGAAAGCGGCTCTCGTGTGATAGACCAAGTATGTCCCGCTCTACGAAAGTATGGCCTAGTTCTGTGAAATCGCTTTTGCCCGTCTTTTTAATGGCGACAAGTTCTTTACGGATTTTGTCTTTTGCAAGAGTTACTTCGCCATAGGAGCCTTTACCAAGTTCACGATGGAAGGTAAAGGAATTCAAGCTTAGAGGAACAGTGGCTGTCCTAGTCTCCTCACGAGATGGTCCAGGCTTTTCATTGAGGATGGTTGTTGCATCCTGGCTCCCTGATGTTTTTTCTTTGGAAGATCTCAGAGATGTTTTTAGTTTTTTATTTGATTCCTGGTTCTCGTCTGCTGTTCTCTTTCTCTTAGGTGCAGCCGGTGTCTCTTTCTCCTGCTTAGATGGTGCAGGTTGTTCCCCTTCAGCTTTTTTCTCCAGTTCATCCAGACTATTTGATATTTTTCCTTTAGATTTCTTTGCTTTCTTTCCAGAAGGTTCCTTCTCCTCTGTCATCCTCTTTCTCTTACGCTGTGTCTCCTTTTTTGCTGTCCCCTTTTTGTCCCTATCTTTTTCCTCCTCCTTGATCTTGGACCCTTTTTTGCCTATTGGGTTGAGAAAATAAGTATTTATTATTAGTATTTTTCTATGTGTAATGTAAATAACAATGGTTTTTCAAATAACTTTTCATTTTTGGAACGTAATTAGGACACTGGGGGAGATTTATTCATTCTGTCATAAAGGAAGACAGGATAAAACTAAACTAGACTGGGAGAAATTGTGCTAGATTTATCACAATGGCGCACGCTGTATGATAAATTTGGCTCATCTTGCTAACCATGTTAGACCTTTTTTTCTTACTTATGCCACCTCATGGCTCACCTACTTTACATCGATATTTTGCAAAAAAAAAAAAAGGTGTACACCAGTGATAAATCTGGCGGATTTTACAATGAGTCTTTGTCACTCCCCTTTTTTTTAGACACTTTCAAAACTGTCAAAGAAGGTGAAAAAGTGTCTAAAACATAATAATAATAATTTGACACACCCCATTTATGCCACTTTTTAGGCGCAATTTTTGGCGGAAGTCTTACGCATTTTGCATACTAAATTTTCCTCTATTGGGACTCATTTATCAAAGCTGTCTTATAGAAAACAGGCCTTATTGCCCATAGTGTCAGAATGCGAGATCTCATCATAACTAGCGAGATCTCGTGTTCTGATACTGTATGCTGTCACATAGGGTTCGTGGACCCACTGGGCCGAACTGCCTTGGCGGTATGGCAGCTGGCTAACAGGGCGCAGGTCACTGTCTATAGTGCGTATAGGGTACCTGTGGCAGCTCGGACAGTAGTAAGACTAGGCAGCGTGTAGACGTCAGGCGTGGAGTAGCAGGACAGGCGTGGAATACAGCACAGCACGACTACAGCACAGCACTTGACCAGGATAGCATGGGATACAGGAAATGGGAACACTGGGAACTGGAAAATACTAGGAGGCCATTTGCATAGACAAACTAGGATACGACAAACAACGCTCAGGCAAGGATCAGAATGGCAGGGGCCTTCTTATAGTCCAGGCAATCATGTGAGTTGAGGATGATGATTGTTTTCATGTGCGCGCGCTGGCCCTTTAAGAGCGGGCACGAGCGTGACTGGAGCGGAACACAGCGGACTGGAGCGGAAGTTAGCGCTGGCGTCTCCTAGGAAGGAGATGGGGACCAGCGCTCACAGATGCATGGCTGCGGGCGTCGAAGGGTAAGTAAACTCGACAGCCCGCGGCCATAGACGCTACATATGCCACTGGGGGGTTATGGGAAGGTGCGCTAGGCGTGCCGTGACCAGCCTTACAGGAAGTTCGGAGCCAGACCCTGCGGTGGAACAGCTTATTTACATATTGTTGATACGCTCTGTAAGTTGTTTTTTTTTTTTTACATTTTATTAGTTATATTCCCCAAAAAATTTGTGGTGGAAAACATTTTACAATAATAAACATAGATGAGTTCCCCATGATAGGTCCTCTGTAAACAAGAGTAAACCAAGCTCTATTATAGTAAGTGCACATGTCTATTTTCTGTACAATAGAAAGCTTGTCTATGCTGCACAGACTTGTTTTCGGTTCTGCCCATGAGGTAGCAAGAAATGATCATTCAGAAAGAATCATGCAGCTTTGGGATATATAACCAAATTACCAAAGAATTAAAAACATGAGAATAAAAAGATTGTAAGTTTTATGCATGTATCCGTGTAGGTTAGAGGGATAGCGATCAATCTGTCTATACAGGCCGATATACCCCAAGAATGATATATTATATCCTTTATTGCCATAGCTAAGTTTTGTGTACCTCTTGGCTGAACTATTCAGTAAATACTACTTTTGTATGGTGGTTACCAACTCTGATATGAGATATGGGCGCTATGCGTGCACACTATGTCTAGTTATGAGGTTATTTGTCCCGTAGGAGTCTATGGACATTGTATGGATTTATATGACTAGAACTTGCTTGTACATTCAGAGTTCTTACCTGATGTCCTGATCTTCTCGTCCATCAGGCTGATGTTACTGGGTCCTGGGAGGTCTTGTGAACTTCTCCGTCCAATGATGGCTAAGAGCCAGTTCTTTATGCTCCTCTTAGCTGTAAGTCCGGTATTCTCCATTTTAGTCTTCTTAGTCCCCTCTCCTTCTTTACTCCCCTCACTCTCCTTCCCTCTTTCTCCTCCTTCTTCCATATTCCTCTTTCTCTTCATTTTGTGTCAAAAACGGTAATCGCAATAGAAAGAACAATCCAAAAATTGTCCAGGAGCACTCACATGTATCTCTGCTAACTCGCAGCATGCAAATGCAATGTTTCTGGCCAGTGCACCTGTATAGATGAGCGCATGGGGCATTGTGATGTCATCAGCTATGTATTAAGGTAGCCCACCTGTGACCTTTAGGCATTGTGATGTCATCAGCTATGTCTTAAGGTGGCCCAGCTGCCAACCCCAGGCATTGTGATGTCATTAGCTATGTCTTAAGGGGGCCCACCTACCAACCTCAGGCATTGTGATGTCATCACAATGTTTTAAGGTGGCCCAGCTGCCGCTCCGGGCACGTAATTACCAGCCATACGATCTGAGTGTAATAAACAGAATAGATATAATACATGTCTATGGTATAAGCATCTCCCTGTCTTAACCACATGTTAGCATTTGCACCAGTTGAAAACAGTTGAAAAATACTAATTCATGGTGCACAAGAATTTCTCTTTCACTCTTCAAAAAGAGGTTCTGCAGCAGCTGATATGTGTATTATAAGGAATGAGGTACCCCCTGCTATAAATAATAAATAATTTTAGAAGTCACCCTGGAGTTCCATGACTGGTCTTAATGCACTTTACCCGCACCATACGTACACTCATTACGCCCCTCTCGGCCTCGCCCTTATCCCCTCCTGTATTAACGTTATTGGAAGCCGTAATCCATGGTAATTCAATATATATAACAGAAGTACTTAGCTCAGACCCCAAACGACTCCAAAATTATTTCAGACCCCAGACTCAGGGACTCCAAAGTGAATTAAAACCCTAGACTTAGAGACCCTAAAATGAATTCTGAACCCACACTCAGGCAGCCCCCAAATTACTATAGAGCCCAAGTCATTTAGTATGTGAAAATAACTCCCCATAACTAGTCTCATTTAAAGAGAACCTTTCACCTCCCCATACCTGTGCCGCTGAGTGCAGCATGTAATGGGCACAGCAGCACAAACCCTGGGGCACTTTACATTTTTTTTTCTACCCTCCTCCGTTATTTAGATATCGGTGCCGTTATATTTGGCACCCGTTATTTAAATAACCCCCTGAACTGTCAATGGGGCGTGTAATGGCAAGGGGGCGTGTTACTATCGCTGTGACACTGTCCAATCAGATATGGACAGTGTCACAGCAAGAGCTGGAGAGAGGAAAGCGTGTGGGAAAAGAAAGAATGTGAAGTGCCCCAGGGTTTGTGCAGCCTTCCCCATTACATGCTGTACCCAGCTGCACATGTATGGGCAGGTGAAAGGTTCTCTTTAACCGTACCTCCATGGAAGACTCGAGACCAAAGGTCGGATAAATTGGCCAAACCACAAAGACACACATCTCAATAAAAAACAGGCAGGCGGAAATACTGTTTCTTCGCTGCCCATGCTGCAAAAGCCCAGGAATTCCAAGAAGAGGGAGGAGTTTTATTAACGCTAGATCCCGCCTACTCTCCGCCCACTCTCCCTAGATGCCTCCCTAAAATTTTGGCCAAGTTCCCTCCCTCCCAGCTATCGCATGAAGGCCTTTCTTTGTGCCTGTGCTGACTCTTCCTCCGCTCCTCCTTGGTGGTGCCGGCACTTTTTGATCCTCCCAGGCTGGTTTTCAGGAAAACCCAGCTCACAGACCCTCCCAGATGGCAGCTGCCGGCTGTCCTGTAGCGATCTGAGCTGCAGTTTATGCAACTGTTTCAGCCGCATTTTTCTGCCCTCTCTTTATATTGTGTGTGAGCCCCTGAAAAGCTGGGTGACACCAGGCTCATAGTGAAGCCACACAGCTTTCCTGGGCTCTTGGTGCCCTCTCCAGAGAACTGACTGGAAATTCAGACAATTTCAGATTTTCCCGATTTTTACAAGATGTGCCATGTTCACTAAACACTGAGCGATACTTTAGTGAATTTGGCGCAAAATTAACAAGCACAAAATAATACTCCTACATACAAGACTATCTATAGGAAATCCTCTCATGATAAATGTCCCCAATGAGATTCATGAAATCTGCCTAACAGAAAAGTTGTCTTTGTTGCCCTCCATAGCAACCAATCACAGCACAGCTTTAATGTCTTATAGTGCTCTTGAAAAATTAAAGCTGCACTGTGATTGGTTGCTATTGGCATGTTTTCATGAATCCTATGGGGGAGATTGATTATTACTGTCTTGAACTTAGACCAGACAAGCAAAAACTGCGCCAAATCTATCACAATGGCGCACGCTATATCATAAATTTAGTACATCTTTCTAGACATGTAAGACACTTTTCTCCTCCTTATGTCACCTCATGGCTGGTGTACTTAAGATATGATAGATAGATGATAGATAGATAGATAGATAGATAGATAGATAGATAGATAGATAGATAGATAGATAGATAGATAGATAGATAGATAGATAGATAGATAGATAGATAGATAGATAGATAGATAGATAGATAGATAGATAGATAAATATGGCACTGAAACATTCGAGTTGAGCAGGAGGTCACGTGGCTGGCGGTGCAGATAACCGCAGTCTGTACATTTATACCGATATCTAGTAAATCTCCATCTACATCCTCTATAAATAACATACACTGTATTATAAAGAAGTGATATTATAAACTCCATTGCCCATATTAGAGGCGGACGATCAAAAAGATGGAAATGAAAGACACAATGTGAGTTTATAAGTCAGGAGGTTTATTATGTTGCACACAGGAATAGGTATCATGTATGGAGGATGATATTGCTGCACATATCCGGTGACTGATCGCTGATGGTGGAAATCTAAAGAAAAGGAAATTAAAAAACCTGTGGTTAGTGTCACAATTCTAGTATCAATGTATTTATATAAAAAAGGGGCAAAAACGTATCATCTGTCAGTAGATGAAGAACTAACTGGAACAGTAAGAAGAGTCACCAGATTTTATGTCCTTGTCTTCATCTCTGTTTGATAGTTTACATGTATGTATAAAAACATTCTAATAATCGTGCATCCTCTGAACCGCTAATGCCGGAGTATTGGATGATTAAGCCAAATATAAAATAAATAATAGATCCACTTAAAATTAATTATGTACCGAGCCTTCAAGCAGAGGCCTACAACTACTACAGGTACTGGTATGGTGAAATGTTAATATCTGGACAGCATTCAAATTTCTATTTGTGGGACACTTCTAAGTCCCATCCCTATCTGCCCAGGAACGCCCACAAAGTGTCACAGAAACGCCCATTTGGAGCACATTTGCATAGGCCCATCCCACATTGTGGTTTGCTATACTAGACAATCCTGTAAAAAACTAGTTTATTGGATAATATGGTCTACGCTACATGACAACATCATGACACAGGCATTCCTGCGCCCAGTGGCGGATTATCATATGGGCGATTCGGGCGGCCGCCCGGGGCCCGAGGCTCCCAGGGGGCCCATGGCAGCCCGAACCGCACATCATCTTGCAAAGTTACTTATTCAGCGCGCTAGCGCTGCTAACTAACGAAGATGAGGGGAGGAGCAGGGAATTGGCCGGGAAAGGGGTAGGACACGCCTCCCTGACAAGTGCGGGCCGCCGCCATTGAGTAACAGAACAGCGAGGGACGGCTGTTCTGTTACTCCGAATCTGCAAGACGGTCGGTCACCGGCGCTGAGGTCAGTACAGCAGGCTTATCCTCCTTCCCAACTGGTTCCCGACCGCTGGCTGTATTTTTACGGCCAGCGGTCAGGGACGGGTCCTTAAAACCCGAGCCATAGACTTTCTACGGCTCGGGTTTTAACTTGCTGCCCGCGCGATCGGGTCTCCGGCTGTCAGTGACTGCCGGGGACCCTGAGGAAAAGACAGAAGCAGCTTTCGCTGCTTCTGTCTTCTCCGATGTCTTCTTACACAGCGTTCAATGAACGCTGTGTATAGGAATAGAGACAGCAGCAGCGGCGCTGTCTCTATTCCTCCCGGTGATCATGTGACTGTTCACATGATCGCCGGGTGCCGTTAGTGGCAGGCTGCTGCTGGGTCTAACTAGACCCAGCACAGCCCTATTAGTGACAATCGTCACTATGAGAGGGCTGATTTCCCCTGTAACTGGGGCTGCTGTGCAGCCCCAGTTACAGTGGAAAAACATGGTGTAAAAGAAAGAAAAAATATATATAAAGTTCCCCAAAGGTCTTTTTTGACCTTTGAGGAACAGACCACAGTAATAAAAAAATAGGAAAGTAAAGTGCAAAAAAAATGAAATAATAAATACACATAAAATACCCACCCCAATAAAAACCGTCCGTCCCCCCCGCCAATCATTGTTGTAACGCAAGCGCTGACCCAATTACCCTAATATAGACATGTAATATATTAACATTTACGGTAAACAATGACGATTACAAATAAAAGGTCTATTTTAGGGTAAAACTATGTTATTACCCAAAAAAATAGCTGAAACGTAAAAAAGCTTATTTTTTTACTATTATTTTTAAACTTTATGAATAAAAATTCTAAAATAGCAAAAAAGGTGTGTATAAAAACGCTAAAAAAAAAGAAACCTGCATTGTCTACGGAAAAAACGTCGCAAAAATCACGTCGTTTTTATTTCTTTTTTATAAAAATGTGTGTTTGGTGCAACTTTGTAATTACGTTTTATTAAAAAATATTTTCACTTTTTGAGATACAGCTGCTTTGTATCCTGTATCCATCAGGTCAGCAGGACTGACGGGATCAGTGAAACGGGCCCTGCGCTAAATTATAATCTTCGATGTGATAGATTTGAGGTGGATCCTGCGTGTCACTGATCCTGTCAGTCCTGCTGACCTGACGGATACAGGATACAAAGCAGCGGTATCTCAAAAAGTGAAAATATTTTTTAATAAAACGTAATTACAAAGTTGCACCAAACACACATTTTTATAAAAAATAAATAAAAACGACGTGATTTTTGCGACGTTTTTTCCGTAGACAATGCAGGGTTCGTTTTTTATCGTTTTTATACACACCTTTTTTGCTATTTTACAATTTTTATTCATAAAGTTTATCTATATGGGGCTGTGTGTAACGCTCTCTACGGGGAGGATGTGTGATATATAGAGGGGGCTGTGTATGGCGATATCTATGGGGGTGTGTAATATCTACAGGGGCTGTGTGTATGGTGTTTTACAGTGTGTGGTATTATATTCAGGCGCGCAGTGTTTGGTGCTATTATATTTAGGGGTACAGTATGTGGCACCATGATAACTTTATTTTCGTTTATAGGTGTGGAAATGTTGGAAAAGTGAGGAGACGTCTGAGTGGCAAATTCTGCAGAAATGAGTCATGGCCAGGAGAAGTCGTCATGAGCGCTGGACCGGATGGTGAAGAAAAGAGGAAAAAAACTACTAGAATCTGAGACGTCGTCACCTGTGAGTCACTGGATTTATAGAGAATCTGTCACCTCTCCTTACATGTTTATTATAGGAATCCTTGTATTTCACAAAAAGTCTTTCTGCAGTCCAGGACTGATAGACAATTCCCCTTGTCAGGAGGTTGTGTCCCTGCACAGTGTGATACTGTCAGTATGTAGGGACACAGCCCTGTGACAAGGGAAATCGTAACACTGTTAATGCTTGCCCAAAAAAGTAGTGTCAAAAATAGTTACGGCGCGGCAGGGCGGCGGTGAGGAAGGGGGGCCCAAGTTTGGTTAACAGCCCAGGGCCCATGGTCTACTTAATCCGCCACTGCCTGCGCCCCATAGGAGGTCTGTGATAGGTAATGTAGTGACTCATAGATAATTACATTACATTCATTTTAGGTGGATCCAATGTATCATTAAGATCTATCAACCCCCCAATTGAATGGCCATCAGACTGCCTGCCGGACTATCAGGTTAGTGTTATGATAATCTGGCATGGGACTTTTTGGTTTCATACTAGATTATCAGTCTTTTCCCGATCATTAGTTTTCTTTCCCTTCTTGAGCAGTATCTTACAATAATAAACTCAGTAAATGTAGACATTGAGTAAAACTTACCATTGAATGGAAGGAAACTCCTGACGAAATGTGTCAATCACCTGAAGAGTCAAAAAGAAATAAGAAATGTAAGTGACTTAATAAAAACATGAAATAAGAATTCGGGATAATATCATCCCAGTAATAGATATTTGTAAATTACAAGATTTATTCTTCGTACTTACTTTATAGATTGTGCTCTGATACCAGGTTCCTGGAAACAAGACCCTCCACCTTCCTAGAATGGTACAAGGAATGGTAATAAGTCTGTCATGGACTCGGTGGAGGTCTGGTGTGCTTTATTGTCTTATCTGGAAACAAGACTGAGCCTCTTCGGGCATGGACAGCTGGCCAATCAGATGATGACTCCGGGGCATGTAGTATGTCATAGCCAGGGATGACCCAGGTAAACTACAGCTGTGGATCAGCCAGGAGGTGTCTTCAGAAGTGCTCGATGGGGACAAGGCAGCACAATCAGCTGATACGATGGTGGAATACCTCTATAAAGGAGATTTGTTCACAATGTAGGTGTTAATATGATGTAATATTCCAAGCCCTCATGTGGTGGTTGTTAGACAGGAATACAGAAGGTGGACAAGGTGGTTCCTCAAATCCTTGGTGTTTCTCAGAACTTGGAGACACAGTGAATTTTATGGCGTTGCAGATTTTAGTAGCACAGTGTTGTTATAGACGTTATGAAACTTTAGTTGACTGGGCACTGGGACGAGGAGAACCTTCTTAGCCGGGTGTCTGGATAGATGGGGCTGACGTGGTAGTTCTCCGACCACTCAGGACACACAAAACTAAATTCATTGAAAAGCTTCTGATCTTTAGCTTTAATTGTGGTGTTATGGTCCCTAGTACAGGGCGCAGGCCTGATGTCACTAATATTCAGATCCACAGACTCAGTCACCAGTATATCCGGGGGTGCCGCTCGTCCAGCCTCTACTTCTTGCCAGTTGGTGGTAGAGAAGAATGGATGTTCTCGGATGTTTTCTGTCACTCCCAGACGTTCAAACTGGTTCTTACACAGCAGCCGCTTGATTATATCCACTGTGTCAGAGGATAAAGACGTTGGATACTGTGGAACATAGTTCAGGACCGAGGCCTCGATCTCTGATTTTGTGTTCCTAGGAAAGGGGTCTTTATTGGTGACCATGTTATAGAGGATGACTCCAAATGCAAACCAATCGACCCCTGGTCCATATTCCTCACACCCGATCAGTTCTGGGGCTCCATATCCTAGTGTTCCACCACAGGGGTCTGTTGTTCTTCCAAAGACATTTGTTATTGCCAGTCCAAAATCTGTGATCTTCACATGTCCATCTGATGTTAATAAGACGTTATTTGGCTTTAGATCCCTGTGGATGATGCCTTTGTTATGGAGGAATTGCACCCCACAAACCAGCTCTGCTGCAATAAACTTCACGGTGTTTAATTCCAGTGGAAAGTTATTCTCAGTAAATGTATCGAGGTCACCCCCACTGGCCAGTTCCATGACGTAATACACGTGGTTCTTACTGTGGAACGCTGCAAGTCCGTGGATCAGAAAGCGGCTCTCGTGTGATAGACCAAGTATGTCCCGCTCTACGAAAGTATGGCCCAGTTCTGTGAAATCGCTTTTGCCCGTCTTTTTAATGGCGACAAGTTCTTTACGGATTTTGTCTTTTGCTAGAGTTACTTCGCCATAGGAGCCTTTACCAAGTTCACGATGGAAGGTAAAGGAATTCAAGCTTAGAGGAACAGTGGCTGTCCTAGTCTCCTCACGAGATGGTCCAGGCTTTTCATTGAGGATGGTTGTTGCATCCTGACTCCCTGATGTTTTTTCTTTGGAAGATCTCAGAGATGTTTTTAGTTTTTTATTTGATTCCTGGTTCTCGTCTGTTGTTCTCTTTCTCTTAGGTGCAGCCGGTGTCTCTTTCTCCTGCTTAGATGGTGCAGGTTGTTCCTCTTCAGCTTTTTTCTCCAGTTCATCCAGACTATTTGATATTTTTCCTTTAGATTTCTTTGCTTTCTTTCCAGAAGGTTCCTTCTCCTCTGTCGTCCTCTTTCTCTTACGCTGTGTCTCCTTTTTTGCTGTCCCCTTTTTGTCCCTATCTTTTTCCTCTTCCTTGATCTTGGACCCTTTTTTGCCTATTGGGTTGAGAAAATAAGTATTTATTATTAGTATTTTTCTATAACTAAACCAGAATAAGAAACAAGTCACGACCAGGTGTTTGAAAAAATACAAATAATCTTTATTAAAGTCAATTAGACACATGGAGACAACATATAACACTTAGACATAATAAAATGCCATGGACCCTCGAACACAAACGGAATCCGAACGTAAAAGCAGAGTAGCCCCCCAGAAGTAAAAATGGTCTGACACAACCTATATATGGCTAAAGTGCATAAGTACATATTGATAAGCAGGTACTAGGCATGGTACGCTTTGCACAGATGAACACACAAATAAGTATAGAGAATATATATAAGGTACAATCTAAGTAAAAACGACATGTAAAGTAGTATACCTACACCTGCGTATAAGAGGATAAATAGGAGATCAAGACCAGGAGGGGTTAAGCAGAGGTCCCCCTCCTGGTCTTGATCTCCTATTTATCCTCTTATACGCAGGTGTAGGTATACTACTTTACATGTCGTTTTTACTTAGATTGTACCTTATATATATTCTCTATACTTATTTGTGTGTTCATCTGTGCAAAGCGTACCATGCCTAGTACCTGCTTATCAATATGTACTTATGCACTTTAGCCATATATAGGTTGTGTCAGACCATTTTTACTTCTGGGGGGCTACTCTGCTTTTACGTTCGGATTCCGTTTGTGTTCGAGGGTCCATGGCATTTTATTATGTCTAAGTGTTATATGTTGTCTCCATGTGTCTAATTGACTTTAATAAAGATTATTTGTATTTTTTCAAACACCTGGTCGTGACTTGTTTCTTATTCTGGTTTAGTTTTAATTAGTCACTAGGACCACTAGTATCATTCGGGGCATTAGTCGGTTTGTTAAGTAGTATTTTTCTATGTGTAATGTAAATAACAATGGTTTTTCAAATAACTTTTCATTTTTGGAACGTAATTAGGACACTGGGGGAGATTTATTCATTCTGTCCTAAAGGAAGACAGGATAAAACTAAACTAGACTGGAAGAAATTGTGCTAGATTTATCACAATGGCGCACGCTGTATGATAAATTTGGCTCATCTTGCTAACCATGTTAGACCTTTTTCTCTTACTTATGCCACCTCATGGCTCACCTACTTTACATCGATATTTTGCAAAAAAAATAAATGGTGTACACCAGTAATAAATCTGGCGGATTTTACAATGAGTCTTTCACACTCCCCTTTTTTCTAGACACTTTCAAAACTGTCAAAGAAGGTGAAAAAGTGTCTAAAACATAATAATAATAATTTGACACACCACATTTATGCCACTTTTTAGGCGCAATTTGTGCCAGAAGTCTTACGCATTTTGCATACTAAATTTTCCTCTATTGGGACTCATTTATCAAAACTGTCTTATAGAAAACAGGCCTTATTGCCCATAGTGTCAGAATGCGAGATCTCATCATAACTACCGAGATCTCGTGTACTGATACTGTATGCTGTCACATAGGGTTCGTGGACCCACTGGGCCGAACTGCCTTGGCGGTATGGCAGCTGGCCAACAGGACGCAGGTCACTGTCTATAGTGCGTATAGGGTACCTGTGGCAGCTCGGACAGTAGTAAGACAGGCTCGGCTAGGACTAGGCAGCGGGTAGACGTCAGGCGTGGAGTAGCAGGACAGGCGTGGAATACAGCACAGCACGACTACAGCACAGCACTTGACCAGGATAGCATGGGATACAGGATACAGGAAATGGGAACACTGGGAACTGGAAAACACTAGGAGGCCATTTGCATAGACAAACTAGGATACGACAAACAACGCTCAGGCAAGGATCAGAATGGCAGGGGCCTTCTTATAGTCCAGGAAATCATGTGAGTTGAGGATGATGATTGTTTTCATGTGCGCGCGCTGGCCCTTTAAGAGCGGGCACGAGCGTGACTGGAGCGGAACACAGCGGACTTGAGCGGAAGTTAGCGCTGGCGTCTCCTAGGAAGGAGATGGGGACCAGCGCTCACAGATCCATGGCTGCGGGCGTCGAAGGGTAAGTAAACTCGACAGCCCGCGGCCATAGACGCTACATATGCCACTGGGGGGTTATGGGAAGGTGCGCTAGGCGTGCCGTGACCAGTCTTACAGGAAGTTCGGAGCCAGACCCTGCGGTGGAACAGCTTATTTACATATTGTTGATACGCTCTGTAAGTTGTTTGTTTTTTTTTTTACATTTTATTAGTTATATTCCCCAAAAAATTTGTGGTGGAAAACATTTTACAATAATAAGCAGAGATGACTTCCCCATGATAGGTCCTCTGTAAACAAGAGTAAACCAAGCTCTATTATGGTAAGTGCACATGTCTATTTGCTGTACAATAGAAAGCTTGTCTATGCTGCACAGACTTGTTTTCGGTTCTGCCCATGAGGTAGCAAGAAATTATCATTCACAAAGAATCATGCAGCTTTGGGATATATAACCAAATGACCAAAGAATTAAAAACATGAGAATAAAAAGATTGTAAGTTTTATGCATGTATCCGTGTAGGTTAGAGGGATAGCGATCAATCTGTCTATACAGGCCGATATACCCCGATAATTATATATTATATCCTTTATTGCCATAGCTAAGTTTTGTGTACATCTTGGCTGAACTATTCAGTAAATACTACTTTTGTATGGTGGTTACCAACTCTGATATGAGATATGGGCGCTATGCGTGCACACTATGTCTAGTTATGAGGTTATTTGTCCCGTAGGAGTCTATGGACATTGTATGGATTTATATGACTAGAACTTGCTTGTACATTCAGAGTTCTTACCTGATGTCCTGATCTTCTCGTCCATCAGGCTGATGTTACTGGGTCCTGGGAGGTCTTGTGAACTTCTCCGTCCAATGATGGCTAAGAGCCAGTTCTTTATGCTCCTCTTAGCTGTAAGTCCGGTATTCTCCATTTTAGTCTTCTTGGTCCCCTCTCCTTCTTTACTCCCCTCACTCTCCTTCCCTCTTTCTCCTCCTTCTTCCATATTTCTCTTTCTCTTCATTTTGTGTCAAACACGGTAATCACAATAGAAAGAACAATCCAAAAATTGTCCAGGAGCACTCACATGTATCTCTGCTAACTCGCAGCATGCAAATGCAATGTTTCTGGCCAGTGCACCTGTATAGATGAGCGCATGGGGCATTGTGATGTCATCAGCTATGTATTAAGGTAGCCCACCTGTGACCTTTAGGCATTGTGATGTCATCAGCTATGTCTTAAGGTGGCCCAGCTGCCAACCCCAGGCATTGTGATGTCATTAGCTATGTCTTAAGGGGGCCCACCTACCAACCTCAGGCATTGTGACGTCATCACAATGTTTTAAGGTGGCCCAGCTGCCGCTCCGGGCACGTAATTACCAGCCATACGATCTGAGTGTAATAAACAGAATAGATATAATACATGTCTATGGTATAAGCATCTCCCTGTCTTAACCACATGTTAGCATTTGCACCAGTTGAAAACAGTTGAAAAATACTAATTCATGGTGCACAAGAATTTCTCTTTCACTCTTCAAAAAGAGGTTCTGCAGCAGCTGATATGTGTATTATAAGGAATGAGGTACCCCCTGCTTTAAATAATAAATAATTTTAGAAGTCACCCTGGAGTTCCTTGACTGGTCTTAATGCACTTTACCCGCACCATACGTACACTCATTATGCCCCTCTCGGCCTCGCCCTTATCCCCTCCTGTATTAACGTTATTGGAAGCCGTAATCCATGGTAATTCAATATATATAACAGAAGTACTTAGCTCAGACCCCAAACGACTCCAAAATTATTTCAGACCCCAGACTCAGGGACTCCAAAGTGAATTAAAACCCTAGACTTAGAGACCCTAAAATGAATTCTGAACCCACACTCAGGCAGCCCCCAAATTACTATAGAGCCCAAGTCAAGTCATTTAGTATGTGAAAATAACTCCCCATAACTAGTCTCATTTAAAGAGAACCTTTCACCTCCCCGTACCTGTGCCGCTGAGTGCAGCATGTAATGGGCACAGCAGCACAAACCCTGGGGCACTTTAAATTTTTTTTCCTACCCTCCTCCGTTATTTAGATATCGGTGCCATTATATTTGGCACCCGATATTTAAATAACCCCTTGAACTGTCAATGGGGCGTGTAATGGCAAGGGGATGTGTTACTATCGCTGTGACACTGTCCAATCAGATATGGACAGTGTCACAGCAAGAGCTGGAGAGAGGAGAGCGTGTGGGAAAAGAAAGAATGTGAAGTGCCCCAGGGTTTGTGCAGCCTTCCCCATTACATGCTGTACCCAGCTGCACATGTATGGGCAGGTGAAAGGTTCTCTTTAACCGTACCTCCAAGGAAGACTCGAGACCAAAGGTCGGATAAATTGGCCAAACCACAAAGACACACATCTCAATAAAAAACAGGCAGGCGGAAATACTGTTTCTTCGCTGGCCATGCTGCAAAAGCCCAGGAACTCCAAGAAGAGGGAGGAGTTTTATTAACGCTAGATCCCGCCTACTCTCCGCCCACTCTCCCCAGATGCCTCCCTAAAATTTTGGCCAAGTTCCCTCCCTCTCAGCTATCGCATGAAGGCCTTTCTTTGTGCCTGTGCTGACTCTTCCTCCGCTCCTCCTTGGTGGTGCCGGCACTTTTTGATCCTCCCAGGCTGGTTTTCAGGAAAACCCAGCTCACAGACCCTCCCAGATGGCAGCTGCCGGCTGTCCTGTAGCGATCTGAGCTGCAGGTTATGCAACTGTTTCAGCCGCATTTTTCTGCCCTCTCTTTATATTGTGTGTGAGCCCCTGAAAAGCTGGGTGACACCAGGCTCATAGTGAAGCCACACAGCTTTCCTGGGCTCTTGGTGCCCTCTCCAGAGAACTGACTGGAAATTCAGACAATTTCAGATTTTTCCGCTTTTTACAAGATGTGCCATCTTCACTAAATACTGAGCGATACTTTAGTGAATTTGGCGCAAAATTAACAGGCACAAAATAATACTCCTACATACAAGACTATCTATAGGAAATCCTCTCATGATAAATGTCCCCAATGAGATTCATGAAATCTGCCTAACAGAAAAGTTGTCTTTGTTGCCCTCCATAGCAACCAATCACAGCACAGCTTTCATGTCTTATAGTGCTCTTGAAAAATTAAAGCTGCACTGTGATTGGTTGCTATTGGCATGTTTTCATGAATCCTATGGGGGAGATTGATTATTACTGTCTTGAACTTAGACCAGACAAGCAAAAACTGCGCCAAATCTATCACAATGGCGCACGCTATATCATAAATTTAGTACATCTTTCTAGACATGTAAGACACTTTTCTCCTCCTTATGTCACCTCATGGCTGGTGTACTTAAGATATGATAGATAGATAGAAGAGGCTGGACGCAGCCGCAGGGTTAAGGGAAGCCGGCATGACCGTCCTGGTAGGGAAAGGGTTAATGAGGTGAGGGAAAGTGGGGTTGGAAGGAGCTGAAGGAGGGACGGGGAGGAGTTAAGGGGGACGGGGGGGGCTGTTACTGCGCTTCCCGCTGTTTCTCGGCATTGAGCCGGAAGCAGCGGGAGGAGTAACATAGAGTAAGCAAGCTCCCCGTTGCCCGGTTTTTAGAAATGGCAGAAGCCATTATGTTAGAGCGGCTGCGGGCCGCTGCTGTGCACCACGGTCCCGGATGGCTAGAGGAGACCGTGGCTGCAATAACGAGGATCCCGGACGCCGTTTCGCCACGTCGGGCACGGCGTTCGGGGTCTGTTGAAAGGGACAGGCTCCCCTCCCCCGGCCCCCTTACGAGCATGGCTATGGCGGCGGGGGGGAGTCGGCAACAACCGCTCCTGCGCTGGGCAGGCAGAGAGCGGTGCCAGGGGTGACGGCGATGCAGGCTGGGTCGACCCGTCCCTCTCGGCGGTCCCGACCTCCAGAGCGCCTCAGTCCGGAGGTAGTCCCGCGGACACGGCGTCGCAGAGGGAGCCCGATCCCGGACGCTGCAGGCCAGGCAGCTGGGAGGACCGCCCCTTCCCAGGCCCTGCGTCCTGGCAGGAATCCCAGGCCGCGACGGGGTCCGGCGGTAAGCAGGGAGTCGCAGGCTGGGCTCCCTGTCACCCCTCCCCCATCAGATGGAAGACGTGGAGAACAAGGTACGGCCGCCCCGCATGGTGATGTTCCGGCCAGGGGGCAGGCTTCGTCAGGATCGTCTAGACGGACGCCTAGAGCTGCAGCGACGTCGAGGCAACAGGTCCGGTCGGAAGTCTGGGTCCCGGCGGTCGGGCGGCAGGTTGCCGGCCCATTGGTCAGCGCGTCCTCATCCCCGTTCCGAAGAGGTCGTTGGGAGGGACAGTCGTCGGCGAGAGAAGAACTGGAGGAAGGTGAACTGGACGTGTATCGTCGAGGTCAGGATGGTCCGGCTGACGGGAACACAGCGCCTGTGCAGCCCGGTGAGTGTATAACTCCATCATTGTCTTATCCAGCGATTTTTATGTCGGGTGTCGGCGGGGGGGCTGCTAGCATTGCATCGGGGGCTGGTAGTGGCGCGGGCGGACGCGACGGAGCGGGTTTGGCAGATTTAGTGGGTTGCTTACGGGAGCTGGTGGGGCGCCTGGATAGGGCCGCGGCGCCGGTAGTAACGGAAGTGTCTCCTGCGATAGTTTGGGAAGGCCCCAGGGACGTGGGATCGTTACAGGCGCGTCCTGCGGTGGCGGTTAGAGAGGCGGTCGCGGTGTCGGTACAGACCGAGGCACAGAAGGACGGCGATCGAGTGCGTATGGACGATCGTGCTCGGGGGGAGGTGTATGTTTGTTTTGAGGGTCCGTTGGGTGCGCATTTAAAGCAGGAGGTGCGCGATCGGATCTGGAAAGACGAATATGTTGAAATTTTTTCTCTCTTGCCGCTGGCAAAATTTAATTTGGATAAGAGCAAGCGGGATGAGAGTAAAAAGGACGAGGAGGAACGGCGGCGGTATAGGCTGATCCCGCAGACGTTCGTTAATTGGTCGCAGGCGTTCGCCATATTGGCTAGTGTGATAGGGGAAAAGGCGCCGGAAAATTGTTCGGCGCTGTTTTGTTATTTTGATGCCATTGGGGAGGCTCATAGGGCGTATGGGGGTCAGGCGTGGCTGCGATATGATGAGCAATTCCGTCAGCGGAAGGCGGTTCGGCCGGCGATTCGGTGGGACCAGAAGGATATTGCTCTCTGGTTACGGGTTACGGCTCCGGTTAGGCAGCCCTTTCCCGGGAGCGGTGGCCAGGGAGGCCAGTCTAGTCAGAGTGGACAAAGCGGCGGGGGAAAGGCGGGGTTTTGCTGGCAATTTAATGAAGGTCAGTGCAAGTTCGGGGCCACGTGCAAGTTCAAGCACGTGTGCTCCGAGTGTAATGGTGCATCACACGGGGCGGCAAAATGCTTGCGAAAAAAGAGGTCAGGGAACCAGCACGGGACTGGTCAAGGGGGTGTCGCCGGTGAGGGTGGAAAGGATGGCCCCTTATCTAAATGAGTATCCGGATAGGGCGGCAGCTAAGTTGCTTTATGAAGGGTTTCGTGTTGGGTTTGTTATTCCTCCACCTCCTTATGAGGTTCCGGTTACGCGGAGGAATTTAAAATCGGCTTACTTGCATGCGGAAGTCGTGTCGGAAAAGTTGTTAAAAGAAGTTTCGTTGGGTCGCATGTCGGGGCCATTTGTTGAGTCGCCGGTAAAAGATTTAGTTGTGTCCCCTTTGGGTATTGTCCCTAAACGCGAGCCCGGAAAGTTTCGTTTGATTCAACATTTATCGTATCCCAAAGGTTCGTCGGTAAATGACGGGATTGATCACGAGTTGTGTTCCGTAGTTTATACCTCATTCGATAAGGCGGTGGGGTTAGTGCGGGCTGCGGGTCCTGGGGCGCTGCTAGCAAAAACTGACATCGAGGCGGCGTTCAGGTTGTTGCCGGTTCATCCGGAAAGCCAACGGCTGTTGGGTTGTTTTTGGAATGGGGCTTTTTACGTGGATCGGTGCCTTCCGATGGGGTGTTCCCTTTCTTGTGCATACTTCGAGGCGTTTAGTAGCTTCGTGGAGTGGGTAACGAGGGGGGCATCCGGGGTCGACTCGTTGATCCATTACTTGGATGATTTTTTGTGCGTTGGCCCGGGGGGTTCGCCGGTTTGCGGTAATCTGCTTCATGCTCTACAGAAGGTGGCGAGGGATTTTGGGATTCCTTTGGCGCCGGAAAAAACGGAGGGCCCGGTAGCGACGATTTGTTTTTTGGGAATCGAAATAGACTCGGTGGCAATGGAGTGTCGTCTCCCGGCGGATAAGTTGGGTGCTTTGAGGCTGGAGGTTCGACGGGCTTGTAGAAGGAAGAAAATGTCGCTGAGGGAGCTTCAGTTGCTGCTGGGGAAGTTGAATTTCGCTTGCCGGATTATGCCGATGGGAAGGGTGTTTGGTAGAAGGTTGGCGGCGGCAACGGCGGGAGTGCGTGCGCCGCATCATTTTGTGCGGCTCAAGGAGGAGCACCGAGCTGATCTTCAGGTTTGGGATGACTTCTTGGGCCAGTACAATGGTCGCTCGCTATGGATGGCCCCAGCGCAGGATACGAGTGATTTGAATATTTTCACGGATGCGGCTGGGGCGGGTGGCTTTGGAGCTTACGGGGGAGGTCCGTGGTGCGCAGGTCAATGGCCGGCTAGCTGGGTGTCCAGTGGACTCACGCGGAATCTGGCCCTGCTCGAGCTGTTTCCCATCGTGGTGGCGGCTACCATTTGGGGGGACAGGCTCATGGATAAGAAGGTCCGTTTTTACTGCGACAACATGGGGGTGGTGCTTGCCATTAACAACATCACGGCGTCTTCTCCTCCGGTAGTTCAATTGTTGCGACATTTAGTGTTGGTGTGTTTGTCGTTGAACGCGTGGGTGGTGGCGGTGCATGTCCCGGGTGTACGGAATTGTATTGCTGATGCTCTTTCTCGCTCGCAGTGGGACCGGTTTCGGCAATTGGCCCCGGGAGCGGAACGTCTCGGTTTGGCTTGTCCGGAGCATCTTTGGGATCTGGTATCGGTCCCGTAGAGCAGCTGTTACAAAGGTCTTTGGCGCGCACGACGTGGAGTGCTTATGCTGCTTGTTGGAGGCAGTGGGAGGAGTGGGTAAGAGAGTTGGGTGACGTCAATACGGATAGAGACAGGTTGGTGGCACTTTTGTATTGGTTAGGGGATGCCTGGGAGGCGGGGTTTTCAGTAGCGAAGGTGAACCGGTTCATATCTGCTGTGGCGTTTGGGCTTAAGTTGCGGGGCTTGCGGGATGTATCGAAGGAATTTCTGGTATCGCAGGCTTTGAAGGGGTTGCGCAGAGGTAGGGTGGAGGCGGATAGTAGAAGGCCGGTGTCGTTTGCTTTGCTTGGCTCGTTGGGGGGTTCATTAGCATCGGTATGTCGTTCTTCAGATGAAATGGATCTGTTCCGGTTGGCTTTTTCGTTAGCGTTCTTCGGAGCATTTAGAATAGGTGAGTTGGTGTCGCCAAGTACTAAACAGGCAGGGGGGCTGAGATCTGGGGAGGTGAGCCTTTTTGCAGATCGGCTGGAGGTATGGTTGCGTAGATCTAAAACTGACCAAGTAGGGAAGGGTAAACTGATAGTTTTGTTCGCTCTCCCGGGGTCGGTCATGTGTCCAGTGGAGTGCATGCAGGGTTTTACGAGAAACAGGGGGTCTCCAGATTTGCCTTTGTTACGTCATGAGGACGGGTCGTTTTTGTCCAGGTTTCAGTTTGGAGCTGTATTTAAAAAATGTTTGATGGCAGTGGGGGTTGCGGCAGGCTCATATTCATCTCATTCCTTCCGGATTGGCGCAGCAACGGAAGCGGGGCGCTGGGGGTTGGATGACGAGGGGGTGAGGCGTATTGGTCGTTGGGAGTCTAAAAGGTTTAAGTCCTATGTCCGCCCCCATATGTTGTAATTTTGTTGTTTATGTTTGAAAATGTTATATGGTGGTGCCTAACTGTGTTTTCCGTTTCAGATTCGCCTCCTTGTCTGGTGTGGTTGATGGGTCATTCGTACGTGCACTGGGGGGCTTTGAGGGCGGACGTCCGCCCGGATGGTCGCCAGTTGCGCATTCCGCGACAGGATGCGGTTGTGCATTGGCTGGGTTTTAGAGGTATGTCTTGGAACAGGGTGTTGGCGGAATTCCAGACATATGTGCGGCTTGATAGGGTTCCGGAGGTTCTAGTGTTGCACGTGGGTGGGAATGATTTAGGAGTCCGCCCTTTTCGTGAGTTGGTGCGGGATATCAAACATGATATGTTGTGTTTGTGGGTATCTAATCCCAAGTTGGTGGTAGTGTGGTCGGACATAGTCCCAAGAAAGCATTGGCGGTTAGCTAGATCGGTGGAGAGAGTCAATAAGGCTCGCATAAAAGTTAACCGGGCGGTGTCTCGTTTTGTGGCAAAGAACGGGGGCATTTGCGTGAGGCATAGGGATTTGGAGTCAGGAGTGGGGAATTTCTGGAGAAGTGACGGGGTTCATCTGACCGAGGTTGGCATTGATCTTTGGAGCTTGGCGATAGCAGAAGGCATAGAAAGGGCGGTGGTGGTGTGGAGGAACTCACAGGCTTAAGGTGGTCAAGGCCTGTTTCGCGGTGGCGGGGGGAGTCCTTGAGGCCAGTCAGTACAAAATGGTGGGGGGGTCGCATCGGGGGTATGCGTCCCCCAAAAAAGGTACATGGTTGAAGACTTCATCGGGTGTTATCCCTTTGAAGTGGTCTTCTGGTAGAAGGTATATCACTTGAAGGCTTCATCGGGTGTTATCCCTTTGAAGTGGACTTCTAGTGGTCGGTATATCACTTGAGGGCTTCATCGGGTGTTATCCCCTTGAAGTGGACTTCTAGTGGTTGGAGCCATCTGCAGAGGTGAACGGTGCTTCCGAGCTGGTTTACGGCTGGAGGTAATTGGTGGTTTGCAGATGGCTAATTCGGTGTGTTCTTGAAAGGAACATCTGAAGGGGCTTCAAGGACTTCCTCTGCTCGGGTTAATGTTATTGTTTAATTGTTATTTATGATTCTGACCCATGTTGGGTCATGTGAATTATTAGGAGGAATTCTCTGGTGGATTCCTAACTAGTTATCCGAATGTTTCGGATTTAAATTGTTTTTATAAAACTGTGAAATTAATAAACGGCTGCTGTGGCCATTTCACATCCAACCTCGGTGTCATGTGTCTTTACTAAATGGGGGTGGGGGGATAGTATGGTCTAAGGTTAACACACGACTCTACCTAGGCAGGTCAAGAAGAGGCTGGACGCAGCCGCAGGGTTAAGGGAAGCCGGCATGACCGTCCTGGTAGGGAAAGGGTTAATGAGGTGAGGGAAAGTGGGGTTGGAAGGAGCTGAAGGAGGGACGGGGAGGAGTTAAGGGGGACGGGGGGGGCTGTTACTGCGCTTCCCGCTGTTTCTCGGCATTGAGCCGGAAGCAGCGGGAGGAGTAACATAGAGTAAGCAAGCTCCCACCCTCCCACCCTTGGTTTGTTACTCCTTAGGTCTTATGTACGTCCGTCTATGAGTGTTGTGTGTTATTTTGTGTGCTTATTTAACTTGTTTTTCTTTTTTCCGGAGTAGGTTCTGTTGTCATGGCAGCTGGCGGGGGGAGTCCTTGAGGCCAGTCAGTACAAAATGGTGGGGGGGTCGCATCGGGGGTATGCGTCCCCCAAAAAAGGTACATGGTTGAAGACTTCATCGGGTGTTATCCCTTTGAAGTGGTCTTCTGGTAGAAGGTATATCACTTGAAGGCTTCATCGGGTGTTATCCCTTTGAAGTGGACTTCTAGTGGTCGGTATATCACTTGAGGGCTTCATCGGGTGTTATCCCCTTGAAGTGGACTTCTAGTGGTTGGAGCCATCTGCAGAGGTGAACGGTGCTTCCGAGCTGGTTTACGGCTGGAGGTAATTGGTGGTTTGCAGATGGCTAATTCGGTGTGTTCTTGAAAGGAACATCTGAAGGGGCTTCAAGGACTTCCTCTGCTCGGGTTAATGTTATTGTTTAATTGTTATTTATGATTCTGACCCATGTTGGGTCATGTGAATTATTAGGAGGAATTCTCTGGTGGATTCCTAACTAGTTATCCGAATGTTTCGGATTTAAATTGTTTTTATAAAACTGTGAAATTAATAAACGGCTGCTGTGGCCATTTCACATCCAACCTCGGTGTCATGTGTCTTTACTAAATGGGGGTGGGGGGATAGTATGGTCTAAGGTTAACACACGACTCTACCTAGGCAGGTCAAGATAGATAGATAGATAGATAGATAGATAGATAGATAGATAGATAGATAGATAGATAGATAGATAGATAGATAGATAGATAGATATGAGATAGATAGATAGATAGATAGATAGATAGATAGATAGATAGATAGATAGATAGATAGATAGATAGATAGATAGATAGATAGATGATAGATAAATATGGCACTGAAACATTCGAGTTGAGCAGGAGGTCACGTGGCTGACGGTGCAGATAACCGCAGTCTGTACATTTATACCGATATCTAGTAAATCTCCATCTACATCCTCTATAAATAACATACACTGTATTATAAAGAAGTGATATTATAAACTCCATTGTCCATAATAGAGGCGGACGATCAAAAAGATGGAAATGAAAGACACAATGTGAGTTTATAAGTCAGGAGGTTTATTATGTTGCACACAGGAATAGGTATCATGTATGGAGGATGATATTTCTGCACATATCCGGTGACTGATCGCTGATGGTGGAAATCTAAAGGAAGGGAAATAAAACAAGTCTGTGGTTAGTGTCACAATTCTAGTATCAATGTATTTATATAAAAAAGGGGCAAAAACGTATCATCTGTCAGTAGATGAAGAACTAACTGGAACAGTAAGAAGAGTCACCAGATTTTATGTCCTTGTCTTCATCTCTGTTTTATAGTTTACATGTATATATAAAAACATTCTAATAATCGTGCATCCTCTGAACCGCTAATGCCGGAGTATTGGATGATTAAGCCAAATATAAAATAAATAATAGATCCACTTAAAATTAATTATGTACCGAGCCTTCAAGCAGAGGCCTACAACTACTACAGGTACTGGTATGGTGAAATGTTAATATCTGGACAGCATTCAAATTTCTATTTGTGGGACACTTCTAAGTCCCAGCCCTATCTGCCCAGGAACGCCCACAAAGTGTCACAGAAACGCCCATTTGGAGTACATTTGCATAGGCCCATCCCACATTGAGGTTTGCTATACTAAACAATCCTGTAAAAAACAGAATTATTGGATAATATGGTGTACGCTACATGACAACATCATGACACAGGCATTCCTGCGACCCATAGGAGGCCTGTGATAGGTAATGTAGTGACTCATAGATAATTACATTACATTCATTTTAGGTGGATCCAATGTATCATTAAGATCTATCAACCCCCCAATTGAATGGCCATCAGACTGCGTGCCGGACTATCAGGTTAGTGTTATGATAATCTGGCATGGCTGTTTTTGGTTTCATACTAGATTATCAGTGTTTTCCCGATCATTCGTTTTCTTTCCCTTCTTGAGCAGTATCTTACAATAATAAACTCAGTAAATGTAGACATTGAGTAAAACTTACCATTGAATGGAAGGAAACTCCTGACGAAATGTGTCAATCACCTGAAGAGTCAAAAAGAAATAAGAAATGTAAATGACTTAATAAAAACACGAAATAAGAATTCGGGATAATATCATCCCAGTAATAGATATTTGTCAATTACAAAGATTTATGCTCCGTACTTACTTTATAGATTGTGCTCTGATACCAGGTTCCTGGAAACAAGACCCTCCACCTTCCTAGAATGGTACAAGGAATGGTAATAAGTCTGTCATGGACTCGGTGGAGGTCTGGTGTGCTTTATTGTCTTATCTGGAAACAAGACTGAGCCTCTTCGGGCATAGACAGCTGGCCAATCAGATGATGATCCAGGCCAGTGCTCGATGGGGACAAGGAGGCAGCTGATACGATGGTGGAATACCTCTATAAAGGAGATTTGTTCACAATGTAGGTGTTAATATGATGTTATATTCCAAGCTCTGCAAGGAGGATCAGTTCTTCATGCGGTGGTTGTTAGACAGGGATACAGAAGGTGGACAAGGTGGTTCCTCAAATCCTTGGTGTTTCTCAGAACTTGGAGACACAGTGAATTTTATGGTGTTGGAGATTTTAGTAGCACAGTGTTGTTATAGTTGTTATGAAACTTTAGTTGACTTTGCACTGGGACGAGGAGAATCTTCTTAGCCGTGTGTCTGGATAGATGGGGCTGACGTGGTAGTTCTCCGACCACTCAGGACACACAAAACTAAATTCATTGAAAAGCTTTTGACCTTTAGCTTTAATTGTGGTGTTATGGTCCCTAGTACAGGGCGCAGGCCTGATGTCACTAATATTCAGATCCACAGACTCAGTCACCAGTATATCCGTGGGTGCCGCTCGTCCAGCCTCTACTTCTTGCCAGTTGGTGGTAGAGAAGAATGGATGTTCTCGTATGTTTTCTGTCACTCCCAGACGTTCAAACTGGTTCTTACACAGCAGCCGCTTGATTATATCCACTGTGTCAGAGGATAAAGACATTGGATATTGTGGGACATAGTTCAGGACCGAGGCCTCGATCTCTGATTTTGTGTTCCCAGGAAAGGGGTCTTTATTGGTCACCATGTTATAGAGGATGACTCCAAATGCAAACCAATCGACCCCTGGTCCATATTCCTCACGCCCGATCATTTCTGGGGCTACATATCCTAGTGTTCCACCACAGGGGTCTGTTGTTCTTCCAAAGACATTTGTTATTGCCAGTCCAAAATCTGTGATCTTCACATGTCCATCTGATGTTAATAAGACATTATTTGGCTTTAGATCCCTGTGGATGATGCCTTTGTTATGGAGGAATTGCACCCCACAAACCAGCTCTGCTGCAATAAACTTCACGGTGTTTAATTCCAGTGGAAAGTTATTCTCAGTAAATGTATCGAGGTCACCCCCACTGGCCAGTTCCATGACGTAATACACGTGGTTCTTACTGTGGAACGCTGCAAGTCCGTGGATCAGAAAGCGGCTCTCGTGTGATAGACCAAGTATGTCCCGCTCTACGAAAGTATGGCCCAGTTCTGTGAAATCGCTTTTGCCCGTCTTTTTAATGGCGACAAGTTCTTTACGGATTTTGTCTTTTGCAAGAGTTACTTCGCCATAAGAGCCTTTACCAAGTTCACGATGGAATGTAAAGGAATTCAAGCTTAGAGGAACAGTGGCTGTCCTAGTCTCCTCACGAGATGGTCCAGGCTTTTCATTGAGGATGGTTGTTGCATCCTGACTCCCTGATGTTTTTTCTTTGGAAGATCTCAGAGATGTCTTTAGTTTTTTATTTGATTCCTGGTTCTCGTCTGCTGTTCTCTTTCTCTTAGGTGCAGCCGGTGTCTCTTTCTCCTGCTTAGATGGTGCAGGTTGTTCCTCTTCAGCTTTTTTCTCCAGTTCATCCAGACTATTTGATGTTTTTCCTTTAGATTTCTTTGCTTTCTTTGCAGAAGGTTTGTTCTCCTCTGTCGTCCTCTTTCTCTTACGCTGTGTCTCCTTTTTTTCTGTCCCCTTTTTGTCCCTATCTTTTTCCTCCTCTTTGATCTTGGACTCTTTTTTGCCTATTGGGTTGAGAAAATAAGTATTTATTATTAGTATTTTTCTATGTGTAATGTAAATGACAATGGTTTTTCAAATAACTTTTCATTTTTGGAACGTAATTAGGACACTGGGGGAGATTTATTCATTCTGTCCTAAAGGAAGACAGGATAAAACTAAACTAGACTGGGAGAAATTGTGCTAGATTTATCACAATGGCGCACGCTGTATGATAAATTTGGCTCATCTTGCTAACCATGTTAGACCTTTTTTTCTTACTTATGCCACCTCATGTCTCACCTACTTTATATCGATATTTTGCACACAAACAATGGCGTACAGCAGTAATAAATCTGGCGGATTTTACGATGCCTCTTTGTCACTCCCATTTTTGGTGAAAAAGTTTCTATAACATAATAATAATAATTTGACACACCCCATTTATGCCACTTTTTAGGCGCAATTTGTGCAAGATGTCTTACGTATTTTGCATACTAAATTTTCCTCTATGGGCCTCATTTATCAAAACTGTCTTATAGAAATCAGGCCTTATTGCCCAGTGTCAGAATGCGAGATCTCATCATAGCTAGCGAGATCTCATGTTCTGATACTGTATGCTGTCACGTAGAGTTTGTGGACCCACTGGGCCGTACTGCCTTGGCTATAGTTCGTATAGGGTACCTGTGGCAGCTCGGAGAGGCGTGGAATACACAGCACAGCACGACTACAGCACAGCACAGCAATTAACCAGACTAGCACGGGATACAGGATACAGAAACAGGGAACACTGGGAACTGGAAAACACTAGGAGACCATTTGCATAGACAAACTAGGATACGACAAACACCGCTCAGGCAAGGATCAGAAGGACAGGGAATTCTCATAGTCCAGGAAATCATGTGAGATGAGGATGATTATTGTTTTCATGTGCGCGCACTGGCCTTTTAAGAGCGTGCGCGTGCCCCCCTACGGGACACAGTGGACCGGAGCGGTAGTTAGCGCTGGCATGTCCTAGGAAGGAGATGGGGACCAGCGCTCACAGATCCATGGCTGCGGGCGTCGGGAGGTAAGTAAACCCGACAGCCCGCGGCCATGGACGCTACTTAGGTCACTGGGGAGTTATGGGAAGGTGCGCTAGGCGTGCCGCGACCAGCCTTACAGGAAGTTCGGAGCCAGCCCCTGCGGTGGAACAGCTTATTTACTTATTGTTGATACGCTCTGTAAGTTGTTGTTTTTTTTTTTACATTTTATTAGCTATATTCCAAAATTTTTTTGTGGTGGAAAACGTTTTTACTATAAAAAACAGGGATGACTTCCCCATGATAGGTCCTCTGTAAACAAGAGTAAACCAAACTCTATTATAGTAAGTGCACATGTCTATTTTCTGTACAATAGAAAGCTTGTCTATGCTGCACAGACTTGTTTTTGGTTCTGCCCATGAGGTAGCAAGAAATGATCATTCACAAAGAATCATGCAGCTTTGGGATATATAACCAAATTACCAAAGAATTAAAAACATGAGAACAAAAAAGATTGTAAGTTTTATGCATGTATCCGTGTAGGTTAGAGGGATAGCGATCAATCTGTCTATACAGGCCGATATACCCCAAGAATGATATATTATATCCTTTATTGCCATAGCTAAGTTTTGTGTACCTCTTGGCTGAACTATTCAGTAAATACTACTTTTGTATGGTGGTTATCAACTCTGATCCAAGATATGGGCGCTATGCGTGCACACTATGTCTAGTTATGAGGTTATTTGTCCCGTAGGAGTCTATGGACATTGTATGAATTTATATGACTAGAACTTGCTTGTACATTCAGAGTTCTTACCTGATGTCCTGATCTTCTCGTCCATCAGGCTGATGTTACTGGATCCTGGGAGGTCTCGTGAACTTCTCCGTCCCATGATGGCTAAGAGCCAGTTCTTTATGCTCCTCTTAGCTGTAAGTCCGGTATTCTCCATTTTAGTCTTCTTGGTCCCCTCGCCTTCTTTACTCCCCTCACTCTCCTTCCCTCTTTCTCCTCCTTCTTCCTTCTTCCACTTTCTCTTCATTTTGTGTCAAACACGGTAATCGCAATAGAAAGAACAATCCAAAAATTGTCCAGGAGCACTCACATGTATCTCTGCTAACTCGCAGCATGCAAATGCAATGTTTCTGGCCAGTGCACCTGTATAGATGAGCGCATGGGGCATTGTGATGTCATCAGCTATGTATTAAGGTAGCCCACCTGTGACCTTTAGGCATTGTGATGTCATCAGCTATGTCTTAAGGTGGCCCAGCTGCCAACCCCAGGCATTGTGATGTCATTAGCTATGTCTTAAGGTGGCCCAGCTGCCAACCCCAGGCATTGTGATGTCATCAGCTATGTCTTAAGGTGGCCCAGCTGCCAACCCCAGGCATTGTGATGTCATTAGCTATGTCTTAAGGTGGCCCAGCTGCCAACCCCAGGCATTGTGATGTCATCAGCTATGTCTTAAGGTGGCCCAGCTGCCAACCCCAGGCATTGTGATGTCATTAGCTATGTCTTAAGGGGGCCCACCTACCAACCTCAGGCATTGTGATGTCATCACAATGTTTTAAGGTGGCCCAGCTGCCGCTCCGGGCACGTAATTACCAGCCATACGATCTGAGTGTAATAAACAGAATAGATATAATACATGTCTATGGTATAAGCATCTCCCTGTCTTAACCACATGTTAGCATTTGCACCAGTTGAAAACAGTTGAAAAATACTAATCCATGGTGCACAAGAATTTCTCTTTCACTCTTCAAAAAGAGGTTCTGCAGCAGCTGATATGTGTATTAGAAGGAATGAGGTACCCACTGCTATAAATAATAAATAATTTTAGAAGTCACCCTGGAGTTCCTTGACTGGTCTTAATGCACTTTACCCGCACCATACGTACACTCATTACACCCCTCTCGGCCTCGCCCTTATCCCCTCCTGTATTAACGTTATTGGAAGCCGTAATCCATGGTAATTCAATATATATAACAGAAGTACTTAGCTCAGACCCCAGACTCAGGGACTCCAAAGTGAATTTAAACCCTAGACTTGGAGACCCTAAAATGAATTCTGAACCCACACTCAAATTACTATAGAGCCCAAGTCAAGTCGTTTAGTATGTGAAAATAACTCCCCATAACTAGTCTCATTTAAAGAGAACCTTTCACCTCCCCATACCTGTGCCGCTGAGTGCAGCATGTAATGGGCACAGCAGCACAAACCCTAGGGCACTTAACTTTTTTTTTTCTACCCTCCTCCGTTATTTAGATATCGGTGCCGTTATATTTGGCACCCGATATTTAAATAACCCCTTGAACTGTCAATGGGGCGTGTAATGGCAAGGGGGCGTGTTACTATCGCTGTGACACTGTCCAATCTGATATGGACAGTGTCACAGCAAGAGCTGGAGGGAGGAGAGTGTGTGGGAAAAGAAAGAATGTAAAGTGCCCCAGGGTTTGTGCAGCCTTCCCCATTACAAGCTGTACCCAGCTGCACATGTATGAAAGGTTCTCTATAACCGTACCTCCAAGGAAGACTCGAGACCAAAGGTGGGATAAATTGGCCAAAACCACAAAGACACACATCTCAATAAAAAACAGGCAGGCGGAAATACTGTTTCTTCGCTGCCCACGCTGCAAAAGCCCAGGAATTCCAAGAAGAGGGAGGAGTTTTATTAACGCTAGATCCCGCCTACTCTCCGCCAACCTGCTCCTCATCCCAGATGCCTCCCTAAAATTTTGGCCAAGTTCCCTCCCTCCCAGCTATGGCATGAAGCCCTTTCTTTGTGCCTGTTCTGACTCTTCCTCCTCTCCTCCTTGGTGGTGCCCGCACTTTTTGATCCTCCCAGGCTGGTTTTCAGGAAAACCCAGGCCACAGACCCTCCGAGATGGCAGCTGCCGGCTGTCCTGTAGCGATCTGAGCTGCAGGTTATTCAACTGTTTCAGCCGCATTTTTCTGCCCTCTCATTATATTGTGTGTGAGCCCCTGAAAAGCTGGGTGACACCAGGCTCATAGTGAAGCCACACAGCTTTCCTGGGCTCTTGGTGCCCTCTCCAGAGAACTGACTGGAAATTTAGACAATTTCAGATTTTTCCGATTTTTACAAGATGTGCCATGTTCACTAAATACAGAAGAGGCTGGACGCAGCCCGCAGGGCTTCGGAGGGAAGCCTCCATGACAGGACCTAGTAGGGAAAGGGTTAAACAAGAGGGAGATGCAGGGGGAGGTAGAAGAGGGGTAGGGAGGAGTTAGGGGACGTTACCAGTCTTCCCGCTGTTTTCGGCATTGAGCCGGAAGCAGCGGGAGGAGAAACACGTAATTTTATAAGCTCCCACTGCTGCCCCGCTCCGTGCTTACCTGCCATGTCGGAGGTCGGCATGCCCGAACAGCTGCGTGCGGCAGCTGCATTCCACGGTCCTGGGTGGCTAGAGGAGACCGTGGCTGCACTGTCCAGGATCCCGGGGGCTGAATCGCCTCCACGCCAGGCTCGGCGCTCGAGGTCAGTTGCTCAGGGGGACAGGCTCCCCTCCCCCGGCCCCCTCCCTAGTGCTAGTACTGTGGCGGTGGGGGGGGGGAGTTGGCAACCCGCGCTCCTGGTCGCATGAGGCAGAGAGTGTCGTCAGGGGCGACGGTGGCTCGGGCCGGGTCTCCCCGGCGGTCCCGCCCTCCAGAACGCCTCAGCCCAGAGGTGGTCCCGCGGACACGGCGTCGCAAGGGGAGCCCTTCAAAGGACGCTGCAGGCCAGGCAGCTGGGAGGGCCGCCTCTTCCCAGGCCCTGCGTCCTGGCAGGAATCCCCAGCCGCGATGAGGTCCGGCGGTAAACAGTTGGTCGCAGGCCGGGCTCCCTGTCACCCCTCCTCCATCGGATGCAAGAACCGGAGAACAGTCTACGGCCGCCCCGCATGGTGATGTTCCGGCCAGGGGGCAAGCTTCCTCGAGACCGTCAAGGAGGATGCCTAGATCTGCAGCGGCGACGAGGCAACAGGTCCGATCGGAAGTCTGGGTCCCTGCGGTCGGGCGGCAGGTGGCCGGCCCATCTGTCAGCACGTCGTTGTCCCCGTGTAGGAGATGTCGGTGGGATGGCCAGTCGTCTGCGAGAGAGGATCTGGAGGAAGGCGAATTGGACGATTTTAGGCGAGGTCAGGATTGTCCTGCTGACGGGAACACAGCGCCTGTGCAGCCTGGTGAGTGCGTAACTCCTTCTTTGGCGTATCCAGCGATTTTTATGTCGGGTGTCGGTGGTGGGGCAGCAAGCGTGGCATCGGCTGCCGGTAGTGGCGCGGTCGGGCGCGACGGCGTTGGCTTAGCGGATTTAGTGGGTTGCTTGCGGTAGCTGGTCGGGCGCCTAGATAGGGCGGCGGCGCCGGTAGTTACGGCGGTGTTCCCGGCGGTAGTTTGGGAAGGTCCCCGTGAGGTTGGATCGTTACAGTCGCGTCCCGGGATTGTGGAAGGGCTGGCGGCGTCTAAGGAGGCGGTCGCGGTATCAGTGCAGACCGAGGCGCAAAAAGACGGCGATAGGGTGCGTATTGATGATCGTGCTCGTGGCGAGGTGTATGTTTGCTTCGAAGGTCCGTTGGGGGCGCACTTAAAACAGGAGGTCCGTGGGCGGATCTGGGAGGACGAGTATGTGGAGATTTTTTCTCTTCTGCCGCTTGCTAAATTCAATTTGGATAAAGGCAAGCGGGACGAGAGTAAGAAGGAGGAAGAGGAACGTCGGCGGTATAGGCTTATCCCGCAGACGTTCGTCAATTGGTCGCAGGCGTTTGCCATTTTAGCCAGCGTGATCGGAGAGGAGGCGCCGGAAAATTGCTCGGCGTTATTTTGCTATTTTGATGCCATCGGGGAAGCTCATAGGGCATACGGGGGGCAGGCGTGGTTAAGGTACGATGAGCAATTCCGTCAGCGAAAGGCGGTTCGGCTGGCGATTCGGTGGGACCAGAAGGATATTGCGCTTTGGTTGAGGGTGACGGCTCCGGTGAAGCAGTCCTTTCCCGGGAGCGTTGGCCAAGGAGGTCAGTCCAGCCAGGCCGGGCAAGGTTCAGGGGCAAAACTGGGATTCTGCTGGCAATTTAACGATGGCCAGTGTAAGTTCGGGGCCACGTGTAAGTTCAAGCACGTGTGTTCAGAATGTAATGGTTCATCCCACGGGGCTGCCAAATGTATGCGGAAGAAGCGGTCAGGGAACCAGTCCTCCTCGGCTGGTCAAGGGGTTGTCGCCGGTGAGGGTGGAAAGGATGGTCCCGTATCTAAATGAGTATCCGGATAGGGTTGCGGCCAAGTTAATTTATGAAGGTTTTTGTGTTGGTTTCATTATTCCTCCGCCTCCTTATGAGGTTCTTGTGACACGGCGCAATCTTAAGTCGGCTTACTTGCATGCTGAGGTCGTGTCGGAAAAACTGTTTAAAGAAATTTCGTTGGGTCGCATGGCGGGGCCTTTTGTTGATCCGCCAATAAAGGATTTAGTGGTGTCCCCATTGGGTATTGTGCCAAAGCGAGAGCCTTTCGTTTAATTCAGCATTTATCGTTTCTCAAGGGCTCGTCGGTGAATGATGGGATTGATCACGAGTTGTGCTCCGTTGTGTATACATCATTCGACAAGGCGGTGGGGCTAGTTCGCGCTGCGGGGCCCGGCGCTCTGTTAGCCAAAACCGACATTGAGGCGGCATTCCGGTTGTTGCCGGTTCATCCAGAGAGCCAACGGTTGTTGGGTTGTTTTTGGAATGGGGCTTTTTATGTGGATAGGTGTCTTCCGATGGGGTGTTCCCTTTCTTGCGCGTATTTCGAAGCATTTAGTAGCTTCGTGGAATGGGTGCCGAAGGGCGTAGCTGGGGTCGACTCTTTGATACATTACCTGGATGATTTTTTTGTGCGTCGGCCCGGGGGGTTCGCCTATTTGCGGTAATTTGCTTCATTCATTGCAGAAGGTTGCGAGGGATTTTGGGATCCCCTTGGCGCCAGAAAAGACTGAGGGCCCGGTATCTACCATTTGTTTTTTAGGCATTGAAATTGATTCGGTGGCAATGGAGTGTCGTCTTCCTGCGGATAAGCTAGGGTCATTGAGTCAGGAGGTACGGCGGGCTTGTAGGTTGAGGAAAATTACGTTGCGCGATCTCCAGTCGCTGCTGGGGAAGTTGAATTTCGCTTGCCGGATTATGCCGATGGGGAGGGTTTTTAGTAGACGTTTGGCGGCTGCGACGGCGGGGGTTCGTGCGCCACATCACTTTGTGCGGCTCAGGGAAGAGCATCGGGCTGATCTGCAGGTTTGGGATGATTTTCTGTGTCAGTATAATGGTCGCTCGCTATGGATGGCTCCAGCGCAGGATACGAGTGACTTAAAATTTTTTACGGATGCGGCTGGAGCAGGTGGGTTTGGAGCGTACGGGGGTGGTCCTTGGTGTGCAGGTAACTGGCCGGCTAGTTGGGTGTCCAGTGGACTCACGCGGAATCTGGCCCTGCTCGAGCTGTTCCCTATCGTGGTTGCGGCAACCATTTGGGGAGACAGGCTCAGGGATAAGAAGGTCCGTTTTTATTGCGACAACATGGGGGTGGTGCTGGCCATTAATAACATCACGGCATCCTCTCCTCCGGTAGTTCAGTTGTTGCGACATTTAGTTTTGGTGTGTTTGTCTTTGAACGCGTGGGTGGTGGCGGTACATGTGCCGGGGGTACGGAATTGTATCGCTGATGCTCTTTCTCGCTCGCAGTGGGATCGATTTAGTCAATTGGCACCGGGAGCGGAGTGTCTCGGTTTGGCTTGTCCGGAACATCTCTGGGATCTGGTTTCGGTCCCGTAGAGCGATTGGTGGAAAGGTCATTGGCTCGTACGACATGGAGTGCTTATTCTGCTTGTTGGAAGCAGTGGGATGAGTGGGTAAGAGAGTTGGGTAACGTCAGCACGGATCAAGACAGGTTCGTGGCACTTTTGTACTGGTTGGGGACGCCTGGGAGGCGGGGTTTTCATTGGCAAAGGTCAATCGTTTCATTTCTGCGTTGGCTTTTGGTTTTAAGTTGCGGGGCTTTCGGGATGTGTCTAAGGAATTTTTAGTGGGACAAGCTTTAAAGGGTCTGCGTCGAGGTAGGGTCGAAGCGGATTGTAGAAGGCCCGTGTCGTTTTCTCTCCTCATCTCTTTGGGCGTATGGCTAGTGTCTGTCTGTCGTTCTTCGTCCGAGGTTGAGTTATTTCAGTTAGCATTTTCCTTGGCGTTTTTTGGGGCACTTAGAATTGGCGAGCTGGTTTCACCTAGTACCAAGCGGGCAGGGGGGTTGAGATTGGAGGAGGTGAGCCTATATGGGGATAGACTCGAGGTATGGTTGCGGCGGTCAAAAACTGACCAACTGGGTAAAGGAAAGCAGATAGTTTTGTTTGCCCTCCCGGGATCGGCGATGTGTCCGGTCGCTTGCATGAGTGCTTTTAAACCACAGGTGGGGTCGCCCGAGTTGCCGTTGCTATGTCACGAGGATGGGTCATTCTTGTCCAGATATAAATTTGGCGCAGTATTTAAAAAATGCTTGGCGGCGGTCGGCGTCGCGGCGTGCCCTTACTCATCTCATTCCTTCAGGATTGGCGCAGCAACCGAGGCGGGGCGCTGGGGGCTGGATGACGAGGGGGTGCGGCGCATTGGCCGTTGGGAGTCCAACAGGTTTAGGTCCTACGTGCGCTTGTATTTAACTTTCTTTTCCGTTTCAGATCAGCTTCCATGTCTTGTGTGGTTGTTGGGCCACTCTTACGTGCATTGGGGGGCTTTGAGGGCGGACGTCCACCCTGACGGTCGCCAGCTGCGCATTCCGCGGCAGGACGCGGTTTTGCATTGGCTGGGATTTAGACGTATGTTGTGGAGCAGGGTGTTAGCGGAATTTCAGACATACTCTCGGCTGGATAAGGTTCCAGAAGTCTTGGTGTTGCACGTGGGGGGAAATGATTTGGGGGTTCGCCCCTTTCGTGAGTTGGTGCGGGATATCAAACACGATATGTTGTGTTTGTGGGTTTCTTATCCCGGTTTAGTGATAGTGTGGTCTGACATTGTTCCAAGGAAGCATTGGCGGCTGGCTAGGTCAGTGGAGAGGGTCAATAAGGCTCGCATTAAAGTAAATCGGGCGGTGTCCCGTTTTGTGGCCAAGAATGGGGGCATTTGTGTGCGGCACAGGGATTTGGAGTCAGGAGTGGGGAACTACTGGAGGAGTGATGGGGTTCATCTGACCAAGGTTGGGATCGATTTGTGGAGCCTGGCAATAGCAGAAGGAATTGAAAGGGCGGTGGTGGTGTGGCGGAACTCACAGGCTTAAGGTGGTCAAGGCCTGTTTCGCTGTGGCGGGGGGAATCCTTGAGGTCGGTCAGTACGAAATGGTGGGGGGGTCGCATCGGGGGTATGCGTCCCCCAAAAAAGGTACATGGTTTGAAGACTTCATAGGGTGTTATCCCTTTGAAGTGGTCTTCTGGTGGTTGGAGCCATCTGCAGAGGTGAGCGGTGCCTCCGAGCTGGTTTACGGCTGGAGGTAATGTCTTGGTGGTGGTTGCAGATGGCTAACTCGAGGTAAAAAGCATATCTAAAAATGGCTTCAAGGACTTCCCCTGCTCGGATTAATGTTAACGTTAATTGTTATTTATGATTCTGACCCATGTTGGGTCATGTGAATTATTAGGAGGAATTCTCTGGTTGGATTCCTAATTAGTTATCCGAATGTTTCGGATCAAAATTGCATTTTATAAAACTATGAAAATTAATAAACGGCTGCTGTGGCCATTTCACATCCAATCTCGGTTGTCACGTGTCTTTTTCTCAAAGGTAGGGGTGGGAAAAAAGAAGGGATAAGTGAAGGTTCAATAACACACGACTCTACTTAGGCAAGTCATGAGTGATACAAGTGAATTTGGCACAAAATTAACAGGCACAAAATAATACTCCTACATACAAGACTATCTATAGGAAATCCTCTCATGATAAATGTCCCCAATGAGATTCATGAAATCTGCCTAACAGAAAAGTTGTCTTTGTTGCCCTCCATAGCAACCAATCACAGCACAGCTTTCATGTCTTATAGTGCTCTTGAAAAATGAAAGCTGCACTGTGATTGGTTGCTATTGGCATGTTTCCATGAATCCTATGGGGGAGATTGATTATTACTGTCTTGAACTTAGACCAGACAAGCAAAAACTGCGCCAAATCTATCACAATGGCGCACGCTATATCATAAATTTAGTACATCTGTCTAGACATGTAAGACACTTTTCTCCTCCTTATGTCACCTCATGGCTGGTGTACTTAAGATATGATAGATAGATAGATAGATAGATAGATAGATAGATAGATAGATAGATAGATAGATAGATAGATAGATAGATAGATAGATAGATAGATAGATAGATAGATCGATCGATCGATAGATAGATAGATAGATAGATAGATAGATAGATGATAGATAAATATGGCACTGAAACATTCGAGTTGAGCAGGAGGTCATGTGGCTGGCGGTGCAGATAACCGCAGTCTGTACATTTATACCAATATCTAGTAAATCTCCATCTACATCCTCTATAAATAACATAGACTGTATTATAAAGAAGTGATATTATAAACTCCATTGTCCATATTAGAGGCGGACGATCAAAAAGATGGAAATGAAAGACACAATGTGAGTTTATAAGTCAGGATGTTTATTATGTTGCACACAGGAATAGGTATCATGTATGGAGGATGATATTTCTGCACATATCCGGTGACTGATCGCTGATGGTGGAAATCTAAAGAAAAGGAAATAAATAAAAAATCTGTGGTTAGTGTCACAATTCTAGTTTCAATGTATTTATACAGAAGGGGCAAAAACGTATCATCTGTCAAAAGATGAAGAATTAACTGGAACAGTAAGAAGAGTCACCAGATTTTATTTCCTTGTCTTCATCTCTGTTTTATAGTTTACATGTATGTATAAAAACATTCTAATAATCGTGCATCCTCTGAACCGCTAATGCCGGAGTAATGGATGATTAAGCCAAATATAAAATAAATAATAGATCCACTTAAAATTAATTATGTACCGAGCCTTCAAGCAGAGGCCTACAACTATTACAGGTCAGGTATGGTGAAATGTTAATATCTGGACAGCATTCAAATTTCTATTTGTGGGACACTTTTAAATCCCATCCCTATCTGCCCAGGAACGCCCACAAATTGTCACAGAAATGCCCATTTGGAGCACATTTGCATAGGCCCATCCCACATTGAGGTTTGCTATACTAGACAACCCTGTAAAAAACTGGATTATTGGATAATATGGTCTACGCTACATGACAACATCATGACACAGGCATTCCTGCGCCCCATAGGAGGCCTGTGATAGGTAATGTAGTGGACTCATAGATAATTACATGACATAAATTTTAGGTGGATCCAATGTATCATTAAGATCTATCAACCCTCCCCCCCCCCCCAAATGAATGGCCATCAGACTGCCTGCCGGACTATTAGGTTAGTGTTATGATAATCTGGCATGGCTGTTTTTGGTTTCATACTAGATCAGTGTTTTCCCGATCATTCGTTTTCTTTCCCTTCTTGAGCAGTATCTTACAATAATAAACTCAGTAAATGTAGACATTGAGTAAAACTTACCATTGAATGGAAGGAAACTCCTGACGAAATGTGTCAATCACCTGAAGAGTCAAAAAGAAATAAGAAATGTAAATGACTTAATAAAAACACGAAATAAGAATTCGGGATAATATCATCCCAGTAATAGATATTTGTAAATTACAAAAATGTATGCTCTGTACTTACTTTATAGATTGTGCTCTGATACCAGGTTCCTGGAAACAAGACCCTCCACCTTCCTAGAATGGTACAAGGAATGGTAATAAGTCTGTCATGGACTCGGTGGTGGTCTGGTGTGCTTTATTGTCTTATCTGGAAACAAGACTGAGCCTCTTCGGGCATGGACAGCTGGCCAATCAGATGATGACTCCCGGGCATGTAGTATGTCATAGCCAGGGATGACCCAGGTAAACTACAGCTGTGGATCAGCCATGAGGTGTCTTCAGAAGTGCTCGATGGGGACAAGGCAGCACAATCAGCTGATACGATGGTGGAATACCTCTATAAAGGAGATTTGTTCACAATGTAGGTGTTAATATGATGTAATATTCCAAGCCCTCATGTGGTGGTTGTTAGACAGGGATGCAGAAGGTGGACAAGGTGGTTCCTCAAATCCTTGGTGTTTCTCAGATCTTGGAGACACAGTGAATTTTATGGCGTTGCAGATTTTAGTAGCACAGTGTTGTTATAGACGTTATGAAACTTTAGTTGACTTTGCACTGGGACGAGGAGAATCTTCTTAGCCGGGTGTCTGGATAGATGGGGCTGACGTGGTAGTTCTCCGACCACTCAGGACACACAAAACTAAATTCATTGAAAAGTTTCTGATCTTTAGCTTTAATTGTGGCGTTATGGTCCCTAGTACAGGGCGCAGGCCTGATGTCACTAATATTCAGATCCACAGACTCAGTCACCAGTATATCCGGGGGTGCCGCTCGTCCAGCCTCTACTTCTTGCCAGTTGGTGGTAGAGAAGAATGGATGTTCTCGGATGTTTTCTGTCACTCCCAGACGTTCAAACTGGTTCTTACACAGCAGCCGCTTGATTATATCCACGGTGTCAGAGGATAAAGACGTTGGATACTGTGGAACATAGTTCAGGACCGAGGCCTCGATCTCTGATTTTGTGTTCCCAGGAAAGGGGTCTTTATTGGTGACCATGTTATAGAGGATGACTCCAAATGCAAACCAATCGACCCCTGTTCCATATTCCTCACACCCGATCAGTTCTGGGGCTACATATCCTAGTGTTCCACCACAGGGGTCTGTTGTTCTTCCAAAGACATTTGTTATTGCCAGTCCAAAATCTGTGATCTTCACATGTCCATCTGATGTTAATAAGACGTTATTTGGCTTTAGATCCCTGTGGATGATGCCTTTGTTATGGAGGAATTGCACCCCACAAACCAGCTCTGCTGCAATAAACTTCACGGTGTTTAATTCCAGTGGAAAGTTATTCTCAGTAAATGTATCTAGGTCACCCCCACTGGCCAGTTCCATGACGTAATACACGTGGTTCTTACTGTGGAACGCTGCAAGTCCGTGGATCAGAAAGCGGCTCTCGTGTGATAGACCAAGTATGTCCCGTTCTACGAAAGTATGGCCTAGTTCTGTGAAATCGCTTTTGCCCGTCTTTTTAATGGCGACAAGTTCTTTACGGATTTTGTCTTTCGCAAGAGTTACTTCGCCATAAGAGCCTTTACCAAGTTCACGATGGAAGGTAAAGGAATTCAAGCTTAGAGGAACAGTGGCTGTCCTAGTCTCCTCACGAGATGGTCCAGGCTTTTCATTGAGGATGGTTGTTGCATCCTGACTCCCTGATGTTTTTTCTTTGGAAGATCTCAGAGATGTTTTTAGTTTTTTATTTGATTCCTGGTTCTCGTCTGCTGTTCTCTTTCTCTTAGGTGCAGCCGGTGTCTCTTTCTCCTGCTTAGATGGTGCAGGTTGTTCCTCTTCAGCTTTTTTCTCCAGTTCATCCAGACTATTTGATATTTTTCCTTTAGATTTCTTTGCTTTCTTTCCAGAAGGTTCCTTCTCCTCTGTCGTCCTCTTTCTCTTACGCTGTGTCTCCTTTTTTGCTGTCCCCTTTTTGTCCCTATCTTTTTCCTCCTCCTTGATCTTGGACCCTTTTTTGCCTATTGGGTTGAGAAAATAAGTATTTATTATTAGTATTTTTCTATGTGTAATGTAAATGACAATGGTTTTTCAAATAACTTTTCATTTTTGGAACGTAATTAGGACACTGGGGGAGATTTATTCATTCTGTCCTAAAGGAAGACAGGATAAAACTAAACTAGACTGGGAGAAATTGTGCTAGATTTATCACAATGGCGCACGCTGTATGATAAATTTGGCTCATCTTGCTAACCATGTTAGACCTTTTTCTCTTACTTATGCCACCTCATGGCTCACCTACTTTACATCGATATTTTGCAAAAAAAAAAAAATGGTGTACACCAGTAATAAATCTGGCGGATTTTACAATGAGTCTTTGTCACTCCCCTTTTTTCTAGACACTTTCAAAACTGTCAAAGAGGGCGAAAAAGTGTCTAAAACATAATAATAATAATTTGACACACCCCATTTATGACACTTTTTAGGCGCAATTTGTGCCAGAAGTCTTACGCATTTTGCATACTAAATTTTCCTCTATTGGGACTCATTTATCAAAGCTGTCTTATAGAAAACAGGCCTTATTGCCCATAGTGTCAGAATGCGAGATCTCATCATAACTACCGAGATCTCGTGTTCTGATACTGTATGCTGTCACGTAGGGTTCGTGGACCCACTGGGCCGAACTGCCTTGGCGGTATGGCAGCTGGCTAACAGGGCGCAGGTCACTGTCTATAGTGCGTATAGGGTACCTGTGGCAGCTCGGACAGGAGTAAGACTAGGCAGCGGGTAGACGTCAGGCGTGGAGTAGCAGGACAGGCGTGGAATACAGCACAGCACGACTACAGCACAGCACTTGACCAGGATAGCATGGGATACAGGAAATGGGAACACTGGGAACTGGAAAATACTAGGAGGCCATTTGCATAGACAAACTAGGATACGACAAACAACGCTCAGGCAAGGATCAGAATGGCAGGGGCCTTCTTATAGTCCAGGCAATCATGTGAGTTGAGGATGATGATTGTTTTCATGTGCGCGCGCTGGCCCTTTAAGAGCGGGCACGAGCGTGACTGGAGCGGAACACAGCGGACTGGAGCGGAAGTTAGCGCTGGCATCTCCTAGGAAGGAGATGGGGACCAGCGCTCACAGATCCATGGCTGCGGGCGTCGAAGGGTAAGTAAACTCGACAGCCCGCGGCCATAGACGCTACATATGCCACTGGGGGGTTATGGGAAGGTGCGCTAGGCGTGCCGTGACCAGCCTTACAGGAAGTTCGGAGCCAGACCCTGCGGTGGAACAGCTTATTTACATATTGTTGATACGCTCTGTAAGTTGTTTTTTTTTTTTTACATTTTATTAGTTATATTCCCCAAAAAATTTGTGGTGGAAAACATTTTACAATAATAAACATAGATGAGTTCCCCATGATAGGAAATCTCTGTAAACAAGAGTAAACCAAGCTCTATTATAGTAAGTGCACATGTCTATTTGCTGTACAATAGAAAGCTTGTCTATGCTGCACAGACTTGTTTTCGGTTCTGCCCATGAGGTAGCAAGAAATGATCATTCAGAAAGAATCATGCAGCTTTGGGATATATAACCAAATTACCAAAGAATTAAAAACATGAGAATAAAAAGATTGTAAGTTTTATGCATGTATCCGTGTAGGTTAGAGGGATAGCGATCAATCTGTCTATACAGGCCGATATACCCCGATAATTATATATTATATCCTTTATTGCCATAGCTAAGTTTTGTCTACCTCTTGGCTGAACTATTCAGTAAATACTACTTTTGTATGGTGGTTACCAACTCTGATATGAGATATGGGCGCTATGCGTGCACACTATGTCTAGTTATGAGGTTATTTGTCCCGTAGGAGTCTATGGACATTGTATGGATTTATATGACTAGAACTTGCTTGTACATTCAGAGTTCTTACCTGATGTCCTGATCTTCTCGTCCATCAGGCTGATGTTACTGGGTCCTGGGAGGTCTCGTGAACTTCTCCGTCCAATGATGGCTAAGAGCCAGTTCTTTATGCTCCTCTTAGCTGTAAGTCCGGTATTCTCCATTTTAGTCTTCTTGGTCCCCTCTCCTTCTTTACTCCCCTCACTCTCCTTCCCTCTTTCTCCTCCTTCTTCCATATTCCTCTTTCTCTTCATTTTGTGTCAAAAACGGTAATCGCAATAGAAAGAACAATCCAAAAATTGTCCAGGAGCACTCACATGTATCTCTGCTAACTCGCAGCATGCAAATGCAATGTTTCTGGCCAGTGCACCTGTATAGATGAGCGCATGGGGCATTGTGATGTCATCAGCTATGTCTTAAGGTGGCCCAGCTGCCAACCCCAGGCATTGTGATGTCATTAGCTATGTCTTAAGGTGGCCCAGCTGCCAACCTCTGGCATTGTGATGTCATTAGCTATGTCTTAAGGGGGCCCACCTACCAACCTCAGGCATTGTGATGTCATCACAATGTTTTAAGGTGGCCCAGCTGCCGCTCCGGGCACGTAATTACCAGCCATACGATCTGAGTGTAATAAACAGAATAGATATAATACATGTCTATGGTATAAGCATCTCCCTGTCTTAACCACATGTTAGCATTTGCACCAGTTGAAAACAGTTGAAAAATACTAATTCATGGTGCACAAGAATTTCTCTTTCACTCTTCAAAAAGAGGTTCTGCAGCAGCTGATATGTGTATTATAAGGAATGAGGTACCCCCTGCTATAAATAATAAATAATTTTAGAAGTCACCCTGGAGTTCCATGACTGGTCTTAATGCACTTTACCCGCACCATACGTACACTCATTACGCCCCTCTCGGCCTCGCCCTTATCCCCTCCTGTATTAACGTTATTGGAAGCCGTAATCCATGGTAATTCAATATATATAACAGAAGTACTTAGCTCAGACCCCAAACGACTCCAAAATTATTTCAGACCCCAGACTCAGGGACTCCAAAGTGAATTAAAACCCTAGACTTAGAGACCCTAAAATGAATTCTGAACCCACACTCAGGCAGCCCCCAAATTACTATAGAGCCCAAGTCAAGTCATTTAGTATGTGAAAATAACTCCCCATTACCTGTGCCGCTGAGTTCAGCATGTAATGGGCACAGCAGCACAAACCCTGGGGCACTTTACATTTTTTTTTCTACCCTCCTCCGTTATTTAGATATCGGTGCCGTTATATTTGGCACCCGATATTTAAATAACCCCCTGAACTGTCAATGGGGCGTGTAATGGCAAGTGGGCGTGTTACTATCGCTGTGACACTGTCCAATCAGATATGGACAGTGTCACAGCAAGAGCTGGAGAGAGGAGAGCGTGTGGGAAAAGAAAGAATGTGAAGTGCCCCAGGGTTTGTGCAGCCTTCCCCATTACATGCTGTACCCAGCTGCACATGTATGGGCAGGTGAAAGGTTCTCTATAACCGTACCTCCAAGGAAGACTAGAGACCAAAGGTCGGATAAATTGGCCAAACCACAAAGACACACATCTCAATAAAAAACAGGCAGGCGGAAATACTGTTTCGTCGCTGCCCATGCTGCAAAAGCCCAGGAACTCCAAGAAGAGGGAGGAGTTTTATTAACGCTAGATCCCGCCTACTCTCCGCCCACTCTCCCCAGATGCCTCCCTAAAATTTTGGCCAAGTTCCCTCCCTCCCAGCTATCGCATGAAGGCCTTTCTTTGTGCCTGTGCTGACTCTTCCTCCGCTCCTCCTTGGTGGTGCCGGCACTTTTGATCCTCCCAGGCTGGTTTTCAGGAAAACCCAGCTCACAGACCCTCCCAGATGGCAGCTGCCGGCTGTCCTGTAGCGATCTGAGCTGCAGGTTATGCAACTGTTTCAGCCGCATTTTTCTGCCCTCTCTTTATATTGTGTGTGAGCCCCTGAAAAGCTGGGTGACACCAGGCTCATAGTGAAGCCACACAGCTTTTCTGGGCTCTTGGTGCCCTCTCCAGAGAACTGACTGGAAATTCAGACAATTTCAGATTTTTCCGCTTTTTACAAGATGTGCCATGTTCACTAAATACTGAGTGATACAAGTGAATTTGGCGCAAAATTAACAGGCACAAAATACTACTCCTACATACAAGACTATCTATAGAAAATCCTCTCATGATAAATGTCCCCAATGAGATTCATGAAATCTGCCTAACAGAAAAGTTGTCTTTGTTGCCCTCCATAGCAACCAATCACAACACAGCTTTCATGTCTTAAAGTGCTCTTGAAAAATGAAAGCTGCACTGTGATTGGTTGCTATTGGCAACAAAGTCAGTTTTACTGTTAGACAGTTTTCATGAATTTTATGGGGGAGATTAATTATTACTGTCTTGAATTTAGATCAGACAAGTAAAAACTGTGCCAAATCTAACACAATGGCGCACGCTGTATCATAAATTTAGTGCATCTTTCTAGACATGTAAGACACTTTTCTCCTCCTTATGTCACCTCATGGCTGGTGTACTTAAGATATGATAGATAGATAGATAGATAGATAGATAGATAGATAGATAGATAGATAGATAGATAGATAGATAGATAGATAGATAGTCAAGAGACGGGGTAATGTTTGTTATATAATTAGCCGTCCTTAGAGAATTGCATTGTGGGAGCTCAGGTGGCACTGAAACATTCGAGTTGAGCAGGAGGTCACGTGGCTGACGGTGCAGATAACCGCAGTCTGTACATTTATACCGATATCTAGTAAATCTCCATCTACATCCTCTATAAATAACATACACTGTATTATAAAGAAGTGATATTATAAACTCCATTGTCCATAATAGAGGCGGACGATCAAAAAGATGGAAATGAAAGACACAATGTGAGTTTATAAGTCAGGATGTTTATTATGTTGCACACAGGAATAGGTATTGTGATCGCAATGAGGTCACGTTACGCCTTGATCTCCATGCAGGTTCAAATCAGGTGGGGGGGGTGCGAGCTCGGAGAAGCAACAGATACACTGAGACGTTTCTCAAAGTAAAAATCCTTCTGCCTTTATTTAACTGTAGTGGTCGCTTTTATAGCATCAGAACAAAGAACATTCCATAACATATGAGTCATCTGTATATTCAATCCTTACATCCTTCTTTCCCATAAAACTCATTGGTGGAACACAAGGTATTCCCTTAGGTTTCCTTTTATGCTTAGGGGGGTTGGTCAAGTGATTGACCACCATCTGTTCGCAATTTCAAGGGACGGCAGAAGCAGCTGCAAACTATTTCCTCTCTTAACCTTTCTAAAATACCCATTCTATTGTAACACATGTTCTCCTCTATAACATTTCACTCCTTGGGGCCCCAGATACATTATACATATATTTATTCCATAACAGTATCATGTATGGAGGATGATATTGCTGCACATATCCGGTGACTGATCGCTGATGGTGGAAATCTAAAGGAAGGGAAATAAAACAAATCTGTGGTTAGTGTCACAATTCTAGTATCAATGTATTTATATAGAAGGGGCAAAAACGTGTCATCTGTCAGTAGATGAAGAATTAACTGGAACAGTAAGAAGAGTCACCAGATTTTATGTCCTTGTCTTCACCTCTGTTTTATAGTTTACATGCATCTAATCCCCCAGCTGGTTCTCCCCCCATTAATGTACCTTTTCAGGGTAGTTATTTTGAACAGTGTGGACCTAGGCATGCTGATCCTTGCAGTTTCACTACTGCTACTATATTTGTTTAAATTCACAAATAATATTCTTACTTGCCCAGCTCGGGTCCCTGTGGCCCTCCATTCGTCTTTTTTTTTTTTTAAACTACAACTCTCACCTTACCCTGATGTCTGGAGGCATTCAGGGAATTCTAGAAGTTGTAGTTTTCCTAAAATTTTGTAAACCCTTTGGCGTGTAGTTAGAAGACTTAATAGAAAAATATTGCCGTGGTGCGCACATTACCTAGCATTGTTTGTCCCTTTTTGCATTTTATAAAAGGTGGGACGAATGTATGAGACAGCGGCTGCAGCATGGGGACCACACAGACCTATGTAGAGAGAGATAAGTGACGTATATTTTACATAATACGTTTGTATGGTCCCGGTCGCAGGCGCTTGCTATACTTGTGCCCGTTCTCTGACGTCTTTATCTTTGTCTGAAGTTGGTGGAGGGCCCATGAGTTAATTGGAGGCCCCCCGATAAATTACCTGCTCAATATTCTGGACACCCTTATTCTGGCCCCGATCATTGGGTCAAGATACTTTTCAACGTTCACAGACTTATAGTATATATTATTGCATACAGATCAGTGCAGATACTTGGTCAAACCCAACCAAGCCAAGCTGGTGTCAAAAAGCTTTGCCATTAGTACTAAAAAGGTTTACTCATAATCAATATTTATCATCTATCCACAGGAGAGCTGATAAATGTCTGATCGTTGGGGGTCCAACCGCTGGGACCCCCACCGATTACGAGAAGGAGTTTAACTGGCCGTCCCTGTGCGCCTCTTATGAATGAAACGCTGCAGCATGCTCGGCCACTGCTCCATTCGCTCCATTTATAGGGGGCACACAGGGACGACCATGTAAACTCATTCTCAGGATCGGTGGGGGTCCCATCGGTCGGTCCCCCACCCATCAGACATTTATCACCTATCCATAGGCAGAGATAGAGAATGACATGGAACAGACAGTGTCTATGGTCAATAGCAAGGGTGTACTTACCATAGAGGCAAATCATGCTGATCCTATGGGGCACTTGGAGAGAGGGTAAACGCCGTAAAAAAAAAAAAACTATGGTGGAATTTAATTTTTTTGTTCATCCTTAATCCCACAAAAAGGAATAAACTTTAACCAATAATTCCTATGTACCCCAAAATGGTAACCATGAAAGCTACAATTCGTACTATGAAACACAAGTCCATTCATGGTAAAGAAAAAAGTTAGGGCTCTCATAATGTAGCGACACAATTATATATATAATTTGTTACATTTTTGTGCAAAAGTAGCAAGACAAAAGAAACTCCAAAAATTTGGTATCACTGTAATCATAACTGCAGAATAAAGTTAACATGTCCTTAAAACCGTACAGTAAACACCATCAAAACGAAGTCTAAAAAACATTAGTGGAATTGCAAGTTTTTCCCATCCCCCTCAAAAAAGTTATTCCATACATTATGAAAACCCCAAATCGGTGCGAAACATACAAATTCGGCAAAAATCATATGGCTCTCAGAATGAAAAAACAAAAACTTTTAAGGGGTTAAAAGGAAATCGAAGGTTTGCTTGCTGATTTTTAATAGACTATCATATTAAAGCATCAATGAAAAATGGCTCTTGAACCTGGAATTTCTACCGCCTTCTGATGTTTTATGCATTTCAGATATTTTTTTTACTCTTTATATAGAACATAAATTGCAGACAGGTTTATGTTGTAACACAGACTTGTGACCCGCAGTGTTATTGTTGCGATGAAATTTACTGTCAGTAGTTCTAAGATCAAATCAGTAACACACACGACAGCGAGGGACTTATTTTTATCTGCTTTTAGTTATATTACAGCGCAGGTGTAGCAAGCAACTAGTCTATAAGTCTATATTCACACAACATTTTTTCACCTTGATTTTCACCCATACGAGACCTGTTTTCACTGATCCCTCGTAGACTTAAGTCTATTGAGGGATCCGGGAAAACGGGCAAAGATAGGACATGTCCTATTTTTTCCCGGGCTGTTCACACGGTCTGTTTAAAAAAACGTCTGTGTGAATAGCCCCATAGACATACATTAATTCTAATGCAGCCGTGTGACGGTTATTAAAAAAGCGTCCGTCACCCGGCCAACTTTCCCTGTCGTCTGAATAAGCCCATAGACTTCTGACACATACGGGCCATTTGGGACAATAGTGGGGCAGCGTTGCTCAAACATAAATTTGATACGTAATTTGCCAAAATCGTAATCACATTTTGCGGGGCTGCGATCACACTTGCAGTTCTCACATATAGTTTTTGTTGTGGTAACGTAGGTGTTCTTTTTTTATTTAAAGAGGCTCTGTCACCAGATTCTCAAATCCCTATCTCCTATTGCATGTGATCAGCGCTGCAATGTAGAGAACAGTAACGTTTTTGTTTTTTTTTAAAACGTTCATTTTTGGCCAAGTATGAGCTATTTTATATATATGCAAATGAGCTTTGAAATGGACAACTGGGCTTGTTTTTTTTCGTATGTCCAACTGGGCGTGTATTGTGTTTTTAACTGGCCGTGTTTACGTGTATGATGCTGACCAATCAGTGACCAGTCAGCATCATACACTCCTCTACATTCATTTACACAGCACATAGTGTTCTTACTAGAACGATGCGCAGCCACATACACAAGTGTCCTGATAATGAATACACATGAAATCCAGCCTGGACGTCATGTGTACTCAGAATCCTGACACTTCTGAATCTTTGCCGTCCGCAATCACAAACCGTGTACACACAAGATGTGCATTGACTTCAGGAAGCCTGGACTGCAATTGTGGTCCATAAAATGACGTCTTATTTTTTTGTGGTCTGGGCTCCGGGCAATGCACGGACCATGGAAACTACGATTGTGTGCATTGCCCCTGAGGATAAAATGTGTTCTATACTATCCGCAATTGCGGCTGGTATGTGGCCGCAAATGCACGATCGTGTGCTTGAGGCCTAAGACAAGACTGAAATGCCAGTTGCCAATCTGGTGTTTGATATATCTGAAACTACGTAAAAGAACTGTCTGATTGATTTCTAGAAACGACTGTATCTTTTTAAAGCTCATTAACATTTAAATTGAATGTTCACCCTTGAAGTTTTTTCATCTGAATAGATCGAAATTTTCATGTTGATTAATATCATAATATATCTTTATAGGTGTCAGACCTCTGTTTTTTTTTATACAGAGCTCCAAATCTCTTTTACACCTACAAAGTTAAATAATTCAATTCTAGGTTCCTGCAGCCACCACTAGGGGGAGCTTAGGAGCTTACTGCCTACTGTTTATACATTGGACTCAATAATAACACAGTTTGCAGTAAGCTCCTAAGCTCCCCCTAGTGGTGGCTAGAGGCAGACAGAATTTTGTCATTTATCTCTATGGCTGTGTGAAGTGAAGCAGGTGCTTTAGAAAACTGTGCTCCTATAAATATATTTTATAAAATAAGCTCTTGGTGTTAAAAGATGAACATTCACTTTAAGTTTTTATTTTACAATTATTTCTGCATTTAATATTTGTGCACGTCTTTTTCCAACATATCATCCGAAATACTTTTTGAGCTTTTAAAATAGGTGAACGGGTGAGAATGAGATCATTTGTTATCCTCAATCGGCTGTCTGGCTGGACTATACATATAAACAAATGCTCTTTCTTTAACTCTGCGGTTTTATGCTGTTTTATATGCTATCCATAACCAATGATTGACACTTCTCTAGGACATTGCCTATTAATCTCCAGAATAAACATGAGGCTTTCCAATGTCTCAGTGCTAAACTTAAGAACAATGTCCATGAACATCAGCACAATACGTTTTGTATGGATAACACCACTTTCCATAATATCGGACGTCAAAAGTGTCCAGTTGTCAAACCAAGCAATTCTGTCTTTTCTATGTCATATCATGCAGTGATAAATCCCGGGTAATGCAGGTGGGTAATCGCATGCTAATAGAGTTCCATCTACTACCCTTAGAGTTATTAGAGTTCCTTGTCTGCAGTATATTTTACATATATACTTTCTAGAATTTGATATACTTTTTTTTCTACAAAACATTGCAGGAGGGTTTGCACAGGTTGCAATTGTAATGCATCCATGATGCCTACAGGGCATATTCTCAAATAAACTCTATCATCTCCATTCTGTGACTCCCCAGCTGTGCATAACTACAACTACTGGCATGTCCTGACAGCCTCTAGCTGGCAAGGCATGCTGGGAGTTGTAGTTTTACAACAGCTGTAGAGCCACAGGATAGGGACCACGATATGAGGGCATGAACTATGAAGGATAAGTGGTGGGGCTAGATATTGCTTTTGCACCAGTGTCCTGGGAATTGTATTTTTGCAAAAGCCGAAGAGCCAGAGGTTGGAGACACCAATGTTAGGGCATGAAATATGAAGGCTAGGTGGTAAAGTTAGGCATATCTTTTACCAGGGCCCATGAGTTTCAAGATACTTATGATCCATAATGCAATTCCATTGGTCAAGGGCAGAAAAAGTTTTCCTATTGTTACAGAAGGAGACCTATGTCTATAGGCAGCTTGCTGCGAAGATGCACTGCCACCAGAAAGATGTTGGCACAAGCAGTTACAGAAAGGTTGTAGGAGCGGAGTAGCAGCATTATGTGGGCAGTGGATGGCAGTGTTATTTGGACATTGGAATTTTAGGTTGACTTTTAACATTTCTTTAAAAAGGAGGAGTATAACGCCTGCGGCGGGCCCCGCATCTGCCAGCGGTCCCCGCCGCTGGGTCTCGTGCCTCTCTTGGCGCTCTCCATTTTCCGTGGCTCATGGCCGCCAGATCCCTAGTTACCCAATCACCCCTGCTGTTTTCCAGGACTATTTAAGACACCTCCTCCATCTCCCAAGTGCCTGAGCAATGTTGGTGCTAACCCAGTGTTAGTCTGCGAAGGTTCCGTAGCCTGTTCCTGAAACCTGTGTCCGTGACTATCCAGCATCCGTGTCTAGTCTATTATTTGCGTTCAGTGTCTGTGTCAACTCCAGTGTCTGTGACAAGTCCAGTATCAATGTCCAGTATCCGTGTCAAGTCCAGTGCATGTGACTGCTTCAGTATCCGTGTCCAGTGTCCGTGACGACTCCAGTATCCGTATCCAGTGTCCGAGACCAGTTCTGCTTCCAATAATCAAGCACAAAGCAGCTTCCAATAATCCAGCACAAGCCATCTTCCGATAATCCAGCACAAGCCAGCCTCCAGCTATCCGACACCAGCCTGCCATCCAGGTACCATCGACCAGTGACTGTCCTATATTTGTCTGACCAGCAGCTACTCCGTTACGGCAGAGTAGCCCAGTGGATTCACTTCCCCAGTGATGTTACAAGGACAATGCTGTACATGTGGCCATAGTAATAGAATGGGACTAAGCTGCCAGGCATTTTGTGCCCATGGGTATCTGAACTCTAAATCCAGTAATGATCAAGTGGAATTATGTAGAAGTGGAAATACAGATCACAAAAGATACTGTTTTTGTTTTGTAACTGTTAGTTGTCGAGGAATTGCAGTGTCAGTGCTCATCAAAATCAATGGGATTACATTGTCTATTGATTTCAGTAGACTTTGTCTTCCAATGAGCTCCGAAGCCCTTAGCTAAAGCTAATGGAGGGGCACCAAACCACTGCATGCTAAATATATTCTACGACAAAACCATAAAGTATCAGAAAACAATTTCCACCACGTAGTCAACAAAATGTAGATGTCCATCTAGTTTACATATGAACGGAATAGTCAGAGTACATGGTTAGAGCACTCATTCCGACTCAATCCCATCCATGGTATACAATAGTGCTCTTTAGAGCTCAACTAACAGATCATAGGCTGATAACCGGTTGCTGGTGGCACAGTAGGATGCATGAACAGAAACAGTGAAATTCTATGTGTCCGCTGAATGGATGGTTTCCTGCAAGCAACCCTATGAATAGCTTAGGACAGCAGAGGAAAGTTTTTTCCTAAATGGATTGTCTAGACTTGGCCCTATAATTCCAGTTAATTGTCCCTTTTTCAACGAGAAAATAACTAGGAATACTTAAAGTTGCTATGCCAAAATTGGAATGGCACATATAGTATGCAGAATCACAAGATCTTCCTGCCTGAGCTAATGCTTTTGATGAAATTTTTCAATGTTTTTCTCTCTATACATAAATTCTCAGTGTCTGTAATAGCAGGAAGGAGGTGAAGGGAACAAGTGAGCCCTAATCTACCCACCGCCCTGTCCCTGCCTACTTGCAACGACCCGCCCTAGGCAACGGGGTACAACTTGGCGGCGGTCCCTACGCTGTCTAAGTGCAAGGGAGACAAACAGGGAACACGCAAGGGAATACAGTAGCCCACAGAACGCCGCGAGGAAACGGAGCGGTGAATGAGCCAGTCAGGATCAGGAAGTAGTGGAGTATACAAACGGGAGCACGGAGCAGAAGCAAGCCAGGGGCAGAGCAACGCAGGATAAACGGAACTGAAGCAAGGCAGAAGCACGGCAGAAGCAGGCTGGCGCAAGGCAGCAGTGGGGCCAGGAATCCAAGAAGAATAACAAGCAAGGAGGAAGAGAAAACGGCAGGTATAAATGGACAGGGGGCGGAGCTAACTCTGACTGACCAGGCCGCGATAGGCTCTCCCACTCCTGAGCCTGCCACCCTGATTGGTGGGAGCAGGTGTCAGTCTCAGAGGTCTGGCCTCAGGTGTCGACTGATTAATCCTGGGAGTATACCCAGACGTAGTGCCTGGCAGATCCTTTACAGTACTCCCCCTTTTATGAGGGGCCACCGGACCCTTACTAAGAGGACCCGGTTTAGTGGGGAAGAGAAGGTGGAACCTCCTTATCAATACCCCAGCGTGAACATCTCGAGCAGGTACCCAAGTCCTCTCCTCCGGCCCGTATCCTCTCCAATGGACCAGGTACTGGAGGGAGCCCTGGATCATCCTACTGTCCACAATCTTGGCCACCTCGAATTCCACCCCCTCAGGGGTGAGAACGGGAACAGGAGGTTTCCTCGAGGTGGACCAGGACGGGGAGCAGCGTTTCAGGAGGGAGGCATGGAAGACGTCGTGTATGCGAAAGGATGGGGGCAGCTCCAGACGGAAGGATACAGGGTTGAGGACTTCAATGACCTTATAAGGTCCAATAAATCGGGGAGCAAACTTCCTGGACGGGACCTTAAGGCGCAAGTTCCTCGACGACAACCACACCAGATCCCCGACGACAAACCGGGGGTTAGCAGAACGTCTACAATCAGCCTGAATCTTTTGTACGCTCTGGGACGCCTCTAGGTTCTTCTGAACCTGGGCCCAGACTGTGCACAGTTCCCGATGAACGTCCTCTACCTCGGGATTATTGGAACAACCAGGGGAAACGGAGGAGAACCTAGGATTAAACCCGAAATTACAGAAAAACGGGGAGACCCCTGACGAGTTACTGACCCGGTTATTCAGGGAAAATTCGGCGAGGGGAAGGAATGAGACCCAATCAAATTGACAGTCAGAAATGAAACACCTTAAATATTGTTCCAGGGATTGGTTAGTCCTTTCCGTTTGGCCATTAGTTTCGGGATGGAAGGCGGAGGAGAAGGATAGATCAATCTCCAACTTTTTACAAAAAGCTCTCCAAAATAAGGAAACAAATTGTACCCCTCTGTCCGAAACTATATTTACTGGGGCCCCGTGGAGACGCAGAATGTGTTTCACAAACAAAGAAGCTAACGTCTTGGCGTTAGGTAGTTTCTTAAGGGGAACAAAGTGCCACATCTTGCTGAAGCGGTCTACTACCACCCACACCACCGACTTGCCCTGAGATGGAGGCAAATCGGTGATAAAATCCATGGAGATATGGGTCCAAGGTCTCTGGGGAATGGGCAAGGAACGTAGTAAGCCCGCAGGTCGGGACCTAGGGGTCTTGGACCTAGCACAGACCTCACAAGCGGCGACGTAAGCCCTAACGTCTTTAGGCAACCCAGGCCACCAATAGTTTCTGGTAATGAGGAGTTTGGTACCCAAGATGCCAGGATGACCAGATAGAGCAGAGTCATGGTTTTCCCTGAGTACCCTTAGCCGGTATTGCAGGGGGACAAACAGTTTGTCCCCAGGGAGGTTCCCGGGAGCTGAACCTTGATCAGCCGCGATGTCAGAGGCTAAGTCAGAATCAGTAGCAGAAACAATTATACCAGGGGGTAAAATACAAGCAGGATCCTTCTCAGAAGGAGGATTAGCCATGAAACTACGTGACAGCACACCAGCCTTAATATTTTTGGACCCAGCCCTATAGGTAACCAAGAAATTAAATCTGATAAAGAACAGTGCCCAACGAGCTTGTCTAGGATTAAGCCTCCGGGCAGATTCTAGGAAAACCAGATTCTTGTGGTCAGTAAGGACCGTTACCTGGTGTCTGGCCCCCTCCAAGAAGTGACGCCACTCTTCAAAAGCCCATTTAATGGCTAAAAGTTCGCGGTTGCCAATATCATAGTTACACTCCGTGGGCGAAAACTTCCTAGAGAAGTAAGCACAGGGGCGGAGATGGGTGAGGGAGCTGGTACCCTGGGACAAGACGGCCCCCACTCCCACCTCGGACGCGTCAACCTCCACAATAAATGGCTCCCTTTGGTTGGGCTGAACCAGCACGGGGGCCGAGATAAAGCACTTCTTGAGGGTCTCAAAAGCCTGGACGGCCTCAGGGGGCCAATGGAGGACATCAGCACCCTTGCGAGTGAGGTCCGTAAGAGGCTTAGCGACGACCGAGAAGTTGGCAATAAATCTCCTGTAATAGTTAGCGAACCCCAAAAAACACTGTAGCGCCTTCAGGGAGGCAGGTTGGACCCATTCCGCCACAGCCTGAACCTTGGCAGGGTCCATGCGGAATTCATGAGGAGTGAGGATTTGACCTAAAAATGGTATCTCCTGTACCCCAAACACACATTTTTCGGTCTTCGCAAACAGATTATTTTCCCGAAGGACCTGGAGGACCTTCCTGACATGCTCCACATGCGAGGACCAGTCCTTGGAAAACACCAGTATGTCATCAAGGTACACTACAAGAAAATTACCCAGGTAATCTCTCAGAATTTCATTAATAAAATTCTGGAAGACGGCAGGGGCATTACACAACCCAAAGGGCATGACTAGGTATTCGAAATGACCTTCGGGCGTGTTGAACGCAGTTTTCCACTCATCCCCCTCTTTGATGCGGATAAGGTTATATGCCCCTCGTAGATCGAACTTAGAGAACCATTGGGCCCCCTGAACCTGATTAAAAAGATCCGGAATCAAAGGAAGGGGATACTGGTTCCTTACTGTGACCTTATTCAAGTTCCGATAATCAATGCACGGCCTAAGACCACCATCCTTCTTCCCCACGAAAAAGAAGCCAGCACCTACAGGAGAAGTCGAGGGGCGAATGAAACCCTTGGCCAGGCATTCTTGGATATACTCCCTCATAGCTTTACGTTCAGGACATGAAAGATTAAATATCCTCCCCTTAGGAAGCTTGGCACCAGGCACCAAATCGATGGCGCAATCGTAATCTCTATGAGGGGGCAACACCTCGGAGGCCTCCTTAGAAAACACATCAGCGAAGTCCTGAACAAACTCAGGAAGCGAGTTTACCTACTCCCGGGGAGAAATAGAGTTAACCGAAAGACATGACATCAGGCAATCACTACCCCATTTGGTGAGATCCCCAGTATTCCAATCAAACGTGGGATTATGCAGCTGCAACCAGGGAAGACCTAATACCAGATCGGACGATAATCCCTGCATCACCAGTACAGAGCACTGCTCCAAATGCATGGAGCCAACACGGAGTTCAAAAACAGGAGTATGCTGAGTAAAATAACCATTAGCAAGAGGAGTGGAGTCGATACCCACTACCGGGATAGGATAAGGTAAATCAATAAAAGGCATTTTTAGAGACATAGCAAATTCCACAGACATGATATTAGCAGATGAGCCCGAATCCACGAAGGCACTGCCAGTGGCAGACCGGCCAGCAAACGAGACCTGAAAGGGAAGCAAAATCTTATTGCGTTTAGTATTAACGGGAAATACCTGTGCGCCCAAGTGACCTCCCCGATGATCACTTAGGCGCGGAAGTTTTCCGGCTGCTTATTCTTGCGCCTGGGACAGGTGTTCAGTAGATGCTTGTCGTCCCCACAATAGAAGCAGAGACCATTCTTCCTGCGAAACTCTCTACGTTGTCGAGGGGACATGGAGGCCCCGAGTTGCATAGGTACCTCCGAGTCCTCTGTGGAAGAGCGAGGAGACGGGACCTCGGGGGGAATCGCAGGGCAGTCAGAGGGGAAAACATTGAAACGTTCAAGCTGACGTTCCCTGAGACGTCGGTCAAGTCGTACTGCTAGGGCCATAACCTGGTCTAGGGAGTCAGAAGAGGGGTAGCTAACCAGCAGATCCTTCAGGACGTCAGATAATCCTAACCTAAACTGGCACTTTAGGGCCGGGTCGTTCCACCGAGAAGCTACGCACCACTTTCTAAAATCAGAACAGTATTCCTCAACAGGTCTCCCACCCTGACGTAAGGTCACCAGCTGACTCTCGGCTAAGGCAGTCCTGTCAGTCTCGTCGTAAATGAGACCGAGGGCAGAGAAAAACCCATCAACGGAGGAAAGTTCAGGGGCGTCAGGAGCCAAGGAGAAGGCCCACTCTTGGGGCCCTTCCTGGAGTCGGGATATAATGATACCCACCCGCTGGTTCTCGGAACCTGAGGAGTGAGGTCTTAGGCGGAAATAAAGTCTGCAACTCTCCCGGAAGGAGAGAAAAGTCTTACGGTCCCCTGAGAACCGGTCAGGTAACTTGAGGTTGGGTTCTAAAGGTGAGGTGAGGGGTACTACAAAGGCAGCGTCAGACTGATTGACCCTCTGAGCCAGGGCCTGGACCTGTAGGGAGAGGCCCTGCATCTGCTGGGTCAGGGTCTCAAGGGGGTCCATGATAGCGTCAGCGTAGAAGAAATGGTAGACTAGGTAAGGGCTTGTTATTATGTAATAGCAGGAAGGAGGTGAAGGGAACAAGTGAGCCCTAATCTACCCACCGCCCTGTCCCTGCCTACTTGCAACGGCGACGGTGTACAACTTGGCGGCGGTCCCTACGCTGTCTAAGTGCAAGGGAGACAAACAGGGAACACGCAAGGGAATACAGTAGCCCACGGAACGCCGCGAGGAAACGGAGCGGTGAATGAGCCAGTCAGGATCAGGAAGTAGTGGAGTATACAAACGGGAGCACGGAGCAGAAGCAAGCCAGGGGCAGAGCAACGCAGGATAAACGGAACTGAAGCAAGGCAGAAGCACGGCAGAAGCAGGCTGGAGCAAGGCAGCAGTGGGGCCAGGAACCCAAGAAGAATAACAAGCAAGGAGGAAGAGAAAACGGCAGGTATAAATGGACAGGGGGCGGAGCTAACTCTGACTGACCAGGCCGCGATAGGCTCTCCCACTCCTGAGCCTGCCACCCTGATTGGTGGGAGCAGGTGTCAGTCTCAGAGGTCTGGCCTCAGGTGTCGACTGATTAATCCTGGGAGTATACCCAGACGTAGTGCCTGGCAGATCCTTTACAGTGTCCCAAGGTAGTTGTCTATGCTCTGTCAGAAGTGGAGTTTGCTCATTCTCAACAGCATCTCTCTCCAGCAAAATTACGAAAGTTTGGTCTTAAAAAATGTATTTTTAAAAATACATGCATGCATTCTTGTATACTGCATATAAATTTTATATATATATATATATGTATATATATGTATATATATATATATATATATATACATACATATACATATATATATACATATATATATATATATATATATATATATATATATATATATATATACATATATAGGATTATTATATTATAGGAATATTATGTAGTTGGAATGTGTATGCCAATTGTGTATCTCAGGTATGAGGATAGAGACACGAGAGTATTGACAAACATTCTTATTACAGGAGGACTTGCCCCCAAGATTAACTGTTAGTAGAAGAGAAAACATAATGTCAAACAAAGTACGAATTTGCACCCACCTTGAGGTCCTTCAAGGCCAAGATCTGCACCGGCATGACTTGGGTTTGGTAAATAATGCTGGATGACAAGAGCAGGGGGTTCCCATTTGTCATGAGTCATATCATGAGAGCCACCAAGACTGGATGATGTTTGAACACTGCTAAATTGTCCTTACATTCCTTATAGGATTAATCCTTATTCAGGACCACAAAAAAGTTTTCCTAAGCAATTTCTTTGGCTATCAAAATTAATACTAAATTTATAAAGAAGTAAAAAAATTACTAATAATTTGTAATTCATTGTTCATCTATTTAATAATTGAAATCTTTATTAATATTATTATCATTAATAATAATTGCAATATGAAGTTCCGTTTAAAGGGAATGTCTCATGTATGTAATTTTAGTTTCATTCATTAGATGCACATCTGTAGAAGATAAATAATGTGTTTATTATTTTTTAAATGTTGTAGTTATTTTTTTTTTAGATTCCTTGGCGACCCTTCTTTCTTGTATTGTCTGTATAGACAGTGCAGAAGGGTATGTGCTTTATGGCAGCTGCCATGAATGGGAGTTAATGGACAGAAACATGTCCATAGACTAATGCAGTCTCCAGAAGGTAATGGAGTATAGGTCCTTCTCCCAGAGATCAGAGAGTGAAATGGGACCCTCATACAGAGTCTTATCTGTGCGTGTAATGTATATTGTTGCTATTTTGCTTTATCAAAGCCTCTAGCAGTACAATAGAGCTGTCATTAAATCCCCTGCCCTCTAATAATAATGACATAACAGTGCTCACCGTGTCCAGTCTACACAGCAAAGCTGAAATGTGATTTGCAGAAAACAGGAATTGTGTGTGCTTTAGTGGCCAATGTGAAAACTGGAATACATCACAATTTTTTTTATATGGATAGTTACATTAAAAATAAAAAAACACACAAAAAAGATGTTTTTAATAAAACACCTGATTTAAATAATATGTAATTTTCTGATGATACATTCCTTTTATATTTAACATTAACAGATAATAATATAATTAGTAGAAAAAGGAATGTAAATAGAACTATTAAAGGGGTTTTCCAGTCATAACAAATTGATGACCTATCCTCAGGATATGCTATCAATATCTGATCGGTGTGGGTGGCTGTCAGTGGGGCTGTTTTGAAGGGGACGCAGCGCTCATGCGAGCTCTGCTTCCTTTTCATTCCTGTCACTGTTCGTACTAGGAATCGCTGACACACTTATAGCGGCGGTTCACAATATTACGGCCCTCTCCCATTTACTTGACTGGGAGAAGGCTGTAATACTGTGAACCACCGCTACATGTATGTTGGCCATTCACAGTACATGCAGGAAAGCGCCCCCCTTCAAACAGGTGATCGTGGGGGTGTCGGCAGTTGGACCGCCACCGATCAGATTTTGATGGCCTATCCTGATTTCTTATGACTGGAAAACCACTTTAATGGATTAAGAACTGTCTGTAGCATTCCTATTCTTCCGATTTTGGATTTTTGTACTGTTGCTCTTGGTCAATTTGAAGATGGTATAGTACTGTATTCTTTATTAAAAAATGTGTGTGTGTATATATATACACCGCATTCCAAATTATTATGCAAATGTTATTTTTCGCTGATTTTCCTAAATAGTCGAAGCAAATGACAGTCAGTATAATCTTCAAGCCATCAACCGTTGGAGTATAATGTGAATTTTATTGAACAAATCTCCTAATGATAACAGATTTTTTTTTTGAAGTAAAAAACTCAAAATGCACTATTTCTAATTATTATGCAAAACAGAGATCAAAACATTTTAAAGGCTGTAAAGAGAACTAAAATTGTAATTTGTTGAATTTGCAGCATCAGGAGGTCATATTTACAGAAATCAAAAGCTCTTTCAATAAAAAAAAACTTAACAGGCCAAGTTACATGTTAACATAGGACCCCCTTCTCTGATATCACCTTCACAATTCTTGCATCCATTGAATTTGTGAGTATTTGGACAGTTTCTGCTTGAATATCTTTGCAGGATGTCAGAATAGCCTCCCAGAGCTTCTGTTTTGATGTGAACTGCCTCCCACCCTCATAGATATTTTGCTTGAGGATGCTCCAAAGTTTCTCAATAGGGTTGAGGTCAGGGGAACATGGGGGCCACACCATGAGTTTCTCTCCTTTTATGCCCATAGGAGCCAATGACACAGAGGTATACTTTGCAGCATGAGATGGTGCATTGTCATGCATGAAGATAATTTTGCTACGGAAGGTACGGTTCTTCTTTTTGTACCACAGAAGAAAGTGGTCAGTCATAAACTCTACGTACTTTGCAGAGGTCATTTTCACACCGTCAGGGACCCTAAAGGGGCCTACCAGCTCTCTCCCTATGATTCCAGCCCAAAATATGACTCCGCCACCTCCTTGCTGACGTCGCAGCCTTGTTGGGACATGGTGGCCATTCACCAACCATCCACTATTCCATCCATCTGGACCATCCAGGGTTGCACGGCACTCATCAGTAAACAACACGGTTTGAGAATTAGTCTTCATGTATTTCTGAGCCCACTGCAACCGTTTCTGCTTGTGAGCATTGTTTATGGGTGGCCGAATAATAGCTTTATACACACTTGCAAACCTCTGGAGGATCCTACACCTTGAGGTTCGCGGGACTCCAGAGGCACCAGCGGCTTCAAATACCTGTTTGCTGCTTTGCAATGGCATTTTAGCAGCTGCTCTCCTAATCCTATTAATTTGTCTGGCAGAAACCTTCCTCGTTATGCCTTTATCTGAATGAACCCGTCTGAGCTATGAATCAGCCACAAATCTTTTCACAGTACGATGATCATGCTAGTTTTCTTGAAATATCCAGTGTTTTCATACCTTGTCCAAGGTATTGCACTATTTCACGCTTTTTGGCAGCAGAGATCCTTTTTCTTTCCCATATTGCTTGAAACCTGTGGCCTGCTTAATAATGTGGAACGTCCTTCTTAAGTAGTTTTCCTTTGATTGGGCACACCTGGCAAACGAATTATCACAGGTGTCTGAGATTGATTACAATGATCCAAAGAGCCCTAAGATACAATATCATCCATGAGTTTCATTGAAAAACTAATAATTAAATGTTTATGACACTGAAATCCAATGTGCATAATAATTTGGAACACGGTGTGTATATATATATATATATATATATATATATATATATATAATATATACTGTATTTACACCATATATTTATGATCTGGTTTAATAAAATATCCACCGGTGGATGCACAAAGCATCTTTCTCTCATTCTCAGACATATCTTTTACTAGGCGGCTAAATGCCCTGCTCATCTCATTCATAAAAAATGGCAAACACGGCTCCCTGAAGCTGAAGAAATGTGTTTGCATGATATTAATGGCTTTTTAGCTTTTACTGTATTGGAGAATACATAATCTAGTCCATTGCCTGAAATGAATACGGAGGTGAGAGAATTGTTATGCACAAGGACACATTTAGCTTTTAAGGGTTCAGTGATCACTGCGGTCGCACACATCCAGCTTCATTGCTCACTTCCAAAAGTTATTTGCATTAATAAAACAGCAAATATATGATTCACTTTTATGAAATCTCCCTGTATAAATATTTCAAATGCACTAAGCAAAGGAATGGGAACAGAAAAACAGAAAAAAAAAATCATCTTATAGCTTGGAGCACATGTATTATTGGCAACAAAACTAGGAAATCTATATAAGTATCAATTATTAACAGGGTACTGCAAAGAGTAAGGGGGTGGGGCAAAGCAAGATAAAAATGAGGCCCCTTTCAGGTGCTGCTTGACACCACCACTCACCTAACCACCCCATACTATTTTTTGACTCTGGTACATTTTCCACTCACTTTCTGCACCTGTATACACCAAATCCTTTTGCAGGTTCTGACCATCTATTAAAATAGGGACCATGCCAACCTAGAATGGGCCCTTTACCCCACACCCATATACCAGAGACCACCATATCCTGTGAGGCTAGGACTCGGGATGTCACTTCTTGAAATGAGCCTAGCCTAATCACCGATGGTCGGGTGGTTGCAGTGGAAATGTAATATTACATGGAGGCCTTTCAAATAACGGGCTGGGTCCACCAAGGTAGTTATACAATATAATTCTCACTGTGATTTAAAGGGGTTCTCCAGGACTTTTAGGCCAAGTTCACACGGGGCGGATAAGCTGCGTAAAAGCATGCAACGTATCCGCCCTGTGCCCACAGGGAATCCGGGCGAAAAAGCGTACCAAACTGTGGTGCAGTTTTTCGGACGGAATGTCCACTGCGGAAAACTGCAGCACTTAACCTGCAAGCAGGCCGGCCTCCTGGGGTGACTTTTCATCCCAGGAGACCGCTGCAGCCAATTACAGGCTTGAAGCGTCATCCCAGGAGACCGGCCCTCTGATGTCATACAGGCTGGCCTCCTGGGATGATGTTTCATCCCATGTGACTGCCACTACAGCCTGTGATTGGCTGCTGCGGTCACATGGTATGAAATGTCATGCCAGGAGGCCGCACTGGAGGAAGGGCACAGGGCGGATACTGGGTACGTATGAGATTTTTGCGTTGGGATCACTGCGATCCCATTGCAAAAAACACAACAACTGCTATTTGTTGTGGGATTTACCTCCCTATTGAATTCAATGGGGAAACCTGCAACAAATAAGCAGCGTTTACGCAAATAGAATTTACATGATGCCGAAAAAAAATTCCGCACCACAGGTCAATTTCTGAGCATTTTTTTCCGCTCAGTATTCACCCAGCGTGTTCATGGGCTTTGTTTTATCTCATCCACTTTGCTGATACTGTATTTGCTGCGGATTTTACCGCAGTATTTACGCAACGTGTGAACTGACCCTTATGACCTGTCATTAAATGGGTTCTCCGGGCATTTTATATTGATGGCATATCCTTAGGATAGGTCATTGTTATCAGATTGGTGGAGGTCCGACTCCTGGCACCACCGCCGAACAGCTGTTTGAAGGGGCCTTGGCGATGGGCCCACGGCCTCCTCAATTTTTACCAGACACAGATTCTGTATACATCTGTAGCGACTGGGGTGGCAGCTCAGTCCCATTCACTTGCCTAGTAAGCTGTGTAGAGGACATGGCGTTCATTACTGCAGGTCCTTCAATCAGCTGATCTCCAGTGGTGATGGGAGTCGGACCTGTAATGATCTGATATTGATGACCTATCCTAAGGATAGGCCATCACTATAAAATGCCAGGAGAATCCTTTTAGCGACAGGCCATAAAAGTCTTGGAGAACCCCTTTAATCATAGTGAGAAGAATTATATTGTATAACCGCCTTAGGTAAATCCATGGCCAATGCTCAATGAGTCTCATAGTGAATATAATTTTGGATTGACAAATACTGAATCTGAATTACAGGAATATGATTAATAATTAATCACAGTTTCTAAAAATTCTCTGGCCGGTTTTAGTTCTATTTAAATGATTTATGTCTATGAAGCTATCAGGAAATGTATTTGTCTCTTTATAGTTGGTGAATGAATATGAGGTCAAGGGAAATAAGCAGGAATTCAGATAAAATATATGTGCAAGTTATAGACAATGTGAAAGTATTTTATCCTAAGCTACAAAAACTTCCAAGCACTTAACGGTGCACCAACTGCATACTGATGAGAACGCATTGCTCAGAACTTAAAGAAGAAAAATGTGTTCTCTAAATGTCTATACTTGAATAAAAAAAAAGCATTCTAGAAACAATAATCAAAGAGACAAGAAAAGAGAGGGAGGAGGAAACATGAAGACCAAATATGGTCATCTTCTATGGAGCCTTGGTGACTGTGTGACTAAATAACTGCTCTACATCAGCTAAAAATGGCTGCCAGTGGCATATTAAACAAAAAAGCAGGGCACACAAGTGTTATAGGGCACTGTGGGAGGGTGGGCCTGGCATAGAACGCCATCAACTTCTTTCTGTGACTCTGATATAATGGCTTCCTATAATCACCACTAGGGGGAGCTCACTACATACAGTTTTATACAATGCCCAAGGGGGTTCTTAAACTAATTTACGTCGGTGCTACAGAAATTACGTCTGTTATGAGTAGATGTAGATTTACGTCATAACTTACGCCAGTTTCTGATGTAAATTATGATAAATCTGTCATTATGGAGGAGCCTCCCCCTCCCCCATTAGCGAAAACCCCACATTTCTTGCAGCTTTAGAAAAAGTGCAAGAAAAGTAAAAGTTTGCAAACCATAGCAAAACTATAGCTCCCCCTAGTGGTGACTGCATGAAGTCAGAACAGAATTATACTGTATAATAGGACAAAAAGAGCACAGAATTTTGGACCTAAAACCAGAATGAAAGACATTAATTCTAATAAAGGGGTAGTACATTTGCCTGAGCTCCCAGTGGGTTGGGGCCCATTCTTAGTTTTACCATGATTTTCGTGTACTTCCCTGATGGTTTCTAAAAATTAGGTACTTCCTTGACCCTGGATGACATAGGAAGAAACAGCACAGAACAAGAAGGGGACTAAGTGACCAGCTATGTTTACTGCATGCCACGCACCCAAAGAGTCAAACACATGGCTACACTAACAATATGTTGCACTGTGGCCAATGGTTTCAGCAACATGTCTTCTCCAACGACAACCAAGTATAGACAAGGTGGATATAGCAGGTTGTCAACTATTTTGTAGTTGAAGGGGTTTTCTGGGACTTTAATCAGTAGCACGGGGAAAGGGGAATAGGTATGTGAATAGAACGGAACTGCAGTACCAGGTGCAGCCACAACCATTTTTATGGTGCTGTTTCTGAGAATAAAGGGGATGCTCCGCTGGTGCACCGTAGCCCATTCATTCTGCTGATCGGCAGAGGTTGGATCACCACTGTTTAAATATTGAGGCCATTAATATTACACACCAGGAAAACCCCTTTAACTCGGTGCAGAAAGAGTACGCTCGAGTATGTAAGTGTGCCTATGTGATCAAGAGCGGGGCAATGGCTGTAACACACATCCGCAACTTCGCTTTAATGGTGGAGATCAGAGGAACCGGAAAAATACTGACAAGGGACCCCTATGATGCGATCGAGGCCCATACCTAGTATGGGCAGACAGACCCCAGGGCTGTCTTATCATATTTCCTGTTGTAAGGGCATATTTAGGTGTGCCCTAAAAACTGCCTGTATACTATTAGTCCACAGCTTAAAAAAATGCCTTTACATAAAAAGTTGAAAATAAAAAATTCCCCATATGGGGTATAAAAATTTCTAATGAACACACAAAAAAATAGTCTAAAACAAAAATTAGATTAGTGGTAAAAATAAATAAATGCGCATTTACTGCAATAAATAAACTTAATGAAGTATAAGTCCCAAACTTTTAAATAATATACACATATTTGACATTTTCAAGACCTAAATAGCTTGTAAAATGAATTTAAAGCATCATTTATGATTTATAAAAATGTATAAAAATAATAAAAAAATTTTTTTATGCATTTAAGTTAAATGCTAATATATATGTACCAAAAACAACTTGTTCCAGCAAACCCAGTCCTCATACACCTACGTCGCACAAAAAATATAAATGTTATGACCACCATAATGCAAAGAGGAAAAATAAAAAAAATCTAATGGTCCAAAAAGTGGCATCCAAAATTGGCTCAGTACTAGAGGGGTTAAAGTGAAAAGTAAAAAAAAAATATGATTGCATTCTGCACGAACGTACATATGATTGTAATCCCCGCATCACCTCTTTAAATTCCCACATTGCTGTTATCCAGCATACAGTTACCATGTTTTATAGTCCCTTTAATTATAGCATTAGTATTAACTTTAGCTCATTAGATTCATTTTGGAAATGTTTTAAAACAAAAGCTTTTTGCAGAGATTTTTTTAAACTCATCAGTGTAAAACAAAATACCATTGTAGCCAAATTAATGAATTTGTAATTTACATTTCATAACATAATTACAGCATGAAAATGAGTGTAAATGAGCCCAGAAGCTGTCTATGCTTGATATTACATTGTGCCTTATAGAACCCTGAGGCATCATGCACACAGCCGTATAACAAGTCTGTGCTATAACACAAATCTATGGGCCCATATTGTACCTCTATATGCCTCTGATTTCATATGAGAGCATAGGGAGGTTTTTTTTTATAAATTCATACGGAATCAGTCATAAAAATAATGCGGCATCGGGTGCCCTGTAACGGACATATTCTTCAATATGGTACGGTATGTGCTTTCTTTATTTGGTTATGGGGAAGCAGCCTTCTTGCCTAGGCTGCTGCTGAGATTTGCTTTATAGCAGTCCCCTAGACATAAGAAAACTGTCAGAAAATTACCTGTTGAGTTCTATGGGAGAGTGTAGTGAGCATGCTCTGTGACATGTGGAGGGGGTAGGGAGGTGGTGCTGGGTTGTCCTCATCTCCTATTGTAAATGGTATGATATTATGTTATCTGCCTCCAGCTTTATAATAGAGGTGTTACCTTTCATTGTAATCCTGCTGTGTGAAGATAATGAGATGACTGCTGTTCCTGCCCCCCAGTGTACGCAGCACAAGGGACAGGAAGTATCAGCCTATTGTGGGGGCTTAGTGGCCAGAGTGAAAACTGACTTGAATGGGTCTTCAGGCCAATTGTAGGGAATCTGAAAATCCCCCAAATCATGCATCTTATTTTCTTTCTTATTCTAACAAGATTAAATTAGGAAATTGCTATTGTTATGTGGATGTTAGTTCTCCGAGGACCTATAATGTTCCTCTGTTAGATAGGAGCTGCACATCTGTGTATTTAACACATTCGTGCATGCAACAGTTTGGAAATTCAGCGGAAATTGATTATGTGAGCTCCAAACGTAAGGTTACTGTAACGTCCGTGGTCGCTGACCACAAACTCCTTCCATCCAGTCGACGCCCTTCTCTCCAGAGATGTCTGCACATACGGCCGTCCTGTTCCACAGTGACCACCAGGGTGCGCTCGCGAGCTCAGTCCAGACTCAAGAAGCTTTAGCGTGTGCCCGCTGTGTAAAACTCACGACATGTCCGTTATGTGTGCGTTGTTGGCGCATCACACACCCATTGAAGTCAATGGGTGCGTGAAAATCACGCGCAGCACACGGAAGCACTTCCGTGTGACGCGCGTGATTCGCGCAACAGCAGTAAAGAGTATGAATGAAAACAGAAAAGCACCACGTGCATACAAACAGAGTGTCATAATGATGGCGGCTGCGCGAAAATCACGCAGCCACGCATCATACGCTGCTGACACACGGAGCTGTTAAGTACCTTTTGCGCTCGCAAAAGGCACACGCTCGTGTGAATTCGGCTTTAGTCCGGTTAAAAAAACATACATAGGTCCATCAACAACCAAGGCCGCTGACATCTATGCGAGCATGCTTCCGTGGAGTACAGCAGAATATCTGCTGCTGAACTAAATATCGCTGGCATCCCTGGCCAGAGTGACCAAGCTACAGACCCCTGATGATGAGTATTGAAACGCGTAGGGTCGGTTGTGAATAGGAATTTTTTAGCATTGGGAACACTAGCATTGTTTGTATACCTCAACACTAGGAGCTTCCGGTGCGGTTATCACGGACTCTAGTGTGAATTAGGGTCAAGACTATTGTTATG